>NW_024704746.1:37254677-38454677 GCF_018977255.1 Callorhinchus milii
CCATAGGCTGCAGATCATCCAGAACTCTGCAGCCCATGTCCTCTCCTGCACCACGCTCCATGACCCTATCACCCCCATCCTCGCCCGACTCCACTGGCTTCCCATCACACAGATGATACAGTTCAAGATCCTGGTCCTCACCTTCAAAGCCCTCCATGGTCTTACCTTCCTCTGCGAACTTCTAATCCCCTACCATCCTGCTCGTTCCCTCCACTCAGCAGGTTCTGGCCTGCTTCACGTCCCCCGCCTCGCTCGCCCCACTATTGGCGGACAGGCCTTCTGCCACTCTGCCCCCAACCTCTGGAACTCCATCCTGCAATCCCTCTGCCTCGTCCTCTCCCTTGCCTCCTTCAAGACCCATCTCAAGACCCTCCTCTTGTGCTTTCGATTACCATGCTTCCCCACCCTGCCCTCCATTGTCCCCGATCCCGACCCCCAACTTGGATCCGAAACTCTGACTGTCCAGTGCCTTGGGACATCCACCCGGTGTGAATGGCGCTATGTAAATGTAATTTTGTTGTTGTTGTTGTAAATATTAAGTGATATTGAAAATACTCTTTTTTGGGGGGTCAGCCGGGTGTATAACACATGCCAAAACCCATCACCGTGCTTAAGAGCATCCAAACCAGACAGAGATCTATCCATGTCACCTGCACATAAAAAATCCTGTGCCTGGAATGGAAAACACACACTCCCTTTAATCTATCTCTGTCTCTGACACACCTTCCTTATCTAAATCTGGAGAGTATTTGGCACACGTTGGCAAGAGCCAATGTGGGGGCATCCCAGAGTATGTGTTGGGGTTCTGCTGGAATTTAACCAACTAAAACCACATAGCTTGCTATCGAAAGCACTGTCTGGCAAACTACCTGCTGCTTGTCCAGCTAGGATCACCCTACTTGTTAGAGCTTTGCCTTGCAGGATTGATTCAACAACAACAACAACAAAATTACATTTGTAAAGTGCCTTTCACATCGGGAGGGTGTCCCAAGGTACTGAACAGTCGGGGATCAGTGCCCGAGTGTGTGGGGGGTGGGGGGGGGAGGGGTGGGAGAGGAGCGGCCAGGGAGGGCAGAGATGAGCCGAAGGGGAAATATCCCTGCTCCCAGTGACCAGTCTGCTCCTCCAAATCCTGCTGATGAGCCTGGTCGGCTGGTCTGCTATCAGCAGTGCTCCGGAGTTTTGTGAACGTGCCAGGCTCAGGAATTGGGTATCCGAGACCACCACAAAGGGTTGACTCGATTCCAATATTCCGTTGCCAAGTATGTCACCTTGGAGCTCCAAGGAGACCTGGCTTACTCCCGCAACCCCCCAGTAGGAGTCATAAAGAATCATAAATCATTTTTTTTAAGAATGAACGTGTAAATGTCAGAATGCAATAATGAAGGTGGTGACTTCTGATCAGCCATAAACCATGTGAGTGAAACCTTAAATGAAGCTTATAAATGATGTAATTATTTTGTTCTTGATTTAAGTTCTTCATTCTTCCTTTTGACAATAATTCATGCTGGGGTGTGAGTTCATGTCAATCACAACCCTTCCAGCACTTCATCAAAATGCTTATACTTTAAGTGTGAGCTGGACAATGAAGGTCAGTGGGATATTCAGCCATAGAGGCCAATATCAGCAAAGTTCAAATTTATCTTTACTCAGCATTTATGAACAGACATATTGCCTGGAATAACTATATAACAATATATCTTTGACCAGCTTTCCTCTCCCAGGCCTGCGCATGCTCAGCTCAATTATCAGATCCTCATTAAGAACACAGGTAACAGTGGCAAGACTCGATGTGCTTCTGTTCTAAAAAAATGTTTCTAGATTGCACAACTCAGTAGAGATCCGTGACTAAGCATGGACTCTTCTGACCTGTGTGCGTCAGTGCCACAGGTCAATCTCTATGGGTAACTGGCTGAAAGGATGGGTCAGAATCTGCCTGTAGTGTTACTAATGGAGACAGCAATTAGTTGTGAATCTGGCGTGATCCAGTGATAAATAATAGATTGAACAGTTGGAAATGTATTCGAAATGTAGAAACATGGGAGTAGGGGGAGAGGGGTGGGGGTGAATGAATAAAGTGATTTAAGGGCACTCCTTTCTTTTTTTGAATAATTTAATGGGATTTATAAAGTCTACATGAACATGCAAATGAGACCCCTGTTTAACATCTCATCTGGTGGACAGCACCTATGACAATACATTGCTTTCCCTGCACGACACTGGAATGTCGAGCCCAAGAAATGAAAACCCAACTTGGGGGTTGAGCTCACAGCTTTCTAACAATGCACATGTGATGGGTTTAAATGACATTTGCATTTTTTTTCAAAATAGTGTCGATAAATGGGTAGAAGTTTCAGAGAATTACAGGTGGATAGTGATTTAAATGTACATATATATATAAAAGAACTATTGTTTGTAATGTACTACAAGACAGGAATTCATAGAGGCACTAAGATTAAAACTTGAGTGATTGATCGGAGTGACCTTCATGTCTGGGTTGTGCGGATTCCAACTCATGTTATTTCATTGAATAAAAACAGGTGAATATGAGGCTCTTTTTTTACCAACAGTAGGTGCCACGGCAAATAGGCTGCAGATTCCTGCAACCAAGTCACATGACGTTAACTGACAGTGGTATCGGGTTTTTATTTCACAGAAATATATAACCTTATAGATGTTCTAACGCTTTTCCAAATTAATACACTTACTTTGACTTCATAGTAGATTACCATTGAAACACCATAACACATTGGAATATGTTCCTCTGCTTTGCATAACTTATTTTCTCATTTGGCGACAGTATTTATCAATATGATACAGTATTTATATTGTTTTATTTTTATGTATGTTTTATAAATATAAGAATTTATATTTGTAGATATCAATAAAATATAAATACAATTATTATTATAACTATAAATATAAAATAAAAATATAAATTTTTAAAAAGTTTTACGATGTTAGTAACTTCTGTTAGGATCGACAGTTTATTTCTTACCTCACTTCTCTGTCAAGAAAGTGAGTTGTTTTATTGTACTGTTTTGTCAAGTGTCAACAGGAGTCCTTTTTTTTATAAAGAAGACTATGTTTTTTGACCAATGTTTTACGTTTCAATGGCTTTTTGTTTGGGTTTTAGGGGTTTCAAAGATTTTCATTATTTTGCCCATCTCACCAACTGAATAGCTTCAGATCTTCACAAATGTGAAGTCCCAGTTAGGTACATCAAGCCCGGTTTGCAAATATCCCCTTTGTTTATGATACACCATATTATTTACATCTCAGTTGCAAAGTTCCACATTGTGTAGTGTCTCTAAGTAGAAGCAATATAAAATAAAAGTTTACTTTTTGTGATGGTTGTCTATGTCCCCAACCTCTGGAACTCCATCCAACAGGCCCTCCCCATCACCCCCTCCCTTGCCTCCTTCAAGACCCATCTTAAGACCTTCCTCTTCAACCGTGAAAGAAGTCATTGAGCCCATTATGTTTGTGCTACAGGTACGTGGCTCCACTGAAACATATGCTCTAATTCTGTTACCACCCTCTTTCCTACATCCTTCAAGAATATTTTATGTCAGATATTTATTCACTTCCCCTTTAGCCTATATAGATTATTGCTGTATTACAGGTGGAACAAACTGCTGCAGATGTGTTAGCTCCAATGAGCGAATGCATAGGATAGATGGCTTGTTTTGGACAGTGACAAATAGCTTCGATTTCTGCTCTGTGCATAGAGAAGCTAGAGTATGGATTGAGGTCAAACAGAAGTACAGAGACAAAAACACAGTGAATGAATTAAATAGATCTCAAAATGACAGGCTTCTTTCCTACCTACAAAATGCTCATTCAATTAATTTGCTTTGTAGAACTGTTAGAAGTAAATACTCCATAAAAACATAACACCTTAGACCAGAATTTTCTCCTGGTGTAGAGGTGTTTCTCCAATGATATCAGAGCTTTCAATCTGTTACTACTGTAGTTCTTGCTGTAAACAGACATATCATATTTCTCAGTCTCTTTAATGCTAGAATAAAGAATTACAATCAGTGTTCAGGAGGTGAGGAGAGATGACAATGATTATATGTCTACATCTTGTTTCCACTGGGTTGTTTTTGCACCGTTGATCGCACAAGACCAGTTAATTGGCTACATTTTCACTGCTTTAGGGCGATATGAGTAGGACAAAGGCAGCTTGCTTCTTAATTAATAATAATAATCCTTCCATTTGATATAGCACTTTTCATGTCTTCTAGATGTCTCAAAGTGCTTCACAAAATATACTGTAAAGTGAATTGACTGTATATTTGTGGGTGAAACACAGCAGCCAATTGCGCACAGCAGTATCCCACGAACAGTCGTGGATTGAAGTGACCAATTTTTTTATTATTTTTTTTCTTGAGGGATTATTATCAGGCGCTTAAGAGTAAGGAAACTTGCCCAAGGTTTCGCCCTGACGGGAATCAAACCCAGGTCTTTCACTTGCGAGGCAAGTGCTCTAACCACTGAGCTACAGGACTCCACAGACTGTTGCACAGACTAGACACTGCACTCTGGCAGATGCAAACAAAGTGACTGCCAATAAAGCATAAATCTTGACAATTGAACATTTCCCATTAACAATAATTCTGGATACATAATAAATAGCCCCTAGTTTTTTATATTTACACATCAGGACTATGAGCTCACATTCTTGGCTGAAACGCCAATGCATTGCCCCAGAATGGGCATTTATTTCATAGCTGTATGTGGGACATTGCTGTATTCAACTGTAAAATATATTGTCATTTCGCTTTACAGTAAATTCCACGAAGAGCGAGAGTCTTGAGACATTAATAATGGTGTGATCGGCATTATATCAAATGCCAAGGATTATAATTTAGATAAGAACATTAACATGCAGATGGCTGCTTGAGGAAGTGCAGAATTCTCTGGAAGTGCCAGGTCGCTAAAGCTCAGCTATTACGTTTGAAAAGTATTTAATTATGTATATTATGATGTTTTGCTTATAAAATATACAGTCAATTCACTTTACACTTTATTCTGTGAAGCGCTTGGAGATGTCTCGAAGACATGATAAGGCACTCTATCAAATGCAAGGATTATTATTATCATTATTATTAGCTACAACCACACATAGAAATATTATGCTGCACATTCACTGAAGTGGTTTAAATGACATAGAATGCAGGATGACATTATTTTAGACAGGGACAACAGTAGGCAAATAACATGGAAAGCAGAGGTCATGTCCTGGCATCAGTTAGCATGCATTCAAGCAAGATATGAAACATATTTGAACTATATTTGATCAAGTCATTGGCTGACCAAAATCACCACAGAACTGACTGTGATGGTGCATTTAAAAAAACATTGTAGCATATTTTTGGACAAAAATTCAAGTGTTGATGACTGGGACCGATTGTTGTTCTGCTTTTGGCTGCATGGGTGGTCTTCTGCTGTCGGAGTTAATATTGTACTGATTTTGTTTTTGAGCCTGTTGGATCAGTTGGTTTCCTCACAGTGCAGGCCACCTGGGGAATGCATGCTAATCGTTTACAGTGCTTTCAAATTATACATGTAAAACAAGAAGAAATATTAAGACCAGGGATGGATAGAACAGTTACAGAGAATGAGCAAAGGTACAGAGGAGAAGACAGAAAGCATGATGGAGCAAGAGTGAGAGGATAATGGTAGTAAAGTGGAGTGATTTTACGTTTTATGGGCAAATATCTGTGAGTCTGAGTTTGTCCTTAGTGCACCTTCAATCCAGATCACAGGCTGGAAGAGCCGTGACCAAACATTGTAAATGAAAAACTTGCATCACATCGTAGTCTATATTATAAATGTATAATCCCACAATAAAGCGAGTATGGTAACTCTGAAGCCAGAAAGCTTTGGCAGCTCCTAACTCACATTCATTACCATAGCAACAAGCTTCACTTCCTCAAACATAGCAGAGAGCAGGCCCAGCTAGTATACCTATTTATTTTAGGTTATTAGAGAACGTAAACGGCATGGAAATCAGATGGTTTGATTGTTTATATATAACAGTCGACTAGTCTAAATATTTACTTAAATTGATAAGATGTATTCTTGACAATTTTTTTTACTGGAATTGTGGTCTTGCTAAGTACATGACTGCAATATAAATAATCTGCATCTAGATTGAATCACTCTGTATGGTTCTGCTTAGAGAGAGCTCGTAGTACACACGAATTGGTGGTCTTGTCATTGAGTAATCATGCAACATGAACAACTTGTAGAGTGTAAGGTTTTATTATTATGGCATATCGGAAGGTATGTTTTCTGTTCCATGTGCTTTCTTTGTTGATAAAAAACAATAAAACTGATACAGCAACTCATCACAATAAATACTGATTGCGCAAACATGCCTTCTGAGAGTCCATAGTGTTTGTTTTGAAGCTGAAGCAGAGCTTATATAACACACTTACAGCATACCAAAAACTTTGAATCAAACCACTAGTGACACTTTGTTCACTGGATTTGTCTTGCCATAGCATAGCATTGGAGTTTATTTAACTGGATAAGGGTTAAAGCTGATGGAAAAGCAGGCTTTTTCTTTTTAATTAGGTATAAAACATTAATTTATCATGGATTTGATAAATATTTAGATTAATAAATAATATGGAGTCATCCTGATCACTGAACCAGAAAACCTAATAGAAAATGCTTTAGTTAAAGCTATTGATTTAGTGAAGCTGATAAACTCTCCTGGTACTGATGTACAGTATATGTTAATTATAAGACAGTGTTTGAAATGACACATGGTAAATATGTTTCGTATGTCCCATTTATGCTATATTTTAGTGCCAATTTAATGCAATGTTCACAGTAAATCAATGTTAAATATGCAGTATACATTCAGGTTTAGGACCATTGAGTCCAGTTTCAGAATACTCCTGAAACTGACACAATGAAGTGGTTTCTGAATGTCATCAGTGTCATGAGCCATAATATAAATAATTGATGGAGCTTTGGCACATAAATACAGAAAATAGGTTTAGCAAACTATGGAGGGAGGTATGCCGTAATAATAATCATTGCTTTTGATATATTTGTTTTAAATTGGGGGGAAGTCTCAAATTGCTTCACAGGATTTATTGTAAAGTGTAGTGATTACGTATTTGTAGGAGAACATAGCAGCTAATTGCATACAGCAATGTCCCACAAACAGCCATGAGTGTGAATGACCAAATTTTATTCAGGGTATCATTGGCTGGAAAGCCAGGATAAACTCCCATTTATTTTAGAACAGTGCTAAGTGATCTTCAATGTCTGCCTGAACAGGTATAGATGAGACATTGGTTTAACATCATATCTCTATCAGCATATCTGCAGCACAGCCCCGGAATGTCAGTGAGTTCAAAGATGTGAGGGCTTGAGCAACCTTCTGACTTAGAGGCCAGAGTAATAGCCAGGCTGCATCCCATCACCGGCCCGCTTCAGATTTCGCAACTAGGAACTAAAATTTTGCAGATAACAATTTTCGCAAAATGATTTGTCGCGATTAAAGCACCAAATCCATTGGCAAATATCACACAAGGCCCCATTGTCTCTCATTCTAGGCATAATTTATTCCTGTAGTCAATGTAGTGCCAGAAGAGACTGCTGCTGGAAGATGTCATGACATCTGGCGTTCTGGAGGCTCAGAATAGGAGCCTTTGTTAAATTCATTCAATGTTTTCTCATGAGATACAAGAATCAATGAGATTCAATGAGATACAAGAATTTAATTGTGCATGGCTCCTAGGTTTCATACCAGTGCCATTGATCTCTGCAGCATTCCCTAACATGATTATAAATGTCAAAGAAACATATTTACTGATTCACATAAACCACTGAAGATGTGATGTTCTCCTTAGCATTCTGAAGCTGTTTTATTGTCAGAAAAAAAAGTCTTAAAGTCAAATATCAGCTTGTGGAATATATTTGTCAATGGGGCTATAACATTTCTCAGCTATAGCTCGTATGAACAGTGGGTGGACAGGAAGCTACAACAATTCATTAGCCTATTTTGTTTAAGGATGTTTTTCCCCAGCAATTGTTATTTCCCAGTCCTGCCACCTCTTCCTTCCAGTTCTCCTGAAATCAATTTGGCTAACTTTCCTTTCTACTGGAGTACATTTCCATAGATAAGTTTCCCTCTGTTGTCTAGCACAAATGGTCATTGTATTTACCTTGGACAATAAGTATTACTGTAGTAGGTTACACAACCACTGTGGTTATAACAGCCAAGACTATTACTGCACTGACCACTACTGTCCACACATACTCACATTCCAACTGTGGTCTCTTGAGAGTGATCAAGTGGTAGAACTGTAGAATATTTTTTACAGCATAGAAGAATGCAATTAGTCTATCGTGTCTGTGCTGAAAAGCATCAATTGTCCTCTCCATGTGCTAAAATCCCCTTGTCTAACCATGAATTCAACAATAACAACTTGCATTTATATGGTGCCCTTCCCACAGAGTAGTCTCCCAGAGCAATTGACAGTGGCAGCTGGAGCAATTGACAGTGGTGGAGTACGACACTGAGCCAGGAGGAGGTGGAGGCGAAAGAGGAAGGTTTTCAGGTGCGAAGGGACAAGAGGGATAGTGGAAGAGTGTGCCAGAGTTTCGGGGCGTAGTGGCTGAAAGTGTGGCCCTCGATGGTGGAAGGGAAGGCACAAGGGATATGCAGTAGGCCAAAGCCAGTCGAGCCAGAGCATGAAGGGATTTGAAAATGAGTGCGAGGATCTTGAAATCAATTTGTTCGTCGAGAGAAAACCAATGGAGCCTGGATAGAACTGGTGTGATGGAGGTACAAATTCCCCTCCTTAAACCAATAGTTTGGAGTGGAGCAGGTTTCTGGAAATAGAATGTGTCAGGCTAAGTTGCTAGGCTCATTTAAGAAATGCCTTAATATTTTTACATGCTCTGGGACGCTATCCTGCGTAAGGGGCGATATATAAATGCAATTTGTTGTTATTATCATGGGAGGAAGGTAAAGTGGCTATTCTGAAAAGATAAGATCAAATAGGTCAAAGGATCTTCTTCATTTGAACTGCAGTTACCTTGATCGAAATCACTTATTTCACTCAAGGACGAGGATTTGGACCTGCAATTTAACATCCGATGGTTAAATGTTGCAAGCAGCACTGCTTTTATTCTTTGGTAAGCAGAGAGCTGACCTCCCTTTATGAGAAAAAAGTGTCTCAGATATTAGAACCTAGTGGTTTCACTTCTGAGACATCAATTGAATTCAGCCTAAGCTAATGTATCTTAAATCCCCTCTCAACTGCAATTGAAGTCAAATTGGCCACTATCATCTTAATTTCTAGTGAGTATCAGAATTTAAGCACAGCACAATGGTGAGACTCCATAATAATAGCTAATGTACCATTGAATCAATAGAGCAGCACTGTGCTAGAAAAAATGCTACATAATTACAGATCACTCCATCAAAATTACTCAAGAGCTTTCCTTTCAAACAGGCAGTTAAATGTGCACAGCACCTCAGGAAACCCATATAACTTGGTCTTCCATTACCCACACTACTAGATGAACTCTTCCACTGGAAATAGCGAACGGGAAAGCACTCAAAGGAGCTTCCAGCGAGCTGTGTCTGGATGATGGGATTACAATTTTGAAGGATATTGACAATGTAAACGGAATATCAGCACAAGAGGACATAACCTGAAAATTAGAGTTAAGATGCTGAAAAGGGGCATTCTGTAGCAACTACTTGCATTTATATAGTGCCATTCGTGAGGGCACTATATAAATACAAGTAGTTGTTGAAAGGAGAGTTGAGAAAAAAAACCTTAACACCAAAGGTTATTATTACTTTGTTGTTATTAAGGATTATAATAACATAGAAGAGACTGGCTCAGAAAAACATATACTGAGTTGATTGAGTGACTCTCTCAAGAGTACGATGGAGAAAGAATGCGCAATAGTAAATGGGCACGTTAAAATGATGTGCAGAAATGGAATTAAAGAACTTCAGTGTGTTGTGTGCTGCAAACAGACTTCTGGTGAAGTGATGTAAGTGATATAAAGTTACACAGTTGCCTTGCTTGGAACTTTCCTTTAGACTCATCTGATACGAGAGAACATTGCTTCACCTATACCCCTCCATAGGGCTTTAATGGGAAATCTGTAAACCTTGTGTTTCATTTGACCCAAATAATGCTTATGATCCACTTGAGATTCCACCCCTCTAAATCCCCTCGAGCTCACCCATCAATTCCCTTCTCCCTGATGTGTACATTAACTTTCATCTTAAATATATTGAGGCTTTCTGCTTCAACCACAGCTTTTGGAGTGAATTCTACATCTCACCACATGGGTGTTTTGGACTTTTTTTTGTTTTGGGTTTAAATATTAAGACTCCTATGCCCCAATTTATTGAAATCTCAATACTCCCAACAACAGTTTAAAACACAGGAGCCTGTTATTAGTGTTGCTATGTGACAGTGGAAATATTCAAAACCAGTTCAGCAAGTGATTGACCCAGAGCGCTTCCACTACATTCAATTTTCTTTCCAACAATTTGATAAATCCCCTTTTATTTTACCTCTAATAAGCAGAAATGACTTTTACAGACTTTGACAAGATCATTGATCTCAATCAAGTGGTTAATAGCTTTGCTGAACCTTAATCATTCACCTCAGCTAGACCTTAAAAAGGTTAATTTACAAGGAAACTGATGAAAATGGCTTTATTTTACTTCATTAACCTTTAAAGCTATGAATATAAGAGACTTATGAATGTTACATTAGATTTATCCAAAGCTTTCTGAGCAGTGAGCTGGCATAAAGAAGGAAGTTAATGGGTTACTTATTCCTGGGACCGATAACACAATTGAATTCTGATAACCAACCACAGGGGTCAAAATTATACTATTCCTCAATTTATTCCAGGGTAGAAATTCCACCTATCTCAAGATTTACCGTCTAAACATAAAATTTCAGAGTGTCCAGAATTTGCTGAGTTCTTCAATAGTCTTTATTTTGAACCCAGTTTACTAAAAGTTGCTATATAAAACTAAAAAGCAGACTTTAAAGTTGAAACTGAATTCAACAATTTTCCAAATTCTGTACTCAATAAGCTGCATAAGAACAGCAAATCTAAATCTAGTTCTCACCAATGTTCACCAGCTCTGTGCTGCAGAACAGATTGATCTTAAGATCCTAACTTTCACTTTCAAATCTCTTCATACTTTGGCACTTCCCTACCTCTCCGATCTGCTCACACATCCCTCCTCTACCCACTACCTTTGATCAGTTGGCACAGGTCCTCTGCACATCTCTCATCAACTACTCCAAAATTGTGGGCATTGCTTTCATCCCTATAACCCCAAATCTCTGCAACTCAATCCCTCCGTCTTGCCCCTTTCCTCCCTCATCTTTTAATCATACTTGAAGACTCTCTTCTCCAATTGTGTCTTTAGTCACCTGCCCTTTCCAATTCAGCATCAAGCCAACTCTGCAGTTAAGCGCTCTCAGCCACTAATGGCTTGAAGGGTGCAGGTGCATTCTAAATGCAATTTGTTGTTGTAGGAACACAATTGAAATATTTTGTGAAATAACACCCAATTCCAATATAAAATTGCATTCATTTCCAAAACAACAAAAGGCACAAGTCTCGTCCCATTGTTGCCTGTTTCAGTTATCCTCTGTCTGAGGTGTATTGTCCTTGACTAGAGAGAGCTGCTTTAGGACTCTCCCAAGTGCCATTGAATATTCTTACTTGATCAGCTGTTGCCTCCTCAATCTGATCCTCCACTTGACTCTTTGAGAGCTTTTGTCTTTCCGCCCTATATTCCTAAATCCAGATTCTCCTCTTAACTAGAGAGCTTTTTATTATATATATATACACACACACAATCTGAACTTATCAGCCCAGATCCTCCTCCAGACTTAAAAGAGATTCTGTCTCTCCAATCTGCGCTTCTAAAACCAGATCCTGCTCTTGAAGTTTATAGCACTTCAATCTCACTAACCTGAGCTCAAATCCCTTGTTTAATGGCAATCTCTTCTTTTCTATCCCAAGTGGAGAGACCAATCCATGCTTAAATAGATTTGACTTCTATCAGCTGGTGCAATCAGATTCAGACCAAACTTTAGCCATTTGCAGTCCTGGCTCGATGGTATTCAGTAAACTGGTAGATTAAAAAAGTTAAGGGGAGAATCTGGACTCAGGAATGTAGGTTACAGTATATTCTGTGAAATGCTTTGAGATGTCTTGAAGATGTGATAAGACGCTATATCAAATACAAGGATTATTATTATCTGACCACCCTACTGTCACTGGATTTGAAACTTTCAACCTCCCACCACCCAGAAGGTGAGATTAAATTTTAAAAGAAATCTTTCCTTGTTTCATATTTATTATTTCACTGCTTATTCAATGATGCCATAAGGTGCTCTATTAAATGCAAGGATTATTATTATTACTTTTTCCCTCATACATAAAAAATGAAAATCCCTGACCGAGACCACTAAACTCAGCGCAGACAGAGATTCAAACCAGTGAGCTCCTGCATCTCTATCCACTACACTATAGAGGTTGCCCCCCAACTTCATAAATGTTTACAAATCTGTTGGATCAAAGAAACAGTGAAAAATCTGAACGGACAAGTGTTAGTTAAACTTTTTAACAGTGGAATCTAAATTGTGCCCTTTCTTGACAGGATATCTTAATGATGGCTCCTAGTCAAAAGAGGGATTCCTTCCATTAATCAAAATAATATATTAACACTGACTGTGGGAACACTGCTCTGGAAATAGATTGCATCAGAACAGAGTTCCTAAGTCTTAGTGTGATAAATTTCCTGTTTCTGGAAGAAGTCCTCTCTTGTTACTTGGAGTTGTTATCGAGAAATCCCATTAAGAAAAAAATAAGTCTACTCCCCTAATATATCAGTAAACTTCATTGAAGATCAAGATTGTAAATGACCATAATGCATGCTTTTGTAGTATAAAAGGAATGACTCATCACACTATTCGACCAAGCAAGAATATTCAACGGCACTCCAGAGATGCAGCGTATTGGAAGGATAAAGGTTCAGAGCAATGATGATCCACACATTGAGATGCTGATCTTGGTTTGGTTGTCAACGTCAGGCACTAAATTGAACGTGTCCTTGCCTTACAGATAGGCAAAGTCACCTTGAGACATTTCTTACTCATTATTCAATGCAAAACAAAAGTCAAGGTTGGTAATTTGGTTTGCCAACAGTTTATTACTGAAGAAAATATAAAGAAAGGAGGTCTGAAATAAATTATGGGATAGAAATTCATTTTGAAATGGATTGAAATTACTTACTGTACAAAACACCTGATTAGTCCCAGTTAGGAATTCAGAATGATCTGCTGATCTGCATTCAAGCAATTCCAATAAATACAACATCTTGACATTCTTTTGTTTCAAATGTGATTGAGACAAATAATTTGAAAGAATTATTTTTAAATAGCACTGTTACACGTTTAAGCATTTAAAACTTTTGGGAGTAAGTCCCTGATTTGAGGAAATTAAAGCATTTTCAATAATTATATGTTGGTTAAATGCCTTCATTTGCTATCATAGCCAAAATGATGCCATGCCCGTTCAGAGCCGTTAGTTAAGTTTAAGACCTAGAGTTAAATTTAATACACTCAAATGGACAATATCTGCCATTATTCAAAACGACTCAAACTAACCTAGTGTTTTCTACAAAATGCCAACACATTCAGAATGTTACATCCTATAAACTGGTGTTCAGGATGGAAGCAAATCCAGATTAGAACAATGTATCCTTGCTTTTCTAGCTAAAGCAATTATTTTGGTGAAACAGTTTTGCAGATTTTCTGACACTGCTTGCTCATTTTCCTTCTTGAGATTAACCTGGCAAAACCCCAACTGCTTGGGATAGTCTGTTTTAGACTATGAATACAAGCATAAGAGTTTAGCAGTGGTGGCTCTGGGCTTTTTCTTTGATTGAAGTAGCATTGATTTTGGCACAATCACATTTGCTCATTGACACTAGTGTTCTCTTTCCTCCATATGAATTGCTCAAGGCAAAGAAACATATTCTCTACAGGAAGTGCGAGGGCAAATGCCAATTTAGACTCAGATTTAATGACTGGTATTGTTGGCAGGTTGACTTGTACATGCTGAACATTTAGATGGAGGTAAGACATTAGAGCATTGATATGAGACTTGGCATTAGCAGACGTTTACTCGCATGTTTATTATGCAATCTGTTACTCAATCAACATTGCAGAATGCTTCACAGATGATACAGCTAAGGGCAGGCTGGCTTCCTATAAATTTAGCTCTGAATCGGATGTTTTAAATGTAAAAAAAGGTTCCTTACAATAATAATAATCCTTGCATTTGCTATTGTGCCTTCCATGTTGGGAAGCAACAACAACAACAACTTGGATTTATATAGCACCCTTCACCCTGGACGGTGTCACCGAGTGCTTTACAGTAACAGCACCCCTCCCACCCATCCACAAAGCCCTTCACAGGATTTACTGTGAAGCAGAGTGACTTTGTATTTGTAGACAGGCATAATGTCAGCCAAATTGTGCTCAGCATTGTCCCACAAGCAGCCATGAAACAAAAGGCCATTTTTATTTGGGGAAACATTGACTAGGATACCAGGAGAAACTCCCTTCTCTTTTTGAGTAATGTCATGGCATCTTTAACATCCACCCGTATAGGCAGATGGGGTCTCGGTTTAACATCTCACCCAAAGAATGGTATCTCTGACAATGAAACACACCTCAGCACTGCATTGAAGTGTTGTCTTAGGCTATGTAAGTTCAAGTCCTGTAGCTCAGTGGTTAGAACACTCGCTTTGCAAGCGAGAGACCTGGGTTCGATTCCTGGCAGGGCGAAACCTTGAGCAAGTTTCCTTACTCCATACGCCTGATAGTAATCCCTCAAGAAAAAAAACAATAATAAATTGGTCATTTCAATCCACGACTGTTTGTGGAACACTGCTGTGCGCAATTGGCTTTTGTGTTTTGCCCACGAAATATACAGTCAATTCACTTTACAGTCTATTCTGTGAAGCGCTTTGAGACGTCGAGAAGATGTGAAAAGTGCTATCTCAAATGCAAGGGTTATTATTATAAGTTCCAACACCAAACAATTTAATTTGTCGTAACCTCTTTTACATCGGGAGAATGTCTCAAAAGCACTTAACACTGCCGGATGGCAACTGAGCTGGGGTGTGGAGAAGAGAAAGATGACCGAAAGTGCAGTCAAAAAGATACATTTCGAGACATGCCTTAAAGAACAGAAGCAACCTGGTGATGGACATTGCAAGGGAACACACTGTTGGAGACTAAATCTTCAGTTCGGTCAGAAACAGCTTTGTGTGTGCCCAGTATGGACAATTGGAGTGGGTGTGTAACCTAGATCGATTGTAACATGCTCTTTTGTGTTTCAGCTTCAAATTATTTTTTTCTTGAGGTTCATTTCTCATACACAAAGTCTGTAAACTCTGTGAGACATTCTTCAGGCAATCAGAAGCAAAGCCCAACAAGGAATACACCCACTCCAACTGTCCACACTGTGCACATACACACAGTTTCTGTCTCGATTGAAGATTTACTCTCCAGCAGTGCGATACCTTGTGGTGTCCATCACCAGCTTCCTTCTGTTCTTTGCCATTATTCTTCTTCAGCGCTGTTCAAGATTTACTTAAACCTTTGCAGATTTGTGGCAGGGAATCCAGCCAACATCCTGTCAGAAATTGTTGGATAACAATCCCCGAAAAGGAGCCCAGACAACTAATTTGCTCAACAGCTGCTTGGTTGATTTCTACTGTCAAACATTCTCTCACTCTGCACCAGACAAGCAAATGCCTTCAACTCAATCAATGGCTGTCATTTCTTGGCTATAGAAAATTTGCAGTGGGTTATGGATAAAGATTCAGGAATTTACTGTTTTCTTGCGTTGCTCTCAGAGGATGGTAATACATTTAAATCAGTTGAGTTTAGATCCCCAGACATCATACTTAGGCTATATAGGGCTCTGGTCAGGCCACACCTAGAGAGCATAGAATTCTAGTCGCCACAACATAAGGGGGCTGCCCAGCCCCTGGAGGTAGTGCAGAGGAGAGGAAAGTGGATGGTCCCCAGTATTAGAAGAATGAGCTACAAGCAACAATTGGACAAGCAAGGGCTCTGTAGTCTTGAGAGAAGATGACTCAGAGGGGTACAGTCCATGGGTATGGGCCATCAGTTCTACTACCTTCCAGACTCTCTCCACGATGCCTCTCACAAGGTTGTACAAGGCACGAGGCAGTGCAGAGAATGATGGGAAGAAAGGTGGACTGGGAGGTAAAGGTGCCACAATAACAAAAACAACAAAACAACCAATTTACATCTGTATAGGGCCTTTCAGGTTGGGGGACCTGCCAAGGCACTGGATATGTAATGCTTTGGGCCCGAGCTGGGGGGCAGGATCGGGGAGGGCGGAGGGCAGGGGGTGAAGGAGGCTGATCGGAACATAGTTAAAGTGGAAGGTCTTGAAATGGGTCTTGAGGAAGCAAGGGAGGGGCCGAGATGGAGGGACTGTGGAATGGAGTTCCAGGGGTTGGGGGCAGAGTGGCAGAAGACCAGCCTGCCAATGATGGGGCGGGCGAGGAGGGAGACGCGAAGCAGGCCGGATATACAAGCCACACACACAACTAGAAGTCCTCCCCTACCCTTCCCACCCATTACCTCCGCCACTGTTTCCCGCAATATAAACTTAGCATCAGTCTTGGTGCATCTACACATATATATCCCATTGTAATGCAACATAAATGCAGCAGATGGCTCTCTATGCTTGTCAATGTAGAGTACAAATGAAAAATTCAGTCTCACCCCCAGATTCTTTGTTTCTCTTCAATAACTAGTTGCAATGTGCTATGATTAAATCTTGACCACGCTCTGATTGTTTATTCCTTTTTTCTTCTGTAACCCATTGAATTTTCTTTTTGAAGGAAAAATCTGATAATTTGACCTGGAGTTACTGACAGTGTGAGGATGGGCTAGAATACTTTCAAGCTAATCCTTCTTTGGAGGAATTCCTTTGCAGAGCCTGGATTTTATCGTCGATAATCTCTGACTAAAGCCACCTGACAAAATTATTTCAACAACAACAACAAATTGCACTTATATAGCACCCTCTTCACGGAGTAGCGTCTCAGAGTGCTTAATTTCGGCATCATTATTCAGGCAAAAAATCTGTATTTTATAAAGGAGTAAAAATAATGTTAAAGATCATTACAATCAAACACAAACGATAGAATACGATACAAACAGTTGTCTGAGGAAAAAGGAATTGCGTCGAACAACTCAAGAAAGAAGAAAATAAACAATAAATTGTAGCATTGAAAGACAAAAAATCACCATGCTTAGGAGTATCTAAACCAGACTAAGAATTCCAAGTACTTTGACCTTGCTTATTCAAAAAGTCGATCACGGATTCCTTCTCCACTGCCTCTCCTCCCTCATCTACCTCAGTGGAACCCCACTCGCCTTGTTCGAGTCCTACTTAACCAATTGCCATCACTTTGTCTCCACAAACGTTCTTTCCTCCTGCCCCTTAACAGTCACGTGGAGTCCTGCAGCTCAGTGGTTAGAACACTCACCTTGCAAGCGAGACACCTGGGTTCAATTCCAGGCAGGGCGAAACTTTGGGTAAGTTTCCTTACTCCACACGCCTAATAATAATCCCTCCAAACCAAAATAATAATAAATTGGTCATTTTGAATCCACGACTGTTTGTGGGACACTGCTGTGCGCAATTGGCTGCTGCGTTTCGCCCACAAATATACAGTCAATTCACTTTACAGCATATTCTGTGAAACGCTTTGAGACGTCTAGAAGACGTGAAAAGCGCTATATCAAATGCAAGGATTATTTATTTATGCAGTGTACTCTAAGAATCCATCCTTTGCCCCTCCTTTTTCTCATTCACATGCTCTCTCTCGGCGATGTCACCCGCAGACTTGACGTAAACTTCCACATGTATGCGGATGACACCTAAATGTATGTTTCCTCAACTTGCTGCAGCTACAGGACCTCTAATATTCTATCATCATGTCTGGGAGACTTCAAGGCCTGGATGAGGGCAAACTTCCTGCAGCTGAATATTGACAAGATGGAAGCCCTACTTCTTGGCTCCCGTCAACGACTTCTCTCCAGGGTCTCTGACCTCCTCAACCTCCCGGACCCTTCCCTAAGACTTACTGAACCTGTAAGTAACCTGGGTGTCATATTCGACCACTAGGTGTCCTTCCTCCCCCACATCCAAACCCTTTGCCTCACAGAAAATGCAGTTAGTAACTGGTATACATTCCAATGGCAAATTAACAATGCCCAGAGAATACAGAATGCTGCCAAAGAATATTGATCCTGTCATGTCAACTATTCTGTTTCAAATGCTGGAAATTATAAATTAAAGGGCCCCTTTGAAATGTTTAGGTTAATGTAACTAAGATGCTCAATTGTTTCAACGGAGTGTTGTTAAATGATTGAATCAGGAGATACCTCATGATAATTGCCAGTGCCTTATTTTTTATTGGTGAGAACATTTCTTCAAAATTAATCATGTAATTCTGGAAATCATTTAAAAAAAAATTCCACTTCCATTACCATGAAAATAATGATAAAAGCATAATACAAAAAAGGTCCTTTGTGACATACACAATCCTTTGACATGAAAAAGATCCACCTGGTTTGTACAATGTTATTTAGCTGTTTAATTCCCATTTCTATTTTAGCACAAATCTTCATTTTAGCCTACCATTTTAGGCTACCAGTTCCAGTATCCCCATTCACCCTCTTTGGACTGTGAATAGAATGCTTGTGAATAGCATGCTTGTGCAATAATAATAATACTTATATTTGGTATTGTGCCTTTCACAGTAGGACATCCAAAGCGCTTCACAGGATATACTGTAAAGGGCAGTGACTATGTTTTCTGGACGAATGTAGCAGAGGAAAGTAACAAAGTCCATATTACCAGCATGACATGTATTTTAACATAACATGTAGGAGCAGGAGTAGGCCATTCGGCCCTTCGAGCCTGCCCCGCCATTCAATCATGGCTGATCTTCTAATCTAACTCCAGCTAATAACCTAACCCTGCTTTATCCCCATAATCCCTTAATCCCTTTTGCAATAAGAAATCTATCTATCTCAGTCTTGAATATGTTCAAGAACTGAGCGTCAACAGCCCTTTGGGGTAGTGAGTTCCATACATTCACCACCCTTTGAGTGAAGAAGTTCTTCCTCAACTCAGTGCAAAAGGGCTGGCCTCTGATTTTAAGCTTGTGACCCCTGGTTTTAGTTTCTCTTCAACCGTGCCTTCAGCTCCCCTCTCGACTCTCTACCCCCTCCTCACTCCCTCCCTTCCCTCACCCTGAGCATTTCCCCCCTGCTCGGGTCCCGACCCAACTGTCCAGCGCCTTGGGACGTCCTCCCGACGTGAAAGGCGCTCTATAAATGAAATCTTGTTGTTGTTGTTCTCCAGCAGGGAAACAATCTCCCACTATCTACTCTATCATGCCCTTTGACTCTAATTCTTCTATATTCTAGAGAATATAGGCCCAAATTGGTCAGCCTATCCTCGTAACTCATCCCCTTCATCCCTGGTACTAACCTAGTAAATCTACGCTGCACCCCCTCCAAGGCAAGTACATCCTTCCTTAAATAAAGAGACCAAAACTGCACACAGTAAATTCAATAACTCCTCAGATTGGAAAGTTATTTCAGGTTTGTTGGAAATAGCATATTCGTGACTTTCTACAACAAATCGGCAATAAATGTTACAATTTTATTGTTGGAGGGTTTTGCAAATTTAGGCTTTTACTTCCAGGTTAGTGCATAAAGGCTTAGTGCCATCCAGGTGGCAGCATAGACTGCGAGTTTATAGTCATCGCATTTCATTGCACAATAGATTTAATTCTGTTTACTTATACTAATTTAGTGTAGTTAATCCCTACCTGATTTTAAATATTTTAAGTGGTCAGTGTTGCGTTATTGCACTGTGTATTGCCTTAGGTACACTAGGCAGCATTTAATTAAAATGATTCAAATCATTATCATTAAGTTTTGTAAAACTCATAATATGAACTTTATAATTTCCTCTTTTGCAAACTGTATTTTAAATTGAACTAGTTACAGAGTAAACCAGCTATCAGTGTTACAATTTGCAAAATGAATAACAAAAGCAAATCTGATTTTCCTTTCAATCCCTGGAATACAAACCCAGAATTTTGGACCATGTGGCAACACATCAATCCTTAACAGTATAACAGGACTCAGCTCCCACAACATTTTGGTTACTCGGCAATCTCCATCATGTGTACATAATGTACTTCTGTAACTACTGTGTCAGTGTTATTGCAAATGGAACCAAATGATTAATAGATAGATCAATGGCAGAAGTTTGTTAATTAGACAAATAGGACACTGTTTAAGTGCAATACTTTAAAACTAAACGTAATCTACATCGCCAATCCATATGGTAATGTTTCATGTTCTCCAATTAGTTAGGAAAGATTAGATGGATAGATTTCTAACATTCAACTGTTTTGATGCTATAAACAATAATAAATAATAATCCTTGCATTTGATAAAACGCCTTTCACTTTGGATGGAGTTTCAACGAGCTTTGCAGGATTCATTGCAAAGTTTTATAGACATGTTTCATGTGATAATTCCACAGTCACGACACTCACGCAGTTTCCAATAAAGGGCTGGGTAATACAGTATACTGTTGGCAGAAAGTTGTCACTCCATCAAAGTGCACGTTGCAGAAATGATTGTAATCAAGAGTTTGATGTGATGCTACAGGATGTGGAACAGGAGGTTGCAATTATAAGTACATGGAAAAGTGTTTAAATTTGGAGCATCACAGGTAATTCCAACAATGTTAATCTAAAGAACACAGAAACCATAATGTGTAGTCAATATGACCAATATATTGGGCCTCAACAATCTGATGGAATTGTTAAAGGGCATAAGGGGGTTAACACTCCGAGATGTTATCCGGCATGAAGGGTGCTATATAAGTGCAAGTTGTGTTGTTAGTGGATATGGGTACCCAGTGGATATAATTTAATGGGATCATCAGAAGACATTTTCATAAAATTTCATGTATCAAAACTATAAAGAAGGTGATTGAATTATTGGCAAATTAGCCATCTGGACTGAAAAAATTATTTGGCTGATGGAAGAAAGTGATAATCATGGAAAAGAAATCTGTCTGGGACAGTGACTGATGAGATCCATGGAGCCTCTTCTAAATTCTTGTTGTTTGCATTTGCACAAGAGCAGTTCGAGTAATGTAACAAATCAGCTGAAACCCTTGTCCACACTTTTGTCACCTCCCACATCGACAATTCCAATGCCCTCCTCACCGATTTTGGAACTCTCCCCTCCACCTTGCCCCTTGGTTGGCTCCACCACTGTTAAGTGTTCTGAGATGCTACCACATGTGAAGGGCGCTATATAAATGCAAGCTGTTTTTATGAAACTTGGGAATAACATCAAGCTATAGCGGCGAAAGTCTACCTGTGTCTAGATTTACTCTTTCTATGTAGCATTTTAGAGCATCCCGAATTTAATAAATTCTTAAAATATACCCCTTGATTTTTTAAGCTGTTTTTCCTAACTGTCTTTTAAGAACTCTAAAACAATGGCTTAAAAGTTAAGACTTGATTTAGCAACTTGTTGAATTCTGGATGCTCTAGAATGATACATAATTAAAGTAAATCTAGACTTAGCTGAAATTTCTCCCCATAAATGCTCAGAAGATTGATAACATTCAAGATGATCTGGCATAAATAAGCAGAGGACTGGTAAATAGTCCATAAATGTAAGATAATAGAAATAGGAACAGTGAAAGTGTGTCCAAAATGGGGTGTTCATCAGCTGAGGTGGAAACATTTTGGGTATGATTATCAATCCTACACTGTTAGGCAATCCACCATCAAAAGTGAACTACATTGATGCATTGGAGAGGATTCAGGGAAGGACAAGCCTTTTCTTGATTACTTTTGGGGAACAGAAATGTTCTATTACAGCAAGGAAAGAGAATGAACAGCAAGATGCCTACAGTGATAGATTGTCTGTGGAAAAGTGGGAGTCAAAAGACAGGGTCTTTCTCATTCACGAAACCACAGAATATTAAACAACAGAAACAACCCTTTTGGTCCATTAAGCCTAGGCTGGACTTTTTTCCACATGAACTAATCTATCCTATTTCTATGTTTATCTAATATTCCTCTTTTTGAAAATGTTTATCTCATTCCCTTTGATAAGAATTGATAGACTTTTCAACCCATCTTATGTTCTTTAGATAATGTTTTTTTTTAATTCAGTTACCTGTCCTCAAGGTCTGAACATCAAGGTAAAATTCTGTATGAGAATGGTCTGAGGCACAACACACTGATTCACCAAAATTGTGGAGCAGCATATCAAATGCAAGATTATTATTATTGTAGTGCAGAACTCTCCACTGTAACTAAACCCAATTCTATTGTTGGATATGTAAGTTTGAGGGAAATCAATTTTTATTTTTCTACATTTAGTTGGATATTATTAATGTTTTTTTAAAAACTAATGCTGTTTGGATTTTACCCAAGGTACAGGCTACTTGTGGTTCGGATGTGCTCCAGATTCCTACACCATACAACTATTTGGTACCCACAGCAGCACTAATGGGCTGAATTGATGTATCTCTAACCAGAGAATAAAAGGCTTACTGTCTTGTTAACCCATATGGAGTCCTGTAGTGTAGTGATTAGAGCACTCACATGCAAGCGAGAGACCTGGGTTCGATTCCCGGCAGGACGAAATCTTAGGCAAGTTTTCTTACTCCACATGCCTGATAATAATCCCTCAAGAAAAAAACCAATAATAAATTGATCACTTCAATTCACGACTGTTTGTGGGACACAGCTGTGTGCAATTGGCTGCCGTGTTTCACCCACAAAAAAAATACAGTCAATTCACTTTACAGTATATTCTGTGAAGTACTTTGAGACGTCTAGAAGACATGAAAAGTGCTATATCAAATGCAAGGATTATTATTATTATTAAAGACTGATAACTTGCATAAACGCCTGCTGAAATCTAATCCCAAATTTGCATGTTTTTGCATGGCAGTAAATCAGCATGACAAGCAATTCAGATCTTGCTCATTGGAAATGTTATCATGTGAAAGATGTTTATTGACAAAATAATTTTGTCAATGTTATGCTAGACAAAAAGACCAAAGTCTCTTTAGTTTGCCTTCCACTTTGCTGGCGGTCGCATGCACATATGTCCCAAACTACCTATGTACTATGTTCCATAATGTTATTCCCTAAAATAAAACTGTCTAATCTGTGATTGAAGGAATGAACATTTCCTGCTTCAACTATCTCCTGATCCTGTTCAATGCCATCATATCCTTGCATTTGATATAGAGCCTTATCACGTCTTCAAGACGTCTCAAAGCGCTTCACAGAATATACTGTAAAGTGAATTGACTGTATATTTTGTGGGTGAAATTGATGAAAGGTAGTGTCTGTATTTAGATGAATGAAGCAGACAATCTGTTCACAGCAATGAACCAAAAATGCCCAAATTACCTAGAGGGTAAAACTCTTGTCTCATTTTGAATAGTATCATTAGATTTTTTTTGTCCACATGAACAGGCTGATAAGACCTTTGCTTACCATCTCATCCAAAACAATGGCACCTTCATTAATGCAGTGCTATCCCAGAAGTGAACTGGTGTCAACCTAGACTATAAACTCAAAGTTCTGAAATGATACTTGAAACTTCTGACCCAAAGGCAGCCAACTGAACTAAGCTCACTGCACCCTTGCAAATAAATATATTTTGTTATTTAGTGTGTCTTCTGCTGCGCAAACCAGGAAATTCACTTAATTAATTGATTTAAATATTTCTGGCCTACTCAGGGACACAGGAAAAGCAACACAATTGTGAATTTCTTGTCTTTCTCAGTCTGCCCACAGAAAGATATTAATATTAAACTAAAGAGAGAGACTTGTATTAGTTTTGAAATTCCCCAGAGTCAAACTAACTGTCTAGTTCCACACGTGAGCAATAGCTACTTGATCAAAGTCCCAGAGGCACATAACACCTTCCACAGAAGGGGGGGGGAACTTTCTTTTGTTTCATGAAAAAGAGCATCCATTTGAGAATTTTAAGTAGGTCAGATAAGTATTGGATTAACCTTTTGTGGCTGTACCAGTAATTTAATGTAGTAATGCAGCTTTATAGTGCTGCATTTTCTGTAATATTAGATCCATGCAGATTGTGTTCAGTCTACCTAAAGAGGACATTGATTTCTTGTGGATGCATTCCTATAAAATATTAATGTGTTTTCAATTCCCCCCCCCATGTTTTTACATGATATGCATTGTTGGGGAGTAAATGGCATTTCGTTGCTGCCAAAAGACATCATTTGTGCTTTAAATTTCCCCTCCTCATTTCTGGTGCTGTATCAAATGCAAGGAATGTGTATTTGATGTGTATCAAATGCATTATTGCTCGAAGAGCATATTCATTGGGCCAGTAAGGATGAACCATGGTGTTAGTAATTATTGTTAAGTCTGCTACAACAGTAAATAAATGTCCCTCTATATCCCAAATGCTAAGTCCCAGCTTCAAGGATCTCAGAGAAGTCATGAATAGTGTGGTCGAAATGAAGTAGTATTGCATTATGTTAACTAAACTTGCAAATTTTGTGAATTAACATGATTTTCTGAGTAACTCTGAAATCTGAAGTCCTGGATTTATATCAAAGGTTTTTTTTTGCCTTATTAACGATGATATAATTGGCATTTATGCTCATTATAATTGATTTGTCAATGCAAATGAGGATAATTACACTTTTTCCTATAACTCAAAAAACATATTCTTCATTCTTAATGAAACTTGGAGAGTATTTGCACTGCATTAAACAAGAGAACATTTCAGCATGGTTTTATATAACCTACTTCTGAATGTGCTGCTGAAATGGCTAATTGCTAAATGAAATTTCCTTACAGAACAACACATAAGAACATAAGAATTAGAAGCAGGAGTAGGCCATTCGGCCCCTCGAGCCTGCCCCACCATTCAATAAGATCATGGCTGATCTAATCTAACTCCACCTACCCGCCTTATCCCCATATCCCTTAATCCCTTTATCCACAAGAAATCTATCAATCTCAGTCTTGACTCCGTAGACTATATGCTTCTCCAAAAATATAGAAGAGTATAAAGTATAGTTGCTAAAGCCTGGATTCACACAGGCATGGATGTGATTGTATGACTTTGACCTCTGCATGGATTGCTCTGTATGGTTTGTTATTATTTCTGAGCTGTCCTCAATGAAACTACTGCAAACAACTACTCAAATGGCTACAACAAGATAAAAGCAATTAGGTCACATTGTGGAGAAAAATGTGACATTCAATGTTAGATTAGCACCACAGCTAATGAAGTCCTGTAGCTTAATGGTTGGAGCACTCGTCTCACAAGCGAGAGGACCTGGGCTTGATTCCCCAGCAGGGCAAAGGGTTAGGCAAGTTTCTTTACTCCACATGCCTCTGTTTTCCAAGCAGTTAGTAAGAACCTAGCTGTTTGTCGATTGGTGGATCGCTTTTCTGGAGTAATAATCCCTTAAAAAAAAATTGATCACTCAATGAAGATTGTGTGTGGGACACTGCTGTGTGCAATTGGCTGCCACGTTTCTCCCATAAAATATACTGTCAATTCACTTTACAGTATTTTCTGTGAAGTCCTTTGAGATGTTTGGATCATATCATCAGAATGCCTTTTTCTGGTGATGTCCAAATTGATGAAAGGCATGGGGGTGGAGAGTGGGGGGCGGGCTTTTATCAGTAATAATTTTCACCTTAAATATCATATTTCCTTCCCATTAAAGTCACTGCACACTTTGCAGATTTATGATAGCAAGTCGTACGGCAATATCAGTCACAAAAGAATTGCTGTCTCCAGCACACCAGATTCATAATATTTGTCTCTGTATTTGTCTGCAACTTTTCTTTTGGTAGCAATTTTAAACTTAGCCTGAAATTATAATTTACACGATTGTTTATTCTTTTGTGAAAATTATGGAAATTTCTGTGGAGTTTGCCCTTGTAATAACACTCTGATCCATAATATAGCACAGTTGTGTGAGTGGGATAGAGTTGATTTGTTGCATAATAAGATTTGTTGCTATGTTCAATAAATAAGTGTGTAAAGTAGAATCACCTACTCCATGTTCACCCTTAACACTGTAGTAAGACATATCAGCTGCATTGGGCTAGAGCAGTTGATTTGCAAGGGAAAGACGTATAAACACAGAGAAACAATGGACTGGCTAACCTAAAATTCTAGCCAACACTATTATTGTCCAAACATCTATGGATTTGTGAATAGTAGAGTTATTGAGAGGTACGGCGAAAGGGATTAAAAGATCTGCCGAGATATAAAAAAATGGTGGAACAGGCGATGGAATTGTCGGAAATGCATTGTCCTATAACAGGCTGAAAATTGCCTGCAGTAAATGCTAACTGAACCATATCATGAGCATCTGGCTAGAGACCTAGTCACTATTCTGCCTGTGCTATTGATTTATATACATGGGTTCATATTTTAATATTGTATCTACAATGTTACTGCAACATTCCTTTCTTAATGGGAATATTTCTGACAAATTGCAGTTTACAAAAAACAGAAAATGCCCATTATTTGGAAATGTTCCTCTGTTGTGTTGTTTGTATAATTTAATAACCTTTGGTTATTTTGCTGAGCAAAATATGCACAGTTGCAATTTTTATACCATTTGCTACTAAATAGCCTCTTATAACTAAAAGGTATAGTTATACAATACAATATAAATTTACATTTATATAGTACCTTTCACATCAGGAGGACGTCCCAAGGCCCCAGATTGTGTTGTACAAAATATACTTGTACAACAGAAATAACCCAATGTATTATTATGTGAGGTTTCTTTATGTGTGAATTCTTTTGCTGTTTTTTCCTATTCTTTGCATTAACACAGACATAAAAAACAGTAAAGCATGCATTGTGCAGACACCTCCAAACAATGTTATGACTTCAATTAGAACCAATACTTCCATCTTTTATGGGGGATCTTTCTGAAGAGATGATGTAATGTTTCCCAGGCACAATTTAGATCAAGGTTCCCCAGGCACAATTTGGACCCTTGAATCTCTGGTTTAAGACCCTAATGGTTTCTCAGTCATACCCTTTGCAGTGGCATTAGTCCGTTTGCAGGCAACCACTGATTAGAGGAAGAGGATTGTGGTGTGAGACATTACAGCATACTCTAATTCTGGAATTCCGTCTTTCCTTCTTTGAACAAGCCAAGAATAGTGGATGCTCTTAAAAGGAAGTTGTGAGTCTTACAAACTTGGCTTTCAAACACATTATCCTCCGCCTATGATCATATTCCATCTATGTACACTTAGGAAATGGAATATGGATTCTTGCAGATACCCAGATTACCTTGCCAAGTGGTACTAAAAATATCTACCTGCTCCATTTTGAACCAAATATCAAGACAATCAAGACACAAGATCTAAATCCCCCAATTTCTGTAGTGGTAGTACATGAACTTCTCAGCTAATTATTTGTTTCTGACAGTGAATTAAATGGGAGTTCTTTTCATCAGTTTCTAGAGCGTATATCTCGTATCAGGCTTGCGGTTTCCTGCTTCCCCTGTTGTGATAGATGTGATAATCCACTGTTAATCTCGTTGAGCTGCAAATCAATTAGCAGATCTCTGGTTCCTCACACATGCCACAACCAAGGCGTACACACTTGGGACAAAAAGAAATACTTATTGTGCAGTCCGGTTTGTTCTCAGTCGTGCAGTAGCCCGAACAATTGTCTCTTGGAATATTCTTATTAATTATCATGAAGCGCCTTGTTTTGATGAATTCTTTGGATTGAAGTGTTGGTTCTGCTTATTAAAGTATTGAAGATATATTTTAATTACTTTTCTCAATCCATTATTAACAATCTAAATGGCTAGCTTAACTATGGCTCCGGTGTGACAGAATAATTTAAAGGCAATTAAGTGGAGGCAAGCTTTGCACTCTTGGGTAATACTGACTAATGAAGTTATGTTGACCTCAATAATTATGACTGCCTGGCTTGTTGTCACTAAATCTTGTTGACAAGGATCTCCTGAAAACCATTGAGAGGAATTATTTGGCATTGGTCAATTCTTATTAAAAACATACATTTATCTGAAAAATTACACCTTTTATTGCTGAGAGTGAAAAAGGATACATATTGGTGGTGTTCTTCCCTTGTTGTGGCTTTCTCATCTATCAATACACTCCAGAGTCCATGTTCCTTCTGTTGAAGTTCCTCTCTGCTAATTTGTATTACAGTTATATGAAGCTTTCCATGCCAGCAATGTAATGACTCCTTTCAGATTCGTCTCAAGCTGATTTTCAAGCCCAGAGTTTTGCCTTGACAAAAACAAATGGATGGGTACACGTGGATTCACCTGATGAGCAAACTGACTAATGTTGTGTTCTAAAGGAACCTGTCTCACTGGAGCCCTGCAACTACTGTGGGATTTCAGTCTCTTGGGGCTGTAAGAGCCCTGAAGCTCTGAGGAGCTGCACAAAGTCTGTGTTCTGCTGAATACATGTCAGATCTCTCCATTTAATATACAAACCAAACCATTCATTTGAGCTGTACATTCTTTTATATCACGTATATGAATGCTCAGAAGCACTTACTTATGGCCTCTACAGGCTCGACTGTTCTGCTTATTTGATGGAAATATTCTCTGCCACAAGCTTTTATCAATGTACTACAGTCAGCTGTTTGGTTCGAATTTCTTGCGAGGAACATGACTAATATACAATGCTAGAACTAAAAATGAATTTGAGTATTAATATTCAACTCCTACATATTCACACATAGTCATCATTTATTATTATAATTAGGTTTCTTTTCTAGTCTAATAGTTTAACAGATGGAGTGTAATGGCAGACCTTGCAGGAGATATTAACTGTTCGAGATCTGGATAATTTGGGAATTTTATTTCCATTCAGGTTAATTCTTTTTAAGCTTAGCTATTTACAGTTCTCACAAGTGTTTTGAACAATACTACTAACCACTTTAAAATGGAGCACATTTGTAGTAAGGAATAGATTGCACTGATACATCAGGACCCTTATGCAAGGCAGAACCTTCTGTTCTGTGGAGCGATGGCATAGCAATTAAATAGCACTAAGGAGTCTTTCAACCTAGAGAAATTATTGTATAATAAAAACCATAAAGATTGTAACAGAAGGTTTCCAGTTGAACAATTTGTAAGTTTGGTTTTAGTTATGCGGTCACACTCAGAAAAAATGATAAAAAATATACTCCCACTTGTAATCTCTTTCCATCCTCATCAGTACAGTATCTTATTATGAGCCTGCTAATAGTAACTGAACAACAATATTTATAAGTGCTAGAACATTTCAGGTTTCCTAAAAACGTCCTTGTTGTTTGCAATTACATATTTGTCCAACAACGGTGCAGTTATGGAACTCACTGCCCGAAGTGAAAAGTACTGAGGTAATTAAGAGAAAACTTGATGCATACATGAGGAAGAAGGGAATTGCGAAGTGTAGGAGAGGGGAATACAAGGGGTGGGGGCTCATGAGGAGTACGAACACTGACACAGACTAGTTGTACAGAATGGCCTGTTTCCGTGATCCTAATTCTATGCAGTATATTCTAGGTGAATAATTACTATTTTTTCTAAGATAGTTGAATGTTATCAGCGAATCATATTTACTGCTGATCTAAACATAAAATGTTATCTTTATTGAACAATGGCATTTAAAAGACTATTTAATGTTTCAGCAATTTTCTCCTATTTTCCTTTCATGGTGTGTTGGCTTCCACATGACTTTTTTCAGGTGAGAATACATTTGTTAACAAAGTTAGATTTTTTAAAAAATTTATGCGTCCAATTACTTTTCTTATTTTCTCCCCACTATTCTTTCTCTGCTTCTTGTCTGGTGTTCACCTGCCAGCATGCCGTTTAATGGGTGTTGGTTGCCTCCAGTACCCTGCCTATTGACCACTGTTCATGTGTCAAGCCTTGGTACTAAGAGAGCGTCACAACTAAACCTGAATTCTAACCATCTAGCTGCCACAAACTCAAACATCTAATAGAGCGTCCAGGAGTAGGAAACTTGGCTGGCTTTCCTTCCTCTAACCCATGAAAGTCAGAGTCAATTTAACCTCCCATATAGCTATAACTGAGGCCAGAATACTCAGTATGGACTGGGATTCAATCTATTGAGCTCCTTGTCCTTAAGCTTCAGGAGTTCACATCCACCACTGAACTCTGCCCCTGAAGTTACTGACTTAACCCTCAGTGATTGATCAGCGAGATCAAAATGAGCTTGTACAGAAACAGAGGAATTCCCTCCCTCCAGATTGGAGTCACTCAATTATGTTTCACTCAACTCTCAAACTGTGACAGCTCACTGCTAGAGTTGAATGAAATGGAACACTGACATTTTTGGAGACCTCCAGTTTAAAGATTTGGCTACTGGACTGGAATCAAATGTCCTGTTGATCAATTGGAGCTGGAAATGGCAACTTTATTACCTCCAAGTTGCACTTACTGAATGGAAATAAGTGGTAGCTAATCGATGCAAAGCAAATGGGTTTGATTGCACAATATTAGCTGTGATTTCATCTGTGTCAAAATATTAATACTTGAAATGTTGTTTCAGTATTGAAGTAAAATCAGGACAATTTACTTGAAAATGTTGAGATCTATCAGAATTGCTTCAATGTAAGTTTTAAATAATGGAGTAAACTATCAAAAATACAACAAGGTCAAATAAGCTTTCAAAAGTACACCTTTTCAAAGCTCTAACTGAGAATTGGAGATGTCTGAAAATTATCACTTTTACAGGCAGTCATTCTAATTTCCATTGCCACAAACAGATCAGTTTAAATCTTTTCTCAACGCTTCTGTTTTATTGATGTAACTATTCCAGACAGAGAATGGACCTACACTGATGTTTCTGACAGATATTTTTAAAATCTGAATAAAACTGGGCATTCATTTTGTGGCTGGTTGAGAGACAATGCTGGGCAAAAATTGGCTACCGTTTTTTCCTACAAATACACAGTAACTACACTTAGTTTACAGCATAATCCTGTTAAGTGCTTTGAGACATTACAACTACATGATAAAATACAATATTCAATGCTAAAACTATTATAAATCCTTCTGGCAATGATATTAATCCCTATTGGTTAACATAGACCTTGCCTGCTTCATTCTATTTAAAAGTTAATGTAACCATTTACTGAAGATTATGTAAAAATTATATAAAAAAAAATTGTATACATTTTCAGACAGTTGTCATTTTAAGGGAATTTCTTAACCTGTCATAGCAATGGTTTTAATTGAATGAGGCACCTCTTTCCCATACATATCAGATATGGTTTCCAGTCAGTGGCGTAAGTCAAAAAGTCTGTACAGGGTCATTTCTCAACGCACACTTACCATTTATACTGAGTAGTTTTTGTTTCAACACACAGTTAGATTCTAACTGTTATTCAGCAAAAGGTTTTGAGGAGTCAGAATGTCTGGCCCAATATCTTTAACGTTAATGGAAGAGATTTGTGAAACAAAATTGCTGTCATACTCACAATTGTATTTATTCTATTCGAAGGTATCACCTGATACAATTTTTCTAAATAAATGCCCCATCAACCTTCTAATATTCATCTGTCTTTTGGAAAGGCGGCAGCATGAAATCCTTTAGATGATTTCAATAATTAGATTCATGCTGTGCCCAACAAAAGTTGCTACCATAATTTAACACGCAAACTGTGCTCCAGAAACCTCAAGAACAAATAATGTCTCAGTACATGCATTTAATAAAGTAGCTTATACACATGCATTTATAGTGTGCCCTTCACATAAGATAATGTCTCAGAACACTTCAGAAAGATGGAGTCAGTCACTTAAAGTCTCAAAATGTATAAATGTTCAAGGTTGTGCAGCAAATAATTAAAGAAAAATGTCAATAAAAATAAGATAACCTATTCCTTTATCCACAATACAAATAATGGGTTAAAAAATCATAAACTACCCTTAAAATAACATGTCTGAGTATACATACAATTAAAATCAGTTATTTTAAATGTATTTTTTACATAATCTTTGATAAATAATTACACTGATCCAACTATTAAGCAGAATGAAGCAGGGAAAGTCTGTATTAACCAATCAAGATTAACATCATTGTCAAGGGGATTTAGCAAACATCTGTCAGAAGCATCAATGTTGATCCATTCTCTGTGTCGAATAGTTGTATCTTTAAGATGAACCTGGTTCATTGATGTACAATAACAATGACAACAACTTGCATTCATATGGCATCCTACACGCAGGCAGGTCTCGGAGCGCTGAATGTATAATACTATGCAAATATCCTACATGTGGCTAATATTTGAAACTTCCTGTTGTCATCATTCATGATTTACAAATTTCCCTCAATTATTCAAGGTTATGTACCACTCTGAGTTGGACAAATGCATAAAAACAGACTGTAAAATATCTTAAAATTGTAAAATTCTGCAGCTTGTTCAGTGCGCAAGTGGGGAGATTGTCCACGAGAAAGGAGAACCAGTGGAATGGTCATTCTAGGCCAATTCCTTTAGTTGGCTTCTCAATTACAAGTAGTCAGAATCACATAAGAGAACAAACGTTCTAGGAATAAATGCAAGATTAAAAAACACATATAGGTTTGCTTTTTCTGGTTTTACTATCTTCTAAGACTAAGACTATCTTCTATACTAATAAAGATGAAATGTCTATCTGTGTGTAAGTGTATCCGACAATCACACAATAATCGATTGATGTAGAGACCCTCCCACAAGAGTCCTCCCAGCTGAGTATTATGTCTAAACAAAATGTCTGTCTGTGTGTCTGTCTGTGTGTCAATCTATCTTTCATATTGGATCCTTTGGTTACAAGTGAAGCTGCAGTGGGTGCAGCTAGTTATGGAATAAACACTGCACCCAGAATGCCAAGGCATGTTTGTACATTTTTTTTTACCACTGGAGCTTTCATTTTAATATTTTCCACTGCAGCTTTCTATTTATAGCTTTCCAATTGCTGGGCTTTTTGCTTACTTTGATATGCTGCTTCCACACAACCCACATCATCCTTCAACTTGTTTTAAGGTGAGTTAATATCTTTTTACAGGCAATCACATTTGTTTCTGACATATTATAAATAAGCCCAAACAACACCTTCGTCAGATCTCAGAGGCAATAAATCGCTTGCAAGTTGTTTGCCAAGTCAGATTGAACTTAGTCTGTTAGAATTCAATAAAGCAACATTATGTTTATAGTTTCTGGCAACACAGCTTCAAAAAACTTTATAATAAACATAATCTGAACGAAACAACAATATTGGACTGCCCAATTTTTAATAAATATAATAGCAAAGGGTAGTGACTTTTTTGTGAACTAACATGGTAGCCAATTTGCACACAGCAATGTCCAAAAAATAGTTATTAAGTGAATGACCAATTTTATCTAGGAGGTCACTGGGAGAAACACCCTTCTATTTTCAGTCTAGCCAGGCTATAAGACCATTTTATCTTAAAATGTAAGATTTTGCAGAATTATGGGAAATTATTACATTTAGAACTAATTTAGAAGATGATTTGCTGCAGTTCTTAAAAAGAAACCGATTTCCAAATTAAGACTGAATTGTAAAGTTTTCCACGTTTCTGCACCATCTTAAATTTGAAACTAAATAGTCTTAAACGCTGAGACAAGTTGGACTCAGTGATGTAGAAGTTCCACCTGAACTGAGATGTACTCAATTGTTTTTAGCGTTTTAGAGCAACTAGAATTTTGAAAGTTCTTAAATACAGTATTAATAATAATAATAATGCTTGCACTTGATATGGCGCTTTTCACATCTTCTACACGTCTCAAAGGGCTTCATAGAATATACTGTAAAGCGAATTGACTGTAAATTTGTGGGTGAAATGCAGAAGCCAAATTGCCACAGCAGTGTCCCACAAACAGTCGTAGATTGAAGTGACCAATTTATTATTCTATTTTTTCTTGAGGGATTATTATTATTAATCTGTCAAGAACTACAGAAGACCGGTTTCAAATTTAAGAATGAAGTCAAAATTATTGTCAAATTATGCTCTAAAATTCTACACAAATAGAGTAATAATAGAATAAATCTAGACCTTCCTGAAATCTCTTATCAAATATCGTAACAGTGAAAGAATGTTTCTGTAATTGGGTTCATTCAACATTAGAATCAATAAGCACGATGAATTTTCTCAGCTTTTATTTGGCATAATTAATACAAGGGATCCATCAGTAACACTTGTCAATAATATTCACTTGTTAAAAGTATTCGTGACCATGTCAACCTAATTATTTATGGATTCGACTGAATATTTGCTGCAGTCACATCAAGAAACTGTCGTGCTTGCAACAAAATGTTGAAAGAAAAGCAATTAAAACTGGGCTTTGGTATTTACCAGTATCTGCAGCTTATTATGATAAGAAAATGATTGACTGCAGCACTTGGAGTAAGCTTCACACTACTCTTTGTGGTGCACTTATGGTGATTATTAGAAATACATTAACTATTGCTACTAACTGGTTATAATATTGTGTGCTTTCAGCAGTTGATGGATGGGAGTGTCATGTCTTGGAGGGAGGAAGGAAGGAAACTGCTCTCTTTGTGCCTTGTCGTACTTTTCTTGGATGTGTAATTGGTATCAGAAATCTCAGAGGAATCACTAGATTCTTCATCCTTAAAAGATTTTTTGTTCTTCACAGAGTAGTGGATAGGTGCAATAGTTTGTCAATAAGAGCAATCAATAGCCAGCCCATTGGTTAACTTCTGGTTTAAAAGAGGAGTCTGCTTCAGAACAGTGTTGGAGGATCTATGCTTCCATATTCCTCACTGTGCCCATCTGTGGTCCTGCAATACCTTTTCAATCCATGCATTGCTCATTATTTCTCAATATGTCTAATGCAGTGCATAATGTCCATTAGATGGATGTGCCAGAACAACTTCCCCCATTGTGAACCCTTATTGTCCATTTTTGTGTGTATTTAGCACCACATTTTCTTCCCAGCGCGTGTGCAATTTTCACTTTGCTTTCAAAACCACTAAAATGCTCCTCATTCCATGTAACTATTTTTAGTGTTGGAATTACATAATTCAAAACTGCATTAGACTGCGGTGACCACACAGGAACCACCTTTTTGAGGTTTAGTTAAAAATCTCTGGTTCAATATCCAAAAATGCTATCTAAAGATTGTGTTCCATGTTTTCTACTAAAGAGATAGCTTGTTACAGGAATATATGAGTAAAGCATATTAGTGATACCATCTGCATCCCATTCAAACACCATCATCTTACCACAGCTGATTAAATTTCCATTTACACTTAACAAACATTCAATAGATTCAGCTACATCACCATACAAACAGATTAGTCCTTACAATGTATGGTACAAACTCGAAAGTCAGTTCCAAGCACACAGCTTCAAGCATTGGAGTTTAGACAAGAAAAAAAAGTACAATGTTTGCTTAAAATATTCCTTTGAAAATGCTATTTTTATAAGTTATTATTGAAATGCTGTACTCTGTCCAGCGCCTTGGGACGTCCTCCTGACGTGAAAGACGCTATACAAATGTAATCTTGATGTTGTTCTGTTCTATGTGTATGTTCTAAAGGAAAATAAATAAATAAATGGGCTGTAGTATTGTTTAGTTGCAATTATATAGTAAGAATAATAGCCCTTCCATTTGGTATAGTACCTCTCACAGCCAGCCATGAATTGAATGACCAGTTTTATTGAAGGGGTAGGAGGATTGTTTGTCAGGATCCCGGCAGAAAGTCCCTTTATTCAAATTGTGCCATGGGTCTTTAACACCCACCCACACAGACAGACCGAAACTCAGTTTAATGTCTCTTGAACGACCGCACCTTCAGTAATGGAGCACACCCGCAGCATTGCATTGGATTGTCAGCCTAGTCCTGACATGGGACTTGAATCCGTAAGCTTCTGACTCAGGTGAGAGTGCTACCAACTGAACCAGGCTGGCCTACTCGTGAAATACAAGGGGTGACTGAATTGAAGGAGCCTTGGCACTTTTACTGGGATAAGGAATATTTATTTCCTAACAGAGATGGATAATGGCTCCTCAATGGGATTGCCAATTAACATGGAGTCTCAACATAATGTTTCGTCTGCCAACCCAGAATATACCACCATAAGCATTCATGGCCAGAGTACTGTCAAGCACTGTGGGATACTACCGTGCCTGAGGGACACTATATAAATGGAGTTGTTGTTGTTGTTGTTGTTGTACATGCTAACTCGCCTTAAAATATTACAAGTGCTATTACGTTCTGAATGATCAGGATTATTTTGAGCGCCGTTTATTTCCTCTTCCTTCAAGGTGCTAATTATTCCTTTTGATTTAAACAGAGAATTAATTTATACCAGACAGAACTGCAAAAGATGCATGGTGGCGTACACAAACCGGTTCATACTAAAATAGTCTGTCCTTCTTGGGCTACCCAGAGGAACACCATCTTTGCGAGTGTGAGCCATTTTTCATTTCTCTTCGTCTGTTTTTGTTGTTCAATCAAGAAATTTGCTGCTCTGGAGGGGAAATGAGTTTAGCAAATACTGGCAGCTTCATCACCATTCGATTCCTTTAGGGACTGCAAGCTGTTAAGAGTTCAGCTGTCTCAAAGCTCCAACAAAACATCCAGAATTAATTCTTCCCTTTGGAAAAAATAATACCACAATAAGCTAAATGCTGACTGAAGTGTCTTCATGTGTGTTGAAAGCCACTTAAAAAATGCTTATACGTACACTAAAGGCAACTAATATTTTCCCAGAGTGAAGGATCTATATGTGTGCGAACAGTTAAATCTTCAGAGAGCTTAACACGCTTGCAATCAATACACACAGTGCTACCAGACAACCAGAGATTTAAACCTCAAAATTGTTCTGTATGTGTAATTAAACTCTATACGCTCGAGCTGTAAACTAAGGATGGCACAAAATCTTAAGCAACAAAATATTTGAACCTTAAGATCAGTTTGAGCATCCCAGCGATAAAACGGCACTGGATGCTACATTGCTTGGTGAACTCAAAACATCTGTTTGGAGCAGTGCTGACACTTTTGTTTCCAGGTTTAAAATTTAATTAGCATTTTTTCCTTATTTAATTTTGCCTTTTAGCTGCTGAATAATTTATTAAGCTCTATCTTCAGGGTAAAATACAACTATTGCTTAATTAGTGCAGCTGAACACAAACATGTCATTCTGGCTGCCTTATCCTGCAGGACATGTGTGTGTCTGTGTGTGGGGTGGGGGAATTGGGGGTTGAGCTTGTTATTAACACTGAGCTGCATCTCATTCACATAGAAATCAAGAAGAAGGAAATAGTAGCCAGTAAGTGTTGCACAGGAAGTACTGTATTAGCTACACCTAGGTAGAAGAGTCAGCAGAGGTAGCTGCTGGCTTCAACCTAGGAGTGCTATTATGATGAATGTTTACAGCACTTCATTGAGAGCCAATTATCCTTTTTGTGGGAGGCCGGATGGTTTGCTCACACTGGTGGCTTATACAAAGCAACAGTGGATCCAGAGATGGAGTAGCTGAAGAAAATGTCTGTGGAGATAAATGTTCTTATCCTAGACTGGTAAGATTAACATTTTCTTTTTCACTGCCTTTTCCTTTAGCGTGTGATGCTGAGATTCGCTTGCAGTAAAAGAATATATCTATAGCATTGCCCATAGAGTTATTGTGGCTGCTAGGAACAGAATATAAAACATAAGATGAATGTTACCCTATTACGTTAAACTGTGTGCTTAAAACCTGAAATCATAGTGAGGAGAAAGCATCGGTGAACACAGCAATACTTGTAGCTGGCAAATTGTCAGGATCTTTCAGTGAGAGTCAGGATTATTAAGAGAGATTGCTTTGCATTGAATGCTGCAACATCATTTCACAACCTGCAAGGCATAATCTAGAGAATAAATATCTTAAGTCAATTCTGAAATGTGTATACGTATTTTTTATTATTAATTTGATGTCTGAAGCTTATTACTTGCTTTTGAACACAATGTTATCCAGCTTGGATTTTCCCCCACAGATTATTTCATTTGTTTCTGAAGTATAATATGGTGACTATTTTAGTCAAATGATACAATAAATTAAAAGCAATAGAATCCCTATTTTGACTGATTTCTTATTTTTATACATTACATCTCTGAAGAGCTTTTATTCTAAAAATAGTTTCAAAGATGCTGTTCCAACACGTGGAGTTGATTTAAACAAACCTTTTTTGTAGACCAAGCTTTCTTTGTTTGCAAACTAAATTATTTTGGTTGATTTGAAATTTATTGAGTTCGCCATTTGTTGTATTGTATAAGGCAATCTGCATTTTCAGCTCAGAAAGTATTACTCTTGTCTCTCTTCGACTCAACATCCTTCCAGTTGACCTACATATTAGAGTGGGTTATCAAACACCTCTTCAACATGCTGAATTCTTGTGACTCTTCCCAAAAATCCAGACTCCAAAGATAACTGTATAATTAACTAATATCAGACTAAATGCACGGCTATCCAGGCTTCTCTTGGGATCAATGAAAAATTACTCCTTGAGAGAGATGAGACATAAATGATGTAGTTGAGCGCATTTGATTTTTGACTGATGGATGATAAAAAATTCATCACCTAAGGGGTTAATATGAGCAAATATTATAGAGACCACAAGCTGCTCACTATATTTCACCTTTGATGCTTAATTCATAATATGGCCCAATGGGGAATACGTATACTTTGGGTCTGAATGACCTGGAATGACTGTGAATCCCCAAGGTTTATACATAAAGGGTTGCCCTGAGTCAGTTCATGCGCCAGGAGGTATTAAATTACCTATCCAATGCATGCAGTGACTCTTGATTAATAGCTGAAATCTGCAGGAGATTCGCTTCAGCCGTTTAAACTTGCCTGATGTGAATCTTTTACATCACAGGACCAGACAAAACCGGCAGCGCAGGGTGAATGTTTTTGCTGCAGGTCAGAAATACAGGGTTTTTTTTTCTCTTGAGGTTGTCTATACATATGATTCTGACCCACACGGACTGCATATTTTCATTTTATGCAGAGTGTGAGATCCTGAGTTTTGAGTTCCACTTCATTCAATTGACATTATTGCCCAGTAGGGGGCTTTCTGGGTATAAGCCAGTGGCTTTGTGTGAAAGATGATACCAGCAGAACATCTTAGAGCTATATTATTTTGATATCACATTTTAAAATCAGTAGTTAAATATGACAAATATTCTAGTGTTACTTGACTCACTGTTTAAGAGTGGGATTAAAAGAACTGTACATTCAATCTGTTTAAATTCCACTCTGTTCATCTTAGGCTTGCTGCACCTTCTCCACCCACTCTGCTCCACCATTTGTGGCTGAGGCTTCGGATTCAACATTCCTAACCTCTAGAGCATCCTTCCTTTACCCCTCTGTCTCTCCCCCTCTCTATCTGTCTTTAAATCCCACCTTAAAACATACCTCTTCAACTGTTTATAGGGTCACATCCCATCCTTCTCCCCTGCTCGACATCCAACCATGTCTTTGTAAAGCAATCTGAAGTGTTATCCTACATGATAGGATAAAATATAATTGCAAGTTATTGCTGTTTCTGTAAATATTGGGCTTTATGGTTCTGAAGGTAAATCTAACCTTCGCAAAAATAATGTGTTTGTCGTTTCTTGATCTAATATACATTCTGAGTGTAAGAAGCCAATCCAGTTACCTTTAAGCAGAAGTCTAACTCACCCTGAAAAACTACAAGGACAAACTAGATGGGAAATCCTGTAGTAATGCACCTTTGTGCTTTCTATCAGAGATGGTACTATCAGACATCTATCAAAGATCTGCCCAATACTATTTTGAACCTGGGACTTGAAGTAATTGGCACAAAGTGGAAAGCAATCTTCCTTCGCTTTACATCATCCCCTGCCTTCACAAAGATAAATATCTTAAAATTAAAAAGAGGTGACAGGAATAAACAATTATTTTCCTCTTTGCATTGGGTGACAACATCCAGTAGAATGGATCACATAATGGAAAAACTCTCTGCAATCATGTTTTTTTTCCTCTCTTAAATTGCTGTAGAAATTCCATTTAAAGTGAACCTCTTGAAAAACATACGTGAAGCTGATATTTCTATTCTCTATACATTCAGTCTTAGATTTCTTTTTATTGAGGTTGAAGAAACAGACAGATATATATCATAAATTGTATTCATTGAAGCCTAGTCCCACGTCTACAAGAAGTCATTTGACTTCAGTCTCGAAATAGTAACAGGAAGGAAACTATTGTCTTTCTTGTCTTCACTGATTCTCCAGAGGTGATCAATTTTTGTCCTGAAAGTGTATCACACATATTGATAGCTGATGTTATCCTACAAAAATTCATGTTATAAAATCAATGCATATGAGAACAGCACTAGTTCAATTATAATTGGACAGATTTCGTAAAGCCGTCTATTTTTTCTCTCCTTGGCTACCTACTCACACAAACCCAGGGATAACTTTAACCAACTTTGTTGTTTCAAAGCAGAATAAATGTGACATAAAACTCTAGCCAACTCTCTTCAACTTTCACTCTCACACTGTTGCTAACATGCCAGAGATAAATTTCCTAATCTTTAGATTAGCTGACACTTTCTTTAACATTTCATTAGCTAAAGCACCTCAGTTACACCATATAACTCTATCTTGTCCAATTTAATCATCAAGTATTTGGCAAAACAGTAGGTTGTTAAGTGTGTGAAGCAAATGCATTCTGCAGCACATTTGATGTTATAGAAATTTAATAAATACATATTTCTGATTATGAAATTTGTCAAGAGGCATTGCAAATAGTCAGGTAGTGCTTTCATTGGCAAGCTGTGCGGTTTTAACTGATTGAACTCCAGCTGTACCCCAGTGCACACTCTAGGGTCCCCAACCCTTAGATCTCGCCAATCTATACCTAATAATCTCTGAATTTAGGTAAGAGGAAGTGCCCCTCCAGGGAAAAAGTACGCATCCTATTCCAGATGTAGGGACATTTCTTTGTGTAAGTGGCATGCCTATGTGGAACTCTCAATCTAGTTTGGATACTCGTGAGCATGGTGCTGAGTTACAGTATGTATCAGACACTTGGCTAACAAAACAAAACTGAGGTCAACTCATATTTAAGTAGGCCAAGCAATTAGTCTTTAATCACCTCATTATTACTTAGTCCTCATTATTACTTAGTCCTTACTTCCCACATGTTTTACTAATCTCCTCATTGTGATCTACAATGAGTTTTCAGTGTTCCGAACATGCTCATTAACGAGATCTGCCTCCTCCTCCTCCTCCAAATTGAGGTCCAGCAGTCCTATGCCTGCCACAAACCACTGAAGGGTACCAATTGTCCGGTCTCTCAGTGGTGAAGAAAGGAACTAATTTTCTAGCTGGTACTGAAGGGAATCCTTCTGCTGCAACGCATGCTGTAAATTGGAAGAAATAATTTAAGATGTGAAAAAACACGGGCTAATGGGATTAGAAGATATGACACAATCTAAAAAAAAATGTTGAAACAAGCCAGATGGACCAATTGTCCTACTCCTCTTCTTATGATCCTCTCACTTGCTGTTAGTGCTTCTCTAATCTCTGCTAAGTACAGAGGGAGGAAGCAGTGCAGCTTTTGACAGAATCCAAGGAGGGAATGTTTTCCTTTTGAAAACATTTATTTCTCTGCTTTGCAATACGTTATTGAAAATATCTACACAAACAGAGCAGACTTGCATGTAACATTTATTCCAAATAAAGATTATTGTTTTCATAATATAAGTTGCCAGTTTAATATACAGTACTTTCATTGTATAGAAGCTTAATACCTGCCTTGCTCGGATTAATATTTTCTACTAGAATAGGATTTGTTCAAGCTTTCTTGAGCTGCTGAATGAAAATGAAATTTTTAGTTGGGTACTGTACACTGTATCATTGAAAGGTAACCGCTTATGACAATTTTCCCTTGTGGCATTTTAGATGCTCATTGTAGTGAGCATTAACAATGCAGAAAAGCAGCATTTTGTTCATTTTGGCTAGTTTAACTATGGCAAACGTACAGAAGAATATACAACATATCACTGCCCCGTGTTGATAGCTCCCAAACAATCTATTTGCCTTCTTACCGTATCCCTCAATCGCTGCTATCTCCGGAAATATAACTATAACCGGTTTATATAACAAGGAACAATGGGTCATTGCCTTTTGGAGGGGTGATATTGTTCAGATTTCCTGTTTCCAAATGTTCTGTGCACAGCTAAGCAATTCCCTGCACTTGTGCATCTATGCACAGGTTGAGGGCTCAGTTGACTGTCAGTGAGAGCCATTTATGGGGCTGTTTTTGATTTACACTGACAAGATTTAGAACCACAACAACATGCACTTAGAGCATGCTCTTCGCAGAGGATGAACATATTGATGTGTTTCACAAAGACATGGGGAATCACTGAGCTGAGAGGACAGGATGGAATTAAGGAAAGGATGGAGGGAATGATGAACAATCATTAGACCACAGTCAGAAGGGTGGAAGGCATGGGCAGGGATTGAGCTGGAAGAGGTTGCAAAGGTAGGGAGAAGCAAGACTATGAATAGATTTGGAGAAACTGTCCATTCAAGGTGGTCTCAGTAATGTGTTTACGGTTTCACCTGCAAATTACACGGTCACAACACTTTACAGTATATCTTGTGAAGCGCTTTGAGATGTCTGAGGAATGTAATAAGGCGCTATATCAAATGCAATGATTATTATTATTATTATGGTAATCAGATTTATACTGCTTTTTTCTTGCAGTGATTATGTGCAACATTAACTAGAGACTGGTCCCTCTCAAACCCAATTGTACACTATTCATTGTAGCATTAAATACAAGAGGCTCGAGTCTAAAAACTCAATTAGAAGGTAGAAATGAGGAAGAAAATGAAGAGAAATGTTTGATCACCTGTGGAATAAAATCATGTGTCTAGTTCCTTGGACATCAATTTCAGATATTTATATCACCAATACTGCTTATTGCTTGCTATAAAAGTGTACATAGATGATCTTTTCTGAACTCTGATTTTGTCACATGTATACTCAGGGCTGAATGAAGACTCATAGAAAATTCAATTGACTTTTGATCATAGGAGGATTAACAGGGATTTGTAATGGGAGATCAGAGAAGAGGGCTGGATTGAAGCTTAGTTCTTTGGGTTGAAACAGTCCTCTTCGAATTAATGTCTGTTTGGAAGATGTATCTGTGAAGCCCAGCAAATTAGCAGGTATTTTCAATTTTCAACTTTAGTTTTTTATCTTTTTTTCTACAAAGGGATGTCAGGAAATTTGCGCAAATGGACGATTGATTCAGAAATGTATTTTCACAAAACATTTCCCCAAAGGGCACTTTAGATAGTAGCACCTAGATGCACATAGGCACTGGGGGAGATTGAAGTCTTCTGATTCCAGCAGTCTTCAGTCCTGCATATTACTTTTCATGTGCTCAGCACGAGAAAGGCATCACTTTTGCATTTTCATCTTGCGTCAACCTGACTTACCTTCTTCCGTGACACTTAAAGTGCCCGGAAAAAAATAAGTAACAAGGCAAAGCTAAAAAGGCATGTCTCCATGCAAAGTAATGTGCTGCAAAATAATAATAGTACACGCCATTGTTTGATTCCAAACCTAATTGATATGACTTGCGAAACTGCTTCTTTTCAACAGAGGACTATTTACTTTAAAGCCAAATCCTCCCAGAAAACCTGCAATTCAACTATTTCACCAAGTGCATATTCAGGCTTCCATTGTATTAGAAGCAAGATTGAATAGCTTTATTTTCCAACAGTTCAGCAGTTTCAGCAGCAGTAGAATGTGAAAGAAGGGATTATAAGATTTACCGATAGTGGATTTCACCACATAACATTTATCTTTATTACTGATGACAAGTTGATAAAATTTGCACATATTTTTGCATACCATTTTATTAACTTCTGCCAGTATTCTGCCTTATTAAAGCACCTTCTCTTTCCTTTTTAAAATGGACGGAATTTCAAATTAGAGGTGGCACAAGTAATGAACATGAACATCATAATAAACTCTGGTAAGAAAGCTACAGAGAAGCAAGTAGTCTTCCCTGTGCAGGTTGGCTGTTGACAAGTTGAACACATTACATGCAGCCATTTATCTTGTCAAAACAAAATTGATTCTGCTAGTCAGAATGACCATAATTGAATAGTTACTGGTGGATTCAGACAATAAATATTAACCAAAACTGTTATGAAGTAATATTTTTGCAAAGAATTTTGTTTTTTTTTGTTATTTTCATGACAAAGTTATTTGTATTTTGCATGTCAAAGTAATGCTTCCATCACTGCCCATCAGAAGTTCAGGAAAATTCTAATCTTTCTGGAATAGATGTTTTAAAAAAGAAAATCAGCTTTCATGCTAAAACTAACTAATAATTACAGTAATAACTTAGTATTAAGCAGATTTGAAGAATACGCTTACTAGAAAAATAACCACCAATTGTCTTTTACATGTATGTAACATTTTTAAGCAATACTTTTTCTGCCTCTTCCCAGTATTCTGTAATTTTTTAATTCTATTGCCACTTTCCTCACTGGTTGAGGTATTGTTAACTCAGCACAGATGAGAGATTCAACATTGGCCCTTGCAGGTCTGTATAGTTCAGTTTCATGCTGGAGAGTGTATTCAAGTCATTTTTTAAAAGGCTTTTTTAAAGCATTAAAAAATGTTGGAGTGTTGGATGAGTTTGACAAGACTGGCAGGCAGAAGGTGCTATAACCTGTTGCCGGTACAAGAAGGACCAAAATATGTTGTTGAATATCATCGGATCTAGTCAGCGACATAATTACCAAGCAGCTTTTTAAAATCTAAATTGTAGAAATTTTTCATGAGTCCATTGGAAGGGTAGCTTGGATTAGAGACAGGAGGTGGTTCCTTTTCATTCCCAGAACAAGTCTTGGTGTCGTGTGAAAGTCAGCTGAAACTTGTACTTGAATTAGTGTCTCCAAGACAAGAGGCTAAGCCTCCAGCCTAGTTTCTGGCCTGATCCTCAGACACAGTTTTAAAATTCTGATTGAGCATGCAGTAGAATAACATGTCAGAATGCTGAAAGTTCTAAAATTAGTTTCATTGCTCAAGGGGATAAAAGTAAATGATCTGAGAATCTACACCTTGGCTCAGTTATATACTGTCCTAGTTAACCCTCCAATGTCATGATATGCAATTTTTCAAAAGTCTTCACCACATTTATGAAAGAATGATTTATCACCCAGTATAATACATTTTGAAAGCTGAATACTGGCTTTTTGACATTTATTCATTTATTAAATATTTAAAGTGCTCTACTGATAAAATCGACCCTGCTAGTAGTTCGGGGGAGAATTCTATCAATTTGAAATTGGGCAGTGGGATCGCTCCACTTTTCTCAGCCTCCATTCCTTGCCATCCAAGCTGAAAGCAAAATCTTTCTCTCCATTATTTTCTCAAATGAATTTCTCTTCTCCAGCCTTGCAGCTGCAAAATGAAAATGCAACGCTGAATGAATAGTTTCCAGACTTCAAAGCCAACGTGGGTTGAGAAGAGATTAGCAGTGGTGATGACATTGACAAATCAGATATATTAAGGCTCTGCTGGAGGGGATCTGTTGACTGAGGAGCATTTTTTTTCACACATAAAGCATGTTGCAGTCTACCAATGGTTTCAATACAGGATAGACAAAGATACTGTATTACAAAAACTAACAAAAATGTCAGAAGCATTGCAGCGATCTGTGCTTCTCACTGAAAGATGATACAAAACGAACTCAACACTTCCTAGCATATAATTTTCTTATCTTAAAAGGAATGTTAACTAATGTCTTACAGAGGAGATCAGTCGACCTTTTGTTTCTAATATCAGGTGGGTAACTAATTAGCTTTCTGTTGTAATGAATGCATTAGTGCTGTGAAGCAAGTGTAGAATTGCAGCAGTTTGATATTAAATGTTGTAATTATGGATTAATGAAGAGAGCAATGCAATTTTAACAGAGGAAATTATTTCAGCATGGAAGGCAGGGGAGGAGTTTGTTTCTTTGCCAGCTGTAGTCAAACATCTTATGACTTGTTTTGGTGGCTGGGAAATCAAAATGAAAGTAATAGAACCTGTGAAAAAAATGTAAATTTTAGCCACTATCTGATTTAGCAAAGCCTAGGAGTTTTGTTGTTATTTGAAAAACAAAGTAGCTGTACTTTCTGAAACTTGGTGTATTGTAAAGAAACTTAAAGAAATGTTGATTTCAGAAGAAAAGTACCCTTTCCGCTTTCAAGATCATCACTCTCACTTTCAAATCACTTCACTCCCTGGCACCTCCCTCCCTCTCTGCTAACACCCACCCCACTCCACTACCTGCCGCTTTTTGCTCAGCTGGCATCTGTCTTCTGCATTTCCCTCATCCCTCTGCTCACCATTGGCAGCCGTGCTTTCAGCCACTATGCCCTGAATTTCTGGTACCTCCTGTCTCAATCCCTCTGTCTTGTCCCATCTTTAAATCACTTCTGAAGGATTTCCTCCTCGACCGTGCCTTTGATTACCTCCCCTCTCTTTCCAGCTCATCCACAAAAGACACTGCTGTTTTAAAGTGAGTTTATTGTATAGAACTGAATAGGTATTGCACCACCAACTGTGAAAGTGGCACAGCTAGTTTTTGCAATGGGAGACTATTTGAGAGATTTGCTCTGTTGGCTAGCAGACAGGTTGGTGAACCCTCAGTGATCATATTTTGTTGCAACAGCCAGTTATAGCTGGGACATCACTTATAGCTGCATAAACAATAATAATAATAATAATCTTTGCATTTGATATAACGCCTTATCATGTTGTCAAGACGTCTCAAAGAGCTTCACAGAATATACTGTAAAGTGAATTGACTGTATATTTTATGTGCGAATCTTTGACATACTACATATTATGCATAAAGAGCTTGACACTGGATCTTGTTTATGATGGTAAGTAACCTATGTATAAGTTAGGATTCTCCAAGCTGTATTATAAATCATCTTTAGCTTTATTATCTACTTCAAATATGTTCCTCCTGAATTAAAGCTATATTGTTTGCTTCTGCCAGAGCTTTCAGGAAAGACTATATTGAGCACTATAGTATCACATACAGTTTGAAGGCAGGTACTGCTGGTAACATACAACTTTTCAATGAAGCTAAATCTGTGTCAGGTGGCTGATGTTAGTGAGATTGATAGCATCCAACGGCACTTGGCGAAAATAAGCAAGGGGAAGGGTGAGTGGGGAGTAGGTGGTGGGAGGCAAGGAATCTTAATGTGGATGAATGTGCAGTTGTGTAGATTTGAAGGGGAACTATGAAGGATGTTCATAATGAAGTGGTGCCCATTAGCAAAGGTGCAGAAAAAGAGGGATGTGAGGATGATTACTGATCATTCACAGCAAGTCAATGTGAAGCTATCATCAACAAGACTAATTAAGCACTGAGATGCATCTCAAGGGCATTTGATTGTAAGTCAAAACAGGTTAATTTTACTCTGTAAAACTCATCGCTATGGTTATTTGGAACATTACAGAGGGAAAATGCGATGTTTCAGAACAGATTAGATGGGATCACGTCCAATCTGTTGTAAAACATTGCATTTTTCACCTCTACCTGTATTTTGGGGACACTACCTTCAAAACGAGATTGATGCATTGAAGAGAGTACACAGATGATTGCAAGCCTTAACGATGTCATTTTTTTAATGGAAAAATTTCAGACCGCGAAGAAAAATATATTTAAGGAGGCATAAATTGGAGGATTAGCATGGGAAGACAAAAAGGGGAGGTTAAATGATTTGCTTTTAAGACAGTGTTGTTAGAATGTGGAACCTATTATCGCAAATATGTGTTTAAGTCGAATCCATAACAGCATGTACAAAGGGAACTGAATGAATACTTAAGAACAAATATTAGTGTACAAGGAAAAAGTGGGAGAATGGGATTAAAATATGTGTGGAGGAAGCATCAGCACAGATGCAAATGAACTGATTTTGTGCCATATATTCTCCACAAGGCTAAAAAGGTGACCTATGATGTGATAATTATGACTGATGGTAATTATTACTTTGCCAAATCAAAGTCAGATACATTGACAGCTAAAGGCTGACCATAGATGTTAACTACCCTAAATTTACCAACTGGAAGAGAATTATCCCAATATATATGAGAACAGATAATATAGTCCCACTTGACTAACAACTGATAAGTACATCAGGAACATAAATGGCATCCAATTGATAAATGATCTGTGCGTAATACATGCACAATACACCCATGTTATACGCACCAGTTTCAAGTCTATGGGCTTTATGTCAGCCTGGCTCAACTGGTTCAGTTTTACCTCCAGACCAGAAGGTTGTGGATTGAAGCTTCACTCCAGAGCTTTGAGCTCACAGTCTAGGCTGACCTTCAAATGCCATGCTTGGGGAATATTGCATTGTTGGAGACATTTCAGATGAGAAGTTGAAACAAGGTGCTTTTGGCTGTTCAGGTACATGTTATAGATCCCATGACATTATTCAAAAAGAAAAGCAAGTTGCTCCTCGTGTTCTGGCCAACAATCTACCAGATAATAATAAAAGGATATTCACTTCATGTCTGTTTATTGGATATTACCGTGTGCAAATTATCCGCCGTGTTCACCAGCAAATACATGAACACTACACTTTACAGAAACCACTGTGAAGCGCTTTAAGATGTTTTGACATGATAAAGTGCCTTATCAAATCAAAGTTTATTTTGTGCAGTTTGTTGGAAAATAGATATGGCAGCAACCATCATTTACGAACCTGCTTTATCAGCATTAAAGTACCAGCAGAGGATTAATTTTAATCTGAATTTTAAATGCAAAGATTATTTATCAAGGCCTAATGTAGATTGGGATTCGAGCTCCCTTTTATTCATTGAGTATGTTTTTCCTATTTTCTTTTTGACTGTTGCAAAGTAAAGTATTATGTGTGAGCAGGCCCATATCATCTGTCAGCTAATCATAGCGATGCATTGCTACTAAAGGGAGAGAAGAATGTTTTGTAGGAGGCAGTTATCGGAAAGGAGAAAAATCTAGGCATAAGCCAATCAATAGAATATTTTCAAATGAGAGTTAAATGAAATGAGCTCAAAATGCCCTCCAGGTGAACATTTTAGCTCATCAATCATTATCCAATTTGTCCAAATTTGGACCACTTTGATTCCAAACAATGAATCCCATTTCTTAAATAAAAGTATCATTTTCCACATATGATGGAATGGACTTAATAGGCTGAATGGCCTCCTCCTATCTCTGTTTTTCAAGGTATGTCAAAAGTATTCAGCCACCAGATTTCACTCAGTGGTTCTCAGTTATTGTGGCTGGACCTACAGCAACAAAGGTAAGTGTATGAATTTTAGTATCATTCTTTCATTTAAAAAAATATTTTAATTAGTTCCCCTTTGTTTAAAAAAGTTTCAATTGTTGGTGTTTTTTTAATGACTGTTGAGCTAATCCCCAGGTGTTCTATTAGATAACAAAATCCTCACATTCATGTGCAAACCACTTCTGCCCTAGAACCATCTTATTCTTTGACCTGCCCCATTCCTCTGCCTCCTACAATTCCCTGGGCCCATCTGCTCCATTGTCATTTGCTGTGTTTTTGGCCAAAAAGCCTGGAGACAGTGGAACTCTGCCTCAGTCCCTTTGCCTTGCCCACTCCTTGTCCATCTTCAGATTACACTCTCCTCTTTGACTGTGAGTATGGTCACTGTCAAGCGCTCTGAAAATGCCCTAAAATACAACCGGTCGGTACACATGAATAAACATGCAGGAATCTATGAGGTGAGAGAGAAAAAAATTGAAGAATATTTTTTTTGACATTCAGTGTTGCTCAAAGGCATTAATTCTATGATAATTACAGCCCTTATGTAATTCAAAAGTCTCATCTCATTAAGATCCAAATGAGAACCCAATGAAATAGTGAAATGATGGAAAGGACATTTCTGTGCAACGTTACACAACAAATTTCAACAATAATATAGACCAATTTTAGACCATATTGAAACTGCTCTGAACAGTGTCAAAGTACTATCAAACGGAGTCAGATAAAGAACTTGTGAGAGAAATTGTTCTCAGTTCCACTTAATACAACCTCTCCATGAGCTTATCTTTCGGCTCACTATGTTGGTCCTGGGTACCGGGAGATTGCACCATGATTCACTCAGTAATGCTTTGACTGTAATAGAAGTACATGTGTAATGGACTATATATCTATATCAGAAAAGGTGAAGATGTAAGAAGCCTGGATTGAACCATGATTTGTACAGTTAATTTTAAGGTTGGGAGACTTTTAAAATGTCTGAAATGCATTTCAAACTTAGATGTTGGACATAAGTGCCCATTAGCCCCAGTAACCTCTGGAGACAAGTGTTGATGAGACTTTTACGCCAGACTCTTCCTACACTTCTCAAAAAGGCTAATAATAGAATTATTACTATGGCACTCAACCAGTAACCCGAGTGGGAAAAAACAGGGTAAAATGGGTTGTTTTGGTAGTTCTGATTCAGAGCCTACAGCACAGCCTGGGGTGGAAATGCAGTTGCATCTCAGACACTACCTCTCTCACCATCTTCTCTTTGATCCTTTCATTTCGCTCCAGCTCTTTTTTTCATTGAGTTCTATCTCGTTCTCTGCAGCAGTTTTTCTTCACTCAGTTGGGGGTCTGACAAGTGCAAAAACCACTTGCTGTGCTTAAGAGTGTCTGTGTGCAGCTACTGAGATCTCACAGAAGTAGAGTTTGTATTTGCCAGTCCTGTACAGTGTGAAATCTGGCGAGAAGGTTGTGGCTAGAGAACATCAGTACAGGTTAGCAGAAGGCAAGTGATCTCGAGGTGTGAATTGGGATACTGTTAGAAATTAACTAGCTCAAACCATGCAACTCACACCTGCAAGTCACTAGTTAGCTTCCCAGTGGTTGGCGAGTGAGGACCACCTAGTACTTCAGGACATGGACTTGTAGGGTTCAAGTCAATCTGGAGTCAAGTGGGAAGATCTTATTCCCCAGTAACATGCTTTAAGTCAAGTGGAAGAGCCAGATAAGCTGATTAATCAGTAGTGTTCTGGAGCATTGCGGAATTGCCAGGCATGTCACCATGGAGCCAACTCAATCTTAATTAAATTACCATTTTCCCCTGCCCACAAAGAAGGTCAAATGTTGTTTATAAGACTATAAGATAACTAACAGACACAGGTTTGAGCTCTTCAGATGAAAAACTGATAATTGGAACTCCTCCTGAGTAGTATGGGTTGCACACTAGTTACACATAGTGTATGAGGACAATATCACCTCTTCCAGATCACAGGCAGAACACATACTATAATCCATCGAATGGATGGAGATCAAAGCTTCAGAGCATTTAGGTAACAGTCTTCATAACAACCAATGTAACCCCCAATCACTGATATAATCGCATGTGCTCATGAATCTACACTCTGGCTAATGCCTTACAGTCACTGTCAGTAACTATCATGAACCATAGTTTCTTCATAAGTTTTTTGATAGTTGTTCATCTTCAACATGGTGGAGGGACCTTTGCAGAGCTACCGAATAATAATGCAGCAGCACATGAATATACATTCTCAACTGGTCCAAAAGGGCAAATTAATTTTGTTCTTTTTAGGACAGCCCAGAGAAATCTAAGAGTTATAGACCAACTGTTACAGTAAAAGCATTACGTTCTGTGACTCAGTGCTTAGAGCACTCGCCTCGCAAATGAAAGATCTGGGTTCGATTCCCGGCAGGGCGAAATGTTGGGTAAGTTTCCTTACTCCACACACCTCTGTTCACCTAGCAGTAATAGGAACCTGGTTGTTAATCGATTGGCGGATTGCTTTTCCGGGGGTAATAATTCCTTCAAAGATCCTTGAAAATGATTATCCCTGGAGAAGTGATCAACCAATCGACTAACAACCAGGTTCCTACTTACTGCTGGGTAAACAGAGACATGTGGAGTAAGCAATCTTGGGTAAAGTTTCGCCCTGCCCGAGAATCGATGAGGCAAGTTTCCTTACTCTTCATGTAATATGGGAAGAGCACAGGTTAATGGGAATTATTGAAGAAGGCAACTTAGAAAAACAGGTAACAGTGGCACAGACATAACAGTCCAAATGGGCTCCTTCTGTGCAGAAAATGTTTGTTCCTTTGATTCTGCTGAGACACACACTGAACCAGAAAACTGTTAGCTTTTAACCCTAAGCAAGCTTCAAAGGGTCCAGTGACTTTGAAAAACTTTCCCTAAAATGTTTATAACAACGTTGCAGTAGAGAATCAATTTAAATTAATAAAGATAATATTTATATATTATATTTGCAGAAATTATATTTCTGTGTGGCAAGGATCAGAATCTATTCAGCATCTGATATATTAGGAGAGTACCTGGAAACAAACAGACACAATTACATGCTCCACATATTCAATCATCCAGATGGGACAGATCAGCAGTTATTTCTTTCTTTCCTCCCCGCCACCCCCCCACCCCTCACAGTCTTTCATCTCTGTTTGTCAAGTGTTGCTCCTCCACACACAAGGGCGACCAGATGTAAATTTTTTTTAGGAAATCTGCTGAGCCCATCTCATGAATGCAGTTAGCTATCACCTCGAAGGAAAAAAATAACAGGGTCGGTAGTGTTAATAAGAGGTCAAATCCTACTCTCAGCAGCAGCTCTGGGGCCTTCGGTTAGTTCCTGGCACGGGTAATTGATTCTGAGATCTGTCCTATATGGCAGCTTCTGAGCTCAGCTGGATAGAAGGAACCTTGAACAATAACAAGCAATTCAAATCTTTGTTACAGTGTCCAGGAAAATAGGTCAGTATGTTCAAATTATATTGCGTTTAATCCATTAATACAGCACCACAATTTGTTTCTGCAATCTATAAAGTGGGATAGATTATTTTGCATTATTTTAGCTGGAGTAAGCAGCATTAGTATGGAAGGTTATCATGCATGCTCTTGTTTATTATGTTGGTGGTGGGGGGAGTTGGTGGGGGCTTGCGGAGGTGGGGAAGGAGGGAAGCTGAGCATCTCCAGAAAAGCACTTAGATGTTATTTTCAAGTACCAAATGCATTCAAAAATGTAGGGATNAAAAAAACCTAGGAATTAATAATAATAATCCTTAAATTTGACATAGCATTTGATATAGTGCTTGTTCACGTCTTCTAGACGTCTCAAAGCGCTTCACAGAATATACTGTAAAGAGAATTGACTGTATATTTGTGGGTGAAACGTGGCAGCCAATTGTGCACAGAAGTGTCCCACAGTTGTGTTACAGTGACCAAATTATTATTGTTTCTTTTTCTTGAGGGATTATTACCAGGCGTGTGGAATAAGGAAACTTGCCCAAGCCGGGAATCAAACCCAGGTCTCCCACTTGCAAGGCAAGTGCTCTAACCATTGAGTTAGAGGATTGTTGGAAATCTGATTTAAAACTAGAAAATGCTGTTAATGACTGTAAGTCATTTGGTATCTGAAAGAAAATAATCTCAAGTAGGATTCGATTAAAAGCACACTATTGGGTAGGAACCTTCAGGAGAATTAGAAGAATGTTTCGGCTAGAGCAGCCCCTTTGTTGGTCCTGCGGAGAACTCGTGGCAACAGACCCAAAAAAACAAAGGCACTGAAATCTAAAATGTGGCAATTCCTAAAAACTCTGTGGCAGAAATAAAATGCGAAAGCACACCAGGCCAACATGCAGGAAAGTCACCGCCGAAGTAGATCGCATCAGAACAGAATTCCTGATGTGACAAACTCTGGTTATTGGAAGAAGCTGCTATTTGCAATTCAGAATCATTTTTAAAGGCTCTTGTTACAAATTACTCCAATTTATTATTATTAATAAAACCCTGATGTAGCACCGGTAGTTAAACGTTGATACGTCTCAGAGCACTTTGCCAGTAATTTCTGTAAAGTGTAGCATTTGTAGGCAAACTTGCACTTATATAGCACCTTCGCTTTAGCAAACATTTGGATGGATTGTAACTGATGGGTCATTAACAGATGGTGAAATCCTGGGGCTGCTGTTTAAAGATGATTCATGAGATAAAGTAATCGCAGGTGGGATTAGGACATTACATAGAATCACATAGAAGTTAAGCACAGAAATAGGCCAATTCAGCCCAACTAGTCTGTGCCAGTATTTATACTTCATATGAACCTCGATCATTCCTATTGTCTAATATTCAGGCATTGATTGCTAAGACAACAGTAGAAAAACATGAAATTCCAGCTATCTGCCTTTTGACTCTGCGAATAACTAACTAGGAACGGATGAGACAGCTAAGGTTTGTTGAACATAAATTCCAGAAAAAAAACATACTGCTTTTAAAGTTTGCTTTGGATTTGTCTGAAGCAAGGATGTTACGGTCAGAATGAGAGTGAGAGAGGGAGGAGTGGTGAGCCCCAGGGAGATGAGAATGATGCTTACAGATAGAAGCCAGATATTGAGGAGACCAACAGCCCAAGCTGATTCATTAATATAGAGGAGATTGTACCAGCCCCCAAATCATCCATACAACAATAATAATAATAATAATCCTTGCATTTGATATAGCGCATTATCGCATCTTTGAGACATCTCAAAGCACTTCACAGTATATACTGTAAAGTGAATTGACTGTATATTTTGTGGGCAAAACATGGCAGCCAATTGTGCCTTATCGAGTCTTTGAGACATCTTAAAGTTCTTCACAGAATATACTGCAAAGTGAATTAACTATTTTGTGGGCAAAATGCGGAGTCCAGTTGCGCCTTATTAACAACAACAACAACTTGCATTTTATATAGTGATTTTTGTGCGGGGTAGCATCCCGAAGTACTTAATCTTCAAGATGTCTCAAAGTGCTTCGAAGAATATACTGTAAAGTGAATTGCCGTTTTGCCCACAAGGCATGCAATAAAGCATTCATTTCTTACTTGTGCCAAGTTTGTAGGGAAGAGGATCTTCTCAGCAACCTTATGGTATGTTCTATAATTCATAGTTGTTTTGCAGTATTGAACATTGTGTTTTGATCTGGGATATCAGTGGTAAACAAGTTTACCACAACCCTGTGTGACTGAATTTTCAAATGGGGAAACTAGTGCAATTTTGATTTTCATTCATTTAATAGCTGGAATAAAAGTTCTTTCCTCTGATTCCATCTGATTAAAATTGGTTTCATAGGGAAGAAGCATGACCAAGGATTTTCATACTGTCTTAACCTTTAACTTAAGTCACAAGAGTGTGACTAAATTTTCCTACTGGGGAAACTGATGTAGTTTTGAGTGTCATTTATTTAACAACTGTCCTCATTCTCACTTTTAATCCCTCCATGGCCTTGCCCCACCCTACATCTGTGACCTTGTTAAACCCTACCAACCTGCCCATTGCCTCTGTTTGGCAGGCACTGGATTGCTTCACGTCCCCTGCCCTGTCTGCCTCACTGTTGGTGATTGGGCTTTCAGACTCTCTGCCCTCATTCTCTGGAACGGCATCCATGACTCCCTTTGCCTCAGCCCTTCCTTCACCTCCTTCAAGGTCCATTTCAAGACCTTCCCTTTGACTGAACCTTCGTTCATTTTCCTTCCTCTAACCCCATCCTCTTGTCTCTCACCACTCCCGAATCCAACCCTCAGTTTGGGTGAAAAAAACTTTGATTATCCAGTGCCTTGTGAAGTCCTCCCAATGTGAAAGATACTATATAAATGCCATTTGTAGTTTTTATTGTCTACAAAATACACAGCCACTACAATTTACAATATACTATAACAATAACCCTTGCATTTGGTATGGCACCTTTCCTGTTGGCTGCTCAAAGCGCTTCACAGGATTTACTGAGAAATGTAGTGGCTGTATATTTGTAGGTGAACCCAGCAGCCTATTTATGTGCAGCAATGTCCCGCAAACAGCCATGAAATGATTGACTAATTTTATGTTAAATGGGGGATTGTCACCCAGGACACATGAATAAATTTCCTTCTCTTTTCTCTTTCTGCCACGGGATCTTAAACATCCACTTAAACAAGCAGTCTGTTCATATCCTGCGAAGCGCATTGAGACGTCCTGCCAACATGATAGGAACTTTATCAAATATAAGGATTATTAGTAGTAGTATAAAGGGAAGGAAACATTTCCACTGAGTGCCTGTGCGAAGTGAAAATATCTTGCTACTTGATTAATTGTTTTGTGTCTCCTTAAACCTGGGGTTCAGCGTGTATTGTTCTGAGGCCTGAAGTTGTACTTTGCCAGGTTTCAGGAATTACAGGTAACCGTTTACGAATACCATAAATTGGACCGGGGGTCACAGTTTCCACATCAAATCAGTTTTCCAAACATCATGCATTAAATCCCAGTGTGCGGTTGGTCGCTTTAATCTTATTATTCTTTTCAGTCACTAGATATAACAAGGCTTCAGGGCCGCAAATAATTTCTCAGATTTCAGTAATTACCAAGGAGTTGCGCTGGCCACAAAAGCTGCTCAGGAAAACGTAAACAAAACATTTGGAATTTTTCAAGGATAAGTAGGGAATGGATCTCTTTGTCTGGAACCGGTGTGTGTTCAGATGAATACAAGTTCTGCACCTGCTGACGGCTGCCTAGCAACAGCACAGCATTTCATCGTCTGTGTAATTTCACCTCAGAGAGAAATGTGTGTGGCCTTGTCTGGAGCGTTATTCGTCTTCATTATAATTTTGTAATTTGAGTTGTCAAATCCACAGCAGCTGCTTGTTGTTTGTTAACTCTACATTTAAAGCTTGACTGGATGACACTTTGTCAGAGAAGGGGAAAAAAAAGCCTGAGCAGCAAAGACAGCTTGCATTTTAGAGGATGGTCTGGGAAAGAAGAAAGTACAGTTTGGAACGAAGTGTATTCTTGTTACTGTGACAGAACTATGGTTTTCTGACTAATAAACAACTGTTTACCGTATAAATTTAAACAATGATGAATCATATCCTGCAATTTACCAGAGCTGTTGATTGCATGCAGCTTTCATTCAGTTCTTAAGGAGAAGGAATATCTGCCAACTCCCATCAAATCACACCTACTGGATAAATTTACTGTAAGGTTTTATTTGCTGGAATGCTGATTTCAATCATGGTTGGTAGTAAACAAAAATAGCATCATGGATTAATCTTAAACCCATATGGTCAAGCAAGAGTGTTCGTAAACTGAATGTGTGGGATATACAGTAATTAAGCAGCCAGGATGTTTTCACTATTATAACGTTTCCATTTTCTCTGTTGCTGGCAGTGAGTGTATCAACTGCTTGGCTATAAGGGACACCCAACGAGACTGATGAAGAGACTTATAATCAAATGGAAATGACTTTGTTTGCGCCCCAAAGTATGGGACGTGCCAAAATGATACAGCTTTGGGGTAGATGATGCAGGCAGTCATCTGTTAAAGGTCACATTCATAGATATAAACAGCATTGTAGCCAAGAACTGGCAGTAACCAATGCCGTTTACTAAAGTGTGATTTTATTCTGCATCAGATCATGTGTCTTTTTCTGAGGCATTTGCCTGCACTTCTAAAGCAGTGCAACTCATAATTTCAGGGACTGTGCTCAGTGTTTCGGATCTTTCCATTGGAGATGCTGCATTACGGTAAGACAAAAAACCTTTTTGCATTTCATAATGGAAATTTTGTCAAAGATGCTCGATGTCCTAGAATAACTATGATGACATTGTGTTAGTTACTGTCATGTTTCTTTAACTTTTAACTATATGTTCCCTAATGCTCTAGGACTATATTTTGTTTTACAATATTTGTGCTTGGTAAAAGGAAATTAATATAAAATGTATTGATCATTCAAAAATGAAATAATTCAAGACTACATGAATGTTTTGTCAATAATTCCTCCTGAAGCAATTATTTTACCAGCTTCTTTCATGTCAGAATGTCTTTAAAGACATAACGAGTTCAGAAACTTTCTTCTGAGCTTGTATTGTCTTTGAATTAGCCATATTTACTTCATGACTGCCTACCTCACAAAGCAAAGACCAGTAGGAAGCTTATTATGCAGATAAAAAGCAGCTTGTTTGGTGGCTGTGTAATGGGCAGATGAATCCAGCTCCTGAAGATAGGATTTACAGTTTGATTTGCAATTGTCATAAACATTTAAATAGTAATGAGACTTTTTTTCTTAATCGAGGAAGCAAAATATAATCTGACAAAGAACTCAGCGAGGCAGGGGCCAGTCTCTATATCTATATAGGTAAAAAGAAGTATAGAGAAGCTCTGGAACAGACCCATTCAAATATAGCTGTCCACAATTTATCTCTGTTTTTTGCTGTTCATCTGTTAGTGCTCTATGTGCACTGGAGCATTAAATTACGATCTTCTGGGAGTAGGTTGCATTCAGGGAGCCACAGTATGTGCCACTTTATTGAGAGTGAAATGCCCTAAACTTCTCTGAGGTGAACTAGCTAGGCAGCCAAAGCAATGCTCGCGGTCTGGTCGGGAAAATAGGTGTTTTTTACACCACAGAGAGTATGAGGCAGCCAAAACTGCCAACATGCTTCATGTGCAGTATCGTGAATGTGCTGAGCTATTCCAGCGACACATCCACACACATTTACATTCCTAAGTTACATGTCACTTGAACTACAAAGTTGAAAATGTCTTGAGAACATGCAGATAAGTGAGCTAAGTGGCAGTGGTGTCAATACAGCAAGACCATCCAGTTTTAAGGTTTGCAGTGTTTCAGCCCAGAACAGAGCAAACTGGCTGTTCTAACTGGCAGATTTCTTAACCACCTTGATTTAGAAAATCCATTTGACAGGGTCATATACATTAGATTGTGCGATAGAATATAAATTGCTTTTTTAGCACATGGTGTAACTATCAGTAGATCAGGCAATGGAAAGAGATGAGAGGTGCTTCCTGATATACAGTGCATCACCGCAATGCCCAATTATAACAATAAAACTTTCTGGATACAAATACTGTATTCATTTTTTGTTAAATCTATCTGTTATTTCAAGTCTCCTGGTTTAACGTTTATAATTTTAATATTCACAATACTGAGAAACAATGTAATAAAAGCTGGTACTTTTTGGAGTACAAAACAATTAAATCAATTATTAATGCTATACCACAAATTGCAGGATTAAGGATAAAATATACGTGGATATAAAACAAAACCAGTGATGAGAATAAAAATTCTTTGGCTCGATATAATAAATGTCTAAAGACTGCATTACATACAATTGCTCCATATTTTACATAATGTAAAATAATATGAAAAATGTCCTAATTTAATTTCTTCAAATTTATATTAAAATGCGTAATGTGGAGCTCCTTCGTAAAGTTTAATATCTATCAAAACAAACCTTTGGGTTGTTATAAACTTGATATCATAACATATTAATAGGTTTGGTGATAGCTTCAAATAAAGATGAAGGACTAGACTCCATTACTGTTACATAAATGAGTTCTTCTGATTTAATTGACGTATATTAAAATCACATTTCTCTATGTTGAGGAGCAGTGGCTTCCTTCAATCTGATCATTATTGAGCTTATGAAATCCAAGCATGGCTCAACCTGATAACAGCAGCATTGCATCCTCTGGCTCAGCACCACATTCGATTTCTTCAATGTTATTTCCACATCATCATTGGACAGGAACCTGAACCCTCAGCGAGCCTTATGTTTGCTCAGATTGAATGCATGGGTTGAATTTAGAAAAGGGAGCCAGCAGATCTATTTGCCTAGCACTATTGGAATCTATACTTTGAAAAGAGACTTGCACAAATATACATTCGAATCTTGTGATTGTCAGTTGCCAACTCAGCTGTCTGTGAACGTTTAGTGAGTCTAACTTTTCTTACACACACTATACAGCAAGATATTCCCATATCAACAGTAGAACAATGGCACTGAGAAAGGATGCTGCTTGTTCGTTCAGTATTACTTCCCCCTTGCAAAGTGAAGAGACTTATCCTTGAAACAGTATCACTGAAGACTGTGGTAATAAATCACCATCAATGCTGGCCAGAGTTATATGGTAATAATGGAAGACTAGGCAGGCAAAATGTTTGTATTTTTTAGTTTTAGCTTTTTAAAGGGCAGTCAGTGCTGCCACCGAATCCAAATCCATGGTGGTCATGTTAAAAGGTAGCCAAAATAGCATTCATGTCTTTGATGGTTTAAGTTTATCTCATCATGTGGGGCACTATTTGTACATTGGCAGTAATTGTTCTTAACAATGGATAACTATGGCAACCAAAATTACGGCAGAATTTAGGAAACAAAACAAATTTCAACCGGCATCTGAATGAGAGAATCTTCCCTGTTTCGAGTCCCGTTGGAACATTCACCATAGGTGAAAGATTGTACTTATCGCGCCATCATTTGGCAAGATATTTTAATCATTCAATAGTCATAGATGCATCTTTTAATTAATTCAGGAAAACTGGGTGGTTGCTTGCTACTTACAGTCGCTGCGAAGGGATCCAAGACATTATCCTGTGTGAAGGGAGCTATATAAATGCAAGTTATCGTTGATTTTGATATGTTGTTTCATATATATCAGTTCTCACAACTGAGTTTCACACAGGTAAAATATTTCTCTTCAAGTAATGAACTTTCAGATGGTTCCCATAGAAAAACAACATTAAGGTTTACTGGAAAAAATATGAAGCCTTGATGACTTACTCAACTTGCTTAGCTAAATAAATCTTCTGTAATAATAAATAAATAATGTAAAATAATTGACTGTACTCACAAGACCTTCTAATGCTTATTTTATTTTATTTTTTACTAACTCTGACTCTCTTAGATTGGATTTTATAGAAGCAGCCATTAGCTAAGCTAACCAAGCTATGTTATGTTCGGATCTGAACTGCAAATGAGCAAATTAAATTGTGATAAGATATTGAGTTCTGCACATCTAAAATGGATTCAAGCTGATTGAGAGCAGAAATAAAACTGATCTTCTCAAATCTATTACATTGCATCAGTGCACTCACGTGGGATGTCACATAGATTTTGAAAATAACTACCATATTTCTTCGGCTTCCAGTTCACTCTCTGTTTCTCTCCTGAAAGCGATGACTCATGATGGGGCTTGGTTCTTTGAGCCTTATATCTCTCTCTGGTATCTGGTCTAAGCAGGTGGTGATTTTCCATGTGTGAAACACAAGCAGTGATGGTCAGCAGGCTATTTAACTGGTGATTGTACTGGAAGGGAGAATCACAACCAAGTCAGGAATGGGAAACATTAGTGATTTGGTCCTTCTCAGCCAAGTGGCCAACCCTAGTACCTATAATCCCACCTTGACTGAGATCATCCAGCTCAGTGTACATCAGGAAACCAACCAGGGAGTTTCCTGATCAGCATCACTTTAATTTCACACTAAGGCGAGATTCCACCCTGTTCACTGATACATTCTTAATTTGCATAGTGTTCAGAGTGACATTTAAGACAGATGCAAAAGAGTGCATTATGTGATAACCGTCTTTATCCAAAGTGGTTTCTGTATCAGTTGTTAACACCTATGACATTCATACCTAGGTTATTGAGATGGATTCAATCATCCAGCAAGTATGATCTAAAAATGATTAAAGCTTTAAACTGTGATATAAATTTAATGTATTCTAAGTGAATTGAGCTGCAGCCCCCAAACGTCCAGACCCTCTCAATAGTTTTAAACTCTCGTTGTCAATCTTCATGATATTCAGTCTGATGAAAATGGTGCATTTCTACAGATGTACATTTGGGAAGGATGGAAAAATAGGCAGACTGGATGCCCATATTTTAGATGATCCAGCCTGTCTTTAGATTTGTTACTGAACCATAAGGATTTTCATTCCGGTTATGTTTGCATCAGAGATCCCATTCTGTGCAGTGGAAGTGCTGAATATGATCCCCTGCTTGATATCGCTCTGGCACAGTTGCTGTGCAAGCTGCTACAGTAAGAATGTGGTTATAATAACACCACCACAGAACTGCCATTCAAACTAAAATTATATTAGAGGGAAATTTTTTTGTATTTCTTAATGAAGAAATAGAAAATTCCATGGAATGCACTAGCTTGACCTATCTTGTAAAGTGCTTTGAGATATCCTCCTGGCATGAAAGGCAGTATATAAATGTAAATCACATTGTATTGTAAATTACACAGTATCTTCAAAGTGAGGTTCCTTCAACTTGAAGTGATGTGCGTGATATACTCCCAAGTACCGTAAGGAATTCACACTTGAAATTCTTAACTAAGAAATATCACAGAATTGCCTCGCTTCAAACAGCAAGAGTTTCAAAAATATTCAGAGGTCACAAAGATCTAGGCACAAATCAGTGCCATTTTTTCCTCCAAATTTTTTTGAAGTCCTACAAATCATCGTAAAAGACATGTAAAGCCATATTTTATGCTAACCACACAACAATTTAATTTTGCTAGGTTTTATTTTACACAAGAACATGACACCAGGAGAAACTCGTTTTTATTTTTGATGACATAAGATCTTTAACATCCACCTGAACAAGCCAACGGGACATAAATTTAACAAGTCATGTGAAGGATGGCATTCTCAGCAATGCAATGTTCCCCCTGGATTACATTTGAGTGTCACTCCAGATTAAAAAGTCCCAATCCGGGGCTTGAACCCACAACCATCAAATCCAAGGATTATTATTATTAAGAGTGCTACCAAATGAGTCAAGGGGAAGAGACATTAAAAATACATTAAAATCATGCATTTCCATAACTCCCATGAAAAGGTGATGCCATTTACCGATTGAGTTAATCTCTCCTTTAAACTGGAGCAAAATAAAATCCGTATTCTCTGGTTGACACAATACCTCAAATATTTTTGCTTAAATCATCCTGTATTATCAGTGTGAACGGTGATGCCAGCTTCATTGCAAGAACACATCTCAGAAATGAATACAAATCCATAAATAGGGAAAAAAATATGCACTGTAAAACATTACAGCTAACGAAAAGAAAGCGCACAGCTATTCAGATTCAGATAATGTTTAGAAAGTGCTCAAGATTAAGTTATGTGGGTTTTGATAGTATCTCAATTCTGTAAAGCTTACAGCCTTGTAACTCACTCTGAAGTATCCATTATTTTCTACATAATGTGTGGCAGAAATGTAATTTACTGGTTTCACTGCAGCAAAAATGTTCCTGTCTTACTGTCCACGTGATATGATTTACCAGTTATTATGCTCACTCGTCCTTCCACATAATAATCACCAGAATCTTCAGTGGCTGGTAATGGAGGATAATTGTAATGGAAGACTATCGTGCTGGATTGCACGGTTAGAATGTTTTTTACACTGGCCATTTGCAAGCACAAAATTATATCTGGTTTGTATCATGCCAAATAATATAGCAGCTCTGATTTAGAGAGTTTTGGGTTGAAACACAAATTGAGTTTTGGATAAACTGCTATAAATAATTATAATAATGCTTGCATTGAAATCAAGTTTGAATGATTTTTATCAATTTTTTCCTACCAGACTTCCAGATCATCAGGTAGCCACAGACATCAGTGCTTGACACTGTGTGTGCGCTCTATTTGGAAATTTTATTTGGAAACAGAAATTCTCGTGTTGGGAATGGAATTCCCATTCTCTCCCTGGAAGACACATCCTGCTAACCTAAACATGGAGAATATTAGACATAGATTGGCAAACCCCAAGATTTGGGAATACTAGAATGTGCGTTGGGGTACTGCTGGAGCTTAACTAGCTCGAATCATATAGCTTGTCATTACCATTCGCACAAGAAGGCTACTAAGTTCACTTTCCGAACCTATATGCATACCATATTCATAGCGTAGAGGAAGTGATCTCGGTGACGACCCGAAATTGGGACTATTGTAATCAGTAAAATAATTACAAATAAACACTGAAATTATCTGACAGAAATCAAAAAGAGTTAAAAAAAACATGCATGTTGTAAATGCAGCTCAGGAGATATATGGATAAAGAAACACGTTCATTGCAAAACATAAAATAGCAACTTTATTATATAATAACTATGTCAAAAAGTATTGATTTCAGCATAAGACTCCCAGCAACTCCCATTACTATTCTTCTTAATAGAGGCTGAATGCAACAGTCTAGAGTTTGGATTTTGACAAAATACACTCCTTAGTTACAGGTACAAATAAATGCTCCTGAGGCAATTAATTATTCTTAGGAAACTAATACATACTAATAATGTGTTACAAATAATTAGATTCAGTAAAGATTTCTGGGGCCGTTTAACTTTTTATATCAACTTTCAATATTCAGAGATATAATTACCTGCAACCGAAGAAAATAACTGATCAGTTTTGAACCACAAAGGCTTTTTAATACATCTATTTACATGTGCAAATTGTCACATTACAAGCACTGGAAAAATGATTTCAATTTCATTATTTGACAGAGGTTAGATTTCTAGATGTTTAAACAGAAGTTAACATTGGATAATGGAGCGCAGCAACATGATCAGACTTTGATTTATAATATTAGTTTGGTTACTATCTTTAGAGAGTATGCCTTTGCCTCTGATCATATCTTAAACTGCTAGGAATATAATAGTTCTCATCTATCCTTACATTATGACCCTCTTTACATGAGCCACAGGACCTCACAGATTGAACCATGAATTCCTCCACAAGGTATTTTCTTGTAACACCATCTCATGATTATTCTTTGTCTCAAAATATCTACTCCACCTCACATGGAATTTATATATGCCACAGATTCATGGAAGAAAAATGACTAAAAGCTCCTCAGGTCATTGTATAGCAAGATGGCACTACAGATTTCACTGGGACTTCTGCAAATTCTTCATCTTTCAATCTCTGCTGAGATGCACCTGTATTCATGTGTAAAATGGCCTTTGTTAATATGCAAGTTAATATGTTAAGTTAATATGTAACTTTGGAAGTTCTAGGTAATTGAGTGTAAGGGCAACAACAACCTGCATTATATAGCACTCTTCATCAGACGCAGGGTCTGAGAGTGCTTGAAGGACATATTACCTGGTGTGGCACTGAGCCTTGTGGAACTGAGGTCTTCTGTTTAATCTATGCCCTTGGTTAAATTAAAGGATTTCAGCTACAGCAATAATGGGTGCCCTGCAAATGACATATGTGTCCTCTAGATTAGGGACAGAAAATATCAGCCAGGATTTGCACTCCTGATCGCTGTCCAGTGATGTTAGCAGGCACCCCCTTGTACGTCAATGTCAAATAATATCAGAATTACGCTGTGATGCCTTCACAAAGATGAAACGCTGTCAACATTCACTAAGTTCACATTGTAAAGAATGACCATTTGGGAGGGAGAACAAACTCAGGATGAGTCACTCTCTTCAGGAAGAGAAGATGGGAGAAAACTGTAAATAAAATTGGATTTATTCCATCTGCTTTCACCCAAATTTAATATTAGTCTTGCATCACATTTTCACAAATAATAAGCAAGCTTGTTATAATTTCTGGTGATTCAGGGCGCTCTATTAGATCAGTAGATCAGGCTGGCATAGAGTTGCAGGATGATGTACCAACAGCAAGTATTCATTTCTGCAACTACTGGGGCAGGGATTCTTGCCAAAATTAGGTAAGCAGAGTTCATCACTCCGGGGACAGAGTATACATTCCGTTCCAGGCACAATGTACTCTCAGTCTAGTTTGGATACTCTTAAAACATAGTGATGGGTTTCTGCATGTGTCAGACACACGGCTGATGAAAAAAATAAATTGTGGGATTCAGAATGGTGTTAAGAAAATTGCAATGGTGACCCTTCATCTCCAACTGTCAATGATTCTTATTGTTGATCGTGTGTTTACTTGAAAGCACCTTCAGCTGCTCATTTTCCAACTTCAAACAACAAATTATCACTGACTGTAAAGACATTTCATTCTTGATTTAAACAATATTCCATCATATCTTTAATTATTTTACAATAGTACATTCAAGTGAAATTTGAGTCCTGCAAGGTCAATATTCGTTGGTTCTTTCCAACCAAAGGAACATCTGGATATTCCCTGTGGCAAAATAATTATAATTCAAAACTGGCCAGCTTTCCAGTAGCAGAGGAGGTTCCTGTGACCTTCAGATTGGCATTGCTCTATATGAGGCTTTGGATTTCAACCTTAATGTTTCAAGCATGGAGATTCACAACACCATTTGAAAGGCTATTTGGTGTTTTTTTTCAGCAATCCTTTTCAGCATGTTTCTTTCCTCCAGCAATTTGGCAAGGATTAAAGTTTACACATGGATTCGATGATAAGCTATTGGCAATTGTATCTTGGTCCTTGCCGCAATGCTGCGTGTTAACATATTACTTGTAATATTTCTTAACCTGGTAAATTTCCATAATTAGTCATTATTCAAACATCTGCTTGAGAAAAAGGTGTGAATGAAAATGAATGGACTGCAGCAATAACTGCTAAGGGCTCTTCTGATCTGTCTTTGTTAAAGCTCCTTTCTCTCTGATTCAGTGAAGGTTTTGCATCTTTCAGTTTGTTATGTTTGTTTCTGTTTACTGCTAAAGGACAGCATAGGCATTGTCTTGAGTAGAGCTAAAGCAGGACTTCTTCTATGCCAGTTGTAGAAGGCTGGCTCGCTATCTTAGTCATGAATTGACAATTACGTAAGCATAACATGTACATCTAAATGCAGTGAAACTATTATTATTGTAATTATATTATAATTAGTGTTGGTCTCTTATGTCATTTCAGAATCTCCATCCACTCTGTTTTTTTTAGCTGTAGTTTCAAGCAAAGTGAATTCCAAAACACATGTATTTATTCAGATCAAATTTGGCATTGATCAGGTTCAGGAAAGTCGAAATGCATTTGGAATAGGACAGGGCTGGAGTGGAATTGAGCTGAGTGGGTACATTGATATGCAAATGTGTGCCCTGGTATTGGGAGTAGGACTTTGAAGTTGCGAAATTATCCTGCCAAATTGTTACTCATATAAATTGACTTACATAGACTGTACAACACAGAAGCAGGCCATTGTGGAGTCCTGTAGCTCAGTGTTGAGAGCACTCGCTTTGCAAGCGAGAGACCTGAGTTCAATTCCAGGCAGGGCGAAACCTTGGGCAAGTTTCCTTACTCCACACGCCTAATAATAATCCCTCCAAAACCAAAAACAATAATAAAAATTGGTCATTTTCAATCTACGACTGTTTGTGGGACATTGCTGTGCGCAATTGGCTGCCGCGTTCGCCCACAAATATACAGTCAATTCACTTTACAGTGTGTTCTGTGAAGCGCTTTGGGACGTCCTCCCGACGTGAAAAGCGCTATATCAAAATGCAAGGATTATTATTATTATATTCATCCGAACCAGTCCTTACCGGTGTTCATACTCCACATGAGTCTCAACCCACTCCTCACTCTCTCTCATACCCTTCTATTCCCTTTTCCCTATGTGTACATTCAGCTTCCTCTTAAATGCATCTCTTCCATCTGATTCACTCAGAGATATTGTTTGTGGCCACTCTCCCTCCTATCACCATCCAAACAAAACCTGGGAGTGGAACATAAGGTCACTGGAAGTCCATGCACATAACTGTTAATAGGGTATTCAATCATAAAATGCCATTAAATCCATTTTCTGTGCTGGGCTGCTTTGATTCATAGCTCTGATTGTTGATGGTCACTGTAATAATGGAATTCTACCCTTGATGTTTGTTCCATCTAGGCTAACAATACCATTCTCCAAAGTTATAGTAAGCTTTCATGATAACATGAAACTATCCTGAAATGTCAGGCTTTGAAAATGCTTCTTTGCACTCGCTCTCACAGGCAAGTAAGAACAAAAATCTGTTTATCTTCCAATGAAATGTGGAAGGAGTTCACTTCAAAAGTAGGTGATAATTTTTTGATTTAAATCTAAATATAGATCTAAATTTTTAAATCTAGATTTATACTTGATGTAGAGTCACATTGATTCGCTTGACACCTAATGCAGTGAATACTTGGACAAATCAATGCACTATAAATTTACATTTATATAATGCCCTTCACATCGAGGGACGTACCAAGACACTGAAATTATTTGAAAGGGCATTTTATCAAGTTGACATTGAGCAGCATAATGAGGAATAATGAGAAATAATTATAATAGTCATTGTATTTGATATAGCACCTTATCACAAACTTCAAAACTTCTCAAAGTGTTTCACAAGATTTACTGTCAAGTGTCGTGACAGTATTTGTAGGCAACCACAACAGTTAATTTGTGTTCGCAAATGTCCCACAAACAGCAATAGAGTGAATAATTAACTTTATCTGGAGAATTGTTGATCAGCACACAACCTTTTCAAATAGTGCCATGGAACATACACCTGAAAAGACACATGGAATGCGTTCAGCACATCATTCAAGGGAAAGCACTTCCAACAATGCGGCGCTCCACTCAATGACATGATAAGGTTCAGCCTGGACTATGAGCTCAAAGTCCTGATGTGGGGATTCAACCCACAATCTCCTGAATTAGAGGTAAGGATGCTTTCATCTGAGTTAGGCTGACACCAAGCTGACAGGATCTGGGTTCTGTGGGAGAAGAATATATGTAAGAAATAGTCTGGTCCTGAAGAGTCGAACTTAATCTCAAGGTGCTCGTGCATTTTGCATTTTTGGTTTCTGTCTTTTACATGACTAATGCTGGTAATGAATGAAAAGAATGTGGGTGATAATGATAAGTGACAAGCATAATAGGTCTAATGAAAATATTGGATTTATTTTAAAGAATAGTTATCTTTTATTAGCCTCAATGTAATGCCTTGTGGTGGGGGGAATAAACTTCCCATTTCCCTAAGTTTATTTTTCCAAGATGAGTCCCCAGTTTCAGTTATATTAAGAAGGTACCAAGTGGAGGCAGTTTTAATTGATAAGATTAACATTATTGAGAGCAACCATTGTTTCATTGACAGAACAAGCATATCTTTGCAGTAGTGTCATTTGAGCAAAGAATGGTTACATGATTATCTACTTCATAATTGTTTGTGGGACATTGATGTGTGCAAATTGGCTTCCACCCTTGTCTATAATACTGTGAAGGTTTTGAGATGTTTTCCCAATGTGAAAGAAATTATATCAAATGCAATTATCATCATATTATTATTTTCCTTGGTTATAACAACTGTCCATTTTAAGAGTTTACCTAATAAATTCCCTCTGCATTTTACCAAGTGGTGGAAAGCAGCACGGTGACAAAAAGCTGATAAGAATCTTCCTAAAGCATTACATGGACAGCTCTCATTAGTGGAACATATCCACTTTGAAACCCGCCTTGCTGTAGTGATGAAAGATGTCCTCTGTAAAAAAATTAACTACTATTTTGAATCACTAACCATAGATTAAAGAGAGTGAGAAAATTTTTGTGTTGATGACTATCCTACACTGTCGGAAAAAAGAACAGAAGACATATATTTCTGATTTCTGCTAGGAGCAAGTGATGATATGATCTGATAACAAAAGGTCTGCTAATGATCTCTCCATTATTATCAATGGCTACTCTGAATAAGCAGAAAACGTCCAATTTCATGCTTGGTTTCTATTGCAGATTAAATGATAAAAACAAGTTGGAGAAAAGAACTGAATAATGAAGGATTGTTCAGATATGCCAAGGCAACAGAACAAGAAGGCATATGGTTGCGAAGGCCAATTTTAGGATAGACAGCAGGAAGTTTTTTTTTAATCTAAATGGTAATTAACTTTGAAATGGTTACTATGAAGGTTGGTTGAGGGAAGGACATTGGACTCATTTTTTAAAAAATTAGCGTAATAAGAATACAGCAGCATTCTGGATATCCTGGAAATGTGGGAAAAAATGGGCCGAAGAGCCTTCTTCAGTCAAACCTCTCATAATCTTGTGCATTCAACTTTAGCTTGGGCCTTTTTCTTCTCGGCTGCATTGAGTACTCATGTTCTATTCTACATGTGTAAAGAGCAGGCAAGGCTATTGATTGCAGATAGTCTCAGGTTGCCAATATTGTGTGTACTTGCTTGTGGTTTGACATTTGATTGATGTCTAGTGTTTTGAAGAATAGGTGTAAGCATTAAATTCAGAACAATGGAGGGAAAAGTGCAACTTGCCCTGAGCAGGATAACATTTTGCAGCCACTTTCACATTGCCATTGTTTTTAATGGCTGAGACAGCTCATTCTGTGATACAATCAACTGAAAAATTGAAGGGTTCTTGTCCCAAATCAAATACATCAAGTTCGCAGAAGAATCACTAATCAGTTGCCTGAGTGAGATACCTAACGCTTATACGTTTATTGCCTAGGCAAATTGCAAAAAGCCTGTGCTATGTTCAGTCTTTATGCCTGCAAAGCAACCTCGGTCTCTGAACATTTTCTTTAATCATGATCTGCAAGCATTCTACTGTGTGGGATTTTTTTTCTCTCTCAATAAAGAAGTAACATGTTTTCATAGATAAAGCACTGCAATTAAGTCTCACACAAATTGCTGGAGTGCTTTTTGAAATTGTCAATTCATGGGATAAACCACCGGCTACCTAGGATTAACATGCAGCAACATTTGTATAAAACCTAGTTCGTATTAGGAATACCGAGAAATCAATGAGATTTAAAAGAAATAACACTCTGAGCAATTTGAATGACTTTGATTGATCTTCTTTCCTGTAGTTTATGATATTTGTGAATGTGTCACAACCTCCGAAATAGACATCTGTTATTCTTGGATTGTAAAATACTTATATTGTTACTGAGATTGAAATTGCATTGAATTGTAATGGGATTTGTTGGCAAATGACTCAGAATCACAAACGGCACCTCCTTCCAATTACCGGATATTTGACACAGGATTCTGTGGGAACTCTGCTCCAGAAGTAAATTACCCTTAGTGGAGTTCTAGTGGGTCAGTCTGACATACTTCCAATTATTGTTCAATTATTATTTGCAACTAGGAGTTGCTAATCCAGTTAAGAATACAGGAATTGTGGTCCCACCTATCTTCAACCAACACTCATTTATTTTATTTTATCTTTGTCCTTTGTATTTGAGGATTACAACCCTGAGTCATTTCAAAGGTCCTGCAAGGGCAATTTGTTTATTATCGGGTGTTCCTTTTTGGTTGGTTGTGAATTTGACCAAGATTTCAAATGTTTATTTTCTTATTGTTAAGAATATTGAAATACAAGTAAGTTAAAGTTATATTTCCACAAGATCAAAAGATTGATCTTGATGAAGAATTGACCCATCTGATCTCATCCCACCAGGACACCCACACTACCATCCTTTATGAACCTGCTTTTTAAAATGAGTCTCCTGTGCTGGCCTCTACCACCTTTCCTGGCAACCTGTTCCAATCATTCATTATCCTCTGCATCAAGAAAAAACATCCTGGTATTTGTCCTGAAATTGCCCTTTACAAATCTAAACCTATGGCCCCTTGTTTTACTGCCAAGATACATCCTAAAGTAATGGGTTTAGTGTTGCACAATATTCTTCTTCAGAATGAAGAATTTAAATGTATTTTACTGCTTTACATTCCCTAGTGGCTCAGTGGGAAGTGCAACATTGTTGTGTCCAACTGTGCGTACCAGGAAGGTGCTGGAGTCCTGTCGCTCAGTGGTTGGAGCACTCGCCTAGCAATCGAGAAACCTGTGTTTGATTCCCGGCAGGGCGAAACCTTGGGCAAGTTTCCTTACTCTACATGCCTGATAATAATCCGTCAATAAAAAAAAACAATAATAAAGTTTTCACTTCAATCCAAAACTGTTTGTGGGGCACTGCTGTGTGCAATTGGCTTCCGCGTTTTGCCCACCAATATACAGTCAATTCACTTTACAGTATATTCTGTGAAGCACTTTGAGATGTCTAGAAGATGTGAATAAGTGCTGTATCAAAAGCAAGGATTATTTTATATTATTACATGTCAAATTCTGCTCAGTGCAAAGTTAATTAAAAACAAGCACAATCTCTTTTTTCCTGATTGTTATATACTGATCCCTTCTTTAATATGATTTATGCAAAGTACTGTCTGGGGTTCTGGCAAACTTGAATAAGTCGTATCATATACGACTTTTCCAAAGTTATGCATAAGTCTGCTTTTATACGATTAACACATAAATACAATAAATAAGTACAAGGTCCTTGTCACTAACTTGTGTTTAGGTGTACCTCTATTGCCTTATGCCATGATGATGGATCAAGACTTTGTTTCCCAGTCTTGTTTCAAATGGACCACTGTGCATGTGTACTTCAATGAAGTCAGTAAATGTGATAACGGCTGTATGCATTAGGAGATGATTTGTGTAGGATTTAGGATTATTTGGGAACAAGAAACCATTACGATTTAGTAATTTATCCGACTCATAAATACCAGTAGTGCAAAGTAATCTTTGCGTTTTTTTGGTAGGAAGCTGAATGGGACTCGGGCCCATGTACAACTTAGGCGATAATATGATTTATAAAGAGACGATTTGTGAGAGTTTTACAGCACTGTAAAGTGGAGTGACTTTTTTTGTAGGCGAACAAAGACATAATTATTAAAGCAAGTAACAATAAATCATAATGTTACTTTTGAGGATTTTGATCCCTGGGTTATTCTTTAATTTTCTGATTTCATTGTGAAAATAGATGACGCTTCCTCTGGTGATACTCAGCAGTTGTAAAGTTACAACATCTGAATCACAACAATTTGGTTAATTTTATGACTTGAATGAGGCCCAGGGGATAAATCTAACTGTAATTATTTCCTATCTGTTTTCAGCAGCAAGTGCTAAGAGTTCAGGACAGGTAATGTGATCATTAGCAGCAACATCTCCACTGCCGGCGAATAAATCAGCAAAAAATTTGCAGAGAGTTGCCTTTTCAGTGATGCAAATTACCTCTACAGTTTTCATATACAGTAAAGATGGAAACCCCTTAAGGCATATGTGTGCCACAACTTGGTTTGCAGAGTAAATGGAACAAATCATGATGTAAACTCTTTGGCAGTTCAACCCCTGTTCAGGATTTAAATTTATGCTAGAGGTGCACAACAACAATAATAATAAATAATAATTGTTGCATTTGATACGCCTTTCATGTTGACAGAACATCTCACAAGATCACAAGATTGGTTTGGGTTAAGAAGGCCCTTTGACCCATCTGATCTCATCTGCTGCCTCTCATCACAGCAATAACTGTTTAATGACTCTAGTGCCCTGGTCCCAACCACTCTTCCTGGCAACTTGTTCCAGTCGTTAATTGCCCTCTGAGTAAAGAAAAAGTCTCAAAGCGCTTCACAGGATTTACTGGACAGTGTTGTAATGACTGTGTATTTTGTAGACAACTGTAATGCTAAGATTGAAAGTCATTCAGTATAATATCTGTAATACACTCGGTAAGGTTTGCTAACTGCTCTGTGAAGAATTAGCCGGAGTGGCAGTAAAATATCCTCAGCAACCTGACTTAGTGAGAGCAGAAATCAGACAGGGTTCATGCTTCTGCTGCTTATTATCTTGTGATGTCTGCTAGAAACTTAAATTTGGATACCTAAGATCATCATTCCAGCACCTGTAGTTGGCCTCCTGCTTGGATGGTGGGCAGACAATCCTCAAGCACTAAGTTGAGCAGAGTTATTATTTCCAGAGACTCATAAAGAGCTTCCCTGTTGGTAGAGTATAGCAAGGAGATCAAAAGGCCTGCAAGGAGATACAGTGCCACCTCTGTAACAAAGTCAGCATGATGGCAAACAGCTAGAAATAGGAAGGTCAAAATAATGGAAGGAGGAAGGGAACACAGTGCCTACCTTCTCTACCTCCCCACTCCCTGACCGACCCTCCCCAGAACTGTAATATCAAGGAGGAGTGTCTGTGCACACAATCCACTTAGTCCAATGACTTCTCCATAATTGAGCCCTGTTTTTGGCTCTGGACGGAGGGAGTAGGAACACTCAGGAAGGGAATCTGCATAAAATCTGGAGCTTGCGGGATAACAAAGCAGGTAAAAACTAAAGTCAGCTTTGGAAAGTTATACAAGGTCATGCAAGCTGCCTGTAAAGAGGAATGTTAATAACGCCCGGGACTTTCTGCCACTTCCGTCTCCACCTGTGATTTTCAGGAGGTATGAGCGAGCGGGTGTTGTACACCTTCATGATCTCCCAGATGTGTTTTATAGTCAAATGACAACATGAATAAAAGATGTGGTTAAGTTTCAAATGGCTTACTGTAACAAAATGCAGAAAGGAACCTGCTTCTTTGACTGCAGGTTAAGAACTAAACCTTTGGGGAATTAAGCAAATACTGAAATTGTATGCTGTGCACATTCTTGTCAGGCACACAATGTTACCAGTTTTACACTGACTTGGCAGTAGCTTTGATCGGCGTTGATAATATTCAATAGCTTCCTTGGGGAATGATTGTCCACATGAAAATGTCTGTCCAGGTTGACTCACTGAAGCAAATATTAATTTTCGTAATACACTTATGCCCTTGTGTTTTGTGGCACATACCTGATTAGGCTACACCAAATGTCGTCTCAGTGACAAAAATTTTTTTGTATAGGATGTTCTTGTGTTGTCTCAGTCAACCTGCAGATCATATGTTTTTTATTCAAATTTCTTGTTCAAATCCCTCCATGCTTTTACTCCACCCTACTTCTGCGACCTCCTTCAACCGCAGTGAGCAGTCTGCTCCCTTCGCTAATTGAAAACTGGCCTGCTTCATGGTCCCCGCTCTTTTAGCCCCTTATTAGCAGGCAGCTAACAGCCATTCTGCCCCTGTTTTCTGGAACTGCATCAGAGTCCCTCCAACTCAATCCCTCCTTTCCTCGTTCAAGGCACATCTCAACACATACCCCTTTGATCATGCTTTATTCATTAACCCCCTCATTCCTACCCCCATCTTGAGTGCCCATCAAACACTATCAGGGCCTTTGAGATGTCCACTTGACATGAAAGGCACTATATAAATGTATATTGTATTGTACCATAAAGCAACAGAGGCTTTCTGATTGTCTAGTTGGTGAAGCCACAGACCACTGTGGAAGTAAGCTATACAGATCAGGAAATTCCAGTTTGCTTTCTAGTCTGTAAAGAGTGGCAGTAAAATCAGCCTCAGTGACCCTAACATAGTGACAGCAAAAATAAGCCAATGTTCGTATTCCTGATTACCATGTGGTGACTTTAGCAGGAAAGTACATATGTGTTGATTTTAGAGTGAGAATTCACATTTGTCGAAGCTTGCACATGAAGACTGAGTGAGTTGCTGGGAGGAGGTTGGTGCCTCAGTGACTGTAAAAGAAACTACAATGAAACAGACTCAGAGGAACATTTTGCTTTATGCTGACCATCTGAAAAGGAAGACAACAGTAATTTTCTATTCATGATTGTACACGCTGAGTTTGAAACAATTTGTACTGTCCCTGGCAGCCAGGTTAAAAAAAAATCAGGAGAAAAAAGGACCAATTAATGATGTTCATTCGTTTTAATTTAATAACAATAATTAACGTTTAATTTGATATACAATAACTACAACAACAAGATTGCATTTATATAGCGCCTTGTCATGTTGTTAAGATGTCTCAAAGTGAGTCACAGAATATACCGTAAAGTGAACTGACTGTGATTTTTTGGGCGAAATGCAACAGCCAATTGTGCACAGCAGTGTCTCACAAGCAGTCGTGGATTGAGTGACCAAACTGAATTTTATTTTGAAGGGATTATTACAGTTTTCGACAAATATAGATTTTGGGGATAGTTGTTACTCTGGGGAGATTTAACATGACCAAGATTAATCTGATTACAAAGAAATAAACAATCCAAATTTTAAGGGATTCCATGAGACTATTGGTTTATGAGACTAACGCAGAGGAATTCAACCTGGGCCTAGATTTACTCTACGTATGTAACATTTTAGAGCATCCAGTAAATTCTTAAATTCAGCCGTAACTAAAAACCTGTTTTTCTGTACGTCTTAAAATAACTTACAGAAAAGCAGCTTCAAAATTAAGAACAGCAAACGCCTGGCTTACTCTGGGTATCCAGAATTCTGATCTAGCCGTAAGGGGCCAGAAACCTAAAAATTTTTAAAAAACTGCAGGCTGATCGCATCTAGCCTCCCGACTCCCAACTCTCCTAGTGTGCAACCCCATCTTACCTTGATATTATTCCCTATCTTCTTCTGCTCACGGGATTCAAACAATTACAATGCTGGTGCCTCGCCAGACCGAATCTCCTCCTCACCCCTGCCACATTGGGCTGGCTAGAAGGGGTTTTAGTAAATTTTAAAAATTGCCAAATTAAAGGGACATTCTGAAATGCTACATAAATAAAGTAAATCAAGATCCATGTTGAATTTCCAAGTCTGGTGAACAGTATACTTTGTGTGTGGAGTGGATGGAATCTTACCTGAAGTTGGCAACTTTCTTCCAGTATCTCAAATGCATTATAACTGTCAAGCTCCAAGCTCTCAGGGATGATCCAAGCTTTCAGAATCAGTATACAACTCCCTCTCCTCTTCCTGCTGAAGGAATTGAGGAACCTTCTTAAACATGATCAATAATTTAGGGCTGGCCTCCTGCAAACACTTTCAGCTCAGCTTCATAAAACATGGCAGACACCTTTCTTCTGCAGCTAGCTCTGTATCTCATCACTGGACTTTTCACACATTGGGCCTGAGCTGACAGGTCTGTGGAAAAAAATGTATGTTTTCCTTTCCTCATGTACAGTGGTGCCTGCATTTGCTGCTGGGTTCCTGTCAAATATTCTGCCTTGCCTTGGAGACACTTTAAGATGACAGGACAAAGCCTGGCATTTGGCCCTAGCAATGCAGTCTTCAACTGAGAAGATATAACATGTTTGCAGTGGATGCTGACAGCTTGTAGTGAGCATGTTTACTTTGTAACTTCAGTTAGGTTCATTGTGTGAATGCTCTTTATTTTGGATGTGTTTTGGTGCAAATCATGTGAAAATCCAATTTGGCGTTAAGGGCCGAGATTCTGCTCACAGCTTTTGCAACATTTCTTGACTCAAGTGTTGACACTGCTCCAATCAATCCAGTCACATTCATGTACTTCAGGTTTGCAAAGAGATTCAAACCTAAAATGTGGCGATTTCTAATGGCATTTCTTAATAAAGAAACTTGGACCTACATCACTGCGTAAAAAATTAAGGTTTAGGAGGAAGGATAGTTCGGGCCAGGACGCTGGAATCATTAAAGAAACAACTTGATGTTGTGATGAGAGGACGGTGAAATGGGTTTTCTTCTTCTGCACCTCTCTTGTAGCTTGTAGGGACCCTGCTCTGACCCAATTTACTTTCTGAGTGGAGTGTCCGTGGTTCAGGATGACATGTGCGTCATGTATCTGGACACTGAATTCAACTTCCTCATTATGGAATCACTTTAAAAATCAACCCCACCATGAAGTCTTTCTCTATTAGGCAGAAGTTCTCAGGATGAAGTGGGCTCCTGCTTTCTCTGCTTTGTTCTTTCCTCCTGCTCCAGCTGTGTTGCCATCTGCAGTTCAAGTACAGCCTGTCAAAATGTTTCCCTTTCTCGTGACTGTTTTGTGGTTCACCCTTCTAGACCCCTCCTTCTCCTCCCTTTCCCAACCCAACCTTGCAAGAGTGTTGCTGTTGAATGTTCGCATGTGACCATCGAAGACTTCTAATCTTTTCTGGAACGATCATATCTTAAAGTAAGATACTGTACATAGAGTGTGATCTGTGGGAGTGGAAAGAAATCACAGCTTCTTCAACATGAAATACCCTATTTAATGACTCCATGGTCATCAAAGTGAACAGCCGTACTGATAAGACCACACTGCACCAGTAACACTGCGATGTTAGACTGGGGGGAAGTGTGACTGCAATCTAAACATATCTGATACTTTCCTCCATGATTAAGAGAGTAGTTGTTATATAAAATGTGCAGCACAGGCAGCATGGTAGTCGTGTGAGACACGCAAACTGAGACACAAGAAGGCATGGCAGCTAAATTTGAAAGCCAGGGAAATTAAATTTATGACCAAAGATGAGGTGAATGTAGACTGGAAAACCCACAGCACACCCGCTGTCTCCTGCTCAAGTCTGACCATTTACATTATACTAGCACTTTTGAATCTTCAGTGACTGCATAATTCTCCAAGCTGTCTGGCTGTATTTAAACACACCAGAGAACAGACATTCTCTCCTTTTCATACTCTTTACAGTGAGTGCTCTTATCTCACATGTGCAGCTGTCATTTCTCCCTTCAGGGGCTGAAAGTAAAATTCGGTATTTCTTTATCAGCCCTCCCCAAGATTGCAGTATTAAAATGGGACAATCTGCAAAAAGGTCAGACAAGACCACTGATGACAGATTGTAAATCAGTATCAGCAACAAGCACGTCGTCAAGCTTTCCATAGAAAAATAGCAGACATAACAGATCACACACTGTGTTGCAGCTCATTTCATAATTTGTTTTTTTTTAATTATGCTGCAGCAGAAGCCAATATCTGCTGTAATTTAGGTTAGACGTGCTTTGAATGATCACACAAGAGTTGCCAATTGATAATTTGAAGTAACAGAATCATTTTTTTCACAGAGTAACAGGAATGGCACCACAGTTTACCAGACAAGAGCAGCTCCCAGCACACAAAGAAAAGCAGGTGTTAGTGTTCATTCCTACCTGGGTTTAGCTTCATGGATTAAACCAGATTTAATTGTCGAGCCCTTTGAGATGTCCTCCCGACGTGAAAGGCATTATGCAAGTGTAAATTGTATTTGTCTTTAAGGTTTCAGTTTCTCCATCAGGAGGGTATAGGGCAGTGGCCTTCATCTTCCTCCACCTTCCTCCACATCTTGCCCACCCCTCTGTAATGCTGTGGGATTTGGGAATTCACTGTGAGAAGTCACTGTTTTGCAGAACTTGGTGAAGCAACAAGCTCACTACATCAAAGCACTCAGTACTAGGTGATGCCCCAAATATTATAGACTTCCAACTGACATCTCTTCCAGTGAAGTTCATCTTCACAGTCTCCTTTCATATGTGTTTAGGATTAAGAGATGAATCCTGGACTGAATTCATAACCTTAAGTTACCAAACTGCACCTCTTGCGTTTATTTTCAAATATTGCTGTTTTACCTGAGTTGCATGATATGGGAATTGAGATGAACTGAAGAGCATGTGTGCATTTTTCCATGTGGCTACATGGCCGAGGTATGAACATCAACGACTGTGGGAAATGTATCTATTTTTGCTAATTGTCTAATTGAGGGGTGTCTCTTTGCCGCTAGTAGAGTGGAACAGTTTAGTGGTGAGGATGAATTTGTTTATTGGGTGAGGGTGGCATTTATTCCATGCTTGTCCAGTGATAAAGGATTTTTCTTAGCACTGTATTAGCGCTCTTGGCAGGCCAGTTGGTTTGAGACATGAATGAAGGAGGTGGAGGGGAAGACTCTCTGCATTAAGAGCATATAGTCATCTTACTAGGGGATAGCAAAAGCATTCCTCAGAAACCTAGCAAGCATGTGCACATAAGGATCATAACCAGAATCTTGGACTTCCCAAACATTTGCAGTTGAGGACTTTATGACCTGATCCTTTGGATCGTAACACAATGCTACTCCCAATCAAGGCTGGGACACTGGTTTCATTTAGGAAGCAGACTAACGCTGGATGAGGGAAGCTGGAAAGATGAAATCAAATGGCCTGAAAGATGTTTTTGATCCCAATTTTGCAATCTTATGATTCAAATGTTGGTGCTTTTAGATCCTCATAGGAAGTATAATATATTAGCTCCCATCAGTCACAAACCATTACTCAATACTTCTTGGTAAAACAGCTATCAAATTTCAATGGGCAGATGCAGCTGAGAACGCGTTAAGTGATTTGAAACAAATTAATTTGCAAAGCAAGTGAGCCTTGGAGACCAGGATAGTTCCATGTTTGATCCCTGGTCTGAGGTGTTGCAAAGCGATTCACAGGATTTTATTGTGAAGTGTAGTGATAGTGTATTTTTGTAGGCAAACTTGGCAGCCAATTTGTAATCAGCAGTATCCTACATATAGCTGTGGAATGACTGACCAATTCAATCTGGACTATGATTGGTCACGGTACAAAGAGAAACACCTTTCTATTTTCGAATAGTGCCATGGGATATTTAGCATTCAACCGGATAAATACACAGGACTTTGGTTTAATGTTCCATTGAAATGACAGCACCTCCGATAATGCCACACTCCCCAACACATCAATGGAGTATCAATCTAGTCCATGAGTAAAATGTCTTCACATGGGGTTTAAACACATAACTTTCAGAGTCGAAATAGCTGCCAACTGAGGAGGCTGACACCTAAAATAGTACAGTGCAGGTACTATTGTTACTCTCTTTCTATTGACTTAATGCAATAAAATACAAATCAAAAGCACAATTGGTGAAAAAAAATAATACATTTGATTACTGCATTTGTTTTTCAGATATAGCCTTGGTTAAAATTCAAAGTCAGATCTGCCATGTGGCTCTCATAGAGAATGGCAATCACTCATTTAGTTTAATAGTGTGACCTGTCTTGAGATTTGTCACCCTGAAAGTAAACACAACTCCACATAATTAAATACCTTGTAACCTCTGTCACTCTCGCTAATCATAAACATCAGTAACTAACATTTCTCCAGTGTTGACGGCTCTGTGAACTTTTTTGCACGCTGTAGCACTTCAGAAATATTGCACCTTACTTCAAAACAGAATTTATATTTCCTTGAAATGCTTGAAGTTGCTGTGGAATGTGAAAAACATTGTTGCAGCTCGTACATTTGAACATCTGGCTATTTGGATTCCTCCCTACTTCTGCCTAGAAGAGACAACTTAATAAACAGCAGCTAAAATTTTTAAGAGAATGTTAATTAAAGAGACATTATAAAATGGTTCTGGGAATTAATTACATTTTTAAAAAAACCTGCAGAAGTAAATCACCAAATAAATGTAATAAGAATTATATTTTGGAAGTGGGTCAATATTGATCCGATTGCCTTTTCAGTTAGTATTTTGAAAAAACGACTGTTTTGATATATGTATGGATTCATATTTGTACCGATTAACTTTAGAGAACACTAAATGCCAGTGTTCAAGGCTATAATGCCAATGACAAGAAAGCCCTTTGAACCCATTTGAGTAAAGTTCAAGCTATCATATGTCACATTATTAGACTTCAATGATTAGGTTGTGCTAACCAAGGGTAAACGTATATGTGCCTTAGAGAATTCCAGACCACCTAAATGGCACAGTTAGCAAGCACTAAAAAGGATGTTCTGTAATGATTTTCAATGGTTTCTAATTACGTGATCACGAGCATCTTGAATTGCCACTGTACTTTACACGTGGTTAGTACAACACACAAATTAGACTCCATTGTGTTTTGCCTTGTATCAAGAGCCATTTGCTGCTTTATATTATGTAGATACTGTATTATTTTGGAAGCTATTCTGAGATGGTGTCAGGTTGTTAGAAAATCCTGTAACAATGTGTCACAAGAAACTTGTCTCCTTTTTGTACATTGTTACAGTGCACCTTTTTTGACAATTATCTCTCTTCCTTTCTTGAAGGCACTGACTCATGCTGGGACACAGTTCAATGGCATTGCTCTGGCACCTCACCTAAGTGTTATTCTTCACGTGAGCCTGGACAGTGAAGGTCAGCAAGCTATTTGATACCACATTCAATTAAGACCCTTCCTTATCCATTGTCTATGCACATACTTTCTAGCAGATATCACTGGACAACGATTAGGAGCAGAAATACTGGCTCATGTTCCTCTCCCTAGCCCAGGGATGCTGTGGCCAAGTGCAGCACTACCTCTTAGTGCAGCTGTGATCAGTTAGCACAAACAGTAAAACTTGCATAAGTCTTATCTTTATAAATCGTATAAATGCCTAAGTTGTACATTCACCTGAATCCCATTCAGTTTCCTATCAAACCACTTACATTTCTTCGCACCAGTCGCATTAATCACCTCTTAACTCTTAACGCAGCTCCCCTACCCTTCACACTACACTTATGAGCTGCATTGAATTGCGGGAAATGATTCAATGCAGTTTTAATCCATCGACGCATGCGCAGAAGAACTTCATTTCCCACGATTCAATGTGATTTCAATGCTTGCTGAAAAGTACACATGTGGTGAGGGGTCAAGTCACATTGAATTGCGGGAAATATAATCTTGACTCGTCACCCTGTGGGTACTTACCGGATGCAATGAATTATGCATGGGCAGGGTAGATTATTGATTAAATTGGATTTTATACCATTTATAGAGTTTGCCTCTACTTCACGTAAATGTTATGGTCACAACTGTTACAACCGATATGTGAGATTTACTGTATTAGAAATCAAACCTGTGACCTTCTGGTCTTTGAGATTCAATACTACATTGAGTGGTGTTTCTACTCAATAGCCGACATATCAACAGTTCACAAGCCAATCACTGAAATATCTTTCAGTGAACATACAACAGGAAGCATTAGCTAAACAGAGGCACAGCCAAAGGAATATTTGCAAATTAAAATGCAACATTATTATAGTACCTGTTCCATATAATACAGTTTAGACTAGATTTGGTTTTACGACATGAGCTTTGGTTTATTAATGCTGACTGTGCAAAACTAATTCTGGTTCATAATTACTGTAAAGTAGTCCTGTGATGCCAAACATTAATTTCTCGTTGTTCCATTCCTGAAAATAGAAAAACAGTTCTATAATTGAATTAAACTCCAACTTCATTACAAAGCTCTCATTTATAACATCAGGTCTATCATAAGACCACTGCAGTGTGACTCTTGACTCTTGTGTGTTACATTTTCTGTTGCTATACTCAGTATAGAGTATATCTCATTATAACAGAGAATATGTTTATCTACCAGCCCTGAACTGTGTTATAATGAGAGTGGAAGGATACATTGAGAAAACGGATCACATTGCTGATGCAGTATATACCGCAAATAGATAGACTGACTGATTTATATGTCAATAAAGTAAAGGTCTCTGTTTGATTTAAATAGTTTAAATTGCTAAACTAAGGTAATTGAAGGGCATGCCTTCAATAGGCAGGTTAATGGTTGCAGTTTAAATCTCCATTTGTGATGAAGGATGACTTTTATTGTAACTCAATGACAGTACACAGTGGGAAGTTCCATCTTCTTTGCATAAAAATACCCACACAGCTGCAGCTAGTAAATAATTTTCAGTGTCAAAAAAGAGTTAAAGAGCTCCCATACTGATTGTCTGGTATGTTTAGTGTCAAAAATAAATCAACTCCTTGACATTTAAAGATTTGTATTCTATGTATCATGTTGGACCCTTGGGGGGAGGCGAACCTGGGCATCCGCTTTCGGATCTGAGCTCTGTTATTTTGGGAGAACAACATTATCAGCCTGGCTCAGTTGGTAGCACTCTCACCTCTGAATCAGAAAGTTGTGGGTTCAACCCCCGCACATCAGGACTTTGAGCTCTTAGACAAGGTGAATGCTCCAATGCAGCATTGTCAGAAGTGCTGCCCTTTAGATGAAACATTAAACTAACAGATAAAATTAGTCATTCCCTACATGACTGTTTATGGATCATTGCTGTGCACAAATTGGACGCTAGTCTGCCTACAAAATACACAAGAAGAATGGTGTCTCTATAGCACCCTTCACATAAGATATTGTATTAGAATCATTTACAATGACTGGGTCGAACACTGAGCAAAGTACCACCGCTGCTGAGTCCAACACAACGGATTTTGCATTTACTTCAATCGAAGGACCACCAAGATTGAAGAGAATCTGAATAGAGATTTGGAAATGTTGAATTGGAACTATTTGAATCAATTTACATTTCAATTACAACCCATCTCTAATCTGGTTGAATGATGATCTCCCTATGGGGTTAGAGAGGTGACAGAGGAGGTTGGGGAGGGAATTAGATGGAAGGTTAGAGTGTGAGTTGGTGGGAGGTTAGATTAGAGGTTTGGGGGCGGGAGATTCGAGTTGAGGTTAGGGGCATGGAGGTCTGAATTGGCAATTGAAGGAGAATGTAAGGCGAGGGTTCCTTCTATTTATAGTCAAAACCCATAGGTTTCAGAAAGAGACATTGTGTGAAATACAGTACATTGAAGCATTGACTTTCCTTTAGCTGGTTATCTGAGCTATAGTCAGAGCTAAATTGCAGGTCCGACATTTTTACATGGAGAGTTTGGGGATCCAGAGTTCTGTACTTGTATATCATTGTGAGTTAATTTCAGTGAAATAAGCAAATTGAGGGCCCGAGAGGAGCAGGAACAGGAGTCCATTGTTTGACCTATTAAACCTGCTTTGCCACTTTATTAGATTGTGGGATCACTTTATGTTTTTTAATTCCACTGCAGTTTCTGCATATCTGTTAATACATCACTCTTTGAAACATCTCAGTTGCTTTTGCCTTTGTGGCCTTCTAGGGCAATAAATCCTGTATTCTCACAGCCCTTTTGTGTGGATCAACCTTACTCTTATCAAAAGAATATCACTGGTGACCAATTAGGATTCTCTCCCTTAAACCAGACATAGTTTTGTTTTGAGCAGAAACATTTCCAATAAAATGATCCCCCTTTCCCTAGAGTAGCTTCATTTATTTAAACTCTTGCAGTTCAGTGAAATTTAACAAGCTGGTCTAGTGCCAGTCTATAATGAGACCTATTTCTCACCTAATGAGGTTATAGAGAGGCTTTTTTTTAATCCACCAACTTTCCTGGTAATGGATACTCATTCAGGAAGTAATATTTAGAGTTTGCCATATAGTGAAGTCAGAACTGCCATAAATGTAATTCAAACTTTATATAATATTGGGACACTTCATTAATATTTGATCCATATTATGTTTTTTTTGGCTCAATTACAGGCACTGATATAGACAAGACTTCTAGTCAGGGGTACAGTTTTAATAAGTCCTTTACTCCTTCACTACAGAGAAACTCTTTCAATATGTGTGCTGAAGCTGTTATGAAGAAAACAAACAGCTTGCACATTTTGAAGTGTGTTGGAACCTTGTATATCATTGCTGCACTCTATCAGGTTCACTACAATTGCTGAAAGGCAACTGTATTTACTAAGCATTTTACCATGATGAATCAGCAACCAGCAAGTACAGCTGATGGATTTTTCTCTCAGTGACTGATTGGAGCTTTATTGCAGTGGAACTTTTCAAATGAACAGCATGGACACTGTCACTAGGCGTTCAGTGAATGTTCCACACATTGTAAAGGAAGGTATGCTGACAGGCAGTGCCAACACACATCTATATGGAATTTGGCTGCCTTACACTGAAGACTCATGCAATGGGCAGCAGCACTTTGAAGAAAGTGTTGCACTGTTAAACTGTACTTTCCATCTTCTAGTCCTGAGATTGGAAATTGTTTAAATCTCCCAAATGATTAATTTCCAGAAATGCAAATGTCTACTTTTAATAATACACATAATTCATATTTTGATTAAACACATCCAGTTAAAAGTGCATCTCGACAGTCACATATCTGAGGCTCAGTTGAATTAATTAAGCAGCTTTCCTAGGCTTAATGACTGGCATCGTCATGGAAATGATCTTTCCGATCTATAGAGCTATTCAATTTCTGTGCATCTGATCGACCCTTTTCACGAGTGAAGTCTATTGTGATGTCTGTGTAGGTTAGGAATGAATGCCATTTCCAATGGAGAGTGTGCCTGGGCCGCTCCGATTGCTTCTGCTAAAATTCTGGTCCCTTGAAGTTTCACTCATGGAAGCAAAGAAATACACAATAAACATGAGTGAATTGGTGAACTTGCCGCTTTCATTTTCTGAATATTATTGATCTCTATTGCTCACATCCTCCAACTCTGGCTCCATCACAAATGTATGGAATTCCCTCTGCAAATGGTTACAACTATCCACCTTCACTGACTTGCTGGGAAGTCACATTACCCTGTGATATCTAAACAACAAGAAACCTTGAAATGTGAAATCACCATTTGACCCATTGCATTTGCTCCCTCTACAGAGCACACAAAACCTGCCAAATCACAACAAAGTACCAATGCTTCAATAGCCTTTTGAAGGTTGCGGTACCTAAATCTATGCACATTATTCCAAATGTGGCCTTATCAATGATCCATCCAAAATTAGAATAATCACTTTTAATTTGCAGTTTAAATGCCCTCAGGATGCAGCCTGTGAGCAGGCATCACTTTCCATATCAGACTTATATTGGAGATTGCAGTCCTGCGATATGGTATCAATACTGATCAACAGTGGAACATGAGGGTTAACCAGCCATCTAAGGCTCAAAGGCAGAGAGCCGGAAGGAAGGAATGAAAGAAAGATAAATGTGAAGAAAAACAGATTAACCATTTAAACATAATGATAACATATGACAATAATTGTTGATAGTTGAAAAGGAAATAGCAGATGAAAGCAGGAAAGAATTTTTCAGAATATAGTGAAATAAAGTATGAAAGTGAGAAAGTGCAGAACAAAAGGGTTAAAAGTCTAGATAAAGTAAATAACATAATTAAAGAAATATAGGAAGAAAATATATGTCCACTTTTTGGAATAAATATAAAAGATTTTTAAAAAATTTGTTGGAAAAGTAAGATAAATTTCCGTTCTTTAGTGTATTAGATGGGTTTCTGTAATAGGAGTGAGCTAGTAAAATTAATAAATCAGGGTGTTTCATTTAATAGGCTTCAATTATGATAGTCTTCATCTTGTGTCAGCACAACTGTGTGAGTTTTATTATAATGTGTCTAAGTTCTTGCTGACACAACATTAAGGGTAATTATGGTGGGTCTTGCATGATTTTTAATTTAATATTTTATTGGCTTGAAATGGAGACACAGTGAATCTGTAATGTGGAAGAAACAGATTCAATGAGGATCTACGATAGAGAGCAAGAGAGATAGGCTTTACACTTGGATATGTGTATGCCCCATATTTCCTTAATATCCTGTGAATATATGGAGAAATAACAGATAAATATATCTAAGGCTCAAGTTATATTGTTTAATGTGCTGAAGGTGAGATTTTTATCTCAAGCTAATACCGTGCACACCAATTATAGGTTTGTTATATTAATGTTTCACTGTATTCAATACTGGTGCTCTATTTAGAAGCTTTTTGATGATATTTTAGTAAACGGCGTAAAGGTTTATTCTCCTCAGGTTCATTTTGTTCCTTCTCTTTATGAAAATATTTAACCCTTTTGTTTCCTTTTACTTGGTCTATTTTCACAGCAGCTTCTATTCATTTGTAGGCCTAGATAGTGACTGCCAGGAAGCTATTCAAGTGTGGAAGACATCACAGCCAAGCCCATTCCTGTTCTCATCTGTTGTCCCCTTTCCAACAGGAATGACTCAATAGGAATTGGGAGGAATAATCCAGGCTGATATTTATTCTCCCTTAGATGCAAAATTTAATAGCAAAAGGAATACATCCCAATATTCACTTCACAGATTAATGATAAGGCAAATATAACAGGGGAGGCTGTGAATAAGTAGATTTCATAATGAATATTCTCTTTACAATAATAATAAACCTTGCATTTGATATAGTGCCTTATCATGTCTTCGAGAAATCTCAAAGCGCTTCACAGTGAAATGACTGTATATTTTGTGGGCGAAACGCGGCAGCCAATTGCGCGCAGCAGTATCCCACAAATGTCACTCCCTTATCATCTGTCCTTCACAATTGAGAAATATGGAAGGTAATTGATGGAGGCTGCAGCAAATTTATTTTATTTATTATTTATTTACAATGTATCGTTTGGAAAATTGTCCAAAACCTCCAATTGTGTCTTTGCCTACAAACCATCCAATTGATAGATTTTGATGTAATTGACAATCACCACTAGCCTTTAACTATTCAATAAGTGTCAATACTTGTCATGAGACTTTTGTTTCTAACCTGTGTCTGCTGGATAGCCCTGAAGTACAGTCCTGACTCTTGGACATGACTTGACTAGCTAAAATTAGCAATCTTTCCCTATATTCCCACTTATAACATTTCCATTCATAAAAATGTAGTAAAACGATTGGCAATCAGCAGAAAATAGAACTTTAAGTATTAATTTCCATATGCTATTTTAGAACTTTGTATTTTAATAATTTTGTTTTCATGATCAACATTGCTTTCAGCTTAACAATGATATCAGTTTGAAAAATGTATTCTCTCCTTCTGTTTCCACTCCCTCTTCCTGTTCCTGAACAATGTTCCTGTACAGTGGAAGTTAAGGGATGATTGATTGAACTATTTAAAACAATGAAAAGAACTGACAGTGGATAACTCTAACAATACAAAGGGGGCATAGCCTTAAAATCAGAACTAAAATAGGTACAACTGAGGACAGGAAACATTTCTCCACACAAAGGTTTTATGACAATGTGGAATACGCTGCCCCAGAAGCTATATAGACAGAACTAATAGCGATGTTTAAAGGAAAGAAGACAGATATTTAGGTAATTGAGATATGAAGGGGTGTATTAAAAGGGTAGGGCATTGGGATTAAACGTTCTGCCAACATCTGATGGAACAGGCTCGATGGGATGAATAGCCTTCTCTTGTTCCACTTTCCTATTTTAGGTAAAAAGTTATTGCAGCATTTCCAGAGACACACATAACTTCTGATGTTAATTTCATTTAGAAATTTCATTCGCACTTTCTTTTATTTTCTTTTTATTCAACATTTTCTATGCAAGTATCAGGGGGCTTTTGATGCATAACCGCAAAGCAAATAGCATTGCGAAGGTCACCGACATACCGCTTGCCTCTGTATTATTCCAAGCCATGACCCACTGTATTCCTACTAAAACCTAGCACAGAGTGATTAATCATATAGTATTTGGTGGTATAGCACAAATGAGATGCATTGCAAAGAGCAGTCATACCACAGTGGCTCCAAATGAAATCAAGTTCTGAAGCAACGTTGGAAGCATTTTATATTTGCAAAGAGGGTTATTAGGATGTGAAACATATTCTTATTCACCTTTCAGCCTTCACTAGTGGCTATTAAAAACAAGTCGATTTTGACATTTGAAAGGGTATGGGTGGGTGGGGGGAGAGCAAGGAAATTGAAATACAACTGAGAGCTTCAATGGGGGATGGAGCATTTCACAGGCAGAGTAGGCCAAATGTTTCCCTTTTGAGCTGAATTCTGTGAGCCTGACTGAATTGGTAGAACTCTTGCCTCTGAGTGAGAAGGTTGTCAGTTCAATCCCCATTGGGGTGACTTTGAATTCACATAGTTGAGGAAACTTGCCTAACCTTGCTATCTGTCAGATGAAATGTTAGACCGATGTCCTGTCTGCCTGTTCAGGTGGAAGTTAAAGATCCTATGGCACTGTTCAAAAAGAGAAGGGAATTTCTCCTGTTGTCCGGGTCAACAATCCCCTAAATAAAATTGCTCACCTAAGCTACAGGACATGGAGTTCTGAGGCTTAGTGGCTCGCAAGTGGGAAGACCAGAGTTCAGTTCCCGGGCAGGGCGAAACGTTAGGCAAGTTTCCTTACTCCACACGCCTCTGTTTACCTTGTAGCAAGTAGGAACTCGATTGTTAATTGATTGGTGGATTGCTTATCCGGGGGTAATAATCCCTTAAAAAAATGTTTTATTATAATTTGGTAACTCAATTCACGACTGTTTGTGGAACACTCCTGTACGCAATTGGCTGCCACATTTCGCCCACAAAATATACAGTCAATTAACAGTATATTCTGTGAAGCGCTTTGAGACGTCTTGAAGACATGATAAAGCGCTATATCAAATGCAAGGAGTATTATTATTATTATCCTTCATAGCTGTTTGTGGGACATTGCTGTATGCAAATTAATTGTCATGTCCATCTACAAAATATCCCGACACGACATATTAGTGTAAATATTGTGAAAGATTGTGAGGCTTCTGATGTGATAGGTGTTATGTCAAATGCAGAAATTATTATTATTACCATCATCATCATCATCATCATATTACACTGTGAGGATTAAAGCACAATAACAATCTACTAAACAGAGCGCACTTTATAATCCAAACAATTATTGGGGTAAAGTCTACTGCATTTCCAGTATGTTCCTACTCTTAATTTTCACAGAAATCATGTTAAGGAATGTTGCAAACATTTTTCTCATTTATATCATATTCTAGATGATATTGGTTCTTATTCGCCCCTCTACCTAAACAACCAATCTCAGGTTGTTCAATGATAGCCATAATGGTCTTCCAATTTCACCCCTTCCCTGTGGAGAATAGCGCTTCACTTCCACTTTCCTATCTTCTGATTATTTTGCCCCGAATATAAATTTACCACAGTTGGAATTGTGGCATTTCCTATGGCATGGTTTCGCACTGGTTTGTATTCAATTTGAAGGGCGACAATAAATGCTACCATGGATATTGGCATTTTGACATATTGCTCTATAGATAGTGATAGGTGAGAAGTACAAAACCAATTTTGGTCCTTTGTTTCTTGTTTTTACAAGGACGCTGGAGTTCCGTACTGAAATAAATATTCTGTTTAGTGCTGTCCACTTATATTGAAACAAACCTGAATTTGACACATGCTGACTTCCTTTTCCACAAGACAACCAAGCAATATTTTTTCGCAGCAATTCATGTTTCATATTCATTAGAGGGAGACTCTGCTTCTTTGCTGTCTTGGATTGTGCACCCAGGAGCCTTGTCAGAGATCCAAAAGTTTTCCAACCACCAAAAATGAAAGATTTTCTCTCATCCTGTGGCAGAATACTGCACCCTCCCAACACAATCAGATTTAGTAACTCATACTGAACTGCGCTGAGTGCTCAATTTGATGTAGAGCCTTATCACATCAAAATATCTCAAAACCCTTAAATGATCTTAATAATAATAATCCTTGCATTTGATATATTGCCTTAAATTTTGCTGTTAAATGTAGTGACTGTGTATTTATATGTGAGCGCACAGCAGTATCTGACAAACTGCCATGAAGTGAACAATCAATTTTATCTGGGGGATTTAGGGAAAACATTCTTCTCCTTTTGAATAGTCCATGGGATCATTAATGTCCACCTCAATAGGCGCTTCCTGCATTTGAAGCATGTCGCCTCTGACATTGCTCCGCTCCCCCAGCACTGAATTGGATCATCAGCCGAGACTGAACTCAAATCTTGACATGACACTTGAATTCACAACCTTCTGAGCCAGAGACGAAAGTGCTACGGAACTGAGCCATGCTGGCATCTGTGCTGTTCTGACACCTGCAATTGATTATACTTCAAATCCACTAAATGAAAAATTGGTATTTTAAAAAATCATCTCTCGATCTAAAGAGGAACAGGACCACGCTTTGAAAACTACATAATACAGTGCAGTATTCTGAAAAGGGAAACTTATTTTTCTAGCCGTTAAGCATCAATCAGGACACAACATATTATACGCAACACTCTGCAGTCCTTTTGTCATGTGAAGGCAAACTCTATTTTAGACAGATGGGGAATTTGGTTTTCTGTATGTGCCAGACTCCTGGGTTACCAAAAGCATTGATTCCCTTTCTATTGCAGCCTTGTAACACTCATGTCTCAAACATGTAACCCCAATAAATGGCTCAAGTAGCAATAATTAAGTGCTGATCCAGTGAAAGTTCGAAAGTGCACATTATTACACAGAAGACTTCCAAAACTTAATTGAACTGCACAGTGTTTGGTCCTGGCTAGTTCAGAATTTTGTGGTGGTGTACTGAAGGCAATGTTTATAGCCAATACATCTTCAAAAATACACTGCAGTAAAATAAAGTACTGCTGCAAATTATAAGGTAGAGATTGTTAGTTGGGGTACAAAATCTTATATATTTCTCCTCCTGTCACCCAATGTGAAAACTCTTATTTTGACAGTAAGAAATTAAATTGATTCAGCTGTGTCATAGCCATAGTATCTGTAAGGCTTTGAAGTCAAATGAACTTGCATGAAACAGCCGTGTTGCAAGAGATATGTAGTAGCTAACAGGCAGCAAGCCTTATGTCAGGTTGTCAAATAATATTAGATCACCCTTATGTTACAGTTCAGCTCAACAACAGCTGCCAGGATTGTCAATGAAATAATTTCAGCACAGAAGTCACTTCATTGAAAAACAGAACTGCATGTCGAGACACAAATCGAGGCAGACCCTGCATTCAAGGATCTGTGAATCGTGGGGTACAGATCAGTCTGTTTGTTTTAGTTTTCTTGATTGAATGTGATTGCCTAATTGCAACTTCAACGTCAGAACAGCAAGGTGTATAATCCTGAAAGTATATGGATTGTCCTTGAAGACTTGATAAGGCACTTTATCAAATGTCAAGGATTATTATTGTTGCCAAAGCTTGGTTTTACTTTAGAAGGGCGTTCACACTTATTTAATTCAACTGAAAATGCCTCCTTATCTTTCTTCTTTGCTCTAAAATTTGCATGAATGTCTACGCCTATCTTACAGAAAGAGATATTCGCCACTAACCAAGTAGAACAACTGTTTCCATTTGTGAACATTGCATTGAATGAATGGATTATAATTATTTCAGTAAATTAGGTTGTGGTTAAATATTTGATCAGATTATCTTTTACCTGCTCTTAATGGTTCTTTCTTTAGCTGAGATCTATCTGTCCTTTCAATCTGTTCTTTAGTTGCATCTCACCAGCGTTTTAACCAAGATCTTTGGCTTTTCCCCTTTGATTTATTTTATAACTACAATACAAGTAGGTTGACCAGATTTGATATATTCGAAAAGAGAAGGGGAGTTTCTCCTGGTGTTCGGACCAAAAATCCCCCAGACAAAATTGGCTGTTCACTTCATGGCTGTTTCTAGGACATTGATGTGTGCAAATTGGCTGCCTCGTTTGCTTACAAAATACACAGTTACTGCACTGTACAGTAAATCCTGTGAAGCACTTTGAGACATCCGGCTAAAGTGAAAGGCGTTGTATCAAATGCAAGGATTAATAATAAATCTATCCAGAGGTTTCTTGTGAGTGGGGATCTTAATGTGATGTAACCATAGCACCCAAACTTACTAATCTCATTGCTTTGGAGTGGGGCGAGCTGTGAAAATAAATTCTCTATGTACTGCTCTTCGGAAATGAATGTGTTGCTGTGTATTAGAAAAGACTGGCCACCCATCTTGTAGATACTCAAAAACAACATGTTCCTTTATATGTGGGCAAGTTAGCCATCAATGATTAAATACTTGGTCTTAATTATTCTTAGTATAAATATAGTTGGCTTCTCGTCAGTCAAGAGGAAAAATGATAATTAAAACTGTTGAATCGGTTTATGTAAAGGGAGTGGCTACATTATTCTCAAAATGTCAAAAAACAGTGTGATTAATTCTTAAATGATCTATCTCTGGTAAGACCATTACTTATTTGGGTATCTATTGTGCGCTCTGTATATCTTTATAATGGGAAATCTTATTTGAGGATGTAGCAAAGATTGCTATTTTTAGCGATTAGCATCAGATAGACCCCGTCATTTGTTTCATATGTATAATGTGCTTTGCCATAATTAAAATTATTTATAATAAATTATTTAAAATGATCTATGTGTAAAACTATTAATAAGTAAAATTATTTGCTATTGTAGTTCTTGTAAATGTCCTCAAATTGCACAGTGGTGGTTGAGAATGTATTGATATACCACATCACTGTAATATGTTGAGTCAGAGGCAGGTGTTGTTTTAAACAAGTTGTACTTTATTGAGTTGAAGAAAGTAGCACAAATCCATCAGTCACCACTTCTTTTATATACACTGCACATATTTACAAAGATTACAACAAGCACACCATGTGACATTCAGGGACTGGGTACATATTAGGCGTCCTGTCCTTTCAGTTCGAGGATATAAATTTGAATCCAATTTCGATGCGAGTTACTGCCTTTGGGAGAAGAAGTAGAAAGAAAGCTGAAGAATAAACTTGAAGGATCTGGCCAAGCCGGTTATCTATTTCAAGTTTATGGTTGGTTTAACAGTCCATCTACACATATCAAGCCTTGCTATCTCAACACCCCTACCCTGGCCTCAGTGGTACAGAAACTATTGTCTAGTATTTGAACAGTATTTCCTCAACTCAGTCTGCACCCTTGCCTGCACCTCAAATAGTATTGACCAGCACATATTATTTGCCATTTCTTTCAGTGTCATTTGCTTATGGAGTGGAGTTGTGGAGTCCTGGAGCTCAGTGGTTAGAGCACTTGCTTTGCAAGCAAGACACCTGGGTTCAATTCCAGGCAGGGCGAAACCTTGGGCAAGTTTCCTTACTCCACACGCCTAATAATAATCCCTCCAAAAAACCCAAAACAATAATAAATTGGTCATTTTCAATCTACGACTGTTTGTGGGACATTGCTGTGCGCAATTGGCTGCCGCGTTCGCCCACAAATATACAGTCAATTCACTTTACAGTATATTCTGTGAAGCGCTTTGGGACGTCCTCCCGACGTGAAAAGCGCTATATCAAATGCAAGGATTATTATTATTATTATTATTATTATTATGTTGGGAATCAAAGTAGTTTCATACTGTTTATTAGAAACAACACTAGCATTAGGTATTACGCAGCAAAAGAGTATTACTGAATAACTAAGTTTAGTCCATATGTTTTGATCATTTGGCATTGTACCCTAAATGTCAGATATATTTTATAATAATAATAATCCTTGCATTTGATATAGCGCTTTTCATGTCTTCTAGACATCTCAAAGGGCTTCACAGAATAGACTGTAAAGTGAATTGACTATATTTGTGGGCGAAACGTGGCAGCCAATTACGTACAGCAGTGTCCCACAAACAGTCGTGGATTGAAATGACCAATTTATTATTTTCTTTTTTTTGAGGGATTATTATCAGGTGTGTGGAGTAAGGAAACTTGCCCAAGGTTTCATCCTTCCGGGAATCGAACCTAGGTCTCTCGCTTGAAAAGCGAGTGCTCTAACCACTGAGCTACAGGACTTTATATCCACACCTACGTCTATTTGTATTTGAATGTGTATATTCTACAGATACCAGGGTATGAGTTACATATTATTGCATGGACAATATATTTGAGTTATATATTTAAATACAATTTACTCATGCACAATTATTATTCAGTTTATATTAAATTATATATGATACATATGCCTGACTTTGACATTAGATGTCTTTTTTTGATTACCATCTAAATTTATAATCTCTAAATGTTGCAGTTCTAATGTCCATTTGCAGTCAGCTCTGGGTTCGTCGGGAAAAAGAAATGCAGGTTCTCCAGAGAATTTCACTCATCTGATGTCTGATCCATTCTCTGAACTGTGTGACATTGATGCAGATTCAAGTGGAGTTGCTCCATTTACATTGCAAGCTCTCAGTGGAGATCCTCTCCCGCTTTCCATAGTGCTGCAATATGTAATTCATTCGCTGCATCACTCATTTGCAGCAGTCAACAAAATAGAAAGTATCATCGAATTCAGCCACGGTTTACATTCAAACACCTGCAAGCTCATTTTGCTATGACATCAACCCCAGAGTTGCTGTTCCTTCATACCAGGACAATTTCAGAGAACAGAGTTCATGCAGAATTGTACAGATATCACACTTATTTTAACATTAAAACACAATGTAAATAGGATACTAAAAGACCAGAAGATCACAATTTGAGCAGAGGATTAATTTTGATCTGATCTATCTAATCCACTTTAATTTGTTTTAAATTTGGCTTCTAGCCACATTGATTCCTATTTATTCCAACCATTATGTTCCTTGTATATTTTTGTTTAAAAAAAAGCATGCGCAACTTACACCAGAAAATATATAAAAATTGATTTATTTTCATCTTTTTTGGAATGGTGACAGCTCTTTATGAAAGAGCTATCATAAGACAGAACTCCAGATCAAAGGTCGGCTTGGCTGATAACTCAACTCGATATTCTTCACAGTTTAGCTTAGTGCCAAACTGGTTTAAGACTAATCAAAAGGGCAAATGGTGCAGTAATGATTTTTTTCTTTTGAGACAAATTCCAGATTATTACTGTTCTTCAACCATTATGTTTGGATTTTGTTTTTGTCTGGATCATCAACATTGCTAAGATTGCAAAGTGCAGATGGTTTACCATCTGTTTAACTAGCCTTTATTCATTGTGTTTTCATTCAATGATGTGGTGGTCGAGACCTTGCTACAGGAAACTGCAAAACAACCAATGATGCAATTGTTATTATGCTCTATTTAAGAACATTCATTGAAATACTTTAAAGTCAACGCCAGGAAGCATATCCAGTAGGAGCATATCCAGAGAGTGTTTTCTCTGGACATGAAGTAACTGCATTTAAAGAAACCTGTGAAGAAATATCTTAAAGGAACTTTTATTTCAATGCGTAATTTTTAGATGTGTTGAAATTGAGTGTTTTCTCTGCATTGAAATTTATTGAAAGTTTTGAAACAAGATTCACTTGACAATTATTTGGTGCTCAAACAACGCAAGTCATATTGAAATTAATCATCCAACACTCCCTCTTCTTGCTCTTTTCCCTCCTTAAAAAAATATAATATTTGCAAGTGTTACTCTTTGAAAACAATCTACCCTAAACTTTTAGACTTCAGGAGGTTAAAATTCCACCACTTTTTACTAGTAAAGCTATTTAATGAATTAGTCACACAGAATTGTGGAAAATGTTTCAATTCAGTCTAATTTGGAAGTCGGTTCTTTTAAAAAAACTACAGAAAACCAACTTCCAAATTAGGACTTTTCCAAATTAAGAGTTTTCCATGATCTTAAATTTTAAAATAAAATGATCTTATAGGTTAAGACCATACAAATTTGTTAGCAGAGGAACCAATGAGAAATGTGGTGTTTGGGAAAATTATGGCATGTAGTTAGATTATGTTTTTCTTGTTTGTTAAAATCCATGTTTTGTACTTTGTCATTTCCCTAAATTATTTGTGCTCCATCTGCTTTGTTCACTTCCTTTCCATTCAACCTCAGTAAATCCTTTTCCAAAGACCCTGTGTATGAGATACAATGTATTTGTTATTTTCTTTTATTCCATTTGCATTCATCTAATAGTTTGTCACATCATTGAATTCCAGCGTATGTAAACTTTCTGAAGGGAATTAGGAAATATAGCGTGCTCCGTTTCTAATTAATCCTCTCTAGAAGGCAATTTTCTTAAGGCAAAAATCATACTGCCTTCTCACATCAAACTCAGATTTCCAGATGTCATAGGAATATTCTATTTATTTAAATCGGTCCCAAATGGTATTTCGAGGCCTTAAACTGTCAGTTACTTCAGAATAAATTGAAGTAAAAGCAGAAAAAAATTATGTGGAGTGATACTTACCCTCAAGATTTGTGCAAGCCTTTGACAATCTGCTGTGTGTTCTTGATGTTTTTCGTATAACTCGCAGTAGTTGATGCTCAACAGTCTTGAGTTTGTCCTTGCTTTCATTGTTTTAGGCTCAAAATGCAAATTTCAACTTTAAGGCGTCTATTATTAGCCAAGTTATGTTTATAGAATGGGAAGGTCCCAAGTTTAATACCTGGTCTGTGATGATTTAGGCCGAGGGCAACTCAACAAGTGCTGCAGCAGGTGATCTGCTCTTGTTCTAGTCGTCTGTGCTGGGAAAGGATAAATGAGCTGAGAATAGCATTCAGGCCATATTGATGAATGCATTACACGGCAAGCAACCGACAGAACATTCCCCCTTATCACTTCACATTCAGTTGTTTTCACCTGTTTTTGCAGCTTAGATCTGTTACTGCTTCTGTACAGTTGTTTTATCATGTAAAGGCCTCACTCTCAGAACCGGATGAAATAAAATGGTTGGGTCGGATGGATGGTTGGAGTTGGGGAGTCTTTGGAGGTGGTTTTCCCATTATTACTACATATTGCCAAACTGGGTAAATTTACTGGCTGGCAGAGAATACATTTATACAGGGTTTGGTGGGCTGAATGACTCTTTCTTCTTCCATCCTTTCTCATGTCCTTATGCGTTATGTTTTATGAGTATACTTCAAGACTGTACAGTAATGCATTCGAGGTGACATTGCTAAATTGCTGAACTGTTCAAGCTTCACTTTTATAAATAATGTATACTTTATAGTAGTATCACAAGCTTTCCTTTTCAATACGATTAAAGTTATTTTAACAGGATCTATCATTTTAGTTTTATACCTAATACAGTATTTGCAGCTTTACGGAACTCAGTGGCTAAACATAAAAAGCACTAATAGTAAATCCCTTTTAAAAGTTCCATGAAATGCAGACAATTTGTTCATCTCTATGTTCTGCCAAAAGCATTTTCAGCAAATCGACCACCTTTCAATTTTTTTTCATCCAAATATAATCCTGCAGTGATGCAGTCCTATTAATGTTTCCAGCATCTGTCTTTATCACGTGGAACAACGAATACAGTCTTCGCTTTATACAACAGTACATTTATTTAGGAAAGACAATTGCAGATTTTCACAATCTTTGATGTTATCCTGCTTGCAAGGTGCAAATCTTGCATCATTAGAGCTAATGCTTTGCAGGGAATAATAACAACAATAACGATCAACATCTTTAAATTCAAGCACGTCTCAAAATGCTTGACATGATTTTACTGTAAAGTGTGGTAATTTTGTAAGTCATTTGGTACAAATACATTCTGCTACCTTTATTCTTTTATCGGAGCTGAAAAAAAAGTGAAAGTGCCAGATCTCCAACTACATTTAAAAAAGCATTGTTGAATTCCTAATGATTAGGACTGCGACAAGTAGGAATTATTGACAGTGCATTGTGTAAAATGGTAGGAAGCCTGCAACGAATCTTGGGTCACCGCATACAGTGTTCGCTGTTCTTTGAGAGTGTTTCATGCATGTAACTAAGTTTGTTTTGATTTCTTAGAATGAATCAATGATTAGCTCAATATTATTGTATTTCAGTTTTTTTTTCCAATTAAACTTAAGGAACATTTCAGCAGCATGATCGCTCACTTGATTTTCCATACATCTTATTGGCTTCAAAGTTAGAAAATTCTGCAAAACTTTACTCTTTTAGTTTTACTTCTCAGAAGTACAGAGACTAGGTTTTGGCCTTAGTGCTGAGTTTGCTGTTTTCAATGCGAGAGGCAGTGCAGTTACTTCGATGCCACAGACCTAGAGTGGGAAAAACAAGACAACATTCCCATTGGTGATGCCCATCTGCTGCTCACTGTCAAGGATAACATCGGGCCTGGCTATAATCTCCCCTGAGGTGAAAGAGTCTGTGACGATCCCTGTTAAGGGACACACATCAATGACGGTCACTTGCCATTGTACCAAAGGGTATAATTTCAGGAGAGGAGACAAAGAGAGAAACATTTTAATATTTTAAGAAAAGGAATTCTTTTGTTCATTGTTTAGGACCTTCTGATTGAAAATAAATCCATGTAGCAATGATAGATATCCTTTCCAAACTCCCCCGAATGTTCGTAGCACACGGCCTATTTATTTGTTTGATTTAAGTTATTGAAAAGGATGTTAAAATAAAGAAGTAAGTGCAAATATCAGCATGCACTAGATTAAACTGCATAGGTTTTTGGCTTTCCATCTGGTATTGGGTTGAGTCAACAGCTACTGAATTAATAATTAATGGGTTGTCACGGTGATCATTGCAGTGAATCACTTCAGGAAAGTACTGGTGGGTAGTGTTGAGCAGTTTGGTTATGTGCAATTAAGCTTAATTTAATTCTTTTCTCCTCCTCCTAATTTTCTCGCCTCTGCTCATGGAAGCATTGACTCATGCTGACGTATATTCTCATTGAGCGACAGACACAGTCTGTAAGTCACCCAAGTGGTTACTGTTCACATGTGATCCAAGACAGTGAATGATGGCATCCTGCATAAATCTTAAGGGATATTGAGCCCCATCCTACCCTCACCTGAGGCACACTCAGAGATCAGACCAGCTAACTCAGCATAGACCGGAGGTTGAACCAAGAACCTTCCTGGTGTGTATGGCTCAGATCTTACATTGACCAAAACTTTATTAATGAGTGCATGTAATTTTTTTCTTTTTAAAAACATTGCTCTAATGCAGTAGTGGAACATAGAATGATTTTAAATATTTTATTTGAATCATTTCTATTATAATAATAATAATACTTGCCTTTGATATAGAGGTAGTGCCTTTCAAGGCAGGAGGCTCTCAAAGCATTTCACAAGATTTTCTATGGAGTATAGTGACTATGCATTTTGTAGGCGAATGTTGAGTAGTTAATAATAATAATCCTTGGATTTGATATAGCGCTTTTCACGTCTTCTAGACGTCCCAAAGCGCTTCACAGAATATACTGTAAAGTGAATCGACTGTATATTTGTGGGCAAACGCAGCAGCCAATTGCGCACAACAATGTCCCACAAACAGTCATGGCCTGAAAATAACCAATTTATTATTGCTTTTTTTTTGGAGGGATTATTATTAGGCGTGTGGAGTAAGGAAACTTGCCCAAGATTTCGCCAACATGTTCTTAACATTTTAAAACTATAACTGATTACACAGATTTAGATTACTATGTCTTAACAAGTGAATGTGTCTGCAGATTAAGTTTTACATGAATTCCTTTTCATTTAAGCAATTGATAAGAATGGGCAACAAAAGTATTTTATTCAGGTGGTATTTGGCTCCACTTACCAGCATTGTGGAGTGGGGAGGTTAAAGCACACTTCTACGCTCCATATATATACTGTTTTTACTCTAAATCTCACCTCCCTTCATTTGAGAAAATATCTCCTTCCACTCAACATCAGCCCAGTTGAGCTGAGGAAATCATTGATGATGAACGTGTACCTTAACACTCAGTGGCACAGCACATTTTGTTATTGCATAATATGCTGTTGCCAGACAAAGACATCGAAGATCCTCGTTAATAAAGTTGCATTTAAAAAGCTGATGAAATTTAACTTTTGAAAGCACATGATGACAAGGTCAGTAGCTTTAATGGAATTTCATCCTATGCTCAACATTTAAAATAATGCAAACTACAACACAAAGTGATTTCATGTCATTGTTTTTCCCATTAGTAGCCACAGAGTACATTAGATGTGGCATATTGATACTTCTAAGTGCAGTGAGAACACATACAAACACTGTATTTAAATGCACTTTGTTTTAGGAATGCTGCATAGTTCTGTACATTTTACCATATTGCTTTGTAAATTGTGGCTTTGAAATTTTCAGCAAATCATTTTCACTGATCTTGCTATTCAAAATGTTCTCAAATTTGAATCATTCCAGGGACTATTGAGTGTTCTGAAAAGTAGAGAAGCTGGATATTAAGTGGGTGGACGGTGAGTCAAGATGATTGCGTTTGATGAGGCATCTACAGTACAGGTATTTACATGAATGTAAATCAGAGGAAGGAAGAGGCTGATTTCACACTAGGTATTATGGAATTACTGTGTTATCTGTTCATGGCTTTTCAGAAGAAAGAAATACGTACTACTTCCATACACTGTGCACTCAATAGTTAAGTACTGAATAATAATAGCCATTTGTATTGATTGCATAACTTAGTGGTGAAATAAATGGAGGGTATTAATTGTGGTTTTGATCTATTAATCCCAGATGTGTTCAGATGTTGTTCTATGGCTGGTTTAAAAGTTACAGTTTAAATTGACTGATTTTGCGACACCTGATTGACCAGTTCTCCCAAACCACTTGACAAGTGAATTGAATCCAATAGATTATGGTGCTATCTCAGGTTTTGTATGGAGTGTGTGCTTTGTGCTGTCATTTTCCATTGAAGAAAATGTTACATTAGTCGACACTGTGCATTGTAGGTTCTCAAAGTATTTTAATGCCTGAGAAAACAACCCTCCAAAGAGAGTACCATTCTCACAACATCCCTTACCTCTGAAATTCACTACCTCCATCTGTCTGCCTTGTCCCCTTTCTATCTGTCTTTGAATCCCACATTAAAACCTACAATTTCAACTGCGCCTATGATCACCTCCCACTTCTCCATTGTTCAGCATCCAACCCCACCAACATGAAGTGCTCCAAGATGTCATCCTACATAAAAGGCACTACATAAATCCAAATGTTGTTGTTACATTATATGATAAGCTTTTGTGTTCAACAAAGCAATCTCAGAGAACTATTACAAACTCATGAACTGTTAATAAAATAACGTGCAAATATGTTAAATGATTGTTGGTATGCTTGCTCTGGGACTTGCTAGAACCAAATCCCAAATTCGACTCTTGAAATCTTTTGACAGAAGATTAAAAAGTAGAAAGTTATCAAATGAAACAAATTGCTCATACAGCCTGGACCAAATTGGTGGTAGCGGTTATCAGTGGATTTCATATTGGAAATCGGAAACAGATTTCACGGTTGCATTGGCCTCAGTTCCAATGTTCCATTGGTTATTGATCTTAGTTTGGGGTTAGGGTTACTACTGATGCTTTTTCTTTCCTGGAAGCTCTCCTAGATCAAATATTCTTTGCAGTCAATGCTAAAAAGTGGCTACAGGATCAATTACATCCTTATTTCTGAGGAAGATTAGCATTTTTTTGTATTATTGCACTGAGATCAATTCTCATTGTTTCTGGGGTGAAACATTCCATTTGTTCTGTTTTCTCCATCATCTTTCCAATCAGTACACACCAATTTCGGCATTTCAAACACATTTCTCAACCTATGTGATTCTTTTAATATGATTGTACTCATCCATTTCTTTTGATCAGACATTTGAACATCTCCTCCACTTGTGTGCTCTTTGCTTGAAGAACATAGAGCTTGAAATCATAGCACTCCAGTGGAATACTCAGAGCTGTGTTGTTACTGTTTTAGTTGGGAATGTCTGGAGAGGACAGTGAGTTAATTATACGTCACTTCTTAGAGTTTGAATTTTTCTCAGAAGACCAGCCATTGATCTGTCCCATTCTCCAGGGTTTCCTCTTGATCTTTTGAATAAGTGTTGGAATGGAATTAAAACTAAGCTAAGCAGGTCCATAGCGAGAACTACTTCTATGGGTTCCAATTTAATCTCTCCTTCTCTCTGTGATGAAACAAAATCTTTAGTGTAATAAATAATTTATTTCTCAAAGCCTTTTTTAAATTCCATTTCACTCAATCTGCCATTCTACATCAATTGGCTCTATCCTCTCATGCATTCACTATTAAAGATGCATATCTAATGTTGATGCTGCTCGCTCTGTTACTGCAGGACCATTTTGCACAGAAAATGATGGATCATCTAGGTGTTATTACGAGTCAGGGATCAAGAGTAAAGGCCTGAGGAAGAGATAAATTCATGGTACCTGTTTTTGGGAATGATCGAAGGGATCAAGAAATGTTATAAACTGCAAGAGTGAACCAACAACGTGAAACTTCTAATTAACTAACTGACTTGACGTCGCTATTTTAAATACTGTGAGTGGTGTTTTTATTTTATATATTTCTTATAAGCCATGATCCAGTTTTGAGTCCTCTGGAGGCTATCAAATGCAAGGATTATTATTACAATTGTTCCAACGAAGGCTATAAGTCGGCTCAGTGCAGTTGATACACAATGTGACTTACCCATAAGGTGAACGATTATCATATCATCACTGGAGGTTCATTCAGTAATAATTTACAATTGAGCGTAGCGAAATTCTGTGGAGAGTCTGTATTGCATAGATTTTAAATTGCTCTGTTAGAGAATGACTAACAAAACGCACATCACAATGAATGTTCAAATATTATTATGTACACTTATATTTTCAAGACAATTTTTACTATTTAATGCACAAGGTTAGTTTGAACCTTTTAAGGAAAAACAGAGAGGCACAGTAATAAGACTACAAGACTACTCTCTTCCCTTCTTTTTTCTTAAAAAGCGGTGGATGCTGGATCTGTTCACATCTTCGAGACTGAGGTGGATAGATATTTGTTAGGTCAGGGTATTAAGGGATATGGGGCAAGGACAGGTGATTGGATTTGAGGTGAAGTTTAGCCCTGATTTTATAGTATGGCAGAACAGACTCGAGGGGCTGAATGGTTCCTATTTGTAGTTTCTATGTTACATTGACCTTATGAAATCTAATCAAATACTGAGAGTTCACCTTATTGTACCTGTAAGCATTCTGTGATATGTATTACTCAACTGTCAACATGTAGTCGTTGAGTTTGGGACTCTTGGCCATCAGCAGTGTCAAACCAAATTTCTGTTGGAGAGTCTTTTGCCAATAATTCATTCCTGTTATTAGGTATATTTAATCCACATAGCTCCTGTTCAATATCTTATTGTTGCATGAATTACACATAGATACCAGTCAGAAGAGATGAATAAGTACATGATTTGATCACTACAGAGAGCAGCTTCAAACTGTCTATTAATCATGAGAATTGGTATATGATTTTTCTGTAAAATAGCTATTAATGGCCACCCTTATTTCGAGGAACTCATCTAGGACGATCCTCACCAATAGAGTTTTGGTTTTGTGATATATGCCCTTAGAGTCTGCTCATCCCAAGGTGAGCAGACCTCCCTCCAAGTTGTATTTTTTTTAGCCACAATACCTCTTTTAGCAATTCACGAGGGCTGAGTGGACTCATGGTGACTAACAACTTTGAACCAGCCAAGATATTCAGCAAAATAAACCTTAAGCACAGAGGAAAGTTCAATTGTGTCATTGCTAACCCAAAAGCAGAATTGGCAATTACACTTTGCCTATTTTGAGTGTTAAACATAAATTTTGATAAAACGTACAGCATACTACATAAAAACAACTGGAAATGTTTTAATCACAGCAGATATAGTTCCGTTTGGGGAAATATATCAAAAATAGACAGTGGTGGCTCTGTATTAACATTGTGAGAAAGTTGTTTCTGGGAACTGATATGCTGCCCTTTTAAACTGTTTGTCCTGTGTGGTTTCCAAGCCACAAACAGCCTTCCATGTTACCAGAGTACTCATGTCATGTCTTACAAAGTGCAATTTTGAGTAATTTCGCAATCATCTCATGAATTTTATGTTTCTTTTAAAAAAGGGGCTAGAATAAATATTTAATAAGATTGGTGCTTAATGGGTAATCACATTTTCAAATAACCACAGAACTTCTAACTGATGTGCTGCTGTTAATGGTATTATTGGAATGAAGCCAGGAGTATTGGAATGCAACAGAGGGAGGTTCACATGGTTAAGTTAAGCTTTTTTTTAACAGCTTATTTTAAGCATCAAAGAAGTCTCACTTGGATCCAATTTATAAACACTTAAAAAAATTATGAAGAAAACCTAACACCATTTGGTGCTTATTTTTGTGGATTTCTTCAATAGTTTTGCTCAAATAGCAAACGTTGATAACACCGTCAGGAGAAACCAACTTGGAGGGGTTACTGACCTTGACAGTGTGAGGGAGCGGAATTAACATTGATAGAGATACAGGGCAAATATTTGGAAGGTCGGTCAATTATTGGCTACTTACTGCCAAGTGGAATATATCACTTGGGGCATTAAAAGTACATTCAGTACTCTCCGCTCATTGCAACATACATTTACCACAGAACAACTGATGATCATTAGACGCCTGAAACTTCACTGAGCTTTGCCTAGTAAGAACGTTTTGGCTGAGTTGAAGAACTTTCTGCAATCCTTTGTCATTTTAAATTTGAATACAAAATGTCTCTAAGGATTCGACCAGGCCATAGAAATCCAACACCAATAGTGGCAGTTGTTTGTGTGTGTGACGGGGTGGGGGAGTGGGGGGGGACTTTCCTTAATATTGGATTAAGGAGCAGGTACCTGCTCCCTCCCCACTTTCAAAACTACTTCAAGACTAACCTCTTTAACCACGCTTAAGGTTATCTTTCCCCTCCCTGTCCTCTTCAGTTCCCATTCACTGGCTTCAGTTCTCAGCCAGCATTGTAATGAACTTTGAGACGTCTGCCTGACTTAAAGTCGCTATGTAAATGTAAATTGTATTGTATGAAGACAGGAATAAAGTCATGGTTAGGTCTGCAATACATTAAATCCTTGGAACCTTAAAACTGGAACTTCTTTGGTATTTGTGCAATCATTAGAAAAGTGTGGAGTAGAAAGTATAATGCAATCCAGTAAAATTGTGGAATGTGTCAAGACATATACGGCCAAAGTTTATGTCATCTAAAATAATTTTCCCTTATAATAATAATCCTTGGATTTGATATAGCGCCTTATCACGTCTTTGAGACATTAAAAGTGTTTCACAGAATATACTGTAAAGTGAACTGACTGTTTATATTGTGGGCAGAACGCGGCAGCCAATTGCAGAGAGCAGTGTCCCCACAAACAGTCGTGGATAGAGTTACCAAATTATTATTATTATTATAATTTTTAAAGGGATTATCCCTTCTTGCATACTGCAAATATTATGTTCACTGATGGTGTTCCTTTTAATAAAAATATATGTATTCATGTAGATTCTGATTAATTACATCTCAATCCCATAATTGGCAGAGGTTTCCTTTTATCTGATTAACCACAGCTATCAGTCACTCAACTGACATCTCCTTATCAAATGGAGATGGAGTGATGCAAAGAATATGAAACCTCCGATCCCAGCCAACCAATTGTACATAAAGGACTAAGATGCATGACTCAACTTGAACCCTAAACTGTTGGTAAATGCATTTGCTGGGCTGACCACACAGTGGTTATTATCGGAGCAGTGGTTAGTTGATGAGAGAAATTACCAATGCCCGAAAATAGAACTCCACTGAGTATAGCTGATGTGAAAGGGAACAGAATGAATTTTATTTTATGTGCTGGAGCAAAACTAAGAACAAGAACAATAAGGTACAAGGTAACCATCCAGAAATACTCTCTATGGGAGATTCTTTAAGAGGTCATTGTTCCAAGAATGCTTACTAAAGTGACAATAAAGAATAATGCCACCTCTTAAGAAGTGCATCAGATAAGTACATTATCCTAAGAATAAACGGCGCAGAGAATATTTAAAAACCCACAGTACAGAACCCCCATTGCCATCCCTGTTGCTTTCACCTTCATGTTAAATGATGCAAGTGAGCAAAGTGCTCAGGGTTCCTGAGCTAATGGAAAATGCTGGGCTTTATTGAAGTCAGAGTTTTCTGCACTACCTTTGACAAATCAAGAGAGTGCTCTTTTGCAAGAGCTGAGGGTGTGCAATATTTGCAGGTTTAAGTTTACCTTTTCTCTACATTCTACTCATTTAAATTTTATGATTTTTTTCTCCCCCAAAAGCTTCAGAAAAAAAATGATTACTTTGACAGAACAGATTCCCAGACTGTCAGCATATATTTTCTTTCCTTCAATCTGTTCCGTGGGCAAAATGTATGAAGTAATACAATGTGACAACAACTTTTATAGGGAACCTACTTTGCTATAGTAATCCTTCTAGCTTCAGGCTTTACAAGTTACTCGTAGCAACATCAGTTCTTCCTGAGGTAACATTCCTCGCCATCAACATCAGTCGCTATAAATAAGTAATTTGATGTACTTAGTAATCCTGCACTATATACAGTAAAAGCAACCAAAATAATTCATCTTTTATATCTAGACACTTCAATACATCTATGCTAAAACATCTATGCTTCAATATAGCTGCTAATTCCCCAATCCACTTCCCACTGCCTCCGCTCGATTGACTCTGGCCTCCTGCTTCTCCCTCATGCCCTCCGTTCCACTATCGGTGGCTGCACTTTCAGCCACTACGCTCTAATACTCTGGAACATACTTCCTGTATTATCCCTCCATCTTGTCCCCTCCTTCCCTATCTACAGATCATGCCTGAAGACCTTCCTCTTCGACTGTGCCTACGGTCAACTCCCCCCTCTCCCCACCTCTGCGTCATGTTCCACCATTGTCAAGCACCCTGGGACTCTACCCTTCATGAGGGGCAAGTTGTTGTTGCTTTCTATACTATTTGAACTGACATATTTTATTGGGCATATTTTGTAGGGATTATTTAACTACATCCACATTTCCCCTGCCCGATTCATAATATTTCAAACATCTAGTTTCTATATACCAAAATTCCATGTTTTAATAATAAAAATCCTTGCATTTGATATAACACTTTTCATGTCTTCTGGATGTCTCAAAGCGCTTCACAGAATACACTGTAAAGTGAATTGACTGTATATTTGTGGTCGAAACGAGGCAGCCAATTGCACACAGCAGTGTCCCACAAACAGTCGTAGATTGAGTTACCACATTTTTTTTATTTTCTTGAAAGATTATTATCAGGTGTGTAGAGTAAGCGGCAATTGAACCCAGTTCTCTCGCTTGTGAGGTGAGTGCTCTAACCACTGAGCTACAGCACTCCACGAAATGAAAGCTTATACTCAAATTTTACAATTCATTTTAATCCTGATACATGGAACACAATTTTACAACACCATGTGCTCCTCAGAATAGATTTTTTTTTATCCATTTACAAGCACTCTGTACATGTACAGACTTCACTTCTCATGAGAAATTCAATCCTCTGAAAATGCTCAGTTTTTTGGTGGGTATTCAAACTAAAAGAAATTCATAAAAATTACATCATGACCAAATAGTAGTTTTACCACATAAAACTGAGTGAGTCAAAATAAAGTAAAACATAATCCATGTTAGTGCATGATTACTATAAGTTATGTAAATACTGTGCGCTGTAACAGATCAATGAGACACAGATAAAATGTGCAGGATTTAAACGGATCATTAATAACAGAATGCAGTAATGTCACATGGGAGAATAATGTAGAAATTCTGAATTTTCTAAAGCTAAAATATCAGATAAATAAAGCCCTATTCACTCAACGAGCGCATGTCAAATTCAGTAATACTTATGAGGGTTTTCTGGTTTTATCAGCTGTGTTTTTTTAGTTCAAGAATCTAAGATACTCACTGTAAATACATTGTGTGGTTTAATTTGCAGCACAATAAAAAAAATCGTAGTCCTGAAATAGGGATTCCTTCCCATAGCTGGAAGTACTTGTGACAGTTACAGTTCAGTTGCTAACACTCGTGTCTACGTCAGAAGTTTGTGGGTTCAAGTCCCATGTCAGGTCTTTGAGTTCACAGTCTAAGTGGACACTCCAGTGGAGTGATGGGGGAGCGATGTTTCGCCAGGAATGCTGCCCTTTGGCTATGACATTAAAACACGGTCCCATCTGCCTGTTCAAGTGAATCTTAGAGATTCCATGGCACTTTCTGTAATCATTATAAATGCCTGATGCATCGATAATCATAGCTACATCAGAATGAGAAGACATACGAAAGGTTAAATCATACAAATTCTTTATCTACAAAATATAGAGTCATTGCACTTGATAGTAAAATGCTGAGAACAGCTTTTTGAGATTGAGATGTAAAAAGACACTATTATTATTATCATCATTGACTACAATGTCTATTTTATGGTCATAGAGTAAAACATTTGGTCTTGGCTTTTAAACAAGTCCAGCTGCTCAATTGGCTTTCTGCGTCCCTGCAGACTGCAGTTTTGACAAAGCTGAAAGCCAAACACGGATTTCAAGGCTGAAAAATGTTCCCACAAAGTAAAGCACTCACAAAATGCTTTGTGGTACAAATGAAATACATTCAGTACAACTGTCTAATCACGGGCCTAGAAAAAGCTTTTGCTGAAGAGTAATTGCTTGTTGAAGCACACTTCCCTATTAATCATCATTAGACTTTCTGCTTAATGCATGGACTGTTGTATAATGCATCATTTAATGAAAATCTGCTCCTTTGCTGGCAGACTGAGGAACATAGCACATTAAAAACTATGCTGTATAATTAGTGGACACAGCCTTGATATTCCTGTGTAGCTATTTTGTCTCACCCAAGGGAGAGAGACAGACAGATGATGTTAAACATTATGTATGTGTGCAAACAAAAATGCTAGGCCTTACAACCTATCTATATTCTCAGTCAGAACATATGAGTTCGAATCAAGTAGAGTTGAAACCTGATATGGGCATAATTGCCATACCAACAAATGTCATACTTGGATCTGTATTTTGGTGAAGTAGTATATAATTTTCCGTTTATTTTGGGACAGGCAGACAGATTGCAAAAGCCATTTTCTGGTCCAGTGCATTCCTATGTTATATTAATCTGACCATTTAATGTAGCACTTGATCACTTCACCAAAACATCTCAAAATGCTTTAAATTGGTTGCAGTGTTTGCCTGATATGCGATCTTTACACTTTAAACAATTTTTACTATAAGGCATTTCCTAGCTCTTTACCTTCCCATAGCTCAACAAATTTCAAAGTGTTGTATGACAGTTAGATCAAGGAAACTGCCATTTTATTTAGGAAACTAAGCAATGCAAGGATGGATGTAGTTAAACCTAAGCACTTACTGTACTAGGTTAAGCATCCTTGCATTTGATAATAATGCCTTGGCATGGCATGTTGTTGAGATGTCTCAAAGCACTTCACAGAATTTAAAGTGATGTGACTTTATGTATTTTTTGCATGAACATGGCAATGAATTTGGGCACAACTATGTCCCATAAACAGCCAGGAGTGAATGAGCATTTTGTTTATTTGGGGGGATTGTTGGCCAGGAGAAACTCTCTTTTATATTCCAATAGTGCCATGGGATCCTTAACATCCACCTGGACAGACAGATGGGATGTTGGTTTAATATTTTATCCAAAGGACAGTGCCTCAAACAATGCATCACACTATTTTGTTTCAAGACGATTTAATCCTTACTAAAACATCTGTATACAGAATTCAAAATTCCTCTCAAATTGAAAGCACACACAAAAAAAAACATACATTTCACAGCATTGTACATAGTCATTAAGATTTTACAGGCCCTTTTATTCCACCAAGTCCCTGCACTGTTTCAACTTGGACAGTTTCCATATCCTTTCACTGTAATTAAATACAAATTTATTTTGGAGAAGATTGATATCAACAACTGAATTCCATTCGATTAGCACATTAAAAAGCGATTTTGTAAATTATTTTGAACATTTTATTTCCACAACAGCAAAATCAGAATAGTATTGCTAACATTTTCAGGCATAAAATTCTTTCTTAGTCATGTGGTTATATGGATTTTAGCTGTATGATTACCACTTGCCCTCTCAGACAACTAGGGCAGGTGATTCATCTTCTAATCTGTCTCAAGTATAATATCCTAAGCTGTGTTTGCACATACCACCAATGACTATAGTACCAGCAATGTACCAATCTTTTTAACTCCTTCATTTGACAACTGGCTTCTTACACAGAGCTCTGATGTTTCTCAGACAAAAATTACACTGCAGTGTTTCAAAATTATCAATGATACTGCAAATCCAACATCTTTTGAGGCCTTTCGTAAACCACAATATTATAAATTGTATAAATATCACCATAAAATACCAAAAAAAAACACCCAAAGCATTTTGAGCCCGATGCCTGAATAGCTAGGATATTGGTGCTGACAGTTTATGGATCGACACACTTGTGAAATGGAAGTGAAGTTGTTGCATTAAGGTGCTTAATGTCTTTCTCAGATTTGGTATGCGTTCAGACACTCCATTCCCAGTGAGCTACCACTTGACATGGTCATCCAGCTAACATTTCAAATTAACTGGAATACCTTTCAATATTTTGATCTGGATCAAGTTTATTAAATGCTGAGAAAAATTAATAGCCCGGAGCTAACAAGCTGTTCAGCTTGCACTGTGAGCACAGACATAAAATGAAGTGACGCAAACAAGACTTTAAATTAGAAGCTGTTTCACCTCCCCTCCAAGTCTTGCAGATGTGCAAAAGATTGTCTGCTAAAGCAATCAGGGTTGTGATACTGTTCACCTTTGAAAAAAATGCAGAAGTAATTATTACTACCAATGGGAACGTGCTGCGTTTGGCCCAGGGTTTCTAACCCGTTTCAGATCCTTTATGACTTCTTGTTCCTTTCTGGAAGGATCTGAACTGTTTAGTTTCCTGGACCAGAAAGAGTCGAGCGTGGGTTCAGTTTGAGGCTGGACCTGGCAAGGGTGCACACCTCACTACAGACCAACTGACAGTGCACTTCATGGGAGTATCTTGGTAGGTTTTATCCCTGCTCTATCAGTATAGAGATGGATCACTGATGGGTTATTCTGTGCACTCTGGAGGTATTTCTTCTTGATGTGCCATAACTTTTCCTCAGTTGTTTGTAGTATCTCTATAGAGATAACTAAATATAAATATGGTGTTTATAATAATAAAATCCTTGCAAAGCACAAACCCAGTGACTTGTGATGTCCTCCCAGCATGAATGGCATTATACAAATGTAATTTTGTATTTTATATTGTATTTTTATAATAATGCCTTATCACATTCGTGAGACATCTCAAAGCTCTTTACAGGATATATTGTAAAGTGATGTGGACGTATGTATTTTGTGGGTGAATGCAAAATGGAGGAAGGCATATAGTTTGTAAGATCAGTTATGTAGTGAGACCTCATGCATCATTTATATTTTTGAAAAGAAGACAATCAGAGCAGCACCATTCCTTAGGAGATGAGACTCCATAAAAAAGTGCATTTTGTACTATATATGAAGGAATGGTTTGATGGAGCAAATCTCATTCCTTGCTTTCTTTTGTTATCTTGAATACATATACTGTTAACAAATGTTGATAACAAACATTTAACACAAATGTATTTAACTCAATCAGAGAGATCTCTGCAATTTGTTTCAATATATCAAAATGTTTAAACCAAAAAACGATACAGATGTCTTAAATTTTATTTTGTGATTTCAGCTGCAAGGTCAGTAAGTGTCACTTTATTTTAAGAAACGAGATAATAATTTTAAAAATCAATGAGGTAAATTTACACTGATGCCTAAGACAATCTATGCAGAGATACAATATACATCAGCGATGAGAAAATAAATTATTACAAACAAGTTTGATTCACAGAAATATAGGTATAAAACTTGTGACATGTCTTAATTCATGTGAAATTCAAATGCTTTCACTTTGAATATACAAGGAATACATTTTTAGACCATTTTTTTGCTGGGTTGAAATAACCATATCCTCCCTATATATGGGTTATAATCGCTCCAAGTGATCATCCAAAACTCTCACGTAATAGACTCTGCGTGACACTCAAATACTTTAGAATCTTTTGAAATGGCTTTCTTATGGAAATATATTTTTTTCACTGGAAAATAACTGTGAGCTATGTTAATATGAATGAATATTAAAAGATTTGTTCATTTTAAAGTGCATAAAATGTCAGTTGCCTGCTTGGTTCCTTTCTAGCACTTTCATTTCTGGCGGTTCAAACTCAATCTCACAATACATGAAAAGTCTCCAGTAATGGAGGAGTGGTGCATTGTTAGAGGTGCTGTCCTTCAAGTGAGCCATTAAACTTAAGTCCCAGCTGTTGGTTCAGGCGGACGTTAAAAATCCTATCATACTATTTGGAAAAAGGAGTTAGTTTCTTAAGCTTCCAAATAAATTGATAAATCACTTCATGGTTGTTCTGTGTGACCTGGACTGAGTGCAGGTTGTTTGGCTGTTTATGTATGCACAGTCACTTCTCTTGACAACAATTACTTGTGAAGCATTTTGGGACATTTCAATGTTATAGGCACTACATTAAATGCAGGGTTTATTTATAATTATTAAACCGTTTCAAATGATTAATCTGATTTGGCAGTGTCCTTGAATTTTTTTCACATCCTGCACTTTAATGGATAATTTTGTTATTTCAAGTGTTTTAGTAGATCTCTAAGTGTGATAAGATATATCAGGTTAAATTACACAAAAGAAAATAATTTTGAAACATTTAAAATGTTTCAGTAATATTCTAATATACAGTGCCATGAAAGCTTCTGTAAAGCTTCTATCCACAAATCATTAAGTAGTTATTTTTACCAATCTCATAATATCCCCAAATGGGAAACATTTCTGCTTGATACAGACAGCCTCACAGTTGTCTCCTGCTTTTGGAAGACAGTTTGAAAGCAAGTTGAAACATGGGTCTAATTATCCTTGCAGTACATCTACCATCACATCTGTGAATTGATCTTGTTTTGTAATAGTAACATAAAAACAGGCCTCATATTTCATCCTGCATCTGCTTTCAGGTGAATCTCTGGCTTCTGCAGCTGATGTACAGAGCAAGACTTGGGTAGGAGCCATGAAAAAGATTACAGTTCACCTGGCGTTCTCTTCCAGGTGAGGAAGCAAGGAAACAAATTAAAATGAGACAATCTCAGAAACTGAAGCAGAAATATCTGATTCAAGCAGTGTCATATTATTGGAAAGATGAAGTGTCTGCCATAAATGTTTCGCGTTGAGCAGGATTACTATTGCTGCAACACATCATCAGTAGAATAAAACTAACCTGTCTAACGGCGGTTTAAACCCAGCTGTAGTTCTGCTTCACAATGGTAGGAAGAGCCGATGAAAGCAGTCAATCCCTTGTTGATCAATTCTTTATTTTTTTTAAAAATAAGGATATTAAAAGATATCAGAATAGATGCTGACTGAGATGAATGAATGTTCTATGTGATCCAATGGTTTCTTTGGGGTTGGAGAAAGTTAAATATTGTTTGCAAAGCAAAGGCAGCCAGGGTTGAATAGTAAAGTTGAGAGATGCATAAAGATTATGGACTTTTTACTTTTTTTACCCTTGGGGACTGGGGGAGTTTCTATGTAGCATTCGCTCCATGGAGGTAGGATGGGTCGTGTGAAGTCTACTGCAGGGTAGGTTTCACAAGATCACTTTGGATGAAGAAGGCTCTTTCGCTCATTTAATTTCAACCCTCCAGAACACCCACCTTACCGTCCTCCCATCACAGCATCAATCTGCTTTTTAAATGAGTCCAGTGTCCTGGCCACAACCACTTTTTCCTGGTAACCTGTTCCAGTCATTGAATACCTGCTTTTGGTAGTAGCAGTCTTAAGGGTCCAAATGGCATTTATTCATCTTGCCTATTCCTATGTTCTTTTATACAGTGAAGTAAATGATGGATGTTAGGTAAATTCACTCACTGGATGCTTGGAGGAATGAAAATACAAGTGTTAATTTGACACAGCGAAAATGAATCTGGAGGCCAAATGAATCAACATGAATCAGGATGCGAAATGAAACATTGGAAGTTTATTTGCCCAATGAAACTCCATCCTAACAGCATGTAAGTCATTTCAGGATTTAGAACCATGGCTCAATCAGTGGCAACAAAATTGCAAACAAATAGAGAAAGATCAATAACAAGTGTCGACTGGAATGATGAACTAGTCTTTTGCTGAAAAATCCATTTTATTTCTCCTGGTCCCTACACAAGCTGAATGACAATATCAATCCCAAGAAGGTGCCCAATGGCCCATCTATTATATCTAGATTTTAAGTATTTGAGGTAAATTGAATGTCACCTTGAAAAATACTGTTTGGCGGGAACGAAAAACAACATTCAGAAAACCAATACCTTTAAAAAGCAGGGCACGAGGATAAGCACTTTATAGCCATGGGCATATTTTTAAATTATGTTAAGGCAGTGATAGGTAGTTAATAATAAAAGGTACAGTCAGAGCTATAGCCTGATGGTGTAAATTTAATACAGCAGGAAAATGAACCTTCATTTTCTATGGCACAGAAATGGTATTTACCTGGGTCGTAGTAATTTCCTATGATTTCCATATTTAATAATAATAATTAATAACCTTGCGTTTTATATAGTGCTTTATGATAAAACATGTCAAAATTGTCCTGTATTTCTTTTACGTGTAGTGACATATGTAGGTAAACGCTGCAACTAGTTTGCGCACCACTATGTCCCACAGAGAGCTGGAAGCCACGTTTAGTTAGCTCTGACTAGAGTATTGACGGATCTGGAAAGTGAAACTCTGTAAAACATAATCATAAAGAAATTTCAAACATCCTGATTCAAACATCGTAAAGAAATACTTAAGAAGGGGCAGAAACCAAGAGATCGAGGAATCCAATCCAATCTGTAACAAAATGCCTTCCTTCCAAATTGTATAGGTTCTGCCAGCCCACAAGTCCAGAGCACATATTGTAATATTCTTAAAACAGCAGCAATCAATAAAGCACCGTGGTGAGGTGACACGTAAGACACAAAAATGGCAGGTCCACTGCTAGGAAACAACAAATTAATTTTGTTTTGCCCTAATTCAAACATTTTCATTGGTTTTGATTCACGATCGTGGAAAAGACAAATTACCAGATGTGTAACAGTATCAGTGTGCCCCACATAAAGAATGCAGTAATGATGATTGCTGTGGTAATGATATGTTATCAGTGTGCAACACGAGTAGGATTTTATACATTCTCAACAACAAAGGCTGGATTAATGTCACTTCACCCCCATAAGGAGCTTCAGAATCAATTTCAATGCTAATCAGCAGTTGAAAGCATAGATTAGTAAAGCAATGAATGTAATTAACCTTTTGAGAACTGAATTTTCTTTGCACCATGTATGAAACAAATGTGCTTTAGCTTTTTTATTTCAAAGACCAGAATGGTATTCCTTCAAACAATTCAGAGCATGCATTGTTTGATTCAGAGTGTGCATTAGATGCAAGAGGCTGAATCCCCTGTAGTCACAATAATGGAGCTGGTTATACGTTTTGTCTTATTCCCCTGTCTCTTTCACCGAGAGTGATCTGCATCCTTGCCGTGTACAAAAAAAAATTATTAAAATATGAAATGCATAAGTTCTTTAAAAATAGTAATGATTGGTTATTACAAAAGATGTTTGCTGTCCTATGTTAGCTTTGGCCTAATGTGTGTGCTTGAGACTGGGCCAGATGTGCCCTTGTTGGCTACAAGCCAATTTAGTGCCACGTAGTGCAGTATGCTCTCTCTCTCTCTCTCCCTCTCTCCCCCCCACTCCCCCATTCAACCCCCCTGCCCACACACATTCAGGGGACAGTTAGAGATGTTGGAAAATGTACTGACATTATCATATTTTAAATATTACAGCTAAAGGAGGATAAATCGTTGTGGAATGATCATTGTCTTGTTTGTTAAGAAACAAAATGGAATGTTTTGAATGAAATTGAATAGACAATTGTATTCAGCAGAGGCTGTTAATGCGATTTGATCATGGTCAATATGATTCTGCTTGGGAGATGCTAGCCTGGCCTGAATATAAAGTAAGAGGCAAAATATGATTCAGACAACTCCTTGATGTTACTCCTTCTCTATTACCATCAGTTCCACTGAAAGTAATGAACCAATATAGATTTTATCAACATATTAACACAAATGTATCAACGCTCTAATGGGATAAAAGGCATAAAAAAAACAGAATTGTCTCCTTAACATTTTTGATGAGCAGCCAGCATTATTTCTGACATGTACTGTGTATGAAACATTTGCAGCAGATTTGGCTATTACTGAAACAAAATATCTTTAAAATGCAAAGGTTTGTGTTCCCGAGTGATTAACATGATGACATAGACCATTCTGAATATGGTCTATGCATACTAAAGAACACCTGTGTATAAGGCATCCAAATTGCTTCTAAATCTCCTGGAGTATTCACATCGTCATTTACTAATGGCAATACATACTATGAATTCAGCTCCCCTTCGCAGACTAACAATCACTGCTCATTTCAAATACAAGAGCAACATTTTGCTGGATAAAATCCAGACTCAATTGATTCTCTATTGTGCTGTAGACTAGATGAGTGATGAAGAATTTCAGCAAATAGCTTCAGATAGCTGTTTTCCAAGACTGGTTCACTGCAGCTTAAAGGATGAAGTAGAAATTCTTTGCTTAACTTCCATCAATAGTATGACAAAGGAATCCTCTGCACTGCAATTCACAGCAACATAAAAGTACATTTTCTAATCAGGATTCCAATGGTTTGCTTGAATGCGTAGGAACCAGAAGACAGAAGCATTGTGCCCTTTCTGCTGCCAGTTTTAAATGTGGTGCAGTGGGTGAAACGGAGTTGGCAGTGCTGAAGCCCTTTGCAGGTAGGTAACCGAACATTTCATCCAGAGGGCCTACCGGGTCGTTTTGAAAGTGGATCATAACATATGGAAAATAAAACTTGCAAACATTCAAAAACTGAGTGATTCAAAATTTGATGCCTGTAAATTATTCTTTGTTTAACAACCAGTGCACACAAATTGTTAATGTCTGGTTATTGAACGCTGAAAACGAGGCGCGTTGATGTAGTATCTTTCACGTAGAAAAACATCTAGAAGAGATTTGCAACTGGGACAACTTAAAAGTGAAGTGAACATTGGTACTGTATGTAGGCAATCTTGGCAGCTAATTTATACTTGCAACATCCAATTAACAATAGTGAATAGCTGATTCATTTGAATTTTGTTGGGTGAATTTCGATGAAGGAGGAACAAAACCAAAGTAACCAACAGAAGAAAAAATCCAAATTTCTTTGAAAGATTGGCCCTTGGGGTGAGGGGGGCAGGGGGAGGGGAGTTGTGTGTCACTTAAAGCCCACTTGAATTACAATTTACAAGGTTGCAGAGACTTAAGTTAATGACTCAATCAGATAAAGGACGATGCTCCAGAAATGAATAATTGATAAACTTCATTTGAATGTTTTGCAGGCAAATGTTGCATAGTATGGATAGATGCTGCATATTCAGTAATTAGTAGATAAATAGATGCAGGAAGTTACAATTCCCAAAGGTCTGCTATATGCATAATTGCAGGCTTTGTGAATCTGAAAAAAAAACTGCTTGTGGTAGAGAACATTTTCTTTGCAAAGTACAAAAGCAATTTTGGGGTTGAGTAGAACTCTATGTGTGATGCAGATTGTTTTTTAAATGCTTTTATATCACAGTTTGATTTAATTGTATTATTTATATTTCAAAATGTTTGTGAACTTGCCTCGTATTATTAAATAATGAAGGCGTGTAATAAAATATATTTATTGCTCAGCCCATATGATTTCTATATGTGTTCCTCAATGTGAGATAGTTTCAGTTTAGTTTCCTCCAATATTTCCTTATTGACAGGTGAATGTCAAACACCTTGAAAGAAAAACAAATGGTATTAATAAATAATAATAATCATAATCCTTGCACTTGATATAATGCTTTTCACGTATCTAGATAATAATAATAATAATAATAATAATAATAATAATAATCCTTGCATTTGATATAGCGCTTTTCACGTCGGGAGGACGTCCCAAAGCGCTTCACAGAACACACTGTAAAGTGAATTGACTGTATATTTGTGGGCGAACGTGGCAGCCAATTGCGCACAGCAGTGTCCCACAAACTGTCGTGGATTGAATGACCAAATTATTATTTCATTTATTGATTTTCTTGGGGGATTATTATCTGGCATGTGGAGTAAGGAAACTTGCTCAAAGTTTTGCTCTGCCGGGAATCGAACCCAGGTCTCTTGCTTGCAAGGTGAGTGCTCTAACCACTGAGCTACAGAACTCCACTAGGTGATATCAAAGAACCCCTGCTGCTAAATAAATGTTAATATTGATTTTTTTTGTATTGCGGTTGTTTTGGTGATTTCTTATCCAGGCAAAATAATTATGGCTGGGAAATGGAATAGGTTCCACTTTCAGGCAGGCATCAGCCACTAATGGAACAGGTATAGTAAGGCCAGCTGAAGAGTAACTATTACTTTATTCTCTTCAGCAACCTCTGACTGAGCCTTTACTGCTCCAGTGTGACATTCCCATTGCTCAAAGCAGCCAGCCTTGCAGCCAGGTTCAGTGAGATTGCAGGCTGGTGACAGGTTTCTGCAGGGAGCTCACACCCACCAGAACCTGAGCTGTTGCAATCCAAATTCTTTTTCCTGGCTTGAAGGATTATAATTATAATAATTCTAGCATTGGATATAGCACGTCGTTGAGGTGTCTTGACGTGCTTCACAGGATATACTGTTTAAGTAGTATCTGTATCTTGTGGGTAAAATATGTTCTGTGAAATAAGACCTGATGCATCAGTCTGAAGTTGATTTGAGTTCAGATCCTAGATTTTAAAAATAATTAAGCCATCAATTTGTGGAGCTTAATCTGGCGCAAACATATGTATATATATATATATATAATTAAAAATACATCATTACATTGTTGTGGTGCACAGTGTACCATTGTCTTTAAGCTAAACAATAATAATTTGATCACTCAATCCACAACTGTTTGTAGGACGCTGCCTTGTACAATAATAATTTGGTCACTCAATCCACAACTGTTTGTAGGACGCTGCCTTGTGCAATTGGCTGCCACGTTTTGCCCACAAATATACAGTCAATTCACTTTACAGTATATTCTGTGAAGCGCTTTGAAATGTCCAGTAGACGTGCAAAGCGTTATATCAAATACATGGGATTATTATTATTAAAACATGGAATTTTGGTATACAGAAACTAGATGTTTGAAATATTATGAATCGGTCAGGGGAAATGTGGATGTAGTTAAATAATCCCTACAAAATATGCCCAATGAAATATGTCAGTTCAAATAGAATAGAAAGCAACAACAACTTGCATTTATATAGCGCCCCTCATGAAGGGTAGAGTCCCAGGGTGCTTGACAGTGGTGGAACATGACGCAGAGGCGGGGAGAGGGGGGAGGTGACCGTAGGCACAGTTGAAGAGGAAGGTCTTCAGGCATGATCTGTAGATAGGGAAGGAGGAGACAAGATGGAGGGATAATACAGGAAGTGTGTTCCAGAGTATTGGGGCGTAGTGGCTGAAAGGTTCGCTCACAAAATGTACAGTCAGTTAGTTCACTTTACTGTGAAGTGCTTTGAGACGTCTCAAAGATGTGATAAGGTGCTATATCAAATGCCAGGATTATTATTACTATTATATAACTTGCCAGTATGACACGTGGAATCTTTTGCAGTGATGTGGCTGGTAATAATGGTTGAGTTATCAACCTGACTCTCTCTAGGGTACAGATAGATGGCTTTCCTTGCTAGTGTTTCCTGGTAACAGCTGGTTTACATTTAAGAAATTTAAATTTAAGAATACATATACCATTCACTTCATACATCCAAGGAACTCTTGTTAGATTTAGCATTGTAATGAACTCCATTGGTTTCATCAACTGTGTTACTGACATACCTGATCGACACTGAAATGAAAATATGTTGTTGCTCTCTCTTTCCCTCTCTGTTAGGAGAAATTTGCAATGAAATGTTATCTTTTCAGTATCACTGTTTAATGTGTGCTAATGGGCAGGCATCAAGACGTCTGATCATTTTATGGTCAGCAGGTTTTCCAAATCGCATGTTAATGCAATAACTAAGAGTGTTATAAAGAGAGAGGGCTATATTGTACACTGGGGCATTTAAAAAGAATTTCAGGGTGTTAGAAATAAGCAGTGTGCCCTTCGATATGACAAGAACACATCTTTTTTGCACTGTGTCAAGCTGTTGTAGGTTATTTCAAGTTTTCTGCTGTGCAAAGCTATTTCCTCTCTAATTTCCCTTCGGAATTGTGAAACCTTACTTGAAATCAATCCAAATGATCAAATCACTATTTATTTTGTGACATTTCCGCCCGATGGAAAAAATGAAATATGTATTTCATGTTCAGACTTTGCTTGACCCAATGGAACAAATTACAGTCTTACTTATTTGTAGAAAATGAAGGAAGCAGCAGCCATTCTTAAACGTCATTCTTCAGAGTGTTGTGCTGTGAAACTTGGCTGCAAAATGCACTGGCCTCCCAAAACAAGATACTAAGGTGTTTTGCCATCACGTAAGCAGGAAAAGAGAATAGAAGCTTGCACTCAAAGTAAGGAAAATAATGTAGGAAGCAATTTGGGAATAAGGACAGTTGAAAGGCAAAGTGAATCACTTTGAGACATCCTCCTGACATAAAAGGAGCTATGTAAATATGAAAAATAATAATAAATAAATAAATTGGTCACTCAATCCACGACTGTTTGTGGGACACCGCTGTGCACAGTTGGCTGCTGCATTTCACCCACAAAATATACAGTCAAATTATAACACTATCAAATGCAGGGATTATTATAAACTCTGTAAGACCAATTCCTTGGTTTTATAGGAACACAGGAGTAGGTGATTCAGACCCTCGAGCCTTTTCCGTCATTCTATTGAATCGTGGCCGATCTGTAGTAGCTCAACTCCAATTTCCCGCCTTTGCTTCATATCCCTTTATACCCTTACCTAACAAAAATCTATTCACCTCAGTCTTGAAAATTTGAATGGATCCAGCATCCACAGCCTCATATCCCTTTATACCCTTACCTAACAAAAATCTATTCACCTCAGTCTTGAAAATTTGAATGGATCCAGCATCCACAGCCTTTTGGGGCAGAGAGTTCCAGATTTCCACTAGCCTTTGCGTGACAAAATGTTGCCGTGTTTCGCCCACAAATATACAGTTAATTCACTTTACAGTATATTCTGTGAAGCGCTTTGCGATGTATCAGAGACGTGATAAGGCGCTATATTAAATGCAAAGATTATTTATTATTATTATAAATTGTCATGGATGTGATCATAACTAATTGGCCTGAAATGTTCATCTAAAATATGTAAAATCCAAAACACGAGGCAACGATTTAGAAGCCGGTAATTACATTTGTGTGTTCAGATGAGCTCAGAACCTAAGAGAGAACAAAGCTTGTGCAGTTTACAAATGTCATCTGATCCCTAGGATGGAATTAGAACCCTTGTCTCCATCCCTAATATTGGTTAGTTCATGTTATGCATAATGTATGCATTAAGCATTGCTTCAGTTGTCACACTGCGTATTCATAAGTTTACAAAAGACTTTGTGGTAGCACTGGTATAATGAAGGCCGAATGAAAATTACTATGAAGTGATCGTGTCCATGTATACATGTATATATAAACACATACCTTATACAGTAATGACTGCAATGTAATAATATTAAAGCTGATTTTCTAATTCAATCTGAACTTATTTGAATGTTTGGATTTGCATCAGGTGCGTACCAGTTAATATGGCCTTTCCCAGGTCAGATATGGGTTCATGCTCTCAGTTCATCAATTAATGACCTGCTAACTGTGACATGTCATGCACAGAGCCTAGGGGGATGGAAGAAGAAACAGGTAGGCGAGCAACAGCTCAGAAACTATGCTGGAAGAAAATAGTGAAGTAGTGTTACACTCAGTTTTTGTCTCTTCCTTCTGTACTTCATTGTTTTCCTAACTTTAAGCATGTGGTGCAATGATATCAGCTGAGTGACAGTGGTTGAGGGGGGAGGAAGGCAGAGGCAAGGATTGTCAAGCTAACCCCAGGTCTCAGCCATCCTGTTTTTGGTCTTAAACCTAGGAGATTTGGTAGAGTGGCAAAGACTGCTTTTGCCCTCCGAGGTTGAATGCATCTCTGTATAGATATCCACCTACCTAATCAATCATTATTTCTGTTTATGAATGAATTCTTTTCACGCTGCTGCTCCTTTGTCACTTGCTTGAGCCGACCTGCACTGCCCAGCTGCAGGAATTGTCACCATCTGGCATCCGCTTCGGATCAGGAGATACAATTGGGAATGAGTCCAAAAACAGCAACTTCAGGACTGAACAAGTTAAATTGCTAATCGGAGAAACATATTGATGGACTAAATTCCTCAACATGGAAATTAACATAAATAGTGTCTTAATAAGCAACCTGTTTATAACAACATCCATCCAAACTCATTACACGATTCATTGACCAGCCGTTTTCAAGCTGATTTGCACTAGTCTGAAGCCAGACCAGATGATTTTTCCATGTAACGTATGAATGATTTTCAAAGAAATGGCTGTGGCATCAGGTACATTTTGTCTCCCATTGAACTCCACTGAACATCTGATTGATCGGATAGGTTTTAAACTGTTCTAAGGCCTTGGCCAAAAAGGAATATTTGTTTATTGTAAAAAGCAGGGATATGATATCAGAAAACTAGTTATTAAGTAAGATCATAATAATAATTTCTAGAAATTGCTGTGATGTTCTAACAGATAAATCTTGGCAAGCTCTGTGGTAAACTTGCCTGCATTAAAAAAAAATCCACAAAAAAAAGGCATTATAACACTTTAGTTATTTTTTTAATCAATTTAGTTTCTGTCAGTGCAATTACAAATTCAACTGAGGTGCACAAGTAAGCCTGGTAGAGAATAACAACACAATGTAGTATCAATAAAAACTGCTAGCTGTGATAAAGAAAGTAAATGCAAAACAAAAGCTTCAGATACATCAAAGCAACAGGACCAGAGGACACAGGTTCAAGGTTGTGAAGGATGAGTTTAGGATGAGACCTGAGGAAGTTTTTTTTTACACTGAGGGCAATCCATAGTTGAATGGGTTTTTGGAAAGGGTGGCTGAGGCCAAGATTCATTCAAGAAACAGCTTGGGGCTATAATGGAAAGGCAGTATCGCTCTGCGACATTATCCTACATAACCTCTGCTGACACCCCACACTTCTACCGCCTTCGCTCAGGTGGCTGAGGTTTTCTTCACGTCCTTTGTTCCTTTCATTCAACCATTGGCAGCCGTGCTTTCAGCCACTGTGCCCTGAATCTCTGGAGCTCCCTGCCTCAAGTCCTCCTCTTGCCCCCACTTTGTCCATCTTCAAATCACATTTGAAACTTTCCTCTTCGACTGTACCATGGGTCATCTCCCATCTCTTTCCAGCTCGGTGTCAAGCCACCCTGTTGTTAAATGCCCTGAGAACTGAAGGCGCTATACAAATGGAAGTAGTTGTTGTATTCTGGCAATGCCTATGATGGAAGGATCTGGCAACGCTCAGTGACCACTAATTACAAGTCCAGCCTGAGATATATGTGGAGAACAGGGAGCACCTTGATAATTTGAAGCTTGTAGATACTTGGGAGCATGTCATTTATTGGTGGTGACAATCAGCAAGCATGGTCAAATGTTTCAAAACTTTTAAAGTTTGAGTGAGAGGCTGGACATGATGAAGGGAAAATTGTGATGTATAATAGAAAGATAGGAAAAGAGGAACAACAGGAGATCATTCAGCCCATCAAGTTTATTGCATTTTTGCAGATCTTTTAATAACAATGTCCCACCCTTTCACCATACCCCTCTATGACCTCTATCTACCGTTCAATCATCCCTATTGATTCTGTCTCTTGAGATTTCTGAAGCTGAGCATTTCTTGTCTCAACAAGTCGACATGTGAAGAAATGCTTCCTGACCTCAGCTCTAACTCAGGACCTTGCTCAGCTCAGCTAAGTGGGATGTAAAATGCAGCAAATACGCTATAATCCGATGTCGTCAGGCTTGTTACATTCTTCATACTGACTGAAGAATGATTGCAAACAAGAAACTCGCCAGAGTAGTGTTGTCCAACCAGTTTGTTCTATGACCTATAATAACTGATCCCAGGTAATTTGTAAATGGTTGTGAAGGCAGGAGCTTTCTCTCGTCAGAAAGTTAACAGAACTAGAGCTTGAGGTGAATGAAACAGAGCTACCCTTGCGCTAAATTCAAAGGTGATCTATGTGATCACTGGATGTGATATCTATGTCTGCACTGGATATGATTCTCCCCGACAGCTGTTTTAGCTAGATTAAATTCTCTCCCTTTGTGTCGCACTTTAAAGAAGTAGACTGCATAAATAAACATGTCCTGTCAGGGAGTTGATCTTCATTTTCTGCCGTAGGACTCTTTTTGTATTGGTGAAGCATTGGAGTGAGTGCATGAGACAAATGTGTAATACAGTCAGATTGTGTGCATTTACTTTATGGTGCAATAGGCACCACTCATCCCCCATTACACAGTCATGTTCTCCCATCTCCTTGAATTCTCAGGGCACCTTGGATTGGCTTTCTGCAAAAACCTCTAGGAGTTTTGTTTTTCCCCTTTCGCTACCTTCTCAACATTGAAGCTACATAAATGGTTTTGGCTAAAAAAAAATTCCAGGCACTTTATTCCTGAGGTGAGGGGAAAGTGACTGTTGGGGCCGTCTTTCAGGTTTTAGGCATTTTTTTCAAGACAAATAGATGGGAGAGGGGGTGGGCAGGTCAAGATGGAAACGTTTGTGGGATGGAGTTTCAGAGGGTAGGGGATAATGGCTAAATGCAAAGCCACCTATGGTTTGGCTGTAGAGCTGCGGAATGTGCAGCAGGTCCAAGGAGGCAAAGAGAAGATTGAGGGTTGAGAGGATAACAGAGGTAATGGAGGTAGACAGGAACAAGGGTGTGAAGGGATTTGTAGATGAGAGAGGATCTTGATCTTGATCCATTGGGAAACGAGGAGCATGGGAGCCTGGCGAGGACTGGGATGCAGATTTGATGCTGGTTAGAATGTGAGCTGTATCTTATGCAAGTGATGCATGACACAAGCAGTGCTCAACCACTAGAAAAAAGACTTGTGACATCAACCGCTTTCTCCAGGGAAATCTTTGTACATCAATACTTTTGATCCAAGGAGATTTGAGGTTGGAGCTGAAGTCTCGTGAGTCAGAGAGACTTACAGTAACCTGCAGAAAACAGGTTATGCTGTATGTATTTTTTTTGGTGCTTACAATATGACTACCCTATTCAGCTCCATTGATAGGTGACAGTGTGGCATGTGTTGGAAGTTTACTCATGGTTTATTAAGTGCAGTTTGCAAGATTTGCATTTGCCTCTTGAATTTTCTCAATGAGAAAGAACAACAAAGGGAATAGTCATAGATCTTCAAAGAAAAGCCCTTTTAGGCTATCGACATGTAACTGTGCCTTTAGCAAGTTCACCAATAAGTCCAAAAGGAAATTGCTTGATGTTGGAACGAGTGAGCCGAACTTGGATGAAATGTTCAGTTTGTCTTAATTAATGAAAGCCAAATCTAGTTGACAAACTTTAAAATGAATGTTGCTTCAGTTGTGTTTGCTACCTTACTCCAGTCCATTGCCCTTTCCTCCATGAATGTTTCTGATATGGCCATGCTGAAGTAACATATAAGTAAACTCTTAGGAATTAAGTGTTCCTTTGATCTTTATGAACTGAGAATAGCAACGTGTTTGCAGAGCTCCTGAACATAAATAATGTATGAATCCCATTTCGGTACTATAGTCGATCAAGTGCACTGTGTTGTTGTGAGTGAACAAATGCATCAACGTTCCAATGTATTCAGATTGTGTGTGTGAATGATACTTTCAAGATTAAATTTTAGGCAGTGACTATGTGGAATATAGCTAAATGCCTGTTTTGATGTCTATATAAATGTAAATCTGTTCTATCATTTGTAATGAAAGACTGGTATTTTTTCAATTTGTATGCTTCATGCATAATTGGTATATGTTTGTCCCCAGGCAGTAAGATGATCATTAATCAGGAAACAAAAAAAATCTTGCTTTTAAAAGTGATGAGTAGTACTTATTCATTACTGGAGACCTACTGGCTACAGATTAAGGCAGCCTGTATTATTTGTGGATGTATCTAGGATGGCAGATTGCAGAAGTTTCAGGGAAGAGAATACAGACAGAAAATATATTCCTAACACATTGCAGATGGATAGGTTAAGGTGCAGTTAGTGATGTGGCATTTTTTTGCGCTCACTTTTAGAGATGTCTTACTTAAAATGAAAGTGGATGGCTATGGGGTGATAGTATTTTATTGTCAGAATCTTTGAACATTTGTAAATGTGCAAAGGCTGTTGAAAGATTTGCTCAGAAGGAATTGTATCCTGTAGATATGTAATGGAAACAAGGGGGGGCATAATCTTAAGATTAAAGATAGGCCATTTAGGAGTGAAATCAAGAAGCATTTTAAAAATAATAATAATAGTAATCCTTGCATTTGACATAGCGCTTTTCACATCTTCTACACGTCTTAAAGCGCTTCACAGAATATACTGTAAAGTGAATTGACTGTATATTTGTGGGCGAAACACAGCAACATTTTGTCACGCAAAGGCTAATGGAAATCTGGAACTCTCTGCCCCAAAAGGCTGTGGATGCTGGTTCCATTCAAATTTTCAAGACTGAGGTGAATAGGTTTTTGTTAGGTAAGGGTATAAAGGGATATGAAGCAAAGAAGGGAAATTGGAGATGAGCTACTGCAGATCAGCCAAGATTTAATAGAATGACGGAAAAGGCTTGAGGGTCTGAATGGCCTACTCCTGTGTTCCTATAAAACCAAGGAATTGGTCTTACAAAGTTTATAATAATCCCTGCATTTGATATAGTGTTATAATTTGATATGAGGTCCATAACAAGAGAAACTCCCTTCTCTTTTTTGAATAGTACAATAGGATCTTTAACATCCACATCAACACAGAGCAGGGCTTTTAGTTCAATGTATCACTGAACTTTGACGCCTCCAATACTACTGCTCTCCCTCCAGCACTACACTGCAGTGTCAGCCTCAAGAAGAACAACAAATTGCATTTATATAACGCCTTTCACATCATGAGGACGTCCCAAAGCAATGGGACGTCCTTGCCTTGGAAAGGGGGAAATGTAGTTTTATTGATGGAGCAGTATCCCCATCAAATAAGTATTTTATTTCACAATAAATATGATAAATATTAATTGTACGTGCAGTTAGAACTGTTCAGGGAGTGGCTTAAACATGGAAAGGAAACATCTGAAGCTCAGGCGCAGAATGCATTTGATAAAATCAATTTAAGGAGGTAGAAGAGAGAAATACAGAGAAGAAATATCAATTCTCTCTTAAACATTAGGGAGTCATTTGATACTGTTCATTTTTGTTCACTGACAAGTCAGAGCACCCAAATCCATAAAAGTATCAAACAAGGAATACAATACCATAATAGGAAAATTACATCAGACTTGACTAGAAGTATTTGTACTTTAATACCAAACACACAGTTGCTGCTTTGTGCAGAGCAGAGATGCAAATGACTATTTGGTGATGAGGTCCTGACTAACCATGTATTTCCCCATGCCTTCTGGGCAGTGCATTCCACATTCTCACAGTAATTGTGTACAGAAAGTTTTCTGGATTCACTTTTAGCCAGCTTAGCTCTAATTGCACCTACTTTTACTTGTCCTTCATTACCTCTTGTGAGGTACCTGTGGCCTCCACCATCGGATGCATTATTCATTACCAAAGACATAAAATCCCGAGTGACTGTGAAAACAATAATCTTTATTCCTCCCTCCCCAGCTTTCTCTATTAATAAATGACATCCAGCTGGTCTTAATTTTCCTTTTGACAGGAAAAGATGTATCTGCATGATTAGCCGAGCAAGGAACTCTAAACTATTATCAATTACACTAATTAAAGTCAAATAGAAAGAACACTCGTCTTTGTTCACAAAATTTAGATGCTGTAAATCCGTGCATTTAGTGACTCCTCTTATTTTATGTGATCCAGTGTGATGTCGGGCTTGATCCATTCTTCTTAATTATTTTAGACAATGCTCAAGCATAGCAAATGGGTTTTAAATTGACATCTCTACCCCACAATAAAACATTGAAGTAACGTAAAATAAAACCCAATGAAGGCAATACCGCCCAACAACTACTTGCACAGAACATATGTCAGGATCACAGGAACAGAAGTAGGCCATTTTCCAAACCCTTGAGCCTGTTTCCAGAGGGAGGGTTGAAAAAATGTAAGTGGGATTTGGTGATACAGTGGGTCCCTTCACCTCTCGAACTTGGATTTGAATCTAAGATGAAAAGTTGTGACATGGGAGTCAGTGCCTGCAATGGGCAAATCTATTTTCTAGTGTTTAACATCATTCAACTTACTAAACAAGAATAAAGGAGATTAAGCCCACCCACCTTGGCACTCGCTTGACATTCCTTTTGTTTGCAGAATCTACACAGACTATTTACCTTACATACGGCTTTAATTCCACAGCCGTCTGATGAATCGGAAATATGTCCATTTCCTCAATAAGTGCTTCAATCAAGTGATGTTTCATTATACAACACAAGATACAATGTAATCCAATTCCTGAAATCATACATTTCTGTGGCTTCTTTAGCTGAACAATCACTTCCTTGCGTTCTCTGTGCTTGCCTCCACACAAAATCTATCTTTAGATTCATTGAAGTAATTCCCATGAAATTAAAAATAAACCTCTTTAATACTTTTTCTTTCCAGCAAGGAATTGTTGGGCTCCCTTCACCTCTTTGCATAGCTCAATGTCTGAACTCTTGAACCGTCTTAATTGCCATACTTAATTGCCCTACAGTTTTTTTGCGACACTTTATAAGTGAGGTGAGAAACACCAGTCAAAATTCTCCACATGTGATCAGATCACACTGCTTTGTTTAGTGCCAGAGTGTCTTTTTCCTGAGTTTTAATCTGGGAATCTTCTTTATCATCTTAAATGATCTATTTACACCTGCAATCATGGAGATGCAGCACCATGATTAGAAGCTAGCTATGCGGTTTTAGCTGGAGAAACTCCAGCAGTACCTCAATGTACACTCTGAAGTCACCAAGCCTCAAATGTTAGGTAAAACAGGTGCCTCACCTCAGCCAGAGAGTGTTTGCATTCCATTGCTGACACAGGGAAATTTCCATGCGTATGTGCTGTAATATGTGGAACTCTCAGTCTGATTGGGATACTCTGAAGCACGGTGATGGGTTTCTGCATGTGTCAGACACTTGCCTGATCAAAAAAAAATTAGGAGCATCAACCAGCACATCTGAATATTTTACCTGGTCCCATCTTACTTATTTAACCAAAATATACCAGATTTGGGAATATATTGATCGATTAGTCCATTATTGGTTGTTAGTTGGTTAAACTCCAACAGTAACCCATACTTCCAATGCATACTTTGAGGTTCCAGGATTTGGCTCTTGTAGATTCCAGTATTAGGTGAGTAGGATGTACCCCTTAGGGAAGAGAATATGGACTTCATTCCAGTATTTGATGAGTAATAATAATAATAATAATCCTTGCATTTGATATAGCGCTTTTCACGTCTTCGAGACGTCCCAAAGCGCTTCACAGAATATACTGTAAAGTGAATTGACTGTATATTTGTGGGCGAACGCAGCAGCCAACTGCGCACAGCAATGTCCCACAGACAGTCATGGATTGAAAATGACCAATTTATTATTGTTTTTTTTTGAGGAATTATTATTAGGCGTGTGGAGTATGGAAACTTGCCAAGGTTTCGCCCTCTGCCTGGAATTGAACTCAAGTCTCTCACTTGAAAAGAGAGTGCTCTAACCACTGAGCTACAGGAGTAGGATGCACCCCTCAGGGAAGAGAGTATGGACTTCATTCCATATTAAGGGAAATTTCAGTGTGTAGAATACTCTGAAGCATGGTGATGGGTTTCTTTGTGAGTCTGATATCCAGCTGACCTAACAAATCTTATCCCTGGTACACTGGATTGGACTCATTTAGTCTTACAAGAAATTTTACTTTTGACTGCGAGTGAGGGCAAGATTTTTGCAATTGCATGCAATTCAACTCAAGTGTGGAAATGAAAGCAAGACAAGCCTGATGGGTTTAATACTTCCCTTGTTATCTTATTCCTCAAAGCCATGAGGGAATAATGTTAGAAAGATCTTTCTTGCTGCTTTGAAAAGATAACTTCAATGATGATGCATGCTCATTGTGTATTTTCTTCTTTTTAATAAAATGTGATGACAGTATATTGTACTTCTAGTCATTTGAAGTAAAATGTTGTTGTTCATTGATAGTAATTGGTGAAGCAATAAAATCACTGCATCACTTTCAGCCCTGAACCTCCAGTTAACTTTCAAATCCTCTGAGATTATTTTGTTTCTTCATGCAGTGAAGAAAGATCTTTATTTTCAGTTCCAGACCAATTGTTCCTTCAAAGCCATGAACCTCAATACTTAATTATCAAAGTTGATTTCAATAGAGAGGAGTTCCCTGGAGATGTAACCACCATTGTTACATTAAGCTCCTGCCTTCTTTTCGTGAATCAAAGAGATTTTTGGGGGGGTTTAGCCAGGTATGGGAAACCCATCACCATGCTTAAGAGTATCCAAACCAAATGGAGAGTTCCATGCATCCCACCTCTGTATGGAAATTCCTATGATATTTATGGGAATGGAATGTACACTTTCCCTGGGGAGGATGCATCCTGCTTACCTAATTCTGGAGAGTATTATTTGCAGGTTGACAAGAACCAAAGCTTAGGGCCCCCAGAATGTGCGTTGGGGATACTGTTATAGTTTGACCAGCTAAGTATTGGAAGCATTCTTTGGATTTTTTTAATTGGGAACCATTCTACCCATTATGGCTTTGGCTTGCAAGGTTAACAGGAGCTGAATGGGAAGAATCCCTGCCCCCCAGTTACTGCTCTGCCCTTCCAAGTCCTGCGGATGAGCCAGTCTGGCTGGGCTGTCATCAGCAGTGCCCTGGAATACTGCGGACCTGCTTGACTCAGAAACAGGACTACAGAGACCACCACAGAGGGTTGGCTTGATTCTGATATTCCGTTGGCAAACAAGTCGTTATGGAGCAAGTTCAGCTCCAAGGAGTCACCCCACTTACTACCCCACAAGAAGGATAATCACTTAGTGATCATTTGACATTGGACGAGCATAATTTAGAGCCCTCACTAGATGAACGGTAGGTATCAGGAACTCCAGGTGAGCTTCCTGGTGGACAACACAGCTCAGCATGAACTGCTTGAGATCATTGTTGCCATCTCCCTGTCCACAGCTTGGACACACATCCCCTCACTTTGAGCATGATGTTGATTCCACCAGTTGGAGATGCAGAGCTTGAGCAGCTGTTGCTTACCTCTCTGAAAACCAATCAAGGTGGATTCCGACCCTTGGATATACAAACATGTGTTCATGAACCTGGACTCCAGCAGCTATAATCCCAAGTCTCATAGTTTCCTATCAGCTATCTAATAGATATCTAAGAGAACAGTACTATATGATTTATAATTGTATAGCTCCTTTCATGTCTGGGGGATGTCTCAAAGCTCATTACAATGTCGGGTGGGAACCTGAGCTGGGGATGAGCTGAGGGGGGTGGGAGCTAAAAGGGGTGGTGAGGGGAAAGGTAACCAAAACACTGTCAAAGAAGTATAATAAGCACAGTCAAATAATTATTGATCTGGGAAGTGCAGATAACATTAAAGGGCTTCTTTATTTTGCAGAACTGTTTCAGTCTCCATTGTCTTGTGTATTCCAATAGTCTGCCTCCACCATCTCTTTTCAGAGCTCTACATAGTCATCCTACTGATCAGTCAGAATGATGTACTGTCTCACAGCTTGCGGTCACATTCAGCTTAACCTTTTATCCCTTCTCAGTCAACCCTATTACTTATTCAGCCGTGTGTCGTCTGTGCTACATCAAAGGTTAGTACCCATTTCACGATACTGAAGATGATCTTACTCAGAAAATACTGAGTGTAAAACGTAATATCTGTAAACTAGATTTGGGTCACTTATTGTAACTGCTGGTTTGCGAATATCAAGTTGTGAGATTCATAATCCAACAAATTGCAAATCAACAAAGGCCAAAAAAGGAAGTGAGGAGTAAAACACAAGCCCTCTATTGGATTTTGTCAGTTTGGAATCTGCTACTCCATATGCTCGAGATAAAATTAGTCATTCAAACCCATTGCTGTTTGTGGGACATTACTGTGTCCAAATTGGCTGTCACTTTGGCCTATAAAATACTCAGTCTGTCTTCCAACAGCTGTCACCTCAAGTCTCATAATTTCCTATCAGCTATTTGATGGACATCTGAAGAGAACCAATACTCTACAATGTACACTTCATAGTAAATCCGATGAATCTCTTTGAAACATCCTTCTGGTGTAAAAGTTACTAAATAAATTGTGAAGATTATTTAGGTTATCTATTATTTATTGAATCTCAACATCCAATCATCAGAAGTGCAGTTAGCAACTCAAAATCTTTTTAACTTCTCTTCGTGCTCTTGTACAACATTAAACTATAATTGAATTTGGAATAAAAATAATTTTATTTTCAAATGCCATTAACCAATGTGTTCAAGCACTTTTTACACATGATACAATTATTCTATTTTAATTGTAAATGGTTTCTTGTACCAACTCTCCTCTGCTTAACTAGAAGAAGCTCCATCTCAATGTCATTGCATTTGAAGCCTTCAGTCTGTAGATCAAAATGCTAACCTCTGCTCAATCTGACATTTGAAGGACTAACAAGCTCGACCAGTTAAGGAGATAGGCTGACATAGCATTTATGGATCTAACATTTTGGGTGTGCTCTACAGTCCAGGTTCACTGTCTGTCATGTCAATTAGATTTTACCCGACTCAACGACGCTTGTGTGGATAACCTTTTTCTTAAGCAGATGTGATACATCTCCTTGGAGCCAGAATGATGACGTACGTATCAAACTGCATTGTCTTAAATATACAAAGTGTAAAAAAAATGTCTTTTAGATTAGAGCATGATGTAGTTCAATATTTTCACCTTTCCAGAAGGTCTGATGCAAACTATTCTGGAAGAGTGATATGTTTTGTTTCATAGATGTTGTTTAATAATGTTGTTGACTTGAACATCATTGAAAAACATTGCACTGAGGATAATGCAAAATACTGTATTTGTAGTCACTGTGCAATTTAAGTGGTTCACTTGTGCTATCCTGCCATGAATCAATCTTAAACACGTGAGTTTGCTACTAAAGTAACTGCTGACTTGTACATTTTTAGAATCCTAAATTCAAATATTGTTACAGCACAGAATCAGCCTAGTTGACTCATCCAGTCTGTGCTGATGTCTCTCCACACAACCACCTAAACTAATCAACTAATCCTGCTCTCCTGCTCACCTAATACTGGAATATACTTTCTTTTACATTCATCTTTCGCAGAGTCCAAATAAATTGGCTCTACTTAATTTCTACTTAGTTTCTGTGGAAACGCTGAACCCAAGCAACTTCACTTGTGTCAAATAGATATAAGGCAGAGAAATTTAGATCTGAATCACTAATTTACTCTTTCTGGCTTCTGAATATTTGGAACTCCCTACGATATGAAGTATTGGTTCCTTCAGCAATTATACCATGATTTATATTCTTGAAAATACAAATGTTTCAGTGCATATGTGATGACAAAAAGTCCTTTTTTTTAGCGCACTGATTTATTCCCATTTCTTGATTGGCTTCCTCTCCCCAGCTCATTGAGTGATAGTGAGCGTATTATAAAATAGTTGCTACTTTGCTAGTGGCATAGTGGCAGTTAATTGCTCAAGACTTGGTGCAATGCGCAGATGCAGTGCTGCAAAACACATCTATTATCAAGTGTAGTTTCCAATCTTTTCTTTACTATTCCAATGTACAGTCTGTACATCTGACCTTGCAGTACATAGGGAATTGTATGATTTGGGTTCATGACTATGTTTAATTGGATTGAGACTGCTAGGATTCAATTAATCTGTTGGTTTTAATAAACATCAGATTGAAGAGATCTTTACAGACTGTCTTCTCTGGACTGGATTCAAACCAGGTCCCAGAGATGTATTAACAGCATCTGAAACTACAGGCTTTATGATGACAAGCATACACATGAAATATGCAGTCAATCAAATTTGTTTTTTTAAAGAGGAACATTGTACCAAATCCTTGGATTATATCTCATTTCCTCCTCACAAGAGACTTTTGCAAGAAGCTAGCCCTTCTACAACCACAACAATTTGCACTTACATAGAGCCTTTCACATGTCTACAACTGCTTTACAGAGACAGTTGAAGTGCGAGCAGAATGGGAAATAAGGCGGGTTTGTTTTTTTGAGGGGGGGGGAGGGGGAAGGGGTGGCTGAAGACATATTGAAAGGGATTTAGAGGGAGATTTGAAAACAAAGAGGGAGGGAGCCAGGTGGAGATAATTCTGAATAAAGTTCCAGAGAGTGAAAGATAAGCGTTTGAAAGATGACCCATTGATACTGATGCATGAAGGAACCCAGCGTTGAAAGAGTAGAAGATGTGGGACTCTGTGGGACACCTCCCAGCATGGAGAGTGCTACATAAATGTAAGTTGTTGTTGTTGTGTGAGCAACCTCCAGAGATCACAGAGGTAGGATTAGGCAAATTAGTGGGCGTCATTTAATTTTATTTATTTAATCTCATGTTTCCAGCATATTTAATCTTATCTATGTTCCTATTATAGCATCAACCTGTTTTACATAGAATGATATAGCATGGAATTAGGCTATTTGGTTCAACAAGTCCATGACATTATTTATAGTCTACATGAGCCTCCACCCTTCCTATCCTATTGAACCCTTCATAATTTTAAACACCTCTACCAGGTCCCCTCTAAAATGTCTCATCTCTAGAGATAAAAGCTCCAATCTGTCAAATCTTTCTTGGTAGGTGTATCCACTCATCCCTGGTAACATGCTTGTAAATCTATGCCACGCTCTCTCCAATACTATAATATCCATCCTGTAAATATGGTGACTGTTTGTCAAATAATTCCAGTATTGAGGCCTCAGCCACACTTCCTGAAGACCCATTCCAGTTATTGATCACTTTCTGTGTATTCTCACTGCTTCTATCAGTCAACACAATCCACTCTTCATTCGGGAAAGCGGGCTAAGCTAAACTGTAGACTTTCAATGGTGTTCTGTGCTCATACAGCTAGTCCTACATTCGTAAAGATGAACTGGATACGTCTTGCAATGTTCCTCTCAATATTTAAGGTAGGCTTTTGTTAGACTTTGGCTAAAAGACAGAATTACCCTGAGTTTGGATAAAGCTGTGTTTACAGATGAGAGGTTAATATGTGTTAGAAAGGGAGGCATTACATGTGTGTAACAGGTCTGCGATTACAAATAAATAATAATTCCTAAATTTGATATTGCGCCTTTCTTTTTTAGACGTTTTAGGACGTCTAAAAGCACGTCACAGAATATACTGTAAAGTGTATTTTGTAAGCATATATTCAATTCTCAGAAAAGTAACAACAAAACGCTAAAAGATCTTCTTTATCTCAATCACTCTTATGATTTTGTGCACTAAATCCATTGTAAGTGGAAATCAATATTTATTGAAAGATTAACTGAAACAAAACATGGAAAACAAGAACCAAGAGTTACGCCATAATTCACAATTGCCCTCTCAATAACCTCCACACCTAGATAGCAGGTGCTTGAGAACTAACAATGGTGATGATCTATTTCCTGCAATGCAAACTGGTTTCAGTCAGTAGCGTTATGCCTCTTGGTTTGCAAATTGGGCACTGTCAGCCGAGCAGATTGGTGATATTATCAATCCGATGACTATACGAATCTACCATCTGTTATCCTCCTTCATGCACATTCGGGATGTTGCCAGTCAGATCCTTCTAGAAATTCTCTAATAGATACCCTGGTGGAAATATTGAGCTTCCTTCAAGTGCAATTGGGTCAATCTGTTTGGAGGCTAATCTTAGGGCTCCTTGTGGTGGGTGTTCCCTTTCTCCAAACTTGTTCAAATTTTTGTTAGTTTTACAAAGTTGGTAAGTGGTCAGGTTACTTGCCCTGATTCTTAGTGGTAAAAATATCCATTTCATATAATCACCTTGTTTGTTAAAGACTTTAAAAAACTGTATTTTGTTTAAACACTGAAGAAAACAGACTTCCAAACTAAAACTAAATTTAAGAATTTTCCAAAATTTTGCTCAATCTGGTATTAAGGCTCTGAAAGATTGAGCGCTATTTGTTTATCCGCAATACAGAAAACAAATCATATTGCAAACTAAATTCAATGAAGTATTAAAGTCAGGGCTAAAGTCAGAATATTCTAGCACTCATCATTTGATTCCCCATTTAATTTCTTCTTTCATATAAAAGGTGATTTGTTTTGTGTCATTTAATTCATAAAAATAATTGGACAAAATTTTGGCTTATGCCTCAGCGACCAAAACTCTGCAGTGCTGGAGGTGCGCCTTTAGGGCGCACTAAAGAGATTGAATACGATGTTTGGAGATCTGATTCGATTGATTTGCTAATATAGCCCAGTTTCAATTGTAGTCTGCTATATCCATTGACAACTTCTACTTAAACTGCCCTCTTTCTTTCCCCAGCACGCATACTCCTCATGCCAAGCAGCGTAGATACCAATGTGCTACATAAAGCATTACATGGACTTTTTGTTCATATCAGTCCGTATGTATTACTGTTACTGTCACAGGGACTTTTGATGTAGTAGAGTACAGACCCAGTAGATTTGTAATAAGTGTTAATCTAACAGTCTCGTAACCATAAAATCTTGCTTCAAATTTTCTGTATATGTAGTTAATGGGGGGGGGGGGGGAGTAGGGGGCAAAGAGAAGGGAGAACGGATTTCTGAAAAGATAGCAGCTTGATTTATTTAGTGAGGTCTGCTTCTTACTTTGTGGTTTAATTGATGTTTTGAACATTATGCACAAATCCATTATGGATGAGTTTAATTCAAAGTGGGAAATGCAAACTTGTTCTAATTCTACAATAGAAAGGATTCCTGCCAAAATTACAATATTCACTGCAGCCAACCTGTGACAAAGCCAGAAAATATAAGTTGCTTTCATTTTTCAAAGCATCCTGTCACATCCAAAAAGCACTTTACACAAATTTCTCTTGAGTGTAGCGACTGGTGATTGTAGGCAAAGGTGACAGACATTTTGTAGACAGCAAAGTCCTACAAATAGCCATGGGCTGAACCACTGACTTTACCTAATGAATTGTTGGTCTGGACACTGGGAAAAACTCATTGGATCTTACCATCCATTTGAACATACAAACCCGACCTTAGTTTAACCTCCCATTTGAATGATGACACTTCCGACAGTATTGCATTCTCCCAGCACTGCTCTACAGTGTCAGCCTAGACTATGAGCTCAAGTGCCAAGGTGAATCTTGAACCTCCAATCTGTTCAAGAGGCAAGAGTAGTACCAATTGTGGCAAGTTGACAGCCCCACAACGACAGACAAGACTATTTTAGCCGTGAGCATTCAGAATTTAACATATTTTGAGGCTGTTAAGAATGCTAACTCATTCTTTCTGAAGAATGTTAGGAACAAAGATACATTGCATAATGATACCAACTGGAAAAAGCAACACGGTTTTAAGCAGGTACATATTTTGATAGATTAAAATTATTATTTGCAGCTTCAAAAAGTATTTCCATGTTCCATTCAATTTTGCTTAATTCATAACAAAATGGAATAACATAGATATTGATAAATTTAACAGCTTGTGATGAATTCACAAATTATGCATGTAGCCTACAATGAAGTGTGGGGAATTAGCATGTGTTCGGTGTAGATTCCGAATATTTTGCTGATTTTTTTTATTATTGAACTATTTTGTGTTTAAGAATTTAAAAGAAAAATGATCTGATATGTTGATAATTTGAATCCAATGTTATTAAAAGGCAGAACATTAAGAAAATGTTCATTCATTTGCTAAAAGGGAGTTTACAGAGGAGTTTATTTTCTATTCATTGGCTGAAGTCCTTTATGTGAATTTTGCATTTGTTGACAACTGTGTCAACATTAAAAAACGTCAGGATTCTAGCAGCAATTTCTAATCAATCAGATCCAAATGTATTCCTAGTCCCCAGTCTCTCCAATGTGAAAGACTTTATCTTAATCACACAGACTTTGTGATCAAGATTAAAACACATTTCTACAGTAAAATGATAATGGAATGAAAAGAAAGGGAGGTAATATTTATATCCCTCCATCGTTTTCTATTACATGTTTATTGTTAGTGTAACCACATTTGCAGAAGAAATACTGTAGAAACCATTGGACTCATAAATGTGTGGCAAAAGCCAAGATATAAAGGGCAATAAAATATATTATTCAATATCTCAGTGCAATTTGCAGTTCTAATATAAAATATAAAACCCTAGCACTCCTATTGATTTTTTTTTAAAAATCTTAGTTACATCTAATAGCACAAGCCCTAAAATTTCAGCTTAGTCAATGGATTAGTGAGTTCCTAGAGGAAGTAACATTTATTATTTCTGATGCCTCTAAAAAAAACCTTGTTTGTGTAAACTTGTGACTTGCTTATAACAGGACAAAATAAACCAATTCAATTTTTTATAATTGTGCTATTTATGGATATAAACCCATGATTATATTGCACGCATAATTTAGTGTCTGCGGCCCATCATTGCAATTGCCTACTTTTGCTTAAACAATAATACATATATACAACCTGTATACACTGATTCCCATTTCCAACTCATTCAGACGTGATCTCAGGTCTTTACTATCATAAAGATATGGTCACAAAATGTGCTATTTATTGTTAGAAACTGATATTGGCCAGTCACCTTTAAAAGTGGCACAAAGTTAAGATATCTTGGTTATAGCAACAATGTGCAATGTAGCTTGCATAAGTGCTTCTGAAGTAGCGCACAAAACTACAGTGTTTACAAATAAAAGCATACCCTTTGAGAGGATGTCAGAAATGTCATTTACAAGTGAGACTTTTGCCAGATATAGACCAGATTGCAAAAACCCATTTTCTGTTTGCTGATTCAAGCAACACTTAAAAATTGTCATTTTAGCCATTCTGTAATTTGATTTGTTTTTTTGTAAAGTGCAGTGTGTTCATTTTTTCCGGTGATGAAAAGTATTACCATAAGTGCAACTGCTGCTTTATGCCCGTGTAGTTAATGAAAGTCCTTCTGACACTTACCATTCAAACCACCTTTTAGTTCTTTACTTCATTGACTGCGGAACATTTGATATTGCATTTTGTTTCAGTTAATTTATTCCAATACTGTATTGTCACTGCTGCAAGGATTGACTTGCAAAATTCAAACACGATCCTTTGTGCACCTAAAATAACAATGTCCATCAATGCTCCATAAGGCATTTTAATCTCATCCAACCATATATTACGAAAAATAACTGACATTTGGGTGATATCCTGGTACAGGTTAGAGTGGACCTTGGTCTCATAGGGCAACCTGGAACGAGACCATTCCAATGAGTGAAGCTCTTGTTCAGCTCCATCACTTATTCATTCGGGTACATTCACCATCAGTCATTTGTTATGAATGAGTGAATCATAGGTTGAACTGTGGGATGTCCCCTTTAAGAGGTTTCCACTGTATTGCACAAACCACACAGTTTGTATGTGTGAACCAGCAATCTAGGGGAAGAAGGGGGAAAGAAGATGTCTGAAGCAGACCTTTAATAGAATGCAGACTTCCCCAGCAGGAATAATTGGCTTTTCCACAGTTATTTGTTTCTGGAGCAGCCTAATAAAACTAAGGCTCATCAAGAAGAAATGGTCTTAACTGACAAACAGCTATATAGTTAGAGATTAATGCTATGTGGAATTACTTAACAAATGGATGGTTGTATAAGAAAAGGACAGCATCTGTGCTGTCAGCTGTGCCATGTGCAAATGGATTTCATAAGTATCAGTGAAGACATTTAAGCATCTGCTGGAGGGCCTGTATTCATTGTAACTGTGGCTGCACAAGTTACAGTCTGAAACTGAAAGGTACGGTTAGAGACATCGCATGCAGTGGGTAGTCTGATTATCTTCATTTCAGTCATAATTTATTTCACATTTGTTTAGTAGTGTTTTTTTCCTGGATTTAATTTTATAGTCACAGAATAATTGTATTTCATCCCTGTCAGTGTAAAAAGGAACAGTAGCATTCAGACGCCCTCTCTTTAGGGCTCCTGCCTTTCCTTTCTATTTGCTGCTCGTTCTTCTGTGTGAGGATGACTCGCAGTGAAGAGGCAGCCCAAGTAAAACAGAATCCACTAATATTGTCAGCACTTATGTTCTAATTTCTATTGTATAAGCTGTTGATATGTTTCCTTTGGTTATTAGCCCCGAAAAAAGAATTGTTTGTTGGTCTTGTTTATTCGTTCCACAGATTCTCCAAATCGAGTCCCAAAGTGTAAAAGCTGAGTAGAACTCTTTTGAATTATTCACTGCCCTAAATTATTTATGAGCTATAATAGCTTCTGTGCATGTGCGGCAGCTGAACCCTGATAGCTTCACATGACTTAGTTGGAGGTGATAATGTGAATATTGCTGCACTGGATGTGGAGAGCATTGAAATAAGGGGGCGGGGGAATACTGAGAGTATTACAAACCCTCCTTCATGCACAGAGGAATCTGGAATCTGAAATTAAAAAAATCTGCTTCCCCACTACAATGTAAAATGCAGAAGCCGAGCTGCATAATACGATTTAATTATAAAATGTAAATGAAACATTCCTCCTCCTACTTCTTAGGGTAAAGCCAAGTATTAAAACTCACAGGAGATGGTAATGCAAAGTCAAAGGGATGTGTTCCTTCGCTACTTTAATATTTGGATTTCAGAATCACTGTTCTGCTTAGCTTCACCCTCACATCTTCCTTGGAATCCACACACTGTGTTGTAAGCTGTTTAATGCGCTCCTAGACTTCAATTCATTTTCTATATGCAATTGAAACTTTGTACCTTTAGTCTGATTCCTTCAGCTGCTGAACTCACCATTTCAGTTGTTTGGTAAATGTTAACAGGGCATATATTTAAGCAAATTTTGTTTTGAATACTGTGGAAATGCACTATAAAGTATCAATATTGCTAATATGCCTATTTTCTATGATTCTTTTTCCTACTTAAAAAAAACTGTGCAGCAACTTCCTTTTTTGTATTATATCAGCATTAGGGATAGGGTGGGTGGGAGCTGCATTTCCAGTTGATCCTCTTCAGTTTAATATGTTGCTTACCTTCAGTAACTATGTTAGACTAGTTTATGAATTACAGTATGTTGGTTGATAGTAAGGCCATTGATCGCCTCTGCAGCATTGCATTGAAAATCTGACTGAGCCGTAACTTCAGAGTACCGCTGGGGAAGAGAGGGAGCAGTGGGTCATTTCTTCACTACACTCAATCCTAGCACTGCCAAGTTCTGGGCACATACTGCAGACTCACATCCACTATAGGCTGGATTGAGACTGTCACATCTCAATTCATCTAGAATCTTTAATAACCATTAATGAGAGAAGACTTCGGATTCCTTCTTTGTGCCCAAGATTTTTAATGGGTCTCCAGAGATGAAGGGCTTTGCTAGGCTGAGAGATTTTTCTTAGCCGGCTGTACCACTCTTTTTATTTATGAAAAGATAGCCAAAAGGAGCAAACACTCATCTGTTTAGATGTCTAATTTAAACAAGTGGTGACATATCTCTCATTACTGAAACTTGGCAAAAGTGTTTGATGATCACAAAATCAGCCTGGTGTTAAATTACAGGCTACTCCAACATCTGCAACTAATAATCATTGCATTTGATATTCCGCCTTTCACCTTGGGAGGACATCTCAAAGCACTTTGTACAATATACTATAAAGCATAGTGACTGTGTATTTTGTTAGAAAACTCAGCATCCAATTTTTACACAACATTGATCACAAGTAGTCGTGAAGTAAGTGAGTGACCAATTTTATTTGAGGGAGTGTTGGCCAAACACCAGGAGAAACTCTTTTTGAATAGTACCACTCTTTTTATTTATGAAAAGATGGCCAAAAGGAGCAAACATGCGACGTCCTCCCGACGTGAAAGGCGCTCAATAAATGTAATCTTGTTGTTGTTGTACCATGGGATCTTTAACTGAATCAGACAGATGAGATCTTAATTTAACAGTTTATTCGAAGCAGAATGGTACCTTGAACAATGCAGTGTCTGGCCTATATGAATTTCAAGTCCCTTTGTGGTGCTTAGACCCACCACCTTCTCACTCAGAAGTGAGTGTTACCAACAGAGCCAGGCTGATATGCAGCCTCACCAGGTTGTAAAGCAGATCTGCCTCATGCAGCATGACTATCTGTAAGGTTTTCTCACAGCACAAGACCACAGAGGCACCAACAGACATCACTTGTCCAGTGCTAACCCAGTTTGTCATAAACAACAGGCACATAATAATACCTCTCACAAAGAATGAACATCTTAAAGTACATCATAAATAGTATGGGGAGCACTGAGGTGGGAGAAAGAATAATTAAGAATATAGGGCAGTTCCATTATAAAGACACCCCACCCTTTCCCCCCAGCATAATTTTCCTTATCGTGCAAAAAAAGAGAAGCACTTTGTACTCTCCGTGTCATGATCGACAATCCCCCAACTTAAATTGGTCAATCACTCCATAGCTGTTTGTGGGACGTCGCTGTGTGCAAATATTTTGTCGCCTTCACCCACAAAACACTGCATTTTACAGTCACTGAATTTTACAGCATATCCTGTGAAATGCTTTGGCACATCCTCCCGACATCAAAGTGCCGATGTGAAATAAAAGGATTATTATTAAATTCATGAAAGACACCAAACAATATTTATTTTCCAAGTAGGTGATTAATGACTAGACCATATTACCAGGAAGGTTATTTGTGGTTAGGATGCTGAAATAATTTGAAAAAAGCTTGATGTTGTGATGGGAGGACGATATAGTGTATTCTGGAAGAATGAAACCAAATGAGCCAAAGGGCCTTCTTCATCCAAACTTTGTATGTGATCTTGTAAGCTTTCTGCCACCACCGATTAGTGATGTGGCAATCTTCAGCCAAGTGAACCAGGGAGTCAAATTTATAAAAATTGAACTCATTGCAAAGGAACCTCAGAAAATGGTTAACCTCTTAAATTCTGCAGGAATTTGTGACTGAATAAGCAATCTTGTATTCATACTGCAATACAATTTAACAAGTGCATAAAATGCAATTGTTTTACTGAAAGGTATCTGGCAATAAAGCATGCAAGCGATCAGTTTAACAACTAGAACTTTAGTAGTAGCAAGGTGAGAATAAAGATTTTCGTGTTTCTTCCACCTTGCTCAATAATAATTCTTCTGAAATTTGTTCCCTGGAGTTGTCTCTGAAATTCACTCATTAACTCCCAATCATTGGGGCATGAGTTCAGTTATTATTTACCATGCACACTCTGCAAGTAGCAGTATGATAGTTAAGGGACTGAATCCTGCTGGCTTAGTTTATTGAGAAGCAGCAATCTGAAAAATAAATTGGCTGAAAAAAAACCTTGCACGGTTATTTTCATAAAACCCATTTTGTTCCTTCATTACCCCGTAGCACTAATTGAGATTTAATTTGGAGTTACAACAAATATACATGCTTCAATGCACTTCGGTCCTGTCTTTTCTACATCCCTATTGACTTTAAGTCTGTCTCTGTCTATTTGAGTTCCACAGGGGTTACAGCTCGCTGAGCACAATACATAAATGCAAATATCCTGTGGTAGACCTCTTTGTGTTTGCTAAGTGGAGTCTTCTTTTATTCTGGATGGGTTAGCTGTGATTTTTAAAGTATGCGTATTGCATATTGAATCTTAAGGCTTTGGGATTGAAAAAGCAGTAGCTCCCAAAGGAATTCACAAGTAGCGACACAGTAACGAAGAATCCTACTGGTAACTGGCAGTATTTCAAAGGCCAACTCACAAGAATCTTGCTGAGATCTTGCAGTCAGCCGTGACTTACTGTTACTCCCCGTTACCATCAAGACTGCCCATTGCCGACTGAAGCACTTATTATTGAATCTTGTTGAGACAGTCTGTCTTTTGATCCAAATATTTTACAATCAGATGATAATACACCTGAAAAAACTCACAACTTTCAGTTTACATTCACAGTATTAAAAATCTGGTTTACTTAAGTACTTGTGCTGTTAACTTGATCAATTAAGAAGATCTCAGAAACAATTCCCAAAATGAGGTACTAATAATAATAATCCTTACATTTGGTATAGCGTTTCCACTTCAGTTCCAAAGTGCTTCACAGGCTATATTGTCAGTGCAGGAAAGTGCATTGACTGTGTATTTTGTTTGTTTTTGGTCAGCCGTGTGTGTGACACATGTAAAAACCCATCACCATGCTTAAGGTTATCCAAACCAGACAAAGTTCCACATATGCATGTCATCTATCCATAGAAATTTCTCCATGTCTGGAATGAGCACATTCTCCTCGAAGGGACATATCCTGCTTACCTAATTCCAGGCAAGGCTTGGGGACCCCAAATATGTGTTAGGGTACTGCTGGAATTCAACTAGTAGAACAACAAAAGCTTGCCATTCTAACATATCTAAAATGATCACTATTGTAAGCTGCTTTTATGCTAATGGAGCAATGTGTTATCACGTCTGGTAAAACATTGATTCAGAGTAGCACTGCTGTCTGTCAAGCTTCCCGCTACTTATTGAACTTGGACCACCCTACCTTTTATGGCTTTGTCTTGCAAGGTTAACAGGAGATGAGTGGGAAGGATCTTTGCTCCAGTGACTGGTCTGCTCAGCCCTGTCGATAAACCTGGCTGGCTGGACAGTCATCAGAACTGCCCTGGAGTATTGCACATCTGGGAGGATTGTAGAAAGCCAGCAAGCTAAGATTGGTAAATATCTGACAGAAGTTCTGAACTCAAGACAAAGTCCTGCCAAGGGAATACCATATTTAATGAACAATAGTAATCAAAAGTATTATAATGTACTTGACCTTCATTGTAGACATCTGCGAATACCATGTAACTTGTACTGCTTCCCAACTGAAACATGCTTACAAATCTTCTTCTCCCCCAAAAAAGACATGTGTTTTGAAAATATAAATCGAGATCCCATTTGTTTGTTAGGTGGATGTTAAATATCCTATAACACTACTTGAAAAGATAAGGGTGTTTGCCCCAGTGTCCTGGCCAAGAATCCCCAACTAAAATTTGTTATTTGGTTCATGCCAGTTTGTGGGTCATCTCTGTGCGCAAATGCATCTACAAATTCACAGTTACACCACTTCACAGTAATTCTTGTGAAGTGCTTTGGGACATCTTCGCAACGTGAAAGACGTTACCAAATGCAAGGATTATTTTTATTATTATACAGCTTAGTTAAAATGTAACAGCTGTAAAACTCACATGGTGATTTTTTCACTAATTATCTGTCTAAGGTATGTACTTTTCCTTGTTAAATAATATTAAAATAGATTGTGTAAAGCAAATTAAAGCACATAGTGGGTAGTACAACATTGACATCTTGTGCAACATTTTAATAATTCATTTGAAGAGTGTTAGAGTGACAGTATTACTCTCATAAAAATAAAAGTAGATAATTTTTTGTTTGAACCTGTTATTATTTCATCCTATTTTTCCTTCTGAATTTATTTAAACGTTATCACATTCATTTATTTTCTGTTTTTAAAATCACGCAGATCCTCACAAAGATCACAGTTGGGTTGACTTGGAATTGATGAAATTGCCTTGAAACTGACAAGGACCTCATCGCATACAAAAAGAGAATACTGCAGACTTGCGAAAGAGATAATGGAAATGATCTATAAAAATATCATTTTTCTATTAATTAATATCACTACATTAGCTAAAGCCAAATTGCTTTTTCAGCTCTAATCTATCTAAATTACATTTTTGTTACACTTTTTTGGCACTAACATTGTAATGGCATCTCCAGCTAATAGACAATTTGAAAGACTTGGTGCACATATTTCACTCTGTCTCACCACAAAGGATTTCTTTTAACTATCTGACCCATTCATTTTGATTCTTATTAACAGTTTAATTCGATTCCGATATTTTGGGCATGCATCACTCTAATGGCAAAAACAAAAGAAAATAAAGTGGGTGTGTAAAAAAAAGCCAATTAAGTGCACTTTTTTGAAGGAATGTTCAGGAAACAATTTGGTATTTCTGAACCTAAGAACCTCAGAGTTGATGACAATGGTAATGCTACAGCCACGCACACACAATTAAAATACGTCAATCAGAGAAATTTAGAAATCTAAATGAAAAAACGTTTATCAATCCAACCCATGAAGTACAGATTTTTGGTGGCAAGTGCTTACTGTGTTAAAGCTACTTTTGCTTACCTAATAAAGTTACTACATTAGCTGTGTGTCACTTTGAGATATTTTGATGTTAGAGGCTCCGTATCAAATGTAAATATTATCACCACACTAATGCACCATCTTCCCAGAACTAAGAGGATGCAGTGGAGTTTCTCCTGAACTTAGGGAGATTTAGATATTGCTGAGATAGCACTGAATGAGGCAGTGAACAATTGGATGAAGGGGAAATGGTATAATGTTGTTGGAGATGGGATAAGAAGGAGCTTAATAATACAAGTTGAAGGTCCAACAGGTTGCCTGACCCAGTTGAGTTCCACAGTAATAGAGATCATATCAGCTCAATTGGTATCACTCCTGAATCTGGGTCAAAAGGATGTGAGCTCAATCCCCAAATTGAGATTTAAAATGTTGTCTAGGTTCACACTCCAGTGAATTGCAAGGGGAGCATTGCATTATTCCATATGTACCAATACTGTGGGGTGGGGGCAGCCAGGCTACAGCTGGCTTCAGGAGGAAAGATTAAAAGCAGAATGATGCTGTGATAAGTCTTAATGCCACTGAACAGAATTGTGTTGATGCTGTAAACAAATAATAATAACATTTATACAGTGCCTTTCATGCTGGGAGAATGCCACAAACCAACATACAGAATATAATGTAAAGAGGGGTGATTGTATTTTTGTGGGCAAACACCCATATAGGAAAGAAAGTACAGTATGTGACACTTATATCTATAATAATAATCCTTGCATTTGATATAGCGCTTTTCACGTCTTCTTGACATCTCAAAGCGCTTCACAGAATAGACTGTAAAATGAATTGACCATATATCTGTGGGCAAAACGCAGCAGCCAGTTGCGCATAGCAGTGTCCCACAAACCGTCGTGGTTGAAAATAACCAATTGTTATTGTTTGGTTTTGGAGGGATTATTATATCATACCCCAAGTATGGAGAATGCAATATCTATATTATATATTATATATAATACATATATACATATAATATAGTACATATATATAATTATATATCTTCTGAAAGATCAATATTGATGAATTTAAAATGTATTCCTTGGAATCCTTTGAGTGGGTAATAAAAATAAAAAAATAGGCAATATTATTAACTTGGACAGGTCTATTTAATGAAGGCTCCAATTGCAACCCTGTTTATGCATGGTAGCACACAGAAAGCTGACAATATAAGATATATTAAGATATTGAACACGGTTGAACTTCCTTTTTTAAAAAAAGAGCATGATCAGCAAATTGTCTTTGTGATAGCAGAACTATTCCCAAATTGTTCAAAGTTTACATGAATACCCCGGTTAGGTATGTTGCAAGGCTAACACAGAATAGGAGTCAATCCTACTTACATGTATCGCTGAGAATTGCATTTATAAAAGACATTTGCTTTGGTCAGCCTGGGAACTGACATATGTAGAAATCTATCATCATGCTTAAATGTATCCAAACCAGACTGGAAGTGTTTGCCCCTTTACATATAGAAATTTCCCTATGCCTGGAATGAAATGTGCACTCTTTTCCAGGAGTGATACAGGGAATTTTCCATGCTGTCTAAGATCAGGATGGTTGGAGATAGAGTTTTGTTGTCCCATTCCTCACACAAACGAGTTACAAATCCAGCTGCAGCAATTGCTAGCCACCACACTATCGATCAGTTTTATGATATCGCAACAACAATCTGACAGTATTAGTACTGCCTGACAAAAACATTGGAATGCACCACACATCCTCAGGCTACTAGGAGTCTTTCATTTTTAAAAAAAAAAGAGCTTTCAAAGACAATGCCCCACGATGTGAGCGTGCTGTAGAAATGTGTTATTTTTGTTAATTACCAAAAAGTGGGGATGGGGGGAATTATTTTGGCAATTGAGAGGCTTCCATTCAATACATCGCATCTGAAGGCTGTCAGATTTTTCATCGGCAAACCAGCCTGAGCCAGACAGTGTACCACCACAACCCCGCCAACCCACCCAGACCCTCTTGTTGAAATAAAGGACTTCTGCAAGACTGGTACTACCTCACATCACCTTTTATATATGTCTCCCTCTTGGGTGACAGGGTTTTTATTCAACTGCCGTAGGTGCAGTTAGCTGCCATTTATTGCTGAAGGGAACTGGACCTTGATCATCAGCTGATACATCTTGGTTATGTCCTACCTGTGCAAAAGGGAATGACAGCACCCTAATAACTTACTGACAAATCAGTTGGCAGTAAACCGTGAGCACTAAAGGAGCCAGTATGCTCAAGTAGTAGCAAACCAGTTACTCTATGTCATACCACTGTCCACAGCCCTCACCACACCCTCCATCCCATATCCATGTGAGACAGTGACTACTATATACCTGCCCCAATCCCTTGTACTGTTACCCATTTCTTACATTCCAGTCTTTTTCCACCCACAGAATACACAGTCAATTCACTTTACAATATATTCTGTGAAGCACTTTGAGACTCTCAAAGACATGATAAAGGGCTATTTCAAATGCAAGGATTATTATTATTTGGCAGTGAAACCAAACTCTGATTTCTCAACCCCATTGCTGAACATAATCCTAATGTTCCTGTGACTCACTACTTCAACCATCATCCCGTTCCTTGGTCTGCAAGCTCCACAGTCTGGTAAAAGCACCTCTGCACACATGGTCTTAATGACTAATGCTTTCATTCCATTCTGTGATACAGAGGTCCCTGAAATATCAATAGAACAGATTTATACACCTGGCGAGAGGAAAGGTCCTGTTTTAATTAAATTTTGGATTGACTTTATACAGCTGAATGTTAACAGATTTGCGACTCAATAAAATCAGAGTTGAGGCGAATGCAGCTGCAGCTATCACAAGACAATGGATGTTAATGAGTTTTGTTTGTGTTACACTCCACCAAATTCTTTCCTCCCCTCTCCCCCCCCCCCAAAAAAAAAAAGTGTATGCAGCCAATTTATATTTCTGAACGAAATTACATTCTTAGTGCTGTATTATGATTTAAATCTCATGAGATGCAAATTGCTTGTAAACTAGGTTTAATTTGTGCGCCTGTCAGCACTAGATTGGCTGCTTACTAACACTATAAGCCTTTGACAATACAATAAATAACTTGGTGGGCTGAAAGAATACTTGGTGCTGCAATGTTTCCTGACATATATACTCTATATTTTATCCCTTACTTAGACTGGGAAAAATCAATTACCTTACACTGCTTGTCTAGTTAAATGAAAGGTAATAATTTCTTCTTTGTGGTGAAGCCGCCGAATATTAGGCTCATAAAATATTTAAGCATTGAATGTTTTGGGAATTAGATGTATACCACACAATGTGTTTTCTCTCAGCGGTAGAGCTGCTTCAGTCAGACCCATTTCCTATCCATCTTATGATATCTGAATTCAAAGACGGACATAAAAATTCCTCTCATTGCGTGTCAGCTTGGATTAAATTGAACATGGATTCTCAAGAAAGGTACCGCAATGTTTTTCCTAACGTATGTGAAGTTATTGTAAATTCATTAGGTGCTATAATGAATTCTGAATTATATACTATGGGATGCATCTGCTGTGAAACACAGTAAGAAGCCCATGCACATAGCTTTGTTTCTGCAATGCTGAAATGATCTGAGCCTTGATTTGAAGCAAAACGGGGGGTTTTGTTTTTTGTTTACAAAGTGCAGGATTCATGATAAATCATTCATATTTTATGTGATGAATTGTAGTAAATATCTGGATATTTCATTTCTCTGAAAATACACACTTAGATGTACTTGTATTGCATTTAATCTGAATGCATTGAATAAAATATGTATGGTTTGAGAAATGTATTCTGCTCAAGCACAAAGGAATCCTTCCAATTTGCGCTGACTATTGTTTTTAGAATATTGTACAATACCTGAATTGGCAGATTGTTTGACAAAAGCAGATTTAGTGCATGATGGTTTAGAAGCCTACATTAATTAGGTAACAATGCTGTAATAAATACTTGTGTGGTGCAAGTGCAGACAGCCTGACTGTCGGATTCAGCTGCATCTCATAATGTCTGCAAATAATTTAAAATCATTTGACAATCACATTCGACAGCAAATCACATACCCTATTGTTTGTTCTAAACTATTCCAAATGCAGGTTAAGTGATTGGGGATAATTATTGAAAAAGGTAAAGTAATAAACTAATAATATTCCAGATAGTATTGCAAATAATGAAACATTCTATCATTCAAAAGTCTTCTTCTATTCTCTATTTTAGAAATTATTTAGGACCAATATTAAAATAAAAGAGGTCTATAACGTTTTAAACTGATGTATTTTAAAAGTTTCCTTGCAGACGAGTTTTCCAATTCATTTGTATTTCACCCTTAATAATAAAGGGGGCAGCAACATTATAATAGTTTTAATATTGTTTTGTACAAAGGAAAAAAATATTGGACTTAAAGACAAGTGTGTGTGTGTGTGCATATCACCTTTTTTTTACTGTTAGGTAAAACTAACGATCATCCCAAGCTTCCTCTGAAAATGTTTCAACATCGTTTAAGACTTAACAGGAATATGCTAACATTGAGAAACCAAATATCAAGGCTATTTGTTTGAAATGACATTTCATCACACGGGATTGCAACTGCATCGTGAAGGATTATTTTAGATGGAAAACTGAATGAAGAAACATAAATTAAGTCAGTAAGAAACTGAGAAAACCTTGGGCAGTGCAATGATTTTCCTTTCCCCATGCACAGCACTGAGATTTGGAAAGGAGAGTTTCCATCCATCAATGAACATAGTATAGCTGAACAATTCAGTCAGATTTCACCTGAGCTGTAATATCTGTGAGAAGGAAAATTGGTGGCATTTCTGTTGGCAGCATAAACTAAGGCCTGAAATTTCTCATGGTCTTATCCTTAAACCCATTGTTTTAAAATGTATGACTGTTCAGAAGTTTGAGAAATCCTTAAATTCAGACTTAATTTGGAAAATGGTTTGCCACACAATCCTAAATTTTAGGACAACAGGCTTAAGGCTAATATTGTAAAATATTTGGGCCTCCAATTTGGGCTCCACAGCGTAACAATGAATGTTTGCAAACTCTTGACAAAGGGTTTTGTATGTAATTTATATGAAATGACTTTTTTTTACAATGGCATTTTGAAAGGTGCTAAGGGAACTCAGTATTCAAAGACGGATTATCCTCACTGCTTTCCTGTACACTGCCTCTAGGGTTTGGGCAGCCCCTTTATGTTGTAACCAACAAAACTGTATGTGGTACTCTCGGATTATAACCTGACCAGAGCATGATAACGGTTGAATATATCAACATTCTATTTGTCTCATGTATAGCTGATTCACACTGTTTTGACATAGTGAGCGATGAGTCAACTAACATCCCCTAGATTTCTTTCCAGCTTCCACCTTGGCAAGTTGTATTCATTCCATGGAGTTTTTATTTTTATTTTTTTGATGTTTTAGTTTGGTCAGCTTTGTGTCTGATACATGCAGAAACCCATCACAATACCAGACTGAAAGTTTAAAGAGTAACCAGTTGAGAACAGTTGGTGCTAAAACGCAAATCACAATTACCAAATGTAAATAATCTTACATTTTAGCGGCAAATCATTTTTTACATTTATTTCGGGAATGTTAACCTTTTCGTGTAAAATTCCCAGTGCTAAAGGTCTGGACAATTCCAGCAGTTGACTGGTTATATATTGGAGTTTTATATGCCACAAGAGTCCTGTATATGATTTAGTGTCAAGAATACAAATCACCCGATTTTGGTAATTTTAGTACTTGCATGATTAATTACAGTGTTTAAAAAAAAGCTGTTGAAACAATCCAGTACATGTGCGACATTATGTTGTACTCAACATACTTTAACATTGCATTGTCAAAGCAGCAACAAACCAACACCATCAATTACACTGGCAGACAGGTTCCAGTACATGTCATAAATTCATTGCAGTAAGCCACAGGTACCATATACATCATTGGAAAATAGATCAATGAGTGTGATAAATGTGCAGTAATATGTTCTAGCTATTTTATAGAATACCATAGTTGGGTTGATCTATGCTGTGTTATTCTCCTCTGTGGCACAGTATAAAACATTCTGAACCTGGAGGAAAAAGTCATTGTGTCCTGAAACATACAATGGGTTTATTTCGTTTTTCTTCTTCGATACAAAAGTATAAATAAGATTGTTGAAGCCACAGAGGTTTGTTGAAAAGGTTGTTGGTTCTGGAATTTCCTCCTTCTGTAGGGATTGGTAATAAGGGAAACAAATTGTGCTTTCTACTGGCAGTAATTTGGGGAGGACAAGTTTGCAAGACTATGGGGAGAGAGCGGGGGAGTGGGATTGAATTGGATAGCTCTTTTCAAAGAGCCGGCACAAACACATTGGGCCGAATGGCCGACTTCTGTGCTGTATAATTCTCTGATTCTGTGATTCTAATTTAACCAGGTTATACTGTATAATACAAAGAAGGAAGCACTCAACTCTTCGCTGAGAACAAGCTGAGGTTCTCATATGTGAGGGAGATGATTCATGGAGACAGTTAGAGAAGTCACTTTGCGGCTTGGTTTTTTTAAACCTGTCCAATATGACTATTGATTATATTGTAATGCTGTATTGTAAGTCATTGATTTGATAATATTCCCTTGGTTCTCCAATGGCAGACGCTTGAGAAATTCTCTGATCTGTTTTAATAGGTGCCCATAAAAGATCCCAACACTTTGGTTAGCCCATGATTTAAAAGATTCCTTTACAATATGTCCTCCTAACACACTGTGTTCCTTGTAAAACAATAAATAATTAATTTCCACCCATGATATTCTCACAGAATATCTAGGTTGTGTGTGAAACCTTTATAGCTTCAACAATTTTATTTATACTTTGTATCAAGGATGAAAGACTAAACCCAAAAATATGCATTCATATAATGCCCTTCACATGGGTAGCATTTCGGAGTGTTAAACAATAGTGTAGCTTGACACTGAGCTGAGACTCCTGTGACCAAGAATTTGCTTCCAATTCCATTTCAATATCTGCTTCTACTCTGGACTTGGTATTACAGATACGTTAATTAGAACTTTGAGATATTCTAACATGGCAAGGCACTAAACATTTTTTTTTGTAAATTAATGATGATGACCAAAAGAACCGAAGTAGTTTATAGAATTCACCGTAAAGTATAGTTACTGTGCATTTTGTGGGTGAACATGGCAGCTAATTTGTACACAGTGTTGACCCACAAACAGCCGTGAAGTGAATGACCAATTTTATCTGGGAGATTATTGGCCAGAATACTGGGAGAAAAACTCTTTCTGAATATGCCATGGGATCTTTCATGTCCACCTGAACAAGCAGACAGGACCTCGGTTGAAGTCTCAAATGAACCTCCCAACAATTCAGTGCTAAACCCGCATTGTATTGGTCTGTCAGCCTAGACTGTGAGTTCAAAGTCTTGACTTTGGGCTTGAATCCACAAGTTTCAAACTCGCAGGTGAAAATGCTAATGTCAGAGCCAGGCTGACACACAAGGTTAGAAGAATAAAAGATAGTTCAGATAGAAAAATATTCAATTCACCAGTTGGTAGAATATATGGTGCTGTATATTTTTGAACAGTTTTGTGTGGGTTACTTTTTCTTATTTTTCTTCTCCTACCCCCTCTTTATATCTCCTTGTCTGTTGGATTATCCTCTTTGAAGAAGGCTGATGAAATAGAAGCTCCTCAGGCTCCAGCAATTGTATCGTATAACTGGATGCCACTGATTAAGAACACTCCCCAATTCAGCTGATGCCAAATACCCTTGTGGTTTCCTGAAGAGAAACACCTCATTTCCTCTCTCACCCTCACTGTATGAGAATTTGCACATACCTCTCACAAGATCACACAAAAGGTTTGGAAGAAGAGATTCTCTGACTCTATTTAATCTCATTTTGCCCTAAGAGAGTTATGTCTTCCGTGAATTATTTAAAATTAGAATACCAATTTAATGAATATATAAATTTGATGAATATCCAAATTTGATATATATTTTTCGTTAATTCAAAAGGGAACAGAATTTTACTCCTGGGCCAACCTGTCTAATTTGAGGTGATTTTTAACAGGATTTCCTAATAAGTACATCACATTGACCAGTGGGAACTCTGCTCCAATACAATCTACTTCCAGAATATCATTCCCACAGGCCAAAAGGAATTCCAACATCAAGAAATACCACAGATTAGGCTCCCAGTCATTATTTTTATAGATTTGAAATAAATTGCTTTATTAATAGAAATTCCAGGTAAATGATATTAGAGACGGTTTGGAGGTTTTGGAGAAGAAATGGCCAAGGCCAATCATTGCCAGTGAACAAAACAATTGACTTATTGAATCAGATGTAACAAAATAGTTAACTGTGTGTTGACGGCACCCACTATATTGGACATCGACTGCTTTACCTGGTCTTCTCAGAAGCAACATTCCAACTATTAATAATAATGGTGTAGAGTTTGTAACTCTTTTTGCAAACTTTATGTATATACATATAGATGTGAAAATTTATGTATGTATACTTTATGTGTTTCTTACTTGGTACAGATAAATTTGAGTATGGGTTCAGTCTTTGTGTTCTTATGTGCAGAAATGCCTTTTATGTAAAGAGGCTACTTCTTTAGGATGCTTTTCTTTTACCCAGGAGCCTGTAGGCTTTTCTTTTGCTGAATTGTCTGAAAAATAATCATCCTTGCATTTTATATAGCGCCTCATCATGTCTTTGAAATGTCTCAAAGCGCTTCACAGAAAATAATTAAAACAAATTGACTGTATATTTTATGGGCGAAACCCGACAGCCAATGGTTCCATTGTGAGTGCGTGCTTCTGGAGGCTGTCCCAAGATCTCTGCTATGACCATGTTCATCCCCATGTTGTGTCTCTGAATTCACCGTGTCTGGTAGCGTCTCACTAGCATCTGGCTCCGATGGTGCACGTCGCATTCTTCCCAGGTGGAATAGCCCTAGTTAGCAGCATCCACAGAGCTGCAATCACATCACCCTGAATGAGCCGTCTGCACAACCTAACTCCAAGTGTCGAAATAAACATGCTGGAGAATGAAATTAATTTCATTAATTTCTTTCTCCAATGGCTGGAGAAAGAAATTAATATAAACTTATGATATTTTCCAAGAGGAAACCATCAAACCTCCAGCAGCTGGTTCAATATACGACCATTGTTGATTATATATTCATTTTATAGGACTGTGTAAACGTGAAGGAGAAAGGTACTGGTGCTTTTGACAAAGATAACTCGCATCCACTGATTAGCTGAATGACATTTTCTCAAGCTATGTTTCACGTCAGGGGAGCAGGAAAGGGCAAACATGCAAGTTGCTCTAAAAATGTGTGCAATCTTTATGTCATTCATGTGGAAGGATACATTTCTGGGTAGCTTGTCTGCTGGCACTTATTAAATCGTTTGAATGTTTTATTGTTTCATCTTAATGCAAGCAGTAAAGGAAATAAATGGCTGGTGTTAACCCATGGTTAATCAATTCCATCTCTAGACTGAAGTAAATTAACGTTAGAATGAATTAACTTTATTTTAAATTCAAAATAATGAAAAATGGAAGCAACAAATCGACACCAGGACTGTACAAGAAGGCATTACACAGCTAAAATGGCACAAGCTGAACAATATTTCCCAACAAGTGTCATCTATTTGATGATGTGATGGGTGAATGGTGGGGTGGGTGTTCTTGAGGAATGATGTTGGATGGTCCAAAGGGCCTTCTTCATCCAGACCAATTTTGTGATTTAATCCCAGATAACTGGATAAGTGTGTTCTGTGAACACACAAGATGGTTAAAGGTTCCAACCCATATAAAAATTGGCCGCTCATTCATTTTAATGTGTATAGTACCAGTAGATCCTTCTACAAGTTGAGATGAATACATCTTTTGAAAAAATACTAGGCAATGAACATTGGGCCCTTCAGTTTCTTGAATGCTCCTTCATAATGATTGCTTTTCAGCTGAGATAGAAAGAAGAGTTAATGTAAAAATGTAAGGTTTAGTGAAACATACTAGCTTTCTGCCAGCTAGATAGCAAAATGTCACACATAGATCTGTTGGTAGGTCATAAAACATCACAAGGTTACAATAGAGTTTCAGATTAAGAATTTCATCTCATTCTTCCAAATTACCCATCCTACTGCCTTCTCGTCTCACCATCAAGCTTTTTTTCTAAGTGTCTTGGCCTCAATCAACCTTCCTGATAACCTGTTCCAGTTGTTAATTACCTTCTGATCAAAGAAAGAATGCTAGGTGTCTGCCCTGAAAATCCGATGTGCAACTCTAAACCTGTGTCCTGTTGTCAGGTGTACTGTTCTGGGTTTATTTTTTCAATCCCATTTAAAATATTGAATATCTCTAAGAATGTTAAAGGATAGATGTTTTTCTCCTTTCGTGACTGAAGAGCCCCAGCTTGCCTAATTGTTGCTCAAAGCTCATTGCTCGATCACTGGGGATCATCCTCATTGCTCTCCTCTGCACTGCCTTCAGGGGCTGGCAGCTGCCATATGTCGCAGTGACTAGAACTGTATTAGTACTGTAGCTGTGGCCTGACCAGAGCAATATACAGCTTGAATGTAGATCTAAACTCAACTGATTTGGCAATATTCTGTTTGCCTCGTTTATTGCTGTCTCACACTATTTTTTACATGGTGAGTGATGACTCAACTTACACCCCTAGATCTCTTTCATCTTTCTCCTTTAACTTCTATCCAATCTATGGAGTATATGTGTTTCCTATTTTTACTACCTGTATACACTATCTTGTGGAGTCCCATAGCATACTGATTAGAGCACTCGCGTAGCAAGCAAAAGGACCTGAGTTCGATTCCCGGCAGGGCAAAATGCTAGGCCCACACACCTCTGTTTACCTAGCAGTAAGTAGGAACCTGGTTGTTAGTCGATTAGTGGATCACTTTTCCAGGAGTAATTATCGCTTTAAAAACAAGAATAATTTGGTCACGCAATCAACAACTATTTGTGGGACACTGCTGTGCGCAAATGGCTACCGCGTTTCGCCCACAAGCATACAGTCAATTCACTTTACAGTATATTCTGTGAAGCGCTTTGAGACATCTCAAAGACGTGATAAGGATTATTATTATTATTTTGAATTTATCTGTATTGAACTTCATTCACTAGTCATTATCCAATGTGTGCACTCTATCAAGTTCTTATTGTAAGGCCTTTCCTGCCTCCTCTGATTCCACAGTCCCCTAATATGGTATTATCTACAAATGTAACTACTTTACACTGGGTCTGCAAATCTGGGTCATTGGTATATTACAAGGAACAGGAGGGTTTGGGTTCTTAGTACCGACAGCTGAGGCATCCAGCTTTATACCTCCCTCCATTTTGACATAAATCCTTTTGAACAATGACCCACTGCTTCCGTTCTTCCTCCAATTAGAATCCAGTCATGGATTAAGAAGTCCATTGAGCTCATCAGGGTTCCTATCATAAACCATGGAAAATTTATCCTACGATTGACTTCATAACAAACCATTTATTGTTTTCATCCTCTGGCAAAGTGCTTTGCATTAGACATTGTCTGGTTATCAACATTCTACATTCTTTTCATATACAACATTGTTGTTGTATGTCCGCAATTTCAGTTTAGCCACTTCCCTGCTCAATGTGACCTATGCAATATTTATTCTTTTCAGTTAACAGTTATAAGCACATGAAATATTTCCTCCTCTCAGGAACTCCTACAACACCAGGTATCACTACAACAATTACTACTCCCAATTAGATATTTATGGAGAAATTAATCAACAGCATTAATTGCTTTTTCCGAGTCTGTTGTACATATTCATTGCTCTTCAGCAAAGTCCTTGTAATATTAGAGTTAAGTCATGTATATTGCATAGTTATGCTTGGGGTGCTTTAAACATCTGCCCTCTAGTTCTACTCTGATTATCTAAATCTGGTTACATCTACATTGAAATTAAAATGCAACACTCACAACCTAAATTCAGTGATTTGATTTAAACATTGAGTATCTGGATTATAAATCCATGTTGAGGTTTGTGAATTGTGAATTCCATGTCTACAATAATCTGAAAAAACAGTTGGCAGGCAAAGCAAGAGGAAGAGACCAGCATTTTGCCAATCAGGTATGTGAGATTTTGTTGGCAATGGAATTTGTTACCATTTTATCAATCTTGCATTCTCAGAGATTGCTATTAACAATTCAAATTCTGTTTAGGAACATCACGGGAGATCTCATGAACCTAGCATTGACCTGGATGATGACCTCTAATATTTTTCCAAATAAATTAAGTTCACCTTTGCAAGTGTCTTCACATAACTTAGAGCTCCAGGAAGAGAAATAGTGGAGAAATTTGGAGATTTACACTATTTACTTAGCATTTGGTGTCAGCCTGGCTTAGTTTGTAGCACTTTTGCATCTGAGTCAGAAGGTTGTGGGTTTAAGCCCCATGTCAAGACTTTGAACTGAAACATTCTGCTTTGTTAGAGATGTCATACATTGGATGTGATATTAAATCAATGTCCAATTTGTGTGTTCAAGTGGATGTTAAAGATCCCATGGCACTATTTAAAAAACAGAAAGGAGTTTCTCTAGGATTCCTGGCCAACAATCCCCCAGATATAATTGATCATGCATTCATTGTTTGTGGGATATTGCTATGCGCAAATTGCCTGCCGTGTTTGTTTACCCCAAAAATACAGTCAATACATTTTACAGTTAACTAAATCCTGTGAAGTGGTTTCAGACATCCTCCTGAAATGAAAGGTATTATTATTATTGTGTCAGCGTTTGAATTTGGCAATACAGTCTATCTATTGAGAACGGTGCTCTTTAAGATCTTTTAAGAATCTGGCCATCTGGCAGCCCGGAATGAAAATTATGCTCAAACTAAATCTGATCAAGCGATCGACAGATCTCCCGCATTTTGAAATATCAAAGAATATTTAGCAAACAGGACATTTAGGTTTCAACAGCAAAGAAACAAAGACTAAACTGTTCCTAAGTGGAACAGATCTTTGAAAATGAATACCTGAGAGGATGGGAAGATTTCCTTAATAATGTAATAGTGATTGGGGATGTCTCTAATATCTGAGTTTGGATTCTCTGAAGAAGCTAATTCCATTCAACTGACCCTATCCCAGAATTCTGAGATTGTAAAGTCTAAATCTCTAAATACCTAGGAGGATATAGCAGAAGGTTAGCTGGCACATCAATAAGAAACTCTGTGGCAGCTGATTGTTCATACTCTGACTCATTTTTACTTGTTCCCCTAAGGCTCTGTTCTTACTCCCACTCTTTTCTTTCTCCATATCGATGATCTCCTCAACTCATCATCCAATGCTATCCATTCTGTTGTTGATAATTCTACTCTGTATTCATCAACTTCCTTCAGATTGCATGCCCTCAGTCGCACACAGCCTTCATTCCTCTTACGGTGCAATGTTAAGTCATTTAATCTTGATCTTCTCTGTGCCCTTCGGTGGGGCAATGAAATCAAGTTTCTGTGAATTATTTGAAGACAATTTCTTATGTTTATCAAATCCAAGCAAGAGCCATTTATTACTTCCCGACGTTGATGACTTCACCTTAGTCCATCATTGATAATCTTGGTCTCACTATCTCCTCTGATCACAAATAGTATTGTGCTCTCATATCTCCTTTATTGCTGAAGCAAACTCCAAGGAGTTCTTTTTTTATATCCCAATTGCTTCTTCTCCCTTTAATAACTCTTTATCTCTGTCTCACATCCCCCACCGTATCCATCTCACCATCAGCAGGTGATCTTTCAACCATCTGCCTCCACTCTCTGGAATCCTATCCTGGTTTCCCTCGAATTTACCCCCTCCCTCCCTGCCTCCCTCCCTCCCCACTTTCAAAGCCCATCCATCACAGATTTTAAAAGAGTTTCATTCCAATAATCATCTTAGTCTGTATGACTCTGTTCGATGCCAAGATGTGCCTTTATCATCTGAGCCATCATCCAGCAGTTGAAGTTGATGCATGCCTTTAATTCTCATGACGTCTACCAAAACCTATAATGGTTCAGTGTTACATCAGCATAACTTAATTGTTTATAAAGCCAACGTTTTAAAAAATTACACAGAAACTAACATTTTTTTTTCACACTAATTTTTTTGCTGCACCACAGCTGTGATGATTTATTAAAACTTTATAATTACATCCTATATAATTATTCATGATTCACGAAAATTGTTCAAAACCTTATTTGAAAAATGAATGCAAATTGATTAATGAATTATTTAGCAGGCTGAATTCAGCTTGAATGCATTTAACTCCACCCCTCCCCGCTTTGCTCATTTCTCTTTCCAGCTTTCCAATTGAATGCTTTCATGTAAATTCTGCGCACAAAAATATTGCATATCAAATACTTTTAAAGGTGGACCATGAAAGCTTATGAAATCAAAGGTAATAAACCTCTTAGAACAAAGTAAATTATATTTTTAATCTAATGGTGTCCCATCTCCACCATCCACCCTGTCCCCACCCCGTCCCCCTCAAAGGCTGGAAAGCAGTAAATCGAAGGGTTTATTCATAATATTTGAAGCTGAGGAAATTAAATTGCATGTAAGGTTCAGACTGGATCCTTCTCTCAGTGATAGTCTAAATTGATGTCAATTATTGTTAGTTAAATATTGTAAGTATTTTATAATTCCTTCTATCTCCAAATATTCATTTTTAATGGAACATGGAAGTTTATTACTTTGAAATTCAAATGACATTTCTAGTTCTGTAAGTAATTATGAGCCATGTGCATGATCAACATCTCTCAGTAGCTTCAGATATGGACTCCTGATATTCTCAGTGCAGTCTCATCAGTTAATGAGATCATTCCAATTATCAAAAAGTCTCAACTTAGAGCCTGAACAGGTGCTAATGTGAATCTCTAGGTAATAATGATAATTCTTACATTTGATACAGCCTGATCACATCATCAAAATGTCTCCAAGCTTTTCACCAAATTTACTGTAAAGTGTGTAATACTGAATATTTGTAGGCAAATGCAGCAGGCAATTAGCACACAACAATATCCCATAAACAGCCATGCAGTGAATGACTAATTTTTTCTGGAAGATTGTTAGCTAGGAAGTGGGGAGAAACTCCCTTCTATTTTTGAATCGTGCAATGAGATCTTTAACTTCCACCTGAATAGACAGACTTGAGTTTAATATCTCATCGAAGGATGATACCACTGACAATGCAGCAGTGCATGGATTACATGAGTTCAGAGTCCAGATGTGGGGCTTGAACCTATTATCTTCTGACTCAGAAGCAAGAGTGCTATCGACTGAGCCAGGCTGACATCTCGGTACTACGGAAGGTGCCTCATATGACGTGAAGTCTTGCCAAAGATTGTATTTTAAATTTTCATACAGCTGAGCTCGATATTTAGAAAGAGATAGCATCCCAGCCACATTGAAATAAAAAAATACACAACACACCATTTTCCTAAGACCTCAAAACTCTGAAAATCCTTACCCCTTTGTCTTCCATTCCTCTTCCTCCAACAACAACAAATTGTAATTTCAGTGCCTTTCACATTGGGAGGATATTCCCAACAATCAAGGTTTGCACCGAAGCTGGGGGTTGGATTTGGGAGGGTGGAGGCAGGAAGTTGACCTATATACATGTGCTACATGATGGATCTTGGCTATTCAACTGGGTATTTCCCTTTAAGAAAAAGTTTCAGAATAGCAAAAGCACAATCTTTAGCCTGTGAATGAAAAGCTTCAATTCAGAATGAGCATTTACATTAAAAATATCAGTTTAACTTGCTCATAATCTCTAGATATTTCACTTGACCTACTGTTAAATGGAGTTATCTTCACGACTTAAAACAGACCCGTGCTTAATATCAGAGCCCTAAGTTTGTATTCCTGTCACATTCACCAAGGGCAGCTGGCATTGCTTATAATGTGTGCAGGGCAGTGAACATTTCATGTAAAAGATGATTGCTCATGAAAGAAAGAAAGACTACTTTAACTGGCAGAGGCTGATTTCTTTGAAGTCACGGTTTTCTATTCACTTCGCATTGCTGCATAATGTAGGAACCTCCAGGAATAAATGCTTGTTAAACACGAGGAGTCTTTTGTTTTGCAGTTTCTGAAAAAAAAGAAGAATCTTTATAATTTTTTCTGAATTAGAGAGAGGGTATAAAGAGATGGGACAGTTCCAGCATAAGATCCAAGGTAATTTCCCTTAGTCGGAATTCAATTTGCACAGGTTAATGAAACAATTCTGCATCTTTAATGGAATTCATTTTCAAATGTGAGATGTTAATGCAAGACAGCAAAGTTGTATTCTTCCTTTAGTTGTAGCAGGGTGCATTCAAGCGCATTTGATAAGACATTCTTAAAGATGCAGCATCACACTGAAGAATAGATTTCCTAAATAGTTTTTGATCTAGGAAAGCATGCTTAGTGGTGACATAGGATGTGTATTCAGGGCTTATTCGACACTTGTGTCTGCTTGTTTTATTAAAGATGTGGTTCCAGAAATCATTGTAATATTGCTCACTGAGAGATATAGCAGAACAGTCAGTATATTTTTTTCACATGCTCCTGGCTGGATCCCCATTGAAGACATTGACGCATTATTAAAACAAAATCTCATGCTGCAGTCTTCACATTTAAATAAGCGTGTGCAAATAGTTGCATTTACAAACGATGAACTGAATTAAAACAGAAATATTCATGTTCACTCGCACATTGTGCTGAACCTTTGAATTTTTCTGGTTACTGTGGTGCCATCTGGTGGTTTGTATTTTTGGCGATACAGTGGATGTTTGGGGACTGAAGTGTTAAGTAAGTCATTGGAAAACATTTAAAAATCTTTGAAATTGTTTTCCATAAACCCAGATACAATTTATCTTCAGGCCATACATGGCATAAGCAAGCCAGTGAATTATTATTATTTTAAGGAGACAATAAAATCAGCGATAAGGTCTGAAAATGTTAACTACATTCTTCGAGGTGAAGCCGTATACTGAATCTTTTCCAATAGAAATTCTATCTATTTGCATTTTAATTGCACTTCTTTGATCTCTTTTAGTGCTCTTTTTTTAATCCCAGTTTCTGTTACATATTTGATTCCTTAAAAAAACAATGAAAGTTGCTCACAGTGGTTCTGAATAAACATCGACACAATGACAGGAATAGCTGGGCGCAGTCGTGCTCCAAGGGAATCCCCAGTTGACATCATTACAATCTATCAGAATGACCTTTATTCAGTGAACGGAACGCTTCAGAGCTTCATGGAGAATTTCTTCAAACGAAATGATTTTAGATCAAATCTTTGTAAAAGTGAGCTTCATCAATGGGAAATGTTCATATTCACAGAACCTACCCTGGAGCTCACAAGACCAAAATATTCTCTTTCAAATGTAAACGATCATGATAATAATAATATTTCTTGCATTTGATATAGTGCCTGGTTAAATAGTTGAGATGTCTCAAAGTCCTTCACAGGGCTTTTACTGTGAAATGTAGTAACTGTGTATTTGTAGGTGAATGTGGCAGCTAAATTGCACACTGCAATGTCCCACAAACAGCCTTGAATGGGATTATTGGCTAGGACATCAGCAAAAACTCCCTTCTCTTTTTCAGTAGTGCTATAAAATCTTTAACATCCTCCTGAATGGCTGTTGGACAAATTAAGTTATGATTTTCTTTTCTTGCAGGAAACTTCAAATGCTGAGTTTTACGATGAGACTGTATTGGAAATGTTTGGAGAAGATGCGATGCTTCCGGAAACGTTCAACTATTCCAGTGCTAGCTGTCCTTGTTATTTGTCTCCTTTGTCTGAATCTGTACATGGAAGATGACAGATATGTAATGGTAAGGAATAAAAATATAAAAGGAAATAACTAGCATTTGGTCACAGTCATCTTAAAGTAAGCATTAAGTAAATTGAAACAAATTGCAAGCAATTGTCAATTATTGTAATGGCGACCTACGCGGTTGTTTCTGGTTAAATTTCAACAGGACCCCGACAGACACCCTGGAGTTCTCTCCCTCTCCAAACCTTGACTCTTGCAATCTGTGCCTTGACTTTCTAGGCTTAGGTGTGCAGGGTGAGTCCCTCTGTGGATGGAGTACACATTCCATTCCAGACACATGGAAATTTCTATACTTGTGTGGAACTGTCAGTAGTTTGATTTGGATACTCTTAAGCATGGTACGATGGGTTTCAGCTTCTTTAAAGCTAAGATATCGTGACTGAGGCAATAAAATACCTGCAGTATTTTACAGGAAGATTTGCGAATTTGATGAAATGTTTGCAAAAGTTGTAGGTTATTTCAGCTATCGTTATTAATAAGAGACTGGTAAGCTCCCATTAACCAACAACAACTCGCATTTGAACAGCGCCCTTCATGTTGGATAACATCTCTGAGCACTCTACATGACTGGGTCTGATGATGAACAAGGGTGAGGTGACCATACGCGCAGCCAAAGAGATTTTAAAGACAGAGGGCTAGAGGAAGGGTATTTACTCCTAAGCAAGGACATAATAAAGAAATATTGATGGATCAAAAGAGAAATTGCAGAGACAGACAATAAGGCTTAAATGATTATTCCTGTAAGGAGTTAACAAATACTTGGCACAATACTAGACACAATGAAGGGCTAGAGGAAGGGTATTTCGGAGGTTAGGAGTGATGTGACTGAGGATTTGGACACTAATGGTGGAACAGAGAGCCCGATTGAAAACACACTGAACATCAAATCTCTACATTTTTTATTTTAAATAACTAAACCAATAAACCGTATTTCTCCTTTGGATACTGGCTTTGCGTCTAGTTGTGATCTAGTGGTTATCTAATTTTTATGCAGTGTAACAGTCTACTCATGAATCATTTTACTTCTCCAACACCGTTAATCACTACCAAAAGGCATATTTCACGTTCATATCAGTTGCTAGCAGTCTCACAAAACATGGATAGAAAAATCAGTCCCATGCTATTTNAAAAAAATTGTTCCTCTGAGGAATCTGACTAATCCTAAATTATTGAAGGAAAAAGTGAAAAAGCAGCGAAAGAGGAATAATTTCTCCAACAGCCGATAGTATTTTTAATGAAGCTGTCTGTATATTGATAACTCTCCTCTCTACCTGCATGACAAGTCCAATTAAATAGTCGCAACATTACTCAATACAATACAAATTTACATTTATATAGTTCCTTTCACTTCGGGAGGGCATTCCAAAGTGTTTAATAATCCAGGCTTGGCACCAGAGTTGTGGGTGAGTCAAGTGAAGTGGGGATGGGAAGGGGAAAGTTGACCAAAGAGGTAGGTTTAAGACAGACCTTGAACAAAGTGAGGGGGTGGGGGTAGGAGTCAAAGATATACAGTACTCAAAATATATTTTAATTGTATTTGGGCAAATTGTTTTTGTTGGTTAAAAGACATAAGATCCTTCTGCTATCCATTGTTGCTGCTTCAGTTTGCATCAATGCCTCCATCGATGTAACAATAACACATGCCTTTTACACCTGGGCATGGTGCATTATAGACCACATTCTTTTGGTCTTGCGATTTCAGAAATAGTTATCCTTAGAAGGATTCACTTCCAGCTGAGATTTGTCTTGATAGACTCATTAAGCAAATAGGAAAGGTGGTTTGGGATAAGTTATTGATTAGAGAAAGGCGGTTTGGGATGTTATTGATTAGATATCTTTAAAACAGTAGTCAGTAAATTGGTAGCTAAATTCCAGAGGCTTGATATTCCACATAGATTTTAGCTCATAAAACAATTTTGTCTTAAAATTTAAGATTGTGCAAAATTGTGGAAATTTCTTAATTTCAGTCTTAACTTGGAAGTCGGCTCTTTTCTAAGATTTGCAGAAAATTAGATTCTGAATAAAAATTGGAGTTAAGAATTTTTCCCATAATTCTGAAAAATCTTATAATGTTTTGACAAAATGGTCTTACTGTCAAGACTAGGTAGAATTTGGGGCCTCAGAAGGGCTTCCCAATTGCTGAAGATAAGAAGGATAATTTGTCATTGTGTTGAGGAGAAGACTCTTTGTGCATTCATATACATTTAACGGAAAACTTTCAGGTGAATGACAGCTTCGTAAGTCATTCAGATTCCCTAAAATTAATCTTAAAAGCCACTATTTCAAAGCAGAATTTCTTAGTAATAGGAATTTTCCAGCAAAACCCATGACCATATGAAAACTGTAAGGGCAGTAGACAAAATTGGAACCTGGATCCTCTTGTGACTGAAGCAAACATGGAAGTCATCCAAGATCCAAAGGTGCAGAGCTTAGCAGAATGCTTGAAATCAGCTGTATAAATAAATAGCTGATATGTAGTGCCCCCGTGAGAAGCAGCTTGCTGAAAGTATAATTTGATGGCAGCAGAACTGTGACTCTGAGAATTCCCTAATCAAGCACTGTCAAGAGTCAAAATCTGTGTCTTACATTTTCTGCCAAGACAAACTTATCAGAGGCCATGGTGTGAGCCAGCTTCCTGAAATCCTGAGGAGATGGAAATGTAACACCCTAAATTCCCAGGGCTGCGTTGAAAAGGATAAACGATTTACAGCTAAGGCTGCAATTCAACAGGAGGAATGATCAAGTTAGCCAAGAAATAAATGAAATTACCCACATCCTACAGGCCTCTCTACACTTTCAGTAGGCATGAAAAGACAACCAAAAACCTGAAGGTCAGCTAAATCCCTTGTGACTGGGAAAACTGGTGTCAAGAAAGAGGAAGAGTGGACATAATCCTAAACATGATAGATGTCTAAAGGCTCCTGGAAGACAAGCTAGCTACGAAGTGTAACATGCAAGGAGATAATGGCCAAAGTGGGACCTGAAATCTGAGAACAGACCAATTACTATACCCCCTAAGGATTTTCATTGGATTTGTTAGTTGATCCTACCCTGACTTGGGCGATAGGCAGAAAACTCTCCTTTGAAAGCGTATTGAGAAAGGAGTCCCCTGAGCTAAACTGAATTTTGATAATGTCAAATCTGATCTGGAAGGAAGTGAAGAAGCAATCTATCAGCAGGTTAAGTCATAACTAAGAAAACAATGCAGTGGTGCCCATTTGAGAATTAGTGAGATAGTTCTGAAGGAAGCATACTCTCGAAATGTGGTAACTAATAGCCGTGTGAAATGCGTTTAGAGCACCTAGTTCTGCTTAAACTATACCTTTTGAAGCTGGAATGTGCAATTAGCAGGAAAATAACTCCCTAACATTGCCTCTGATCAGAGATTCAAAGGCGTCCAAGATTGGAATCCTTCTTTGAATGACGTTTCAAAAAGCCTATCTTGGGATCAGTTTCTTGCTGAGTGCAAGATGAACATTTCTGAGACTGTGTACACTGCAAAACACACTCAGCCAGATCCCTGCCAAATAAGGGGACAGGGAGGTCAAGTTCCTTACAATCATTACACAGTTTAATATGCATTTGGTCTGAAGTTGCACGTGTTTCATCTACCAGATAATAATTCTGAAGGAGATCCATATGGAAAGGGCTGAGAAATAAATAGCCCTAGGACATTGTGTTACAACTGAAAGCATTGGTCAGGTCTGCAGAGAATGAAAAATCCATCTTGGACTCCTAAGCAAGGACATAATAAAGAAATATTGATGGATCAAAAGAGAAATTGCAGAGACAGACAATAAGGCTTAAATGATTATTCCTGTAAGGAGTTAACAAATACTTGGCATCAGGCATAATTATTTGAATCTTCTTGTCTGACTCTGATAATTGCAGCCACGTACTTCTTGATTTGACTTTCTGCAGTTAAAATTATTTTTCAACAACTTCTGCTATCTTACAGAGCTCAGTTAGTCGGTATTAAAATTGTTAACTAATGAGATGTTTTGGGGGAAAGTTTCATGCAGTCTATTCATTTTGAGGGCCCAGTGAGATCAATAGAAGCAGTGGTTTGCCGAGCAACAGCAATGTTTCTCTTTCATCGTGATTTCAATTGACCGTGAAGTTGTTCCTCTGAGATCTTTGGCTCTGACTGAATGGTCTCCCTCAAAGTTCTGTCATGTGAGCAACAACATCCAACAATCTCATTCAAGTTCAACTGGGTAACACTTTACTGGATACTATTTAGAGGCGTGCTGCCAAACAAGAATTAAGTAAATAGGAAAATGCAAAGGAAATGCCAAGCTGGGTGTATTGCACTTGAATTCCGATGTGATTCATTTTGGATACCCCAGATATTACCTCTTAAATCTGCAGTGTATGATTCACTGCAGATGATAAACCTTTGAATCTAACTCCAAAGGCTCATAATGGGAGCTTAATTTGCAAATTGGGTTGAGAACCCATGTGCAAAATTAGCAGGTTGGATTAATCATTTGCAAATGCATCCGTACAAAGGATGCATTTGATTACCAATGAATAGAACTATTGGTGACTCTATAATCCTTTATATTGGTTGTCAACTACATCATTAAAATGTACCCATCAGTTTTGCACATTAATTGTTAACCCAATCCGCGCACTAGTCTCCAATGTGAAACCAGGTGTTGTTTAGAGAAAGGCAACACATATTAATGTTGCAATCAAGTCTCCCAGTTAAGACATCCACGCATTATGCTTACACCCATTTCATGCCGATATCTACATGCTGTTTCATACTGTGATGCAAAGGAAGCTATGTTATTGTGCCCCTCAATATATGATACTTTACTGTAAACCAATGCAGACTGGAAAATAACACACACGGCTTCTGGGACTGACTAGTTGGGCTCCCACTAAAAGTCCGACTTCTAAGTCCACAGGTCATAGTTGATGTCATTTCCTGTACATCGTGCGTAGAGAATGTAACAAATGTCACTATTTGCATATCATGTGCATGGACAGTGTGCAGGAAATGATGTTAGCAACACTTCCTGTAGATCTGTGCAATGCACAGGAAGTACACCAGCAGCAACCTGACAACCTAGAAGTTAGCCATATTTTTGCAACCAACTTATATCTCAGGATCTAGGAATATTGGACTCAGTTGAATGTGCTACAAAGAGTTTTCCCCATATGTCAGGGTTGTGAAAGATTTTACGTATAAAGAGGAGGTCTGAATTTATTTTGAATTAGACGCTGTACAATTGAACTTTGAAGAGAAAAAAGAAATTTAAGGGTCAAGTGTTACTGGTCATTGTGAACAACATGCACCACTTTTTTCTAAACGTATGTGGCTTTTGCTTTGACCATGTTATATTTCTTATTATTTAGGAAGGAGAACAAAGAGTGGCAAGAGAATTAACTTCCCATCAACTTAATTCAGAAAAATACGTTCATACGTTCAAAGATTTGACTAACTTTTCAGGAGCAATTAATGTAACATATCGCTACCTTGCTGGTTTTCCTATACCAAGAAAAAGTGAGTTTGATTCTCTTTTGTAACTTCAAGAGTAATCCTTATTGTCTAAAAGTTTCAGAAGCATGCTTTGAGTGAAATGTGATTTAGAATTTTCTATTTTCTTCTCTTGTTTTCCATGCAGGATATCTCACAATAGGACTGTCATCCGTGAAAAGGAAAAGAGGGAATTATCTGTTGGAAACTATTAAATCTATTTTTGATCAATCTAGTTATGAAGAGCTAAACGAAATTGTGGTGGTCGTACATTTGGCAGAGTTTGACCTCTTGTGGTGCGAAAATATTGTCCAAGGCATCTCCAGAAAATTTGCCCATCACATCATTTCTGGTCGTTTAATAGTTATCCACACTCCTGAGGAGCATTATCCCAGTTTGGATGGTCTCAAAAGAAATTATAACGATCCAGAGGACCGCGTCAGATTTCGATCTAAACAGAATATAGATTATGCTTTTCTACTTAATTTCTGTGGCAATTTATCAAACTATTATGTCATGCTGGAGGATGATATACGCTGCTCTAGAAACTTTCTCTCTGCCATTAAAAAAGTAATTACCTCAAGAGAAGGTTCCTATTGGGTAACATTAGAGTTTTCAAAGTTGGGATACATTGGAAAACTATACCACTCTCGTGATCTCTCACGGTTGGGACAATTTTTATTAATGTTTTATCAGGAAATGCCATGTGACTGGCTCCTAATTCATTTCCAAGGCTTACTTGCCCAGAAGGATGTTATACGATTCAAACCTTCGTTATTTCAGCATATGGGATACTACTCGTCATTCAGAGGAATGGAAAATAAACTCAAGGATGACGATTTTGAAGAAGATTCCTTTGATATTCCCGACAATCCCCCTGCGACTCTTTACACCAACATGAATGTGTTTGAACATTATGACCCTGGTAAAGCATACAGCAGTGTGGATGAATATTTTTGGGGGAAATCTACTTCGGCTGGGAATTACTTCGCTATTGTGCTTGAGAAACCTGCTAAAATTGACAAACTGAAAATCGAAACAGGGACAGACGAGAGACAAAATGACATTTTGCATCATGGAGCATTAGAGGTTGGTCACAATGTGGTGGTGACAAAAAAGGGAAAACAGTGCTCCAGCTACACGCCATTAGGACAATTTCAACACGGGAAGATTGAGATTCGAGACATTGGTCACAAAGTTGAATTTGACATTGACTGTATTCGCATTCTGGTAACAGAAAGCCAGAAGGAATGGCTGATTATCAGGAGTATTAGTATATGGATCACCCAACAATAAAATTAATACACTGTCGTTCATCTCATGGGAATAAATGCAAAATGTTTTGTAGATGTAAAAATACAAACCGAGGCAGCTGTTGAAAAAGTGATGCCATTTATGATGCTACTGTAATAAATAGGTTGGAATGGGATTAATGGAGAGTTGGTTGAAATGGGGCTCTCAAATAGAAAGGAGCACCAAAACATTTTGCAAGTCACAATTGATTGTAGATCCAAACCATTGATTATAAAAGGATATTTTCAATGAAAGAATCAGTATTAAGAAAATCGGGTTATTTTGTTTGTAGAAATACGTAGCTTTTGTGAGTTTGAGTAGTCAGACCTCTTCTCCAGTAAATGTCTCAGCATGTGTCTTAAAGAGCTACATCTTGCTCCAATTATTCCATTATTCTGTTCTGGCAAACATTTGCTTTGATTGGCCGATTTAACACATTTGCAAATATAACAAAAGCAATTGAATTAAATAAATGTTATTAACAGGAGCAGGAGTGTTAGTACTCACATTCACTGAAAATACACAGTCACTACACTTTATATTAAAGTGAAGTGCTTTGAGATGTTTCAACGACATGAGAAGACGTTATATAAAATACAAGGCTTATTATAAATATTCACGTTTTCTCCACTGTTTGCATCATCGTATTAAGTTTTGTTATTCCTTCAACCATTGGTTTTCCTTAAACTTACAAAGCACATTCATTTTCTGAAGTTTAATTGTAAAACTAAATATTTGAACAGCCAATTTTTTTCTACGAGAGATTTTATAAAAGGAGAGAGGTGGATGTGACAACGACAACAACTTGTATAGCACGCTTCAATCAGGGTAGTGTTTAATCACTGAAATTACAATTCACAATTAAAGGAAGAAATATGCATGAACATTCCTCACTATGTTTTATTATAAGGATACTCAATTATGTAAAAAGATCTCTAAACTCAACAACAACAAACATATATTTATATAACGTCTTTCATGTCGGGAGGTCCCGGAATTAATATAAATCAGTAATATTAATAACTGAGATTTGATCACATGCTGGTCCATAAGCCAGCCAGCTCTTATATTTATCACTAGAAAATTTTAAATTCTGTGGTCTATTCAATAAACAGATCCATGTCCAGGATATATTCAAAACACAGGACTAGTTTCGATAAAAGATGTATCTTATTTATAGACTTTGGATGTGAAAAAAAATGAATTGTATAACTTCCAGCCTAAAATGCAAAACGTAAGCTACAAAATCTATTAAGAGTGATTTTTTCTTTTATCTGGGGGAAATTATAGATGCCTAAGGTCAAAAAGGGATCGTAATTTTTTTGGAAGTGTTGAAAATTGAGACTTGGCAAACTTCCCCTATTTTCAATTCAATTTTGCAATCTTGCAAAACAAAACACATTTAGTTTTGGTTTACTCTAAGGCATTTACACAAGTGAATAAATCTGTGTCTGTATTGAGTATGTGATGATTCCTGGTGCTCCACGTGTGTGCGCATTGCGTTCCTGAGAAATTATTTTAGCATTGTATGTGTTGGACTGGTGAGTAGTAATTGCTGTAACATACCTCTGGCATGAAATTCTGGACAATATTACGTTTTGCGCCTTTGGTGATGCACGATTATAATGGGGAAATCTTAGCAGTGACTGACAATGCCAAAGGTGCTACTCGTAACACTGGCCTGGATTTCACAAGCCTATATCTGAGATCCCTGTGCTCTGCCCATGGACTGGATACTGCACCATTCATATCTTAAACTTAAAATGGATATGGTAAGATGTGCCTGGTTATGGTCATCACAATGGATATGGAGAAAACGCCACAGGGTTTTTAACAGTGAATGAATGAGAATTAAAATGAGGTGAGAATTATTTTACCTTTCTCTGAAGATGACATCCACTATTGTATTTGTTAGTGGAATAACTAAAGAACTGCTCTGGCAAATGGTCCTCTGAAACTTCCATATCCAGTATTAGTGGAAATAATTGACTATTGTGTAACTTGATAACTTAATATTTATTTTACTACAAGGACGATACACATTCAAAGTTTACAAATGTCAAGGCACATATCTGACATTCCATGGCGACAAACTGGCTGCAGTTTGCAAACCTCAGGCCTGAATTTCCCCTTTTGGAAGAAAACTTACGGTGCAAAATTATTTTCGTTGGTGCAGAAAGGTTTGGCACCTGCCGATAGCACAAAAAAAGCTAATGTAACATTGTGAGCGCAGTGATCTCCTTCCTTTCCAGAATGCCTGATGCATGACTTGGAAGAATTGCTGATCTGCGTGCTGGTGCGAAGGCGGCCAACATAACACCATCAGTTTACTTTTTGCCCACTTGACTGGTGCTTGTTAAATGGAACAGGAAAGCAGATTATTTCCTATTTTCATACAAGTAATCTCTGTTCTGGTAAAGAAGTTGGCAATTTGTTATCAGCAACATTGCAATGCACATATTGATGTAAAGGCAGTTTGGGATTTGAAATACTTCAGGGCTTGGACTCTGCATTCAATCTTACCAGCCAGTTATCGAATGGGCACTTGATGAATGATTCACTTGGTTACTCCTACATACCATGCACAACAAAGTAGCTACAATTTTACACTATCATACAATTTAATTTCACCCCGCAAATAGCACCAGTGCCTGTAAAGGGGAAATTAGGCCCTATAAAGGTGTGCTTATTTCTGTTTTGTACCAAGATATTACTTATCTGTTGAGAATTTGTAGTTTGGTTTGTATTGTCCAGCACAATGATTTATTGTAACATTCATGGATGTGTTTATCCTGAAATTTTGTAAGATGTAAAATTGTTTTTTGCACTTTGTTCAGTGATCGGGTTGTGAAGTGTTTTCAATCTTAAAAATGTTTCGCTGCACTTTATTTTTCAAATCTCTGTCTTGAAATAAGAACATAAGAATTTGCTAGGCGAAAGAAGATCAAGGACCATCTAGTTCACCTTCCACCATCCTGGCAGTCGCTTGACATGTCATGTCCCAAACTATACACTGTATCCCAAGACATTATCTTTGAGCAGAAATCTATCTAATTTGTTCTTTAAACAATTGATACTCTCTCTGCTTCCACTGTCTTCATAGAGAGCCTGTTCCGTAAGTTTACCACTCACTCACCGAAGTAGTGTTTCTGCAGATTTGTTCTCATTTCACCCCACTTCAATCGCAGGTTACATCCACTGTTTTGTAACCCATGTTTCACAACTGGTTGTGTGGCGTAGCTTCTGACTTCAAACGTAACAGGAAAGCGAATGCATCTGTTTACCAATGATGTGTGACATGACTGTTAACCCTAATCTCTGAGTGGAATTTTTCCCCCATTCTAAGGCAATAGAGCATGTTACCCCTATTTTCTGTAAATAGAGAAAAACAACAACAACTAGCATATATACAGCATCTTTCACACAGATACAAATTGTTTTCCTTCTAACAAAATAAAGCAACAAAGGCCATTGCCTGTTAAAACTATTTTGTTTTAACATTTAAGTATTTGGGTAATTGGATGGATTGTGAGAAGTGATCAATCTCAAATTAGTCTAACAACTAATACTTCAGAAAAAATTGATGCAGAGGTAGGGTGGGGCAAGATTATGGAAGGATTTGAACATGAGAATGAGGGTCTTGAACTGAATCCGCTGGGGATTGAGAAGCCAGTGGAGCTCAGCGGGGGAGTGGCAGGCTTATGGAACCTGGAAATGGCTTGGAACACCTTCACATTGGAGACGCCCATTGTTGTTATGAAGCTCTTCCAGTTCAAATACAAAATACAATTATTTAAGAGAAAGCCTCATTCCACTGTACCCCCAAAATACACCTCAGTCCCAATCTCACAAGAGTACTCCAACTGCACCAGTGTGACATTTTCCATTACCCACATCAGCTATTGTGTGGACTATCCAAATGAGATTGCCAATTAGTACTGAATTAAAAACATTTTTTGTGCTGCGAACCATTGCCTGATAGGACCTGAGTTTATTACTTTGAATAAATTTGTATGAATATCATCTTTAATAGCCACAATGCTACCAATGTACAGCAAATTTAAATGACTACTGCTAGCTTGTTAAGTTTGTTAAGAAAAAAGATAATACTGCTCACACAGCTGTTCTATTCAGCACTGTAGCACTGGCGCCTTCAATGTTCTCTCCGATGATCATTAGTCATAAGGCACTCAAGCAGTAAAATATTCCACAGGGCACAGTCCGTGGCAGAAAGAGCTTACATGATGGACAGTTTCCGAACATAGGTTTTTCAGATTATATCTGTAAGATCCTTGTATCTTATCACATTGATTTGTCAAATATCATCAAACTGCGGTGTAAATTCAGCCAGAACTCTCAGCATTAATCCACTAATTATCCATGAGAGTGTGCACAGAGTTGCCGCAGTGGTAGAGGCGTGTAGCATCTCCCCTTCCCCCTCATCATTACAACTCAATGCTAGTCTCTTTATCCTGACAAGAATTGAATGACTGATTTGTCCCAGCATAAATGTATATGAAATTGTTTACAAATTGAACCAGAAATGCTCTGCAGTTTGCAAGACTTTAGAGCACTTCTGCAAGACTTTTGCAAGACTCCAACTGAATTTGGTCTGAATAGAGACATGACAAATTCATATTATTTTCTAGTCGATAATGAAAATGATGAGCTCTCCCTCTGCTACCCTTTGTGACACTGAGGCACTCACACTTAATCTCAAACAGGATTTGGGGGCTGCAGAACGTTTCCTCTTTTATTAACGCAGTTGCTTTGTCGTTGGTTCCTCTTATCTACAAGAGCTTCTGTTTGGTTGATCAGTTCCATTCCAGAAAGGTTTCTCCATTTTCCTGGCCGACAATCCCCCAGTCATTCACCTCATGGTTGTTTGTGACAAGGTGCTGTGTGCAACGGACCCTTAGCATTCACTGACAAACTCACTATTTCACCTTCCTACATCCTACACCATTCATTGTGACTGGTTGTGTTCCTCAGTACGATATCAGTATGGTTCCAGCAGTAAATGAACTATTATGTTGCAGGTAACATTTGGTCTTTTTTAACTACTCTTCAATCTAAAATCATTAATCCTGCTATTAACTGGATATTAATCCAACTCTTTTTAAAAGTGCTAATCAACACAATTGCTTTATTTGAGAATCTGTTGAATGTATCTCAAAATTGTGCAGAGATTTCTTCCTTTCTCTGCTCAAAGTCTCTGCTGGAAGCCTGTTAGTTTCTTCAAATTCTACCTCAAAGAACAAGTTGAATACCTGCTCGCATCTACATTAGCCATTTTAGTGTTTTAGAAAAAGACTGCTCTGAATTTCAATTAAATTTCATACAAGATGCCTACATTAACAGTCACAGCACTTGACAACAATTACCTTTGAAGCAGTTTCAGATGATGGAGGCGCTGTATAAAATGCAAGGTCTATTACTACATTAATAACCTTAAGTTGCTTTGTTCTGATGGACCTTTGATCTTAACTACACTTTAACTTGAGATCCATTTATCCTTTAAACTTATTATAAACTAAGCGCTACATATATTATTTTTCTTTAAACATTCACGTAATTTACCATTCATAAATAAACATTTTATTTCCCATTGTCAGAGTACAGTGTTCATACTTGGAATATAAACATGACTGAATCACATTTGACCCATGCACTGCTGTGTTCAAATTGACATTTAATGAGTTGGGTTGTCCCTGGACTGAACATTTCCTTTAGTGTGCCTAGCCAGGTGTTCTATTCAGAACATTTGCTCAGTTTCCTCCTAGCGAAACCCCATTTTGAATGCAAATGGGCACTTAAGGCTGTGCAAAGGTGCAGGGTATTGTTTTATATTGTTGTAATTTTATATTGTGATGCCTTATTAAAAATTCAACTGCAGCATCAGTACCAGATGGTAAGCTCCTCTGCTAATTCCACAATTTAACTGAAAGCATTCCATGAAGTTTCAGTCATCACCATCACCTTAAAAAAGAAGTGGTATTTTAGCACTGAAAAAGTTATAGTTGCAAAACCTTTATTAGCATTGCAAAAATAAAATGTAAACAGAAAACATTATGAATTCAAAGGTTTTAATGTTAATATTTCAAACCAATAAAGCATAAGGTTCAAAGGAAACTGCAGGGACTTTAGAATTGAAAGTTTAATACCCAAATATAAAGTTCCCCACAGACTTTGGAGCTGCAACAGTAGAATGCCATATGAACAAAGTGTCATGCCCTTGACATAACAGATTTGAAATGATAAACAGACTTCGATAGACTTCAACAAAACAATTCAGACATCAAGCACCAGCAGTTTTCAGTCTGCAGAAAACACTTCTTTGGTCTCCTGAGAAGATGAGAGCAGTTTGCAAGATTTCACCCTCATAACCTGCCGAGTTGAAACTTAAAACCAAATATCTTCACAAGAAACTAAACCAGACTTCCCAAAACATTTATCGTTTGAACTTAGATTTGTATGCACAAAGGGCATATTGAGAATCTTCATGCGGGCACCAGGTATAGGAAAATTCTTGACATTTATGCACCATTGGTAATGACATCTAAGAGTCTTTTAAGCACTTTCAGATCATAACTTCCAATCACAAAACTGGGAAGTGGATATTAAAATGCTGAATGCTTTCAAATGGTGTCAGATTTTATATTATACATCTTATGTTTAATATCTTGTATTTATCTGCATAAAATAGCCCATGGAAGGTAATCTAACTATCTGTCCTCTTCTTCTTACTTTTGGTCAGAGAGAAATGTGCATCTGGGCAGCAAACCTAGCCATGGCTACTGTTAATGGATGAATCACAGAAGTATGGGTCTCCTATCTTATGGCTTGCCTCAGAACACACCCAACTCCAGCCAGATGAGGCAACTGTATCATTCTGGCTCAGTTATTAGCACTCATACCGCTGAGTCAAAAGGTTATAGGTTCAACACCATGTTAGGATTTTGAGCTCACAGTTTAGACGGACATTCTGATACAATGCTGGAGGTGCGCTGTATTGTTGGAGGTGCCGCCCTGCGGTTGAGACATTCATCAGAAGTCCCATCCCCCTGCAAAGATTCCATTTGCTATTGAAAAAAAGAAAGGAATGTTTCCCAGTGTCCAGGCCAACACTGATCAAATTGACCATTTCCTTCATCGCTTTTTGTGAGACATTGTGTGTAAATTGGTTGCTGTGTTTGCTACAAAATTCAGTCTCAAATTTACAGTAAATTCTGTGAAGAGCTTTGAGATGTCCCCCCGACATGAAAGGTACTTTATCATTATTATTAATAAGTGAAAACAGCCCTGGGAGAAACTCAGAATGCTTGGGAGTAAACTATTCACATACATGAGTTACTAGGTTAACATGACAATTTTTGCTTATGCTTAATTTCTTTTACAATTAAATCTGTCATTGTCTGTTAATTTGCAGCACATACAAGTGACACTTGTGAGTACTCACTGCAAGCATTACTGAACATCAGCAATCCCAGATAGATTTATCTTTTGCAAAAGAACGAGACTTAACAAATAGCATTAATTAGAGAGCCATGATAATAATAATAAAAATAATAATAATAATCCTTGCATTTGATGCAGTGTCTTATCATGTCATTGAGGCTCCTCAAAGTGCTTTACAGGATGTACTGTAATGTGTTTGACTGTTTGTATTTTGTGGGCAAAATACAATATATAAAATGCTGTGCAACAATAGTTAGCCTATCGCAGATGTAACACATAGAGGGTAAATTAGCAACAGTCAATAATACTGTCAATTCATCGAGCTAATTAAAAGATCAAATATTATGAAACAGCAGAATTTCAGTCAATAATTAACCGCTTCTAAACACCCCGCAGCTTGGGAATCTTGGTTTGCTCCCCATGAGCTTTTTATAAATGTTGGCTGCCATCTAGATTTTGGGCAACCAGCCAAATACACATTTTTCTTTCTCAACGCTAGAGTCACCGTCTGAAACTGCTTTTAGAGATAGTGGATGTATTGGAACAATATCCCATTTTTACTTGACTAAATTAACTGTTCTCAGCAAGTCTTGAGTCACATCTCTCTGACCGTGCTTTCAGTCACCTTTCCCTCTCCATTCCCTTGTCTTGCACCTCCATCAAAGGTGCCCAACCAGCAGTGCCAAGCTCTGGCTTCCTTCCGATGTGAAAGGGGAAATATAAGTTGTAATGCACTGTACAGGGATCGAGAAGGACTGTTGAAATGTCCGGGTTTCTGGCTTTAGGTTATATTTGCAGAATAACTGGGGAAAATTTGTGGTTTTTCTTAAAGCAGTTCTTAATTTTGAAGCTGCCAATTTATGTACTGACTGGGGTGAGCTCTTTTGTTTTGCCTTACATCAGACTCTTTGTCTTATTTAATATTGCTTTCCTGGGGCTGATCTGCCTAGAAGGGCCAAAATTCTCATTCTCCTAGGCCAAACCAATTAACATATAGCCGGCCAGGTAATTACCTGGAGCGATTCACTGGATCGACAGTTTTGGGGCTAGCCTGCCAGATCGATAAAAGTTAATATTTAGGCCAGTAATTGGCTTGAATAAGCAAATCATGAGGTTTGTTGCAAAAGCCTTAATAGCCTAGCTCAGTGTGTAGCATTCCTGCCTCTGAGTCATAACGTTGTGGGTTCAACCTACAGTCTAAACTGACACTCCACTACAATTCTGCAGGTGGGCTGCATTGTCAGAGATGATGCCCTTCGGATTAGATGTTAAACTGTGATTCTTTCTGCCTGTTCAGGAGGATGTTAAAGATCCAATGACATTGTTTGAAAAGAGGAGGAAATTTATCCCGGTATCCTGGCCAATAGTCCTCCAAAATACAATTGGTCATTCACTTGGTCATGGCTGTTTGTGGACATTGCTGTGCGCAAATTGGCTGTCGCGTTCACTGTTAAAGTGTACAGTAATTCAGTAAATCCTGTGAAGTGCTTTGAGACATCTCACCGTGATGAGGAGTTATATCAAATGCATAGATTATTAATAAGAATCTATCTATCTATCTATCTATCTATCTATCTATCTATCTATCTATCTATCTATCTATCTATCTATCTATCTATCTATCTATCTATCTATCTATGCCATAGATGTCTATTTCCTGTATTTATATGAACATTTTAATAAACATGGGGCTGCAATTTAATAGTGAATGTTTACATTATCCTAGTATTCTTGACAATCACATTAACACCAAATATTCTAATTGTTTTTATAATTTGGGCTATTCCAGCATTTGCTGCGCAAGACTCTTTATTTGAAACATAGTCATTATTAAATGCATTTAAAAGATTTCCAAATGATTTGTATTGTGTGGGTAAATAAAATCTTTTTGTGGATACAGCTTCCTTTATCAGATGAACACACTTATTTTAACTGGTGATCTGTACATTGTTGCCATGGATATTTTAACGAAGGAACAGAATAAGTGGGTGGTTTGTTTTCACCGGAAAGTTGTAAAGGGTCTAGGTTATGCATGACTCTAAGAATATTCTCCCTTTTTTATGCAGTATTTAAATGTATACTTACATACGTGAAAAGCGCTATATCAAATGCAAGGATTATTATTATTATTATTACATGTGAACTTTTTCAGACAAATCATACTTATCTGGCTGATGCCTTGTGATCTACTTTGAGATGTGGTTAGGGGATTTAAAAATGCAACTTAATTCTTTAGACTTAACATTTTGTTTTGGTTGATTAAATGCATCATTTGTTAAATCAAATGTTTGTTTGTTCAGCTTAAAGCAATGCAATGATGCTTATTGCCAAACTCCAGAGGTGATGTACTTTCTCCAAAGCGACTTCCCTTTAGATCATGCAAGGATCCCATTTTCTGTTCTGTTTTTGTCACAGCCTTATTATTTCTGGGGCTCTACTGTGCAGCATGCAACGTAACATTCAATTACAAAGAATGAGCAAACAAAAGCTGCTCACTGCACCCACTAATATAAAGTCATATTGATTAGTTTAGTCCTCTAACTTGGACAAACTGCTAAATTATATGGATGATACATCTTTTTACATTTTATATCTAAAACTGTGAGGCATTTTGGGAATGTAAACTGGAGAAATGATTTCCACCGATCGATCAAACAGTAACTAGAGGGCTTAGATTTAAGCTAATTAAGAAAAGAGCAAAGCTAGTGTTTATACAGAGTCTTGTTAGGACGTAGAATGATGAACCGAGAAAAGTGGTTGTCACAGAATCTATACAAGCATTTGAGAGAAAATTACATGTCTGAAAAGGAGAGATACAAAATGGTATGTGGGCAACAGCAAGATATTGGTGCTAAAAGGATAGCATTTTCAGAAGCATCACAGGCACAATACAGTACAATATGCATTCATATAGTGCCATTTGGGAGGGGGTGGGGGGAGTCTAAAAACATTTGACATTGGCTAGGCATCCAAGCAGGAGATGAAGCGAAGTGGGTGAGGTATGGAAACATCACTGAAAACATTGTTAAGGAGCTACATCTTGACATTAGCCCTGAGTGAAAGGTAGAAGCAAGCGAGTCAGAAGGACACCAGGGGCAGAATAGCTGAAAGGCTTCATTCTGTGCTGTTTACATTTATGGTTGGAACAACTTTGCTTTGTGTAAAGCTTTTTAGAGAAAAGCTTACTAGAATTGCAACGTTACAATATTGAATTCCCAGCTGGGCAGTGTTGCCTTGTACCCATCAGAACTATGTTTCACACTCAGATTTCACATGTTTTCCATTCAATTCCAGAAGAAAAGAGATGCAAATCCCAAATGAAATCATGGCAGAAACAGCTGGAACCTCTGGTGTGCTGCAGTTTACTTCCCAAAGAATTGTGAGACAGGATTTTAAAGTAACATCTTGTCCAAATGTCGACACGTCCAACAATGCTTTTCATCCCCAACAATGTGCTAAAGTGTCAGCTTAAGCCTGTGAGCTCAGGGCCTAAAGTGAAGCTTCAACCACATAACCTAATGGGATTTCTACTGGACACAGATATCTTTATTCACTTTGTGTTTTCAGTAACACTTTAAAATGTTCAAGTCTTATTCGGCACCAAGACAAAAATAAATAGATTTTTTTTCAGACCATATTTGAACTTTAGATGCCAATGGAAGTTTATTTACTTATTTGTACCATATGCATTTTGACACAATTAAGAGGATTGTCATTACACAACGTAATGGAAGACAAGTCTCTGATAACAGTGGCATAAAACAGTCATCAGCAGGGAAGAATGAAAGACATGCTTAAGAATGCACACAGAGTTTACACATTTAGAATCACGAGTACAAAGTCCTAGTGAATTGTATTTTTATAGCAAAAAGAAAAGGGAAATTGTAGGATTATCTTTGTCCAAAAATAAAATTCACATCAAAAAGCCTGTAAATTGTCTTTTGAAGAACTGGACTTCTAGTGCAGACCAGAATGTATTTGGATAGATTAAGATGCTGTTTTCACATTAACAGATTATCGTTGTAGTTATTATATGTGATAATTTGTCTCAATATACATAAATGGGTAAATGTAAAATGTTTAGGCATGTGTTGTAAAACTAATCCATGAAAACAGAATTGCGTTTTAGTATATAAGGTCTTCTAAATTTTCCAACACGCACTTGTCTTTTCAAAATATAGGGATGTCTTCTTTTTGCTTGGATGGCTTTCTTAAATGTTGAATCTTCATAGTCGCCATAGTCTTGGGCTTTCTGAAACAACTACAAAGCATGTTAGTAGCAGGGTGAGATCGAGCTATCACAATTCAAAATGGTTTTAAACAGGAATAAAAGCAAAATATGCCAAAACATATTCTTTATTTTGTCTAAGATGTCAATTGAGTCACTATTTTACTCATTTGGAAGAAAGGAAAGTCATCAGTTTTACTTTGGGTTTTGGCAGATAATCATGCTGCGATAGATATGCCAAGTCAGAAGAACAATCAGTAGAATCATTCAAAAGATGCTGTGTAAAGATTAAAGGCTCTCTACTCCAAGAAGAGTTTTTGGATTTGACACAAATACACACAGAGTTTGATAGTCTCCTCTGATTTGTGTTTCACAAAACTGTCGAATCTATGGCAGAAAATCTTTCAGCAATGCATCTTCTATTTATTTTTAAACCCAGACAAATAATAATATTAAACCTGGCAAATACTCAAAACCCTGAAAGTTCACCCAAGGTTCCAACCTGCTTATTGACTTCATCCATTTAATCATCTATTAATCCATGCACGAGATGCACTCAAAGCAGACATGGAACCACTATCCGACCACTATCACAACAATCTGCTGTGAGGTTGTATAGGATTCTTAAAATGAGGAAAAGTTCTTCCCTCCTATGAAGTATTTGTTTAGTATTTTATAATTTGAAATGGAAATTTACAGAAGATATTAACCCATGCTCTATAATCTACAATTGTGATACTTTCCACATGTAATAAATGCACTGGTGTGGTAATGTCATTGTACACTGCATCAATTCTAGACTGCTGATATTCAAGCACCAGACACTAATATAATCTTAAAGGAACACTTTTCTAGACCTTTACTGGCTTGTCAAATGACCCACCTCTGTAAAGTTACCCCACCAGCGAGTTTTAAAATCATGGGACGATAGTGCCCTTCATGCAAAATAAAATAATTCATCTTTTTCTCTGAACATAATGAACTGTTTTGATATCAAAAAGAAGAAATGGTTTTCCGGGTCTTGAAATCCCATAATAACAGTTTTCATCCTCAACATAGAGATTGTCTCTCCATCATAGTTGACTTGGACAAACGTTTTAGAATCATTGGTGACTGTCACCATGGGGAGGATACGTTTGCAGGGCTATGGGGAGAGAGCAGGGGAATGGGATTGAATTGGATAGTTCTTTTCAAAGAGCCAGCACAGACATGATGGGCCGAATGGCCTCCTTCTGTGCTGTATAATTCTATGATTCTATGATCCCTTTCACCACTCTTTATCCCATTAAACTGTTTACAGTTAATGTCTGAATTTGTCTGATCCTGTCACTGTGCAGTGCTCTGGGATATTAATTTATGGCCCTATATAAATCCAAGTTGTTGTTGAATTTCTTTGGAGCGGAGAGCAATTTTTTTTGATAAAACAATTCTTTTCTGTTGATCAACCTGTCCCACTTCTTTTCTGACCTTGTGAATAAAATGCTGCCAAGAATGTTTTATTTTGAGGTTTTTCTTTCAAAGCAAATAATAAAGTAAGACTTCCAGTGATAGAAGTATCTATATAGATAGATACAGTTCATATGTTTTTTCTCCAGAAAACATAGAGTTGAGCACTCTATGTTTTCTGGACAAAAATAATTTATGCTAATAATTTATACTTAAAAATAACAAGCACCTTTCATGTAGAAATGCACACCTTAAAAGATTTTACAAAATATAATTGCAAACCTTAAAGTGCTTTACAAAATATAAAAGAAGTGTATTTTGTTTAAGCCTCTATATAAATCTAAAATATTTCTGAGCTCTTAAGGGGCTTTTCCTCTGGATAGAAGTTATGACATTTTCAGAAGATCACAAGAGAGGTTCAGATGAAAAAGGCCCCCCAGCCCATTTGATCCTTGCAAAATACCAAACATATCCTCTTTCAATTATAGCATCAATAGGTTTCTTCAGCTGTCGAGTGTCCTGGCCTTAACCACCTGCCTGGTCTCAGTCACTCTTCCTGGTAACCCATTCCAGCTGAGATCATTACATAAAGTGTTGCTCAAAATATTGCATTTTCCAAAAACATTCAGCTTGTTCCAGCAAATTCCACAAAATTTACTTTCATAAATTCCAAAAATGCATTTTACACATTCTCTATTATTGAAGGGGGCTATAATTTCTGCAAATTAGAAGCAATGGAAATAGCTCAAAATAGATTTCCCATAGAACATAATTTTTTTTCTTGAACCATCATTTTGTCATCCAGTTTGTCCTAATAATGTTTTAGGTATTTTAATTTAAACATAGAGCGATATATCAGTCTTAACTAGCAAACTGTTTACTATTCCTCGGCACAATTTCAAATCCTCTCCCATGATGTATCATGTTGAGAATTGCTGACACTTAGCAATTTGATGAGCAGAGTGCTACGATTGTTTGAAATATGAGGTTAGTGCTCAGAACCAATGCACTCATATGTTTAATACACTAGTTTATTCTCCATCATAGCTCAGTGGGACAACAGTTTAGAGGTTCTTGATACTTTGATACTTTGCTTTCCTCTTCATTCGTGGGAGAAGGCATCTCAGAGAAGGCATCTCAGGCAACCTTATAAAATTTAAAATGGGTTTGAAAATGTAAACCCAGAACAATACTTGTACCAAATAGAAAAAGAGGACATGGGTTTAGAGTTGCAAAAGGCAATTTCAGGACAAATACCAGGACATTTTTCTTTACTTAGAGAGTAATTAACAATTAAAACAGTTTGCCAGAAAGGGTGATTGAGGCCAATTTTAAAAAAAACAGCTTGATACTGTGATGGGAGGATGGTAGTGTAGATATTCTGGAAAGTTAACATAAGATGGGCCCAAGAACTTTCTTCATCTAAATTAATCTTGTGACCTTGGTATCTAACTCCCCAACTTTGTAACAAACACCTTACTATCATGTGTGATTTTGTGACCTGATGGTCCATTATTACTTAACATTGATTCTCTCTATTGTCTTTCTGACAAGTTAACGTATCTATTAATAAATCAATGAAGCACCTTGTTTATACCAATTCAGATGACCAGGATGTTTGTTTTTCAGAATGGATTGGATAATCAATAGACAGTCAATAAGCAATCATGTTGTTTCTTGATCGCTTTCAAGAAAATAATTAACCAGTTTATTTTGGCCACATATTTTAATTGTATCAGCACAACTTATATTTTCTGATATATTTGTTTCAAAGGTGGCCTGTTCATCACTTTTGTTAAGGACAAACCAGGAGACAACTGGGAAAATCTAAATCTAAAGATTCTTCCTCCAATATCTCTTGTCAGGATAGTTTCAATGATAGTAATAGAGAGAGACTACTTATCAATTCAGGCACTCTGAACACCAAGTCTGTTTACAGTAAGATCTAGTTTCATGCCTCTGGCTAACAAAGTGCAAGGTAGAAGTTCTACAGATACTGAAGGAAATTGAAATTTGTTCTGTCTGTCTCCTTGGCAGGACAGAAAGACTGAGTGGGTTAGCACACAGCCCTTTCAATTATGGGTGTTGTGTTCCGGTTTAGCACGAGAATCTTTCTCTGGTTGTGAGGGTGTCTCATGAAATGACTTCAGGCAGTTTCAACCCAGCTTATGGACAGTATGTCTCACAAAATAAAACTCTTCCGAAATTGGTAACCCAGGCATGGGGCCTACAAGGCTGGATGAATGAAATTAGAAATTGGACATTGGTGAGAATAAGGTGTGTTGTGAATTTGAAGCAAAGTAGAGGATTTTTCTGGTTGACACTAGTTGGCTTAGGATTCCTTGCTGTAGGTGCTAGATGTGAGAAGTGAAAGGATTCTGTTCCTCAGTGCTAATATTTATGGCCTTCATAAGCATAAAATATCACCGACTATGCTTATTACTTTCAACTTTACTGTTATGCAAGACCTCTTACGATCTATAATTCTTATTTTAACTCCGTAGAACTGAAATTCTGGTTGGTACTACGCATAGTACCTCTGGCAATATCAACGAACAATGACATTTCTCCTCTATAAATCACATATTATAATGAAGAGCAAAGAGACCTAGGGGGTTAGCATACATAGATCTTTTAAGATTGGATGGCAGATGGACAAAGCTGTGAAGAAAGCTAATGGAACCCTTGCTTTTATAAATTGGGGTATGCAATATAGAATCAGAGGTGACGTTTAATTTGAATAAATCATTAGTTGGACCATAGTTAAAGTATTTTATTCAGTTTTTGCTGCCCCACTTTAGCAAGAATGTCAGAGCCATAGAGAAGGTGCAAAGGAGATTTACTTGGATGATATTATTGGTGAGTCATTTGACCCATGAGCAGAGACTTGTGGAACTGGGCCATTTTTTACTGAGCAAAGATTGAGAGACCTTATGGAAGTCTTTAAAATAAGGGCACTTGGTAGATTTGATGGGGGGAAATTATTTTCATTTGCCAGTTATTCCGTGACTAGAGGGTATCTAGATAATTAGCAATGGTGGAGATTTAGAAGTTCTTTCTTGCACAGAGTTATTTGTTTGTATGTGGATTGCCCTTGAGCAGTGGTCAAGGCAGAATCCATATTAGCTTTCAAGGAGAGAAATAAATATCTAAAAAGGAGCAATTTGCAGGAATATGGGGAAAAACCGGATATAGAATCATAGGATCATAGAATTATACAACACAGAAGGAGGCCATTCGACCCATCGAGTCCGTACCGGCTCTTTGAAAAGAGCTATGCAAATCAATCATACTCCCCCACTTTCTCCCCATAGCCCTGCAAGCTTGTCCTCCCCAAATAATTATCTAAATGGGAAATGGATCTGAATGGATGGCTCTTTCAAAGAGCTAGCACTGACATGATGTGCTGATTGACCTTCTCTATGCTGTAAATTTCTATTGTTCTAGAGCCAAAGGCGCTATACATAATGTCAACCTAAAATGTAGGCTGCATTTCTTTAGATTTCAGTGCCATGACAATAACCACTAAAACAATTTATGAGAAACACAAGGAAGATAAAGAGTGCCACAGCCAACTTTACTGGGAGAATAGTGACAGAAGTTTTGTTATCCAATATTTCTGGCAATATTGTGTAGCAAAAAAATTGCTTTTCAGAATTATAAAGCAAAGATAGGCAATATACAATTTTTGTGTGAATATGAACTTGGACTTATCGTTCGAATGATTTGGAGGAATACAGTACACTGACACTTAGTTGATGTGACTCATTCAATTGAGAATGCAATTCATATTGATTATGAAGAAAATACTGAATAGATCACGAAACAGTTAAGCTTGTAACTGCCCCTGAAGTGAATGTTAAATGAAAATTATGTTAACAGTAATCCCTTTTCAAAGGTTGCATGTTGATATTTGATAGCCAGATAGCAAAGAAATTGATAGTATATATACCCTAGTGATCACTGTAGATTTATGACTAAGAACATAGTGTAGCTGAATTGAATGCTAGTTTAATCCTCTGGTGGCAGACGGAAACTGAATTAAAACTGATGTTCTGATAATGTGCTTGAAAGCCATCATGTCGAAGGTATGGTTTTAATTCTATTATACTAGTGCTTTCACGTTTAAGGATTATTTGGTTAAAATGCTCTCTTCAAAAAAATCAGAAGCTTTAATACGTCTTTGTCTCAGCTGTTTAAAATAATTTTCGGACAGATGGTAAAAATAAATTATTTTAAGAAGTTCTGAAATGGTTTGTTAGATTGTGCTTCAAAGTGTGTAGTTACTGAGCCACTAGATTTAATGTTGTTCCAGTGCAAATTGAGGCACCTAAATAAAGTATTTCAGCATTCATGTTATATAAATAATATGTAGTTCAAAGATACACTATATTTGTAAGCTTTCATTGTTACTGTATTATTTTAAAATAAAATATAACTGGTTAAGAAATTATTTTATAAAATTATAATAAATAATGAATGTTATACTTATTTATAGCTAATATATCAATATAGTTATTCAACATTATATCACATTTATATTTTGTATTCAGGCAACATGAACATTATGTAAAGGTTGGCATCTTGAATAATTATTTTGGTCACAAAATGAATCATTCATATTTAATTTATCTGGACAGCACTAACACAATATACCATAGGTATACCTCTGAAACAGATATTCCACTTAGATTCAGGGGAAAGATCAACTGTAGGATTTTGTGACTTTTAAATTTCCTTTTTATCTATCAATATAAAACAGGTGTTACGTTTCGAGCTGTACTTTGTTTCTACGTTTTTTAATCTACTGCAAGACAGCGTGATACATAAATGTCAGGTAACATTATACTGTAACCTATGTATGATCTTTGCGTTTTACTGGGATATTTACCTTTAAGGCATAAAGATGACCCAGAAGTTCGTCTTCGCCTGATCGTCTTTCTGTGTTAACTGCAAAAACTGCAGAACAAGTTTCAGTGATTAGTCACACAAATGTGTTAGCTGCAAAAAATCTTCAAAACAAGTTTCAGTGTTTAGCCCCAGACAATGTTTGCAGCTAAACCCACACAACTAGCCCCTGTGAATATATGAATGACTTATACTGCATTAAAGAAATTCGGATCACTGTGCTCCTCTCATTATTCTAGGTGTTTTCGCCAAAGGTGTACAACCAGTCTGGATTTAAAAAAACATGTTGACATATTCTTTCTGATTTCTAGCATTGAGATAGATTGCACATTGGATTTAAGGGAATTCCATAGAGTATTGTACATCTTGCAAAATATGATAATTTTTAATATCCTATGGCCTCCACATGTTTTTATTTTGAGCTAATTACTCTATCAGCAAAAGATAGTTTCATAGATATTTTATACATAGAGATTAAGATTGATCTTTTGAACTAAGATATTCAGTCCTTTGGAAAAATGGGAAACTCTAGGAGCGTGTTGGAATGCAGAACAATTGACTAACCTTTATTAAAAGTTAACTCTTGCAAGATTTGTTATTTAAGGTTTGAGGATGTTTGGATTATCATGTTGCTTTCATGGTTTTTAAAAATGTAACCTGCCAAATCAATCACTTTTTTTAAATAAACAAAAAAGTTACAATGATGTGATTAGCATAGTACTGCATAGCAATTATTGCAATTATTCATTTAAAAAAAAGAATTTTTCAGTCAATGATTATATTCAAAGCTTTAAATTGAATCTTGTTGTTGTAAAAGATCCTGGAATATCACAAAAGTAGCATTACAAATCGTGTGCAAGGATCTGTGCAATGGACTTAACACAAGAATATCCAGGCACTGTGTAATAGTAATTTTTTTTTGTTCAGCCTTTTATTCAATAAGTTGAAAATGTTGCCGAGCAGAGAGAATAGTCTATCATTTGTATTCCTGCTGTTCTCTTTTGCTCATAACTGAAACACTGAGAGAAATGGCAATAAATCTGGACAGTGGGCATTCTGCGTTAAAACAATAGGCTGTGATTATTCCAGTAACACACAAGAATGTGGACATCAGGTCTATTGGCAAAGTATTAAACACATAACAAAACTTGAAATGCTGTCGCAACTCAACTGTTTTCTTTTTATTGTTACCCCAAATAAGAGTTTGAGCTGCTCCAAAACCCAGTGTCGTTGCATGCAGTCACTCACCTGAACATAGACCAAATAGACTGAAGAAGGAGAGTAAACACATGATCTGAAATCTCATCCTTTCTGAGCTTGTGCAGCCGCTGATTCCTACAGTCCTGAGCCCATCAAAGTTGCAGAGGAACCTGGAAACGGAGAGTGATGCTCTTCTGAGGTCCTCTGTCTCTCTCTCTCTCTCTCTCTCTCCACACACACACACAGAGAGAGTCAGTGGCTGATTTATTTAGTTATCTTCAGATTGCCCTGACGTCAAAGCAACGCTATCCTCTTATCTCACGCAAGCTGTAGGAATGCACATCAACGCAACACGAAAACACAAGATGATGCAAACGGTACCCTGTTATTATTATTGCATTATTCACACTGTCTCAGAGTCACCACGTCTTTCATCCGCACGATGCATTCGATCAAAACTTTGCGTGGAGCGAATAGCAAAGGTGAGCACCGCCTCACCAAGGAGATCATCGACACATAAGGCAATGCTGCTCCTTGCACAACTTAGCTTTAACTTTGTGTGTACTACTGTTCTACTTATAGAAATTAGGCATCACTGGGTGCATCATGTTGCATCTTCTGAGATGTTTGACCAAATGTTTTCTCGAACCAGAGGCAGAAGAACATTTTAGTGCCACCTGATGAAAAAAAACACAACTCAGGAAGCCTCTGGAAGTTTATATTGAAAAAAAAGTCCACTGAATTGTGATCGCCCTGAAATAAGTTGTTTACTATTTAAAATGTCGCAATCGCTAGAGGTCGTAATGGAGTTTGTAGGAGTTGGAGGCTGCAATTCGTTGGTTGACCTTTCAACGTTGCAGTGTTCCCTTGATCTCAGTGCAACCCAAATGCTGAATTCACTACATTTGCAAAGATTACATTTTCAGTACCATGAATGCAATACCCAAATTGTATCAAAGTCCAGCATCTCTGCATTCAGGTTTTGAGACATGCGACCAGATTCATCTCAAGAAAAAGTGTAGAACTGGGTCAGGGACAGGGAGATGTTCCAAACAAAACGATCACCCCTGGGTGTAACTTTCAATATTAAAAAACAGAGAGTAAGAACACCATTTCCGCACCGCCATCCATTTTTATTCTCTGACCTATTTTCACACTTTGGCAGCTTCCAAAAATCATAATCTAGTAATTTTGTGAAAATTGGAAATTGTATCTCAAATAACTGACTTTTCCCATTCTTTCTCAACTATTGCAAACTAGACCCCAACTGTGCCCCTGATCAGCATTAGAAAATACAGTAAATATTAATAATCCTTGAATTTAATATAGCTTCTTTCACATCAGGAGAATGTCTCAAAGTGTTTCACATGATTTTACTGTAAAGAATAGTGACTGCATTTTTGTAGGCAACCGTTTCATGGCAAGGAGAGCAGGAAGCTTGTTATAATTTTACTGTGCAAAAGTGGAATTGACAGAGGTATGGGATGAAATGCACCTTTAGCACATGAAAAACAATTAAACTTTTTACAGCCCAGAGGGATATGCTGCAATAGGAAAACAGAAAAACAATGAAGGATTGGTGATGGGTGATGAAAGCTCTGTTATTTGCAAGATGCTTTGTTTTTCAGGTCTCCAAAGATGGAGATGTTATTTCCCCCAGATAGTTGACAAACAGTTTTCTAATGTGATTATCTCCCACTGACACCTACTTCAATTTCTATTCATGAGCATTGATCTTATTTCCCTGATTGTGGAGGAGAGAAATTCCAGATACTGTACTTTTTTTTCTGTTCTTCAGGTTTTGCACCAGTGTTCTTATCAGGAACACTTACGTGTCAAAAAATAATAGTTGTGCCTTTAAACTCAAACCTAGACATTTATATTCTTCTTTATTAACACCGTGAATCTGAATACAATTTGAAAAATAATTTATTTTCTGGTTCGCAATGTTCAATACGTAAGAGCAGATCCTCAAAACATGGTTAAAATAATCAGGCTGACATTGGCTGTCTGGAGTGAATGAATATGAATACATCGTAAAGAGGGAAAACTCTCATTATGCCTTTTACATCAAAAAGTGTCAAATAGACAATCAATATCAAAACCATTTTACACAGAGTAAGATCCCAAGAATATCTTGAAGACAATGAGCAATTAATCTGGGGAATTGTTGATGAGAAACTTCTCATCTTTTGAATAACTTTATGAGAATCATTTACATCCACCCGAGGGACCTTGCAAAACATCCCATTCAAAGGATGGCATCTTCAGCAATTCAGTGCCTCTCTCACTAGCCTTGGGCTTGAAGCCACAGCCTTCTGACTCAGAGATGAGAGTACTATGAACTGAACAAGATGAGAAACTTGTAAAAGACGTGTTAAGAAAATTAGATTTGGAAATATCCCAGATCTTGTTCTCTTGAGGACACTATGGGCTGATGTGAATAAATGGGCTGACAAATATTGATGAGATTTTGCATATCTTGTAATTAACTTTTTTTAAATCATTCTTGTTGCTTGCATATGTTTTCATACATCTTCATCGTGTATTTAAAATCCTTAAATTAATTTCACAGATGTTCTCCCAACATAAAGGTGCCATATCATATACAGATTATTATTATTTTACATTTTTATAAAAACAAATTCAGAATTAAGAGATGTTACCCGTAAATGGGAAAAGGAGAAAAAGGGGAAATGGGAGACAACATACATATCAAACAGCGCTAGAAACTCAATTTTATTTCAGTGGAAAAAATATTTTCATTAATTTTTAGTTCACCTTATATCTTCCAGACACTTGGCTCAAAATTTTCAATTTTCTGCATCTTTCATTATTATAGGGTGCTACAACCATTAACTTCTGCTTGCTCCCTTTGGGGAAGAGCATAGCATCAGTTCAGTACCTCACCATGCATGTGAGAGGTCCCCATACACACCCATTGCTCACAAGGTAATGTTGCTCCAAATTGCCATGCTGATGCACTAAAATATCACTCCAGCTTTTAAAAGCGGGTAAGAAAGAAGTTACATTTACCTTTTTGCTTGAGCAAATCAGGGAAAAACAGGTGCATGAATTAATCAAACATTGAAAACTTTCATGAAAGTGTTACAAAGGCACATAAAATATTGGAGGCATAATTCCAACCATGAAAGTCAAAATGATGAGAGATGGATACTGGATAAGTAAGGATACTAAGGGATGTGGAGGAAAGGCAGGAAATGGAGTGAGTGTTGCAATATACTGAAAACACAGCAGGCTTGAAGGGCCAACTTTTTCTTTACATTTTTATTGTGTGAAGTTGATGTGGGTACTTAGTCTCTATATCCAGTTTTGTCACCATACTTCTGGAGAGATAAAAACAAATAATGTTGAATTGATGTCATCACCAATGGCTTAGAGCGCTCTGAGCTGTCATGATAACATACCGTCTTTTCATAGTGGGTTAAACTGAACCACATTATAGAAGTATTCTTTGAAAAAAATGTAATTGAGAGTCTTTTTTACATAAAAAAAGAACAGTTGTTTTAACTACTACACTTTGAAGGATGATGATGTCTCAGGGTATTACTTTTGTCTTGCGAACCAGATGTCTTTTGTTTAGAGAAAAGACCTTTAAATATGTCTTCTGGTCATTTTCTGCATAATGGTAACATAATTGTTTTCCCACTGTGAAGCAGTAGCTGATTTCACGAAAATTCTGCAAATGGTTTTGTTTTTTCTTCTAAATTACCCCTATGATTGTTTCGCTTTTGTCATGGGAAAATGTTCTTTTCTCCAGATTGGTAATCATATGTCATGCATTACAATCTCCCATTTGGATTGATGCAGATGTCATGTCGTCAGCTCCTGGTTGCTCTGGGCACCCAGCGATCATAAATGCAAGTTGTGGTTGTTGTCGTCGCTCTCCTTCCTGTGGGCCTTTAACACCACTTTCCATATTGTTCGCTTCTAATTCAAAAGATTTTCTCTCAAGTTACAAGGTCTTCTTGGTTCACATAGCTCTTTATTCTTCTTCATAGCTCTCTTTACATCTGTTTTATACTTATAACAATATAATAACTTTTGCATTTAACATAGCACTTTATCACATCATTGAGGCATCTCAAACCACTTTTTAATTCTTAAATGCAGCAATGATGTATTTGTAGGCAAGTGTGGCAGCCAATTTGTACACAGCAATGTACCACAAACAGCTATGAAGTGAATGATCAATTTTATCCAGGGAATTGTTGGTCAGGACACCGGGAGAATCTCCCTTCTCTTTTCCAATAGTGTCATGGGGTCTTTAGTGTCCATCTAAAGAGGAAAACAAGACCTCAGTTTAAAGTCTCATCTGAAGGACGGCACCTTCAGTAATGCAGTAGACCCCCAGCATTGGTTTCTGATGTGCTAGAACTTGGGTGTGGATTATTTGAACCCGGAAATGGTCTGTTATCCTGTGATCAAACAGTGTATTACCTCAGTCCTGTTCTAGTGCTGTTGCTCTCTCTTTAACTTGGGGTCAAAAACATAAGGATCGATATTCACTGTACAATTAGCAAATCCTGCTGGTAACCCAAAATATATTACAGAAATCTCTAACACATATGCCCAGAAATAGGGTAGGATCAATTTGAGAAATACCTAGCACAGATTCCCAAATGTGTTTGATTTAATTTGCTTGACTGATAATTTGATAAACACATTGCAATCATACAGTGTCAGCTAATACCCTGATCAATAACCCATACAAGCACCAGCTGTTACTGTGAATAATGTGATGTTAACTTGGCTGCTCATAATGTTGGTTGTCTGGGTCCATTATCCCAGAACCACACTCTAACTGAACCGCAAAAACAGTCGATATGCAGGGCATCAAGTTGCTGTTGTCACTTCCTGCGCACCACATGTGCACCTTATAGGCAAATAGTGCCACGGACATCACTTCTTTCACAAAGGCACATACTGGAAGTGCCATTAGATAGGCTCCTGCACACTGCATGCAGCATACAACAAATGGCATTATCAGAGAACTGAAAGTCAGCCATTTTTTTTAGCAACAAGTCAGAACCAGAAGTTGGTTGTATCGACTGCACTTTGAGGTAGTATAAGTCCACAACATTGGAGATAAACTACTTAATTCAAAAGTTCACATTCCACATTTTGTATTCAGATTCTCCATCTTTAATACCGCTCAATTGCCTCAATACCTGCTCCAGAAACTTGAATATTATTGGAGGTGCATCATTGTTGCCTACTACAAATTTATCAATAACTAATAACATTGCCAATCAGCATTTATATGACTGTGAAGTCCTGTAGCTTAGTGGTTAATGCACTCGCCTCACAAGCGAGAGACCTGGGTTCGATTCCTGGCAGGGTGAAATGTTTGGCAAGTTTCCTTACTCCGTACACTTCTGTTTACCTAGCTGTAAGTAGGAACCTAGTTGTTAATCGATTGGCGGATTGCTTTTCCGGGGGTAATAATACCTTCGCAATGATCCTACGCTCTCTGTAACCTATTTCTGGGCATACGTGTTAGAGATTTCTGTAATATATTTTGGGTTACCAGCAGGATTTGCTAATTGTACAGTGAATATCGATCCTTGGGACGTCCTCCCGATGTGAAAGGCGCTCTATAAATGCAATCATGTTGTTGTTGTTGTTGTCTGCCACCTTCGCCCAGAAAATATACAGCCAATTCACTTTACAGTATAATCTGTGAAGCGCTTTTAGATGTCTCGAAGACGTAATACCGTGTTATATCAAATGCAAAGATTATTATTTATATTATATATTAAATAATTGGGCAATCATGCAATTTGTTTGGTGCCCCTTCAAACCATTTGTTAGGGAGACTTTTCTTGAACAAGAGACAAATGTTGGCCCTATTCATTGTCTTAATCATTTGCAAGAACATATTTTAAAGTTCTTGTTGACAGCTTTAGTTGTATTAGCATTAGTCATATCTATCATTAATTCTGATCATTGTAACATAGCAACTGTGGGAATGCAGCTGAGACTTGTTGACTGGAGATCTGATGTAGCCTGTAAATCAATTTACGCTGAGAAAAATAGAATCGATGTTGGAATTGATAAAGTAACATGGATAATAAGAATGAGACTGCAGCTAGCTGAGCAATCCTTTTTTTCAGTTATCTTATCAGTTCCAACATCCATCCAGGGATTACAAATGTATCCTCAGCAGAGAGGAAACTGATCAAATTGTAGATCTGAGGTTCTATATGGTTGAATACATTTAACAGTAGGCTACAAAGCTTGTGGAACTGGTCATAACATCTCTATATTCCTGTATTGAAAGTTTCACTAACTTTCCTTTGACAGGTATTACAGTGGTGCAATGATGGTGATTAAAGTGGTCATTGTCAGTGAGTGCTACTGTCCTTTCATTTTGCAATCACAGAGGAAAGCAATAATATGTGCCAGTAGTGACTGAAGAAGACAGTATGTGGGTTGGAAAAGCATTGTACAAGTATCTAACCCCGCTACCATACTGTTCAGTTGGAATCAAATTGAATAGTCAATAAATAGAGGAGATAAAGAAATAGCTCAGGAAGCATCCATTTCCAAGTTTACCTTAAAGTGAAAAGAACGGCAACTTAAAAACTATCAATTTCCTCTTTTCTTCACAAAGTGCTGACCAACCCTAGCATAAGGTTCCATGGACAAGGGCAAATTGCTTAATCCCCAGTACTAACAACAACAACAACTTTCATTTATATAGTCCCCTTCGCGCCAGGCGGCATCTCAGAGCACTTATAATACGAATACTGAAGACTTGCTGTCACATTTTAAAAAGGGTAGAATAATCTGATATATTTCAGTGATACAAGGAATGTTAAAAAAATCAGTCAACTTGATTACAATGTATTGCTCTCATCACATATGCATCTTGAACACTGAAGAAAAGAGCAGAATTCATTAATTTTGCACTGACAAATTTGTACCATATTTTGTTAGAAACATTCAGTAGTACATTTTTTATGTCCTTTCCATCACAGCAAGGCGTATTGTGATTTTGTCTCCAGAAATTTTAAGGTTGATTATAATTTTGACTATTTCAATTTGGAAATCTTTTATTTTACAGTAGATAAATACAATGTTGGCTTTCATCCATACTGCATTCAGGGGTTACCATTCCTTCTTATTATCACATACAGTATCTGCTAAGTATTCTTCATACTTTTTTTGTAAACACTAAAATAAGTTATATTTAGTAATGTTATGAAACAAAAGCCTAACAAAACAAAACTCTTCCTATTTTAGTGAGTTAATTGATGAGCAAATGTCAAAATGTAACAATTATTATATTCATTCTCATCATGGCTGTCTGTGGAACACTTTTTGTGCAAATTAGCTGCTACATTCACCTGCTACAGTTTACAAAAAATCCTCTGAAGTGCTTTGAGGCATTTCAAAGACATAAGGCATGAAGTCAAGTGCAAGGATTATTATTGTTGAGGCATTCATTTTATTGATTTATAAAGCATTTATGAGGAACGCTTAGTCTCTAATCGTTTACTCTATTGTGCATAATTGGATTAGAAAACATTTCAAGGTATTATATTTTCTGCATTAAGAAATAACATTTTAGGTAGATGTTATTTTATCTAGACTAAATTATGTTTGTAATGACTCAAAGATCTTATATCGGTTTAAATCTATTTGCATATCACAAATGTCCCTGCTGAATCTCGCTTTGTGAACCCCTATTAAATTAAACACTTGAAACTTTTGAGAATTGATCTTGTTAATCTAAACATGGAGCACATCAGTGGAATGCAAACTGCAAATTATTTTCTAAAGCAGAATATCAAAACACTTCTTTCAATTGAGGCATATTCTCTGAGGTCGACAGGGGTTCTGGAAATCTATATTTGTGGATGTTTACTCTTCAAGGCAATAGAGTGGTTATCCAATAAAATAAGTCATTTACTTAGATGTTTAATGTACAGTGCTTTTGGTGCTAATCTAGTTTGCAAGTTCCATATATCTTGCTTTTTCCCACCTCCCTCTCTCTTTTTCCTCTCACTCCACCCACCCACCCCAACTCCTACCCAATACGCTACAGGACTTGTGGAGTCCTGTAGTGAGGTGGTTAGAGCGTTCGCCTCGCAGGTAAGGGAGAGGACCCGGGTTTGATTCCCTGGTGGAACAGATCAGGACAAAACTTTAGGCACACTGCCTGACTCTACACACACATACTTCTGTTTAGCCAGCAGTAAGTAGGAACCTGGTTGTTAGTCGATTCGGGTCTCGCTTTTCCGGGGGTAATAATCCCTCTAGATAAAAAAAAATTGGTTTCTCAATCCATGAGTGTTTGTGGGACACTGCTGTGTGCAATTGGCTGCCACGTTCGCCCACAAATATGCAGTCAATTCACTTTAGAGTGTGTTCTGTGAAGCGCTTTGGGACGTCCTTCTGACGTGAAAAGCGCTATATCAAATGCAAGGATTATTATTATTATTATTATTATTATATCCCGTGAAGCGTTTTGAGACATTTCAACGATGTGATAAGGCACTGTAACAAATGCAAGGATTATTATGATGTTGGAATAAAGTTTTTCTTTAATTGTCCAAAATATCAACTGTCTGATTCCTATGGAGTGCATACTGTAACACGGGAGAAGTTGGACAGAGGTATGGAGATGCCCTTTGGATCCACCTTTGGACTGATTGTCCATTTGCTTCACTCTACTTGCCACAATACTTCTATGACATAGTCTCACCTATTAGTTAGTTCAAATGGACATTACACAGTCAGAACAAATGTATCTGAACAAATACAAATATAATGGTATCATGTCTTTCAGTATTGTCTTTCAACACTATTTTTGTTGTAACAGTACACTTTCAGTTATTATTTTACTAAAATATTAATAAGTCATATAATTTCTTTTAAAAAGTATGTTGTTAAGTACTGAAAATAGCTGTGAATCACATTTATAGTGGTTTGTATCTCTGTATCAGCAAAATACTGGGTTAGCAATCAGTTACCAAAACTTCCGTACTATCAAGTGACCATTCTTCACGAGTGAGCCAAGAGTGTGGTTAAAATCAGACTTGTAACTGGGACCTCAACTTTCACACACTCTTTCCAGCAGAGGTCACTGGCACGTGATCGGGTATAAGATTTGCTCCACTTATTTTATTTTGGTAAGACATAAGGAAGATATTTTATGTTGAACTTTGCTGTCGGGCTATATTGATTAAAATATATATACATATTCCACATAAACCATCCCGCACTGATTCAGAAACACTACATTTGATAAGTAATAAAGCAGTATAATATCTAAATTCTAATGGATGGAGATATCGCTTTTATTGGTAGGCAAATTTAGTTACAAAACTGTACAGTTGGTACAATAGGGCACAATAATAATAATCCTTGCATTTGATATAGCGCTTTTCACGTCTTCTAGATGTCCCAAAGCGCTTCGCAGAATATACTGTAAAGTGAATTGACTGTATATTTGTGGGCGAACGCGGCAGCCAATTGCGCACAGCAATGTCCCACATACAGTCATGGATTGAAAATGACCAATTTATTATTGTTTTGTTTTTTGGGAGGGATTATTTTACAAGTAGCCCTGTCCCATGGCACGGTGTGATGTATTGTGTAATGCCTCGTTAGCCAGTACAGGTTATATTTACGGGCACCTTACACGCATTCCAATGGGGTTACAAAATAATGTTCTCAGTTACTTAAAAGCACAAAGTGTTTTGTCGGGTTTACATTGAAAGGCAAAGGCGATCAGCAGCACTGGACATGTTGCCAGGGCTAGGCTGGGAAAGGGTTTGCGTTTCGCAGCATTTTGGTTCCAGAATAATGATTGGGATTGAATGATCGCTGCATTCGCCCTCTGAGCCAAACGTTTTAACCTGTCACAATGTCGTGCTTTGAGCGTGGGATCGTGCCAAGTCACTTGCTGAACATCTCCGGCATCCAACAGGCTCACGATTAATGAGTAACCCATCACTAGAATGGAATGTATTACATGAACAGGTCTCTCCCCCATATGTTAGTCGCAGAAGTCGGACGAACTGGGTTCGAGGGATAGTGTTTTTTTTTTGGAAGAAGGTTTTCGAAGCAGCGAACCGAAATCATTCAGGTAAAACGTGTGATTCTGACTTTTCGAACTGTAATCCATTAGTTACCAAGTGAGAAGTATTAACCATAACACTTCCCGGATCCCCGGCGCTGATAAGGAGTGGCTGTTAGAGGCACAAAATAAAGTTAGTTCCGCGTTACTTGGCAGTGCCCTTAAGGTGTTGGACAAGATGTACCAGCGATATACTGATAGGTGTGGAGAGGCAGATCGTATAAGATGTGAAGAGACGCGATAGAGATCCGATTCCCCCTGGAGACAGTTTTACACAAACAGGATTTCAGATGCTATAAAAACATCAACGCTTTGAAGATTGATTTTTTTAAAAAAAACTATAGCAGTCAGTTACCCTTTGCATTGCCTTATTTGAAGGGCTTTGAAGTGAAAGAGTCACTAGAATTAGAGTAGATCCAAAGTTCAGATAGGACTTTATCCAAATAGTGCGATTTTGGGGCTTGACGCACTCAGCCAAATAAATGACACTTTGTTTTGGTCTCTGGTGTCAGACACATCTCTTTCAGTTGTTGTCCGTGGATTGCTCAACAGTGCTTTAAACAGGAGAGCTGTTTTTACTTAGACAGCTGAGTGCCTTTCAATTTCAAACGATTACTAAAACGGATATTATTCCTTCACAAAGGAAATATCCATCAAAAGGGGTAGGTGTGTAAAAGGTTTCCTTCTTCACTTGAGTCATATCAGAATGGCAGCCAGTTTCACAAAACAAGTCCACATCATAACAGATCTTTCTCCTGAATCAATTTTTTTTTGGGGGGGCAGCCATATGCCTTTATACGCAGGAACCTATTAAGAGTATCCACACTGGAAAGAGTTCCACATATGTATGGTCATTTTCTTGCACACTGGAATGTATACTCTCCCTGGAGGGAGGTGCCCTGCTACATAATTCTATTCACCAGACTATTAGGTACAAGTTGGCAAGAATCATAACTTGGGAACGCCCAGAATGTGTTCTGGGGGTACTGCTGGAGTTAACGAGCTAAATCCATCATTGAAAGTACTGTTTGGTATGGTTTACATTGGTTCTCAGCTTGGACCATTCTCGATAGGGACTTGTCTTATCCCCGATAGTGATTTGTCTTACAGGGCTAATAGGAGCCGAGTGGGACGATTTCCTGCCGTAGAGATTGTTTTCTCCCCCACATACACACAGACACACAAACATGACCTGCCGAAGAGTCAAATTGACTCGACTATCAATCCATCAATTTCTTGGAGGACAGCAGATTCGCCAACCTTGGAATCAGACTACCACAGAGAGTTCATTCAAATCTGCATTCCTTTGTGAAACATATCACAATTGGAGCTAGCTTAGCTTTAATGAGACCCTACTTTACCTTCTCCTCCACCCCACCGCCATTAAATTATTTCCCTAACCAAAATAAATCTCTCAATAAAAGCTAATCTTAAATAGGCTCCTTCAAAATAAATACACTTGTTAATAGACTTAACCTGTTACTCCTAGCTACCTTAACCATAACGCAAGACCTAATTGAACTCTAACTCACCCAACCCCTTAACATGTCACCCAACACCTCATTAGAAGAAACTCATTGTCAGAAGAAATTTTGTTACATAACAAACATACCAAGGGAGTGTGGATGTGTTACAAGAGGGACAGTAACAATCAATCAAAAGAGATTTTATTCTGTAGACACTTCTGAAATGTATCCACCAGGGAGTGTATTTTTGAAAGGACATATGTGTATCGACACCGGCAAGATTTATTGGTTTACTGTATGAAAAAAACAGTTAACAAAAGTTACATTTTGCTCAATTGTCTGCAATGTGTTATCTTGTTTGTTGCTGATAATATTGCACTGACCGCCTGAGCAAATAGGAAGAGGAGCGATTTGACTTGTTCTTAAATAATAGCTTATGTGATTTGACAGTGATGGAAAAGCTGTAGCTGAAAATATCAACACCATATCCCAGAAGAAAAAGGAAAGCCAATTAAGCTACATTCAAGTCGATTGATATTTCCTGCTGCCTAGCCCTCAAAATCTGACATTTAAATAGCTGTTACTAAAGTCATGCAATAAAGATAAATAATTTGTGGGTTGTCCAGTACGTCACTATGTGATATGAAACAATAGGGGACAATGTTATTTAACTTTTGTTTGCACGCGTGTAGACTAAGTATGAAATAGGGAGGGGTGAGAATAATTATTCTTAATTTCTATTCAAAACATCTGAGTGATGGTAAATTTAAGTTAGACTATGAAACCATCCACAGTCAAAGAGTCAAAAACTCACTGCCTGGAACCAATAGTAGCCTGTTAGTTCTGTCACAATTTACACTTATGAGTTATGTACCTCTGTCACTTTGTTCACGCTTTTCTGTGCCTGTGTCCATCATTTCCTGCAAAAGTCAATCAACATGTTTGCTTTCACAACTCACTTTATAGTCCTACCAAAATACATGGATTTGTTAGGGTCCGGTATTCAGAACAAAGCATGTGTTGTCTCAGACGAATAAATAGATACATGAAGTGTCATTTTCTGAGTCAGAAACTACAGCCACACTTTGAATGTCTAATCATTTAGAATACTACTATTATTCTTTACTAGTAATATTATATAATAGTGTTAATTAATTACTAAAATGTAAGGATTTCCCAAAAGCAGAAATATTCTGTATAAGATATGCATCTTATCACAAGATCTCTCTAATTGTTGTCTTATGAGTCAGTTCTCTAGTTTTGATGTAGAAGCATAACATCATCATATTAAACTACAGTTGTTGCAGTTTCAAATCAAGTATAAAATACGATCATTAAAGGTGAAGATTTATGTTGCATCATTAGACATGTCTGAGATCTGTACATCTCAGTTCTGCTGCTCTGATAACTAGTTCATGACATTTAAAAGTCATGAAATTTGTTTGCAACACCAGCCACACCTTTTCAGATCTGACCACAGTGAAGGTCTGATTGGTTTTCAAAGGGAAAGGAATGAGCAAGAGTGGGATTCCAAACTTAAATCTTTAAAGTATTGTGGGAGAAATATTAGTTACTTGCCCTTTCTAAATGAAGAGAATTACTTATAATGACCTACAATCCTTGCTTTCTTGCTTCATTTCATTCATGGATATGTACATAGAGACAATAAAATGCTAATTTAAATTGTGCCCATACACCTATCTAAACTGGGCCCCTTGTTTCAATAATGTTCAGCAGAAATGAATTGGTTTCATACACTGGGTTAACTTACCTTTACTTCCTTTCAGTAATGCCGGTAACTACGCTATTTAAATAGCTATATATTTAAAACACTAAATCTTTAAATTCCTAATTATGTTATAGCGTTCAGCTATTTCAACAAAATGATTACTTCTAAACTAGATAAGTAATTGTTATTTTTATGCTTTATAACTGAAATTAGCAGGACTTTTTAAATTACTATTTTAGTAGCCAAACACCAACAAATTTCTCAACACTAGAAATTTGGCAATTTGTTTGGATTGACTCAGTGACAGCAATAAACCAAACAAGCTGACATTCTTTTGTAATGTTTAAATGCATCATTGAGTTATTTGAACTTATTAACATGCTCAAACTCTTGTTGATTCTATTTGCATTGGCTGCCATTTTTCAGTTGCTTGTTTATAATATAGATTTGTTTTTTGTATATTACATTGTTTCCTTGTGTGAAGTGTGTAATCTTCTAATGCATTTCAATTTGATGAAATCTTTCCAAGTAAAGCAACACAAAATATTGTTACAATTTAAAAGAACTTTTCTAGATTTTAATATTTACTTAACCATGTGTGAAAATGAAAATAATAATCCTTGCATTTGATAAAGTGCCTTTCACATCTGGAGGATATCTCAAAGTTCTTTACAGGATTATATTCTAAAATGAAATTTGTGTATTCTGTAAGACGATAAGATATGTAGATCAACATGTACATTTGCGAATGATACATAGATGCATGCATGATGAATTCCGCTACCACTAACCATCCAGAATATCATATCATGTGAGGTTCTACATGCCGATATTCTACAACACATTCCCTGTGTAACATCCCCATATGCTCAAGTCGCTTCTGATATCACTGCAATAGTGGGGTCTCCTGGGAGCTGAACTGGCTTCAAGGTGACATGCCAGGCAATGGATTGTCGGATTCAAGCCAGCCCTCTGTGGCGATCTTGGTAGGTCAGAGCCAGGCGGGTCTGCAGTATTCCACCACACTGCTGATGACAGCACAGCCCGGCCTGGCTCATCAGCAGGACCTGGAAGGGCAGACCAGTTACTGGGGGCAGGGAGTCATCCCACTCAGCTCCTGTTAACCCTGCAAGCCAAAGCCCTAACGGATAGGTTGGTCCAAGCTGGACAAGCACTTGGAAGGCTTGCCAGACAGCAATATCAATGGCCAGTTATGCGGTTTTAGGTGGTTAGACTCCAGCAGTACCCCAACGTACACTCTGGGGTCCCCAAGCTTTGACTCTTGCCATCCTGCACCTAATACTTTCTGGAATTAGGTAAGCAGGATATGCCCCTCCAGGGAAAGAGTGTGCATTCCATTCCAACAGTCTATCTCTAGAATTCCACGTGTAGGTGGGATGCATGGAATCTTTGTTTGTATACGGTTAAACATATTGATGGGTTTCCCTATGTGCCAGACAACTGGCTGACCAAAGAAAATCACTGCAAGTTTTTGTTGGTTGCTGCTGTTAGCCTAGTGACTGGATTGACATGCTAAAGGGAGTCAGGAGGGTGTGACAATGCTGGAGCTGGTTATTTCGGAAGCTATAAATAAACTATTATTCATACATGTTACAATCACACTTGATGTTCATTTTGATTGTACAAGGTAAGCAGTGGCTACACATTACAATATTTTCTGTGAAGCTCTTTAAAACATCCTCCCGAAGTGAACAACGCTTTATCGAATATACAAATTATTTCAGCCTTCCCTTACCTGTGTACTGGTGTGACAAATGCACAAATGCCAAAGTAAATTAAAAATACTATAAAATTGAGAAGGGTAGCAGTATGGTTAATAATAATCCTTGCATTTGATATAGTGCCCTATCATGTCTTCGAGATGTTTCAAAGCGAATCACAGTGTTGTAAAGTGTAGTGACTGTGTGTTTTGTGGGAGAAATGTGGCAGCCAATTGCATACAGTAGTGTCCCATAAACATTCTAGATGGACTGACCAAATTATTATTTGAAGCCAGGTCCTCTCACTTACTAGGAGAGCGCTCTAACCACTAAGCTGCAGGATTCCATGTGTTTCATTCCCCCCCCCACCCATCCCAAACACACTGCTTCTGGCGCCACCCACTCCCACACTTGGCTGCTCCAACATCACTCCTCCCCCCACATTCAAAACACTGAGCCTGGACTCACAATGACTATCGCACTCTCCTTCCCCATCATGTATCCCACCCCCTGGTCCGCTCCTAGTCTCGTCTTGCACATTTTGACTGCTGCCACCTACCCGAGCTGCTTCTCCCAAAAGTGCTCCCACCCCTGTCCCCCATCCTCCACTACTCCCGTGCAACCCTTCTCTCTCACCGCCCTCCCCGCTTCCCATCTCCAGCCTGCAAAACCTCGGTCACACCCACCGTGGCAGACGCCACTTGCTGTCCAACAGCAGCCACTCTGACTGCCCCATTCCCCCACCTCTGGCGCAAAGCCCATTGGTCCTTGACCTCGGGGGTCAACCTCTCATCGCTTATCCACATCCCAATCCTCCCTGTCAATCCTCCCCCTCCCTCCCTCATTTCACCCATTCCTCCACCAGCAGCTGTCTCCTCCATATCCCAAATGTCTGCTCCCTCTCCAGCAAAACGCTCACCATCCAAGACCTCATTGTCGATGAAAATATCCACATCCTCACCCTCACCGAAACCTGGGTCACCCCAGGTGATACCTTCCCCCTGACTGAGGCCACACCACCCGGCTACACCTTCCATCATACCCCACAACCTAACCACCATGGTGGTGGTGTGGCTCTCACCTTCCGGCCTATCGCCTTACACTTCCAGAATCTTCCCCTCCTTCGAGCACTTTACCCTCTACCATCCCTCCAAACTTTTCCGCTGAATCCTCCTGGTCTATGGTACCCCCAAACCTTCCCCCACCTTCCTCTCAGACATCTCCACCCTCTTATCTTCCCTCTCCCTCTGCTCCAAATGCCATCTCATCCTAGGCGACTTCAACCTGCACTTCTCCCCCTCCTGCTCTATCTCTGCTGACTTTTTCTCTCTCCTCTCAAAACCTCTCCTTCCACATCCACTCCACCAGCCACAAGCATGGCGACTCGCTTGACCTACTGATTACCCGGGGACTCAGTGTCTCAGACCTCAACATCACCTGCAAAGCCATCTCGGACCATTGCTTCATCTCCCTTAACGCCCTCTCCCCACCGCCACACAACCCACCACCATGTCCTACCACCCCACTCTCATTACCACCATAACTCACATGAAACCAACCACCTGCTCCCTCGACTCCATCCCTACCCCTCTCCTTACTTCCCAGCTCCACCTCCTTGGCCCCCTAGTCAAAGACATAATAAACCTCTTCGTGTCCACTGGCACCATTCCCACCCCTCTAAAGATGGCCTTCATCACAGTAATATCCTTAAAAAAATCTCCCTGGACCCATTCCTGTTCTCACACTACTGCCCCATCTCCAAGTCCCTTTCCTAGGTCCTGGAATGAGTCGTTACTTCCCAGCTTCCAGAGACCTTCCTCTCCCGCCATTCCCTTCAAGAACCCAACTGTCTAATCAAGTTGCAGTGCCGCCCACAGCTCAAAAACAGCTTTGGTCAAAGTGACAAATGATAATTTGTCCATCTGCGACCAGGGCTCCCTCTGCCTCCTTATCCTCCTTGACCTCTCTGCTGCCTTTGATACAGTTGACCACTCTATCCTCCTCAACTGCCTCTCCTCAACCTTCATGGTTCTGTCCTTGAATGGTTCAGGTCCTACCTCTCACACCATCTCCATTTCATCTCCACATACGGCTTCTCCTCTAGTCCCCGCACCGTACAGAGTTCCTCAGGGCTCTGTCCTTGGTCCGCTCCTTTTTAATATCTACATGCTCCCTCTTGGTGATATCATCTGCAGGTCAATTTCCACATGTGCCTCCACCCTTGACTCCAGGAACAGATTGTCTGTCAGACATCAAGTCTTGAATGAGAGCTAATTTTCTACAGTTGAACGTCAACAAGACCGAAGCCCTCCGGATTGGCTCCCGTCAGTGCCTCCACACCTCAGGCACTGACAGCATCATCATCCAAGGATGTACACTCCACCTTACTAAGCTGTCCGGAACCTTGGCATCTTGTTTGACCCTCAACTGTCCTTTCTACCCGACATCCATGACATGTCTCGCTCTGCCTTCCCCCACCTCCGCAACATTCCCCGGCTCTGCCACTGTCTCACACCGCAGGCCACTGAGACCCTCATACGCGCATTCATAACCTCCAGGCTCAACTACGCAAACTCCCTGCTTGTCGGCTTCCCCAACTCCTCCCTCCATAGGCTGCAGATCATCCAGAACTCTGCAGCCTGTGTCCTCTCCCCCACCAGCCTCCCTGACCCTATCACCCCCATCCTCGCCCGACTCCACTGGCTTCCCATCACACAGAGGACACAGTTCAAGATCCTGGTCCTCACCTTCAAAGCCCACCATGGCTTTGCTCCCACCTACCTCTGCGACCTCCTAACCCCCACCAACCTGCCCATTCCCTCCGCTCAGCAGGCTCCGTCCTGCTTCACATCCCCCTCCTCTCCCATCCCACCACTGGGGGAACGGACCCTCTGCCTCTCTGCTCCTACCCTCTGGAACTCCATCCTGCAGTCCCTCCGCCTTGTCCTCTCCCTTGCCTCTTTCAAGACCCGACTCAAGACCCTCCTCTTCGACCGTGCCTTCGTTACCCTCCTCTCCCCTCTGCCCTCCACCCTCCCCGATCCCAACCCCCAGCTCGGGTCCGAAGCGCCTTGGGACGTCCTCGCGATGCGAAAGGCGCCATAAAATGTCATTTTATTGTTGTTGTTGTCGTTTGTCAAGACCTTCCTACTCTCTCTAATTAAGTTCAAGTTTAAATGATGAACTTAATACTCAAAAAAAAAGTCCCAAAGTTAGAATTTCCAGACACCCAAACAATGCAACTATTCTGACCACAGGCAGTGTTTTTTTTTCCGTGAATTAGTTCGGAATGCTTTGCGGTAATGAGCTTCCAGAAACTGGCCGGTTTCCAAGGGCACTGGAGAAATGAAATCCACACGCAAAGCAACTCAATGAAACAAGGCAGCAAGACACGCTCTCAGGCTCCCTCCCAGGTCCCACAGCAATGGCCTGCACCTGAACTGCAAAGAGCTTGGGGAGGCAGGGAGGGGGATAGAGAGGGAGGGAGGGAGGGGGGGGGAAAGAGAGGGAGGGAAGGGGAAAGAGAGGGAGGGAGGGGGAGGGGGAAAGAGAGGGAGGGAGGGAGGGAGGGGGAGGGGGAAAGAGAGGGAGGGAGGGAGGGAGGGGGAAAGAGAGGGAGGGAGGGAGGGAGGGGGAAAGAGAGGGAGGGAGGGAGGGAGGGAGGGGAAAGAGAGGGAGGGAGGGGGAAAGAGAGGGAGGGAGGGAGGGAGGGGGAAAGAGAGGGAGGGAGGGGGAAAGAGAGGGAGGGAGGGAGGGGGAAAGAGGGGAGGGAGGGAGGGAGGGAGGGGGAAAGAGAGGGAGGGAGGGAGGAGGGAGGGGGAAAGAGAGAGAGGGAGGGAGGGGGAAAGAGAGAGAGGGAGGGAGGGGGAAAGAGAGAGAGGGAGGGAGGGAGGGAGAAAGAGAGGGAGGGAGGGAGGGGGAAAGAGAGGAGGAAAGAGAGGGAGGGAGGGGGAAAGAGAGGGAGGGAGGGAGGGGGACAGAGAGGGAGGGAGGGAGGGGGGAAGAGAGGGAGGGGGAGGGTGGGAGGGATGGGGAGAGAGAGGGAGGGAGGGGGAGAGGGTGGGGGAGAGAGAGGGAGGGGGAAGGAGAGGGAGGGAGGGGGAAAGAGAGAGAGAGGGAGAGAGGGGGGAAGAGAGGGAGAGAGGGAGGGGGAAAGAGAGAGAGGGGGGGGGGGGGAGAAGGAGGAGGGGGGGGGGGGGGGGGAGAAAGGAGGGAGAGGGTCGACTCGCAAACTCTTGGGAGCTCGACCGCCCCCGAGTGCGGGTTAACTTCAAGAGAAACTTCAAAGTTTACGCAGGAGACAAGTTTGCCTGTGGTGGCGGTGGCGGTGGCGGGGGGTGTGGTTGGTTGGTTGGTTGGTGGGGGGTTTACCTGGAGTTTACCTGCGGACACGTGATCGCGCTCACTTGCATTCGCTCAGTTTAATATTTAGTTTTAAAAGAGATAGAGAGAGACAGAGACAGACAGACAGAGAGGGAGAGACAGACACAGAGAGAGGGAGAGAGACAGAGAGGGAGACAGACAGACACACACAGAGAGAGAGGGAGAGAAACAGACAGAGGGAGGGAGAGACAGACAGAGAGAGGGAGAGAGACAGAGAGAGGGAGAGACAGAGGGAGAGACAGACAGAGAGAGAGAGAGGGAGACAGACAGAGAGGGAGACAGACAGACAGAGAGAGACAGAGAGGGAGACAGACAGAGAGAGAGAGGGGGAGACAGACAGAGAGGGAGACAGACAGAGAGGGAGACAGACAGAGAGGGAGACAGACAGAGAGGGAGACAGACAGACAGAGAGAGGGAGACAGACAGAGAGAGGGAGGGAGACAGACAGAGAGGGAGGGAGACAGACAGAGAGAGGGAGAGAGGGAGACAGACAGAGAGAGAGAGGGGGAGACAGACAGAGAGAGGGAGACAGACGGACAGAGAGAGGGAGACAGACAGAGAGAGGGAGACAGACAGACAGACAGAGACTTGTTGACCACGCTCGGCTTTTCCTCTGGCAGGTCTGCCCCCCCCCCCCCCCCCCCTCCCCAGTCTGGCCATGGACCCCCCGGGCGAGGACGTGGCGGTGTGGGTCTGCCGGGAGGAGAAGGTGGTCCGCGGGGTGACCCGGCGCACCAGCTGCGCTCAGGTGGTGGAGGCGCTGCTGGAGGACCACCGGTCCCGGGCGGGGGCCGCCGGGCCGCCGCTCGGCTCGGCCAAGGACTACCGGGTGGCCGAGAGGTGGCGGGGGGTCGAGCGGCTGCTGCCCCCGCACGCCAGGCTCCTGAGGCTCCGGCCACGTCGGGGCGAGGAGCGAGCCGACCCGAGCTTCGCGCTGGTCAAGCCGGACCCCCCGCCCGCCCCCGCCGCCCCCGCCGGGCACAGGGCAGCCGAGGCCAAAGCGGCGCGCCCCAGGGCGAAGGCGGACGCCCGGCGGGAGCTGAGCCCGGTCCAGCGCACCCGCGCCCGACCGGCCGACAAGCAGCGGAGGATGGTCAGGAGGGCCTTCAGGAAACTGGCCACGATGAACCGGGTCCAGGGGGAGGGGGAGCGGGAGCGGGAGGGGAGGGGGGGGGGTGGAGGCGCTCGTCCGCCTGATCGCCTCCCAGGAGCGGACCCTCCGCCGCCAGGCGCAGAGGATGGGGGACCTGGACGCCGACATCGCGCGGCGCGAGGCTCGCGCGCACCGCGAGCGGGTCCGCAGCGCGGGGCGGGACCGCGTGCGGGAGACCGCTCTGCCGGAGCGCCCGAGCCGAGCGGAGCGCCACCGCGAACGGGCGGCGGAGGGGCTGTCGGCCGAGCAGCTGCAGGGCCACCCCGGGACAGGGGCCGAGGGGACCCCGGCGGCGGCGGCGGCGGCGGGGGCGGCGGCGGCGGAGAGCGCGCGCGTCCGGCGGCAGCTGGAGGAGAGCCGGCGCCGCGCGCTGCGGCTCCGCAGCGAACTGATGGACGTCCAGGAGCGCGTCCAGCGCTGCGAGTCGTTGCTGCGGGAGAGGGCCGACGAGTGCGACGGCTGCGCCGAGCGACTGAGATCGGGGCATCGGCCGGAAAGCGCCGAGAGTGGACCGGTCAGCGGCGGCGGTAAGGATTTCGGACTGTCCGGGACGGGCACGAAGCCTCAGCCTCAGCCTCCGCCTGGACACACCGCCCGCAGACTCCGTGCACCGCCGACCCGAACGACACCGACTCCGACACAGGGATCAGCTCCACCCACAGCCAGGATTCAGAAACGCCCTGTGTCGAGGTGCTTTCTGCGTAGTATTTTCTGGGCACCCACTTGAGGAGGGGTGGGCTGGGGAGGGGTGGGGGGGGTTGGGGGTGGTGGTGGGTGGGTGGGTGGGAGGGGGAAATTATTCTTCAAATGATTTGGTGTGTGCGCTTCGTTAATTGAAGCGATTCCCTCCCACTTGAATGCCTACGCGGACACGTCCGAAAGCGCCGCTTCCAGAGCCGGTGCGCGCGCACTCTCGAGCAGGTCCGCGCACAGAAAGCGTGCGACCAAGTAATCCGAGGAGAGGAGAGGAGAGATGAAGCACCTCGCGCTCGACTCGTTATTTATACACTGACAGAACAGGTGGATGATGATAATAATCGTTGCATTTGATACCGCGCTTTTCTCGTCGGGAGGACGTCCCAAAGCGCCTCACAGAACACACTGTAAAGTGAATTGACTGTATATATTTGTGGGCGAACGCGAACGCGGCAGCCAATTGCGCACAGCAATGTCCCACAAACAGTCGTAGATTGAAAATGACCAATTTATTATTGTTTTTGTTTTTTGGAGGGATTATTATTAGGCTCTGTGTGGAGTAAGGAAACTTGCCCAAGGTTTCGCCCTCTGCCTGGAATTGAACTCAGGTCTCTCACTTGCAAAGCGAGTGCTCTAACCACTGAGTTACAGGACTCCACAAAGGAGGTGATGGTGAGTTATAGCAAGTCAGCAAAACGAAACCCCACTAAGGCAGTTTATGGGGAATATGTTTAAATAGGTTTCCTTGGACTCAAAACATCTCGAGTTTTAAGATGACTGTATTTAAACCGATTTTAAATGATTAGGATTTAGGATCCCACACACCTGTTTTCGGAGTTTGTGAGCAAAATAGACTTATTCAGAAGAAAAAGTTTATTGCATTTTATTTTGCTTAAGGGTAACAAATGTCAGATCCAAGTTTATAAAGCGGTGCCTTCTAACTTCTACTTGTGTCTGACACAATAAAGAAGTTGTCTTTTGTAGTTGCACATTTATTTGTACAGATAAGACGCTGGCAGTTCAGATCAAGCTATCTGTGCTTGCTTAGAGTTATTATTAAGTAGTTCCATAAATCTATGTACAATGCCTTAAGTCTACAGCTCATTTCTCACAATGGGGCGTAATGCACAACAATTTCCTAAAGGATTCCATAAGTGAACATAGCATACTTCTGGTTATTGATTTCACCACTAATATCTCATATTAAAAAAACAGGGATTGGATCCCAGTAACTATATATTTAACCACAATGTGTGCATTTTCTCTGAAAAGAGCATTGAGATAATCACAATGCAGCAGAAAATTAACTTAGAAGCTATGTTTATGTTGGAAACAATAGTTAACTAAAAAGAAATTAAATCATTGAGTTTTTCCATTGGTTCGGTGCCAGTCATGAAGTGTAAGGAGTTCAACATGAATTTTGATGATTTGCATTTGTTGAAATGAAACTAGGATCATTAATCTGCATTTCAAGTGCACATTACATAGGATGCTATTCTACTTCCTCAGGTAGAAATTGACCATTTTCGAGTTATAAAAATAGCTTTAACAGATTGAAATATGAATTGCTACCACAAGGAGTAGTTGAGGCGAATAGCATGGATGCATTTAAGTGGAAGCTAGATAAGTACACAAGGGCACACTGGCCTGTTTCTGTGCTTGTAATTCTATGTAATTCTATGTAAGCTATCCAGGCACGTGAATTTCAGGGAAATAGAAAAAAGGAAAATCAGTAAAGGGTGTTGATAATATTTGTACCTGTTGTTATAAATCATGATGACATTTCAGGCCAGCCAAGGTGTGGCATTTACATTGAAAGAACATGGAGAATTTAATGACCTTTTTACATCAAATAAAATGTCCAGTTAATCTGACTCTGGTCATTTCATGACAGTGTAATTTGATCTTTGATATTAGCCAAATGCTCTTCTTGAAAACAAGATTAAAAACGTCACCTATCCCATGGCATAGTAATGGGCAGAAATCGTATACACAACAGGCTTCAATAGTATGTGCATTGTACTCTGTGAAATAGGGAGGCATTGTTACCTTAAGTGGAAATTTTATCCACTTCAATAATCTTACAAGCAACGAACAATAGCAAACCCACTAACCTCGAATGCACCGGTATGCGTTTGTTCCTCCACCTAAAGTGAATCTTGCACTTACAAGGCAGAATTCAATTCGTCTGTGAAATATGTGAGAGTGAGTTGGCCATCTTTTATATCATGTAATTTGAGTAGTAAACCATGGAGAGCACTTAAATTGGCTGTAGATTAAAGTTAAAAAGACCTGATATGTAAAAGTTCCAATTAATCTTAAAAACCTCCATGTCCGAGCAAACGTTCCCATGACATCCACTAAACAGATTACATTGTTGTAGGAATAGATTTTGCAACAAGTACTGTGCCAACAACAGGATAATAAAACCCAAAGGTCATGCACTTATTCATAGTGTATATTATTAAAGCTTCTGCTGGAGTGCTCTCGCATTACACCCATTTGAGGTAAACTGACTTTGTTCTAAAAGTTACTTATTTTTGTCTTGATACTCTGTTATTTTAAACAATATTTTGTCCCTTTCATGTATTTGTGATCAGTCTCTCAAGCTCCTTTTATCCAGTTTTTCCTTGTATCGATATTTTCAAATATTGTACACAGTAAAGCTAACTTTTTTCTCCCACTGTTCGTCCATTCATTGTTGTGAGATGCAAACATCATTAATTTTTATATATAGATATATAGGTTTATGTTCATTGTTTATGTCAGTTACATCTGTGCTACATTGCAAAACAGCAGCCAAGAAAACACGAGGGTTTCTGAAAGGTTTTCCTGAGCTTGGAGTCTTGGAGTTAAGAAAGGTGGTGGGGGGGAGAAAGGGGGGAGAGAGTGAGAGAGAGGAGTGAGGAGAATCTGTACAATAAAAATATGAAGCATTCCAGGAATGTACATAAAATGTCTGAACGTGTATCTCTCCATTTATCAGATGATGCATTATTATTTGATCTTATCTTGAAATTTGTCTCCTGATATTTGGGGAGCCATTATTTCCGCCAGCTACTACATTCCTGAAAAATCATGGTTTGGAATTTATTTACAAAATAAATGGACTTAAAATAATCAACTGATTTCCCAGCTACTCCAGTGCATTGTGTATCGATTTATTTATTTTTTGTTTTGCCTTTCTTTGCTCTGCCTCTTTGAAATGATTTTTTTGGAAACCCATCATCGTGGTTAAAAGTATCCAAATCAAATGTAGAGTTCCCTTCATTCCATCAACATGTTGACAGTTCTGTGTATTGGAATATAGGAATGAGGCCTAGTTAACCAGTTTCTCTCATCTTCATTCACTCTCTCCCTCTTTCTTTCCCCCACACTCTCTAACTTCTCCCCTTTTTTTATTACATGTAAATATGTTAAACAAAATTGTTTGAAAAGTGAATATTGGGGCATTTTAAAATCACAGTTCATTTTTATGGACCAGCCCATCCTTGTGTTACTTAAAAAGGGGTGTTACAGTGGGGTACGCCTGGCCACTTACACCCCAGCTCTCCTGAACATACCAATTCATGCTGAGACAGATGGGGCTCATCATCCCCTACCAATTTAGCCAAAGGGTCATGATTTGCAAACTTAAATAGTAGAGAGTCCCCTGTGTGAAGCTACCTGACGCTACCCTGTGTGAAGGGGGCTATATAAATGCAAGTTGTCGTCGTAGTAGTAAGGCAATTCAACCATGGACAGCATGAAAGCAAAGCCTGATCTTGTTCTCATTTAATCCCACACAAACACTTTCCAAGAGGGGTCACTGAAAAGGAATCAGGAAAGTAAAACTAGGCAGTGAAACCTCCCCCTTCCCTAACCAACGTCATTATATGTTTTTGGATTACAACTGATAACTTGGCTAAAACAAACACTTTGCACAGTCCAGACATTGATTGACCATCTGTTCAGATGGTATAATTCTGTATTGGAAAGTACATTTACCTTGTAATGAGCCTTCGTGTATTGATTAATACGTTCCCAGATGTGGGTGTGCTTTCATTGCCAAGCATGTGAAGCCTAGAAGCAAAAATAACCTGGAAAGAAGTGACTTGAATTTTTAGCCAGCTTTTTATGACCTTAATCATGGTGTTAAACAGAAGCTGGAGATAAGCTTTGGTTTACATTGGCTGTATCTGAATATTTTGTTGTCTTGGACATCGCTGAAAATGCAGTACTTTGTTATGTACAAAGTAGTTTGTCCAGCTGAGTTGCATTTGTTGTGTGAAATATTTCTTTAATGCTTACACCACAGAGCAAGTGGTATCATTTAACTTGTAATCAAACACTCATACTTTTTTAAAAAATGAACTCCTGCATCAGAGATAAATAAATATCTCCAGCAAAGGCCTGAACACAGGCATACACCATTCCAAATGGAACGACAGCATGCAAAAGATAGTATGCACAGGTAAGGCTAAACTGTACATCAGCAATTTGTTACCCTATCATTATCTCATGTAAATCTCAAATAAATATACAGTATTTGACATTCCAATGTGGAGGCACAGACATAATAAATTGCGTCACTCATCAGGTTGTGGTTTTGTCCAGTGAACTATTGTGTTTAAATTAAATATAAGCTTTTGTGCTGCTGGTTTTGATATAGCAGTCCACACTGTTTGATAAAATCCACAAAATCAATTCACAGAACTTTAAGCGAATAAAACAATAATCCTTATATTTGATAGAGTGTTTATAATGTTGAGAACATACTAAAGTGTTCACCCACAAAACACAGTCACTCCACTTTACAGTATATCCTGTGAAGCACTTTGGGATATCCTCCCAAAGGGAACAAATCTAATTTGTTTTCATAAAAAATATTATTTTTGTTATTATGTTGCATTGTTGAGCCTAAGTAGAGGGAACTTTATTTTGCATGTGACAATGCTATACCTGAGTGATTTGAAATAGAAATAGAAAACAACTGCATTACCCAGAAGTGACATCCTTTCACAAACACAATTAAAAATATATTTTAGGAAAAATGTACAATTGACACTGACAGGCTTATTTCATCATGAAGATGTTACCTACAGTCAGAGAGTGGTGAGCACTGGCCCTTGCACTACAGAAAATACTCTGTAACTCCAGCTTCAATGGCAATTCAGAGGAAATTCAGTTCTTATGGCTTGGTGCTGCATCAAACATGTTCTTTGGATTCTGTCACAAGTGAACAGAGATCAAGTGTTCTCATTTCATGAACTGATTTGGACTTGGGACTTCCTCCTGACGTGAAAGGCACTTTACAAATGTAATTTTGTTGTTGCTTTGTTTCTAAAACATCGATCTATAATGTGTATTCCTTGTGAGCCAAATAATAAAAATATTGCTTATTAATGCTCAGGTTTCTTTGTAAACAGGTAGTACATTTTGAGAGAGTTCACTGAAACCTGACGTTCAGTTCATCATTCAGCCATGATGTATTCAAGAGTTTGATTGCAAGACCGATTACATATGTATGATATCCATTTATATAATCACGTTAAATATTTTTACATTGATATCCCCAAACTAATTTTGCAATGTTTCAAATCTTGAAAACTTTGTAAATCTTGTTGCATTCAATGTAATGAGATAAATGGTCATGCACATGGCTAGCATATAGGCAAGCAATTATTATACCATGATTAAGAGCATTAATTTTCAGTGTTAAAAGAGTGGAAACTATAAACTACTCCACCGAGGGGAGGGAGGGCAGGTCAGAGGAAATATTGTCCTGGTCAGTCTTAATACGGATTCCTGCAGGCAGTTCATGTGTGAAGTACTGTATGTGAAGTACTGTATACTAGGACCAAATCACAGCTAGCCTCTTATTGAGGATTGGTGGCTGAAGGGCAAAATATAAAAGGAGGTGAGAGAAATTAGTTATAATAGGAAAATGGGCAGGTGCATTTCCTGCTGGCAGAAATACTTCATTTAAAAACATGAAAATAATTTCCTTTTTTAAAGAAATGCATTCAAACCAAAAAGGGTTGAAAAATGTTGAATTTAAAACAAATTGGGGTGCTGTTTAATTAGGTCATATCACTAACTTGTTTATGTGGCTCATTCGATCCATTGACCTGCTCACATCCTGCTTTCAGCTGATAACGTCTCTCTACACCCACTGTGATTTCCTTCAGTAATGTTTCCCACTGCTGCTAGTGGCCTCTGCGATTCAGACCAATAAGAAGCACGCTGACTATTTGATAAAACAGATGGAATGTGCTAGATTTTCCCATACGCTGGAACCCCACCTGGCACCCAAGCCAAGAACGGAATTAATTCATCACACTCTGGCAGAACTTGTTCGGTTCCACTGGGACTCCAAGCTGTGATCACAGTAGTGTGACCTAGCTACGAGCTTCAACCACTCCTCTTGCTGCAAAATAGGAACTCTATATAATTGTGGCTCCACTCCCTGGGAATTTGCTTTTAGTGTCAAAGCCATAATAGAAAAGCAAATATCTTAATTTATATGGGACTCTGGCTCGCTCCCTTCCTTACCTTGTTCAACGTCTCAAAATTGACCGTGCATTCAGTCAACTTTCCCCACCTCGCCTCCCACCTTAGCTCGGGTGCCCAGCCAGCAGTGTCAAGAAGTTTGGGATGTTGTCCTGTCACAAAATGTACTATATAAATGGAAATTAGTATTGTGTACTGTATAGATAAACACAGTTCAAATATTCATATTGCATGTCGAAACGTTTGATTTATTTTTGTACAATCTGAGAACTGAATACTTTTCTGTAACTGCTGGCAGAAATACTTCTGATAATCAATTGATAAATACCATAGCTCAACATTTGCTGATCTATTCATTCCTAATATTCTTTAAAAAAAATCAAAATTTATACTTCTTTCAGAACCAAAATTTTAATTCACAAACTGGTTATTATATTTTGCTTTTAAGCTAAGATGTTCTGTGATGGGTGGTTTTGGCTCAGCACCAGCACATAAAGCAGTTCCTGACCCCACCTCAGCTCCTTCCCACTGCCAGCAGGAAGCTTATTGTTTAAGTAGGTTACAATAACCGATTACCACTGACAAAAAAAGTTAACTCCCAAAACTTGGGAGAATAGGAAGAGAGGAATGCCAGCCCCCCCTAAAGCCAATATCTGCTCTGCATGAAGAGAGCTCTAATATTTGTATTTTTCCTATTTCCTGTTTCCCCCAATGCTTAGTTTCAGCCAAAGATGTAATTCCAGTTTACTTTAATGTAGAAAGGTAAGGGAGAAACTTGGTGCTAAGGTACGTTTTCTTTCACGCCTGTTAGAATTGATTTCATCTGGAACCCAATTGTGCAGGCCATCCCACAATAACTTTCATGCAGTTTCCATATTACCACAGTGTGTCTGCACAGTCAAGCCCTCTTCCGTAAGCAACCGGTAATATTCAAAGGGTAATCTTCCCAGCTGCCGATCTCAACTCGGAGATCGGATCAGCTGGACGCTATTGTTCTGGAGATGGAGACCTGGAAACTCTGGTCCGCGCCTTTGTCGTCTCAAGGCTGGACTATGGGAACTCTCTCCTCGCCGGCCTTCCCGGCACCTCCCTCCACAAGCTGCAGATCATTCAGAAATCTGCGGCTCGTGTACTGTCCCGCACCAGGCTTCGGACCACATCACTCCTACCCTCGCTCGCCTCCACTGGCTTCCCATCCCCCAGAGGATCGAATTCAAGATCCTCATCCTCACCTACAAGGCCATTCACAGCCTTGCTCCCTCCTACCTCTCTGACCTACTATCCCCCGTACCCTCCGTTCCTCTGGCTCCGGTCTGCTCCACATCCCCCGCCCCAACCGCCCTACCGTCGGTGGCCGGGCCTTCAGCCTCTCAGCCTCTAGGCTCTGGAACTCTATCCCCCAGTGCCTTCGCCGCCTCCTCCCTTTCCTCCTTCAAGGCCGGTCTCAAGACCTTTCTCTTTGACCGTGCCTTCAGCTCCCCTCTCGACTCTCTAAACCCTCCTCCCTCCCTCCCTCCCTTCCCTCCCCTCACCCTGACCACTTCCCCCCTGCTCGGGTCCTGACCCAACTGTACAGTGCCTTGGGACGTCCTCCCGACGTGAAAGGCGCTCTATAAATAGAATCTTGTTGTTGTTGTTGTTGGTTGTCAGAATATCTGTTTGAGTGACAGGATTAAATGTCGTGACTTCAGTCCATGGTCAGGTCACCAGTTCCTAGTATTTAAACCATGTGCTGTTACAATTTCCTCTTTTTTTCCATGCCCAGATCTATCACCACCCATTTCCTTCTTTGTGCATTATGCTTTCATTCTCTCTTCATCACATTCTCTGAGCTTTGTCTTCTTCTATGTGCCTCTCTTGCCCATGCGCTACAGTATCAAGCACTGCACATTCAAATCAAAAATGGTAAAAATGTTTCTTAAACTACTATTGACAATAATTTTATTGCTGTATAAATTTACTACTGTTGTCTAAGTCCTAATATTGTTAGTAGAATAAAAAGGGCAGATATTGTTAATATTATTATTATTATTTTAGAGCAGAGGCAAGGTATGCAAAGTGAAGCAAAGAACTCTTGGCTAAAGCTTTACAAAATGTTCACACGCTTCCTGGTAGACTTTACAGAGGGAACACCCTACCGGTAGGACGGGCGTTGAGGTTTCTCTTTTCAGATTTTTGCACTTACAATTCAGCTGTCTGCAAAGAAGGATTCTGGCAAAGTATAATATTCAAGCCCTTCTCAAATTCTAAGACAAAAATGAAGCTAACATAACAAGTACCAAAGAACAGAAGTGTACAAGGTATAAGTCATTGAACAATCTCATTGTAACAAGTCAGGAATGTCCCAAGCCACCAGGAATTTAAAACAACTTTTTAAAAAAATAAGGAAGACAGAAATATGCAACAAGGAAAGGCACTCCACTCCCCTCAGTAGACCACCAGTTATCAGCTGAGTACAAGGTAAACACATTACTACTTTATATAAAAAATAATCAACAGGCGTTGCCTTTCTTATCCAAGTTCCAGTTGGAGAGGAAATTGGAGAGGTAGCAAAACTACAATGTGTAAAACAAGCTCACATAATAATAAATAATAATAATCCTTGCATTTGATAGAGTATACAGAATATACTGTAAAGTGAATGATTGTATATCAGTGGGCGAAATGATAATCCTGGGAAATTAATCTTTCAGTGGTCTACTCAAAGTCTCTGTGAATAGAAATAGTCAAGGTCAGGAACAGCCAAAGACAAGTGATCCCAATTTGAGCAATCACAAAGAAACCCATGTTTAATCTTCATAACCAGCCACAATCACACCTTTAGTTTGTTTCATTTATTTAACAAAATAAATCATTGTAAATTCCAGATATTCTAACGTAATAAACAATGAAGGTACAGAGAAGGATTCTAGATAAACATTTTGGGTTTAGAAACCATTTGTGACCAGAACAGAGTAAAATCTAAAAATGTCAATGAATGTGTGGAGGCCAGTCGGGTATTTTCTACAGTTAACAGAAAATGTTGATTGTTGTCTTAGTTAGAAGGCCTTGACCAGGAAATGGCCTGTAAGGTTCTCCTAAGTTCTCCTAAAACTTAATATTAAGAGCAGGAACACAAACATTTTAGAAGCACAAGTTCAGATTGTTCACACCTTTCAGTCATTGCAAATGTGCTTCCTTAGCGCTCAGTCTGAGCATTACGAAGTTGCTGTGGCCGCGCCCATTGCTTACAGGCACCTAGGAAACATGTAGGAGGTTCCTGTGGCGCATAACAACCTCCCTGTTATTATGAGCCAAAAACTAGATTGTGAAGCCAACAAATTGTACTGGTTGTAGCTCAAGAAGATTTATTGCACAATGCTTATATCTACAACAATACTTTCCTCCAATTTCTTTGTTGTTCAGCCAAACGTGTTTGACCTGCAAAGAATACCAGCAACTCTATATAATAAGGATCATTTGTATGTTCCTGCTGATAGTAGTTCACGAAGATCAAAAGTGTAGACCAGTGCCAAAGGATTATTACACTAGCGGTCACTCCTGGGTATATGCATTAAGATAGGACATGTGTAAGAGATTCCGATGGATAAATAAATGAGTTTATTAGGCAATAAGTAAAATGTTAACTTTACACAAAGATAAAGCAGTAGTTACAGAGAAAACAATATTACTCGGTTCCTCTGGGAAACGTGTGGAACTGCTCTTCCAGCTTTCCACACTTCAGCTTTTGCTCCCCCAATCCACGTGTTTATATACCATACTTGGCACGCAATCTTACACTATTATGTGAAAAGCAACTCCATATAACTTTACAAGGTTCTTTGAAATTCTAATGTCCTTCGTTTTAGCCATCTATTCAGCCGATCACTGATTTCCCGCAATACTTGTTTTTCACTCGCTTTGTCTTTGATCAAGTATTCCTTAAGATTCTAGCATTTCTTGTTAACTTTTACTCTGCAGGCACTAATCCTTCTGTTTCTAATACTTGATATAATTTTAACGTGAATAGCTGATTTCCTGAAAATGCCTCATTAAATTTTGTTTCCCCACAAAACAATCAAATATTAATAATAAATGTACATCTCTTAAAATATATTTACAGAAAAACTAATGCATTTAGTCAAAACACATGAATATCATGTTCCTGTGTTTTTAATGGTGTATTTTATTGCTCATTATCTTTTTCCAGTGCTCCTACTACTTGTCACATTCCTGGAAAGTAGGAACAAGCCAGAGACACTCTCAGCAATTTGCAAGCTCTACTCTACAGTGATCCATTGAGGAAAAATGTAATAGTGGTCCCGGGAAAGGGTCTGAGCACCACAGCATTGGCAGCACGATCAAATAACTGGAAGAGTGAAGGATTATAGGCAGTAACCTACAATCTTATTACTTTGTGGGATAGGATACCAAAGTTTCAATGCACTGCCACCTAAATACTGGACTAATAACTCTTATGAGAAGTTCAAATTATATTTTGTCCAAAACAGAGTGATGTGTGATTCTCAGTGGTAAATGCACTTAGTGAGTGAGTGTGATAGAATATAGACAGGATACAGAGGATATACAATAAAATTGAGTGGTTGTGTTTTGTGAGTTAACGTGATAGCCAATTTGTGCAAAACAATGTGTCAAACACGCATGAAATGAATGATCCATTTTAGCTGAGTGTCAAGCTTCTCTGTCAAGTAATGTCAAGCAGATGGGACTTTGGTTTAACATCTCATTTGGAGAATGTATGAATGAAAAATAGAACATTTCCTCACTGAAAGACAAAGGTTTAAAATGTGCACATTTTAAGTAGTTCCTTGGCAATTTATAGATAAAACTTGATCTATATAAGAAAATCTAGCTCTGCAGCAGATATTGATCAGTTCTGAGTGTCACAAAATTGCTGCTCTGTCAGCACATTTAAAGGGACCTTTCTCAATGGTAATAGTACAGAAAGCTTTTCAGTTGTTGCAAAAGTAATATAGAAATAATGTTATGAAGATACATTTTGGTTGTGCAGTCGTGATTTATGTCATTGATTTTTTAAAGGGCATTTTTAGAAAGAAAAGTATTGGATTCAGAGTTAATGAATTTTAAATATCTTCCAATATATTTGTCAAACTGACATGAAGAATTGATGGAATAAATTTTGTTTTCGACATGAACAAAAAACAGTTTACTAAGGCAAATAATTCCCTTTTACTTTACATTCAATAAGAAGCAGCTTTGAGCTTGTCAAAATCTCCATGTTCTGGCAACTTATTTTCTCAACCTATTTTATTCTGTCGCATCTTGAAGGCCTTCCTCTTTAACCTTGCCTACTTTTCCCGCCCCCACCATCCCCCATCCTTGGCTCGATGTCAACCCCACCACTTGTAATTTCTCCAAGACGCTACACCAAATGATGAACACTATATAAATGCAAATTGTTGTCATTCCTGGCTAACACATTAGTCATTCACATCTCAGCTGTGGGATTTCATGGTGCAAATTGGCTGCTGTGTTTGTCTAAAAAAACGCCATTGCGCTTGAAAAAGGTTACTTCAATTACATTGAGATGCTAACATTATAAGGAGCTATACAAATGATGCCTATTGCAACCTATGTAAGTCAAGATCAGGCCATCTAAACATGAGTAATTGATACCTGACATTGTTATCTAAATCAAGGACCATAAAAACACTTTTTATCTTGGTACCCACAAGAGATTGTCAGGCAGACATCATTATTGTTACTTTAAAGCTGCACAAAGATAGCTGGGGGAGTTTGAAACTTAAGAACATAAGAACATAAGAACTAGGAGCAGGAGTAGGCCTTTCGGCCCTTCGTGCCTGCTCCACCATTCAATAAGATCATGGCTGATCTTCTTACCTAACTCTGATTACCTGCCCTATCCCCATATCCCCTAATCCTTCTAATTTTCAAGAATCTATCAGTCTCAGCCTTGAAAATGTTCAATGGACTGAGCATCTACAGCCTTCTGGGGTAGTGAATTCCATAAGTTCACTACCCTCTGAGTGAAGAAATGTTTCCTCAACTCTGTTCTAAGAGGCTGACCCTTAATTTTAAGACTGTGACCCCTGGTTATAGATTCTCCTACCAGGGGAAACAGACCCTCAGTGTCTACTTTATCCAGCCCTTTAAGAATCTTTCATGTTTCAATAAGATCTCCCCTAATTCTTCTGTACTCTAGAGAATACAGCCCTAGTTTATTCAGCCTATCCTCATAGGTCAGTCCCCTCATCCCAGGAACTAACCGAGTGAATCTACGCTGCACCCCCTCTAGGGCAAGTATGTCCTTTTTTTAAATAAGGAGACCAAAACTGCACACAATACTCTAGGTGCGGTCTCACCAAAGCCCTATACAGTTGCAGCAAGACTTCCCTACTCTTATATTCTAAACCTTTCGAAATGAACGCTAACATGCCGTTCGCCTTCTTAGTTGCTGCTGCACCTGCAAACTAACTTTTTGGGACTGGTGTACAAGGACACCCAAATCCCTTTGAATACTAACACTATCTAACTTCTCCCCTTCCAGAAAATAATCTGTTCTTTTATTCTTGCTACCTAGGTGAATAATTTCACACTTGCTAACATTGAATTCCATCTGCCACCTACTTGCCCACTCCCCTAGCCTATCTATATCTTGTTGCAATCTTTTTGCATCATCCTGAGAGCTCACTCTGCTACCTAGTTTAGTATCATCCGCGAATTTAGACACATTACATTCAATGTCCTCGTCCAGATCATTGATGTAAATGGTAAATAGCTGAGGCCCAAGCACTGATCCTTGTGGCACTCCACTAGTTACATCCTGCCAATTCGAGAATGATCCGTTTATCACTACTCTGCTTTCTACCCGATAGCCACTCTTCTATCCATGTTAATATTTTCCCATTAATCCCGTGGGCCTTGATCTTGAGTAACAGCCTTTTGTGTGGCACCTTGTCAAATGCCTTCCTAAAATCCAAATATACCACATCTACTGGTTCCCCCTTATCCAACCTGCTGGATACATCCTCAAAAAATTCTAAAAGGTTAGTCAAGCATGACTTCCCTTTTGTAAAGCCATGTTGACTCTGCCTAATCTTTTTATGGTCTTCCAGGTATCCCATAACTACGTCTTTTATTAAGGACTCAAGAATTTTCCCTACAACTGACGTCAAACTAACTGGTCTATAGTTTTCCCTATTTTCTCTCCCACCCTTCTTAAATAGTGGAGTTACGTTTGCAATCTTCCAATCAATGGGAACTTTTCCAGTATCCACAGACTTTTGGAAGATTATAGACATGCCATCCACTATCTCAGTAGCCACCTCCTTTAAAACTCTCGAATGCAGGCCATCCGGTCCAGGGGATTTATCGGTTTTAAGACCCGACAATTTACCTAGAACCATCTCTTTACTAATGTTAATCTCCCTAAGTTGCTCGCAAACAATGTCTTCTTGGTTCTCTATTTTTGCTATGTTTCCAGTGTCTTCTAATGTGAAGACTGTAGAAAAATAAAACCAAATAAAGACTGTAGAAAAATTACAACACAAGGACAATGATCTCCACACTCAAGAGGTACTTAAAATCAATTAAGGCTCCCAGGTAGTCAAAAGGTTGTAAAAAGAAGTGATGGTTGACAAGGCTGTTGCTGGGAACATAACATCTCCGCTGACCTATTTTGAAAGCTTAATTAAATACTAATGATCTAAAAGCGCATTATATCAGTTCAACTGGCAGCAGCTAAAGTTTGTCTATATGGTAGTCCAACTGTAGTCGAGTCTTCAGACTCTGCTTAAAAATGTTTAATATGTGCTGCATTGCAAAAGTATTTCTGGTGAACTTGACACAATAATGTTAACTCAAGAGCCCTGCAATTGTCTGGCTCCCCTAAACTTGTTCTGGCCACTCTACATGATGGGGCTTTGGTTTGCAGAGTTGAGGGCAGGATTTGTTGGGCATATGTCTTTCAAGTGAGTTCAACCAAAGGCAGATTCCACATAGCTCTCGTGGACCCACTGCTCTGCCTCTTAATATTTGTAGACAAAGTACTCATGGTATTAATTTTAAAAAGGTGAAATATTGACTGGACCACTGGATTGAAACCAAACATTCAGGTTTGCAGGCCAGTGCTCCATTAACAGAGCTACCCAAGATGTTAGTTTTAAATCCCACCTTATGACTTTTCCTATTGACCACTCCTATGATCATCATCCCCTTCTCTCTTGCTTGATGTCCAATCCCACCACTGTAGAGCATTTGGAGTCACTCTCCTGCATGAAACGGCACTATATAAATGCAGGTTGTTGTTGTTTTACAGTGGTTCTAGAAGAAGAATAAAGGTACAGATTGTGCAGTACCACATTGCTTTCCAGATGAAAGTGCAGCAGCTCCTGGGACATGAGAAATCACATGCCAAGGATGAGGCAGACGTGCAATGTATACACAGCCTGGAGTGTGGCTTCATTCATCTTTGAAGCAGGGCAAGACGCAGGCCCGAAATAAAACTGGATCCAATCCACAAAAGAGGGGATGGTGTGGATACAGCCTGAGGATGGAGCAGGCTTGATTGACCCAACAGCATTTCCCATTCCTTGCTTTATGTTATGTAACCAAAAACGACTATAACTTCCAGAATTTGGTCAGCTATGATAGCAAATTAAGTCATATTCAGGGAAAAAAAGTTCTTGTAACAAAGATTAAATTATGTTATACAAATACCTATTGTGATTGATGGATGTAGTAGCAAATCATTGACTGAGGAGTTTCATACATGACTAAGAGTACGTTATAAAATCTGAATCTCAGGAGCAATGGCTTTCCATATATTTAGACAAATGCAACCAGTAAGCTTGGTACTGTGTATTAAATCAGGCTCACAGGATGGTGCCTAAGGAATGCAAATTCTGCAAATCTTGTCTTTTCAGTTAACACTCAAGGACAGCAATTCTCCTGAAAATGAATATATGCTGATTTATTTGAACTCTCACCTCCCCGCCCCTCCTTCCCCCTATGATACAAACAGTAAGTTACATCAATAAATTGCCAGTGAAACCAGAATTATGTATTTTCCCGCAGATGTTTTCCAATTCCAAACATGTCAGCAGTTAAGTGAAGAAAGCATTTCCCAGGATCACATTTAAATAAGACATTGAAACATTTAGAAATAATATTTTTTGTGCAAATCTAGCAAATAACAATGACTCCATTGAGGTAGAAAAAAATGAAACTGGGAAAAAAGGGAAATCCAGAGGAGAAAGAAGAAAAAAATGAAAATCCAGAGGAGAATAGAGGAAAAAAGGGAAATCCAGGGGAGAAGAGAGGAAATCCAGAGGAAAACAGGGGGAGATGGGGGACAAAGGGAAGTCCAGGAATAAAGGGAAATCCAGAGAAGAAAGAAGAACAAAGGGGAAATCCAGAGGAGAAGAGGAACAAAAAGGGAAATCCAGTGGAGAAAGCAGAAAAAAAGGGAAATCCAAAGGAGACCAGGGAAAAAAAGGGAAATCCAGAGGAGAACAAGGAAAAAAGGGAAATCCAGAGGAGAACAAGGAAACAAAGGGAATTCCAGAGAACAACAGATGAAAAAGGGGAAATCCAGAAGAGAAGAAGAGAAAAACGAGGGAAATCCTGAGGAGAAAGAAAAAAGATTCAATGAAGTGTCAGAGTGCATAAAATAGTTACTATCCCAGCACTCAGATGTTGTCCTACATGAAGAGTATTATATAAATGCAAGTTTCTGTGGTCCCAATATTTGACCCAGAGCAAGGGGTGTGCTGAATTGTCAAAAGTACCATCCTTTGGTTTAATATTTTAAATTAAGTCCTTGTCTGCCTATTCAGGCAGAAGTTACAGATCACATTGTTTGGAAAACTGAAAAGGGACAAAGTGAATCCTGCAGATTGACTGATGGTTCACATTATAGCTATTTGTCACAAGATCGGTTTGGATAAAGGCCCTTTGGCCCACTTGATCTTATCCTTTCAGAATACCTACCTTACTGACTTCCCATTATAGCATCAAGCTATGTAGAGCCTGACTACTGCTTTTGCCTATAAAAAAAAGTCACTGCACAACATTTTGAACAACCGTGGCCTGATAAGCAGCTGAAAAATAGCTCCCAAATTAAGACTTAAATAAGAGCTACTTCTCCACAAATGCTTAAGACATATTGATGTTACATGGTAAAACTAAGTGGAATTTCTGCCGTCGCACAATTAGGGACCACTGTCCCCACAGTCCATGAAATATTATCACATTGTCCATTGTCTCTTGTTCACCAGCAAAAAAAATCAAACTCGATCGACTGCCTCCATTTAAATCCATGTGTAACTCTTCAACACATACACACCTATACTTCTATAACTCAAGGAGGAAAATTGGCTTCTTCCTACACTGCATTCTTTCCCATTTAAACCCATGTTAAACTTCTCTTTATCTGTGCTTTCAGCCACCTTTCCCCTTCACTCCCCAGGAATACCCCCCCAGTTGTGTGAGATGGCAAGACGTCGCCCCAATATAAAGGTGCTATAGAAATTATTAATTGAGGTATGAAATAATGAAATACCTTTGTGGTAAGCTTGAGTTACAGTACAGATAATGGCTATATAATTTTAAAAAGTAGAGGTTTTTATGTGCACGTGTGCCCCTAGTTCTTAATTAAATGCTTTGTTTATATTCGTATCAGGTCTGTTTTTGCAACAATATGTTACTGTACTTTTGTAAGGCATCTCTTTTTTTTAAATCTTGGCGGAAAAGTCTGTGCCCCATCCTGAGCTGTAGATAAATTTGAAGATTATGCTGGGTCATCTTCAAGAGAGATTCAAGCTGCCATTTATCTCACACTTGTTAACAACTGCTTTGAATTTCCTTTGACAAGTGGCCATTGCACTGTTTTTACTAAATTCAAACCTTGTCATCCAGTTCTGTTTCATTATTCAGAAGGGATTCGACACCTGAGAAATGCTTTGAAGATTTGCCTGGAGGCAATTGCGCTCCACTTTGTTCAGCCAGAGTCCCATCTCCCTCTCTGTAAAGTTTACTCTTCTCCTGCTTTATAGGAGCAACATTTTCTACCCATGTGGATACAGTGTCTCAGTGTTCAGAATATCGTCACAGTCTTGTGTAGATTTGGTTGAGGAGTGGAATCATGTCATATACGAGTTAGTTAATATACAGCTCACCATATTTTATTTTAAATTATGCTTCAAATAGAGGGTCAGGATTGCAAAAGCAAATGGTAGATATTCAGCACCTAGTAAAAACTAAAGCAATGTTAAACAGCATTAGGGATACCGTAAACACATACATCTAGAAATTGTGTTTAATTAATAATAGTAATCCTTGCATTTGATATAGCGCTTTTCACGTCGGGAGGACGTCCCAAAGCACTTCACAGAACACACTGTAAAGTGAATTGACTGTATATTTGTGGGCGAACGCGGCAGCCAATTGCGCACAGCAATGTTCCACAAGCAGTCGTAGATTGAAAATGACCAATTTATTATTGTTTTTGTTTTTTGGAGGGATTATTATTAGGCTCTGTGTGGAGTAAGGAAACTTGCCCAAGGTTTCGCCCTGCCTGGAATTGAACTCAGGTCTCTCACTTGCAAAGCGAGTGCTCTATCTACTGTGCTACAGGACTCCACGATTGCAGGTATTCATTGTACCTGGCAATGAACTGACATTTCTGTGTTTGGCAAAGGTTGGTCTATTACTGAGGTGTAAGAAAATGAGCAATACAGTGCTTCAATTACCCCAATAATAATAATAATCCTTGCATTTGATATAGCGCTTTTCACGTCAGGAGGACGGCCCAAAGCGCTTCACAGAACACACTGTAAAGTGAATTGACTGTATATTTGTGGGCGAACTCGGCAGCCAATTGCGCACAGCAATGTCCCACAAACAGTCGTAGATTGAAAATGACCAATTTAATTATTGTTTTTGGTTTTTTGGAGGGATTATTATTAGGCGTGTGGAGTAAGGAAACTTGCCCAAGGTTTCGCCCTGCCTGGAATTGAACTCAGGTCTCTCACTTGCAAAGCGAGTGCTCTAACCACTGAGCTACAGGACTCCACCCCAAGTTAATGTAATGTTATACAGAAACTCTGACTGCTGGGTGCTTGAAAGGTCCCCATGGCATAACAGTTTAGGGCACTGCCCCCTTTCACTACCATTCGCAGTGAGGCCTAATAATAGATTGTCTCATAAGTTCTTGATGCATTAAATGATCTCTCGTAAGCTTGAAATTTCACAGGTACTGCACTCCATCATGTCCAGGAAGCCAACTCTTACAATCCATCTGCTACCCTGGGTAATACCTGCTCCAGCTTGTGCTGCTTGGTTCTGTTTCCAGGCAGGCCGCTTCATCAGCTTTATTCAAAGTGCTCCGAGACACCATCCAGAGTGAACGGCGCTATATAAATGCAAGTTGTTGTTGTTGTTTCCTGATTGCAGTTGAGAACTATGCTTCTCTCAAAAACTTCTGTATTCCATTCTCTTTTGCTGCTGTAATGATGTGCCTATGCGCAGTAATAATAATAATAATAATCCTTGCATTTGATATAGCGCTGCTCACATCTTCTAGACGTCCCAAAGCGCTTCACAGAATATACTGTAAAGTGAATTGACAGTAGTGATGTGCATTCACACTACTGACCATAGGAATATCTGGCCTATTGTACCACTTCATAGCCAGAACAGCACTTATAAATCTCAAATGACAGAGATCCACTTGAAATCAAACCGTAGAAAATTACGGCACGCACTATTTGGTCCATCTTGTCTGTGATGGCTCTCTGAAAGAATATCTCTGTTTAGTCATATTCTTCTACCTTTTCCCCATATCCTTTTATGTTTTTTTTCTATCGGAAGAAAAAATGTGATGCTTAGCCGCGGTGTTCTATTGCATGGTAATTATCAATGCAACATGTGTACAGAGAACTGAAATCCAGCTGTGTTTACTGGGAATTGATTTTACTTGAATTAGCTTATCTTATTTGCATTTCACCTCAATTTAGCTTGAAAGAGAAGACTTTTTTTTCCTTCCTGATCTATAAGAAAAATCAACACCATTATTGGTACATTATAGTGGAAATTGTAAAGTGCCTTTAGTAAGAAAGTAGTCTCAAGGCTTCCAGATGTAACAAGAGAGAATGCCTTTTGAGAAGGCAACTCAGAATCATTGTAATCATAATTGTCAATGCCAAATACAACATTCTTATTGAGCCTCATTGTAACTGATATAAATTTGTATGGAACTGTCAAGATTAGTCCTTAATGGTAAAAAAAATGAATGTGTTATTTTGGGAATTGAGTAAATGGGGAAGCAAGCATATTTTATTGTTTCCAGAAGCAGCTTACTCTCTAAATAAATCTTACATTTTGTAAAGTGACTTATCATGTTGTCAAGATGTCTCAAAGCACATCACAAGATTTCACCATAATGTGTAGTTGTATTTGTAGACCGATGCAGCAGCTAATTTTGTGCACAGCAATATCCCACAAACATGAAGTGAATGACTCATTTCATTTTGAGGATTGCTTGCCGGAAGGTGGAAGGTGAACTAGATGGATCTTGGTCTTTTTTGTCTTATGTGCTTATTTCATTTTTGTTACCCAAAAACATTGCTATTTTTGGGACCATCACGCTCCTAGAAAGTTAACATTTGCATCAAAACTTACAATGTAAGGTTTTTGCAGACAAGTGTCCACAAGGAGTGGGATCCAAGAATTTCACTGAATCAATGGAACTGAACATTTAAGGAGTTAGGGCAAGGTTCCCACGAGCTACTTGATAAGTCCACTAGATACCAATCACTTGGGTTCTGACCTTCATTTGTACTTTGGAACATTTATTGGACCATGACCATATCTGAACGTGCATTGCATTCAATATCTGGCATGTATACTTTCAGCAATGCTCCCTTCATTGATGAGGGTTGGAATAGATTTTCAGTAGAGAAACCCGAGTCAGTGAGAAGCAAAGACTAATTGCCATCCATACGGACTCTGGGTAGTGATGAGGTGCTATATAAAACGTGATTTTTTAAAAAATTATTTGCTACACCATCAGATGCTTTCAATGTATTTATTTATTAGCTGTACCCATTGCAGCTTCAATTTCAACCAAACAATCCAATCTGGAAATGTAGATTGACACACAGACAGACACACAGACAGACATTTTGTCCTTATTAGTATAGAGTATTATATAAAATTATATACATAAGGAAAGGGGCTAAACTCCAGAGGGGAAGGAGTTAAACCACAGCCCTGATGACACCTCAACTTGAGCCCCAGGCTTCACTCTCCTCGGCTAGTAAAGGCCGCAGAGAAATCCAGAAACCCTGCAGCCTTACTGAGCCAACCGTCACCGGCCCAACTCTGATATTGTGCCACCCAGCCCGGAGCTGCCCAGGAGCAGCAGGAAAAGCAGCCGAATGGCTGCCGTCAATACCACGCATGGCAACTTCCACCTCACCAACCCCATCTTGTCCCCACTGCTTGGCTTTGTCCGAATGTGTGCGTGCTCTGTGACGTACAATGCCACAACGCCACTGGGAATTGGTGCGGCCACCAGGTGTAACTGCAGCATATATTTAACTGCCATACATGTGCGATGAGCATTTTTTAAAATATAATTCATCAATGATAGGAGATTCCTCTCCCCCCCAAAACAATATGCTCATGACACTCCTCCATGCAAGATCTTTCCGATGAGGTATAAATCATGTCTCTATGTCAATCGGTTGTAGGGTTCTTAATGGACAAACAGATACACAGACATTATGTCTTTAATAGTATATTAAGACTATCCATTAAATATATTTATATCCAGGAGAGTTCCAGATGCATCACATTTACATTATGGCACTGGAGCTCATACACAGCGTATTGACAATGATGAAACATAAGGTAACCAAAAGGTTTAAAAAGAGATTCTCTAAAACCCACAAGAATCTTTAAAAACATTTTAAAAAATTCAGTCAAGAAATAAACCCCCATTTGATATCAGCAAAGTGGAATGATGATCCTTTCTTTACATTTACAACTGAATAGTTCATATCTCTATATATGAATCAATAAAATATAAGGTAGCTAGACTTTAGACACGCCAATGATAACAATTAATTAATACAGCATTAGAAGTCACATAGTATGAGTTATAATTTTACGATTATTTGGGATTTTGATTAGTGAGCCAGGAAAATTTATTTAAAACTACCCCTTGAGTGCTTTCACCTCCTAATAAACTAGACAGAGTCTGGCATTTATTCGCACCAACCCCTCCAGTATGTAATTTCAGATCAGTTTATTACACAAGAGGATTACATTGAACTTCTGCCTATGAAGGTGTAGAATTTCTCTTTTCACTGAAGATGGTTTTAATGAACCATTTCTTGCTCTACAAAAGTGGTTGGTGTGGAGCTCTGTAAAATTCCTGGCAATCCTCCAACACAACATGTCCATTAGTTGATGGTTGATGTTCAAAACAGTGCAATAGTGATAAAGAGAATGGAATTGTAATCCCAAGATACAGTCAGCCATTTTAACATTCTCTAACCATCTGTTACCATAAAGTATGCAAAAGGCTAATTTTCTTACATCCTTAACAAGAGTGAGTTGAGGTCATCTGTATCACTTTACTGCCATTCTGACTGCGACCTGCTCACCCAGCACAGCTTTGGGATCAAGCAAGAAAACCTTTCTCCTCTGTGTAGGTCAATACAACAATGGATGGCACATCACCCACCAAGTCTTCAGGAGAAAAGTTTGAACAATTTTCCCCAATATAATCTTTTTTGAGCCACACCAGTTATGCGAAATGAACAATTATTGTTACTAATGACTTTATATATTTAAGTTCTGCAATTTATTTTGTCAGTCAAGGTTGTGTAAGGCAGAGATGTCAAGTGAAGGGCAGGAGTTCTGTTACATAAGGTGTTTTGCCCAATAAGAGAGTTAATACTGGAACAGACTGGACTTCTCAGCAAGTTGATAGCAACTCTCCTGCTCTGACAAATTAACTTGTCATTTACAAAAAAAGATTGGAATTGGGCAAAGTTCAGATTTTGTGTTGTTGATGCTAGCTCCCCCTATGGAGTTATCCACTGTAGTATGATTGAAGATATCCAATGCAACCCTGATTTTGTTAGACTATCAATTTATTAATAAGAGAACACAATCTTTTAAATAGTTCCTCTATCAGAGGGAGTTGCGACCAATGCAGTCAGATAAAAGCTGTGATGCAAAAGAATGTATCCTAGGTCAAGTAGAATATAGATACAAACCATGCAAGCTTCCAATGTTCATCATTCAAGATTGCAGTAGGTACAGTGATACAAACCCTACTGAGGGTTTAGTGCATGGGTTCTCAGGATTCCAGTCAGCTCTGGCCAAGTTGCTTTGATCCTGTCTTAAGAGCTGCGACATTCATCTCCACATTTCAGATCGGGAAAAGATTGGGAATGTGGTGAACGGTTACATATAAATGAGGTCAAAAAGCTCAGTGGTACTATATCAAACTATTCCTTCAAGTGTATAAAAACCTGTCAGTTTCCATTCCAAGTTCCATTAGTTTGCTGAGTACTGTAATTGGTAAGTCTTTTACTATGTGCCTAGCTTCCGTCAGAATTTTTTTATATCCTGAATCTTTGATTGTTTTAACACCTTCAATCATACTACAATGACTAGCTCAATGGGGCAGCTGGTACCAGCACGATAGACCAAATAGCCTCCTTTTGTGAACTTTGCATGATTCCAATCTTTTTGTAAATGACAAGTTGATTTTTCAGAGCAGGAGAGTCACTATCAACACACCTTTCAGTAAGATCTGGAAGTATTATATAGTATTAACTTGAATATCCTTTTGCTCCTCATTCTCCAACTTAGATACATTTTTGCATTAATTATGCTAGCATATTGAAAGCTGCAGTACCTGTCCCTTTGGCTCTCAACGTTGAGGGCATGTCTGATTCCTTTCATTGATGAACTGGGCAGGTTAGTGAACTATTAACATTGCCTTCATTATGGATTACTGCAAACCTGTATGCCAGGTGTGTGTGCTCAGAGTCAGTTCAGCCCTGTGGAACAAGTTAGGTATGGTACAAATTTTAGTGACCTTGAAAGGGTGAAAAGCTGAGACGTCCCCGCCAGGATTTGCACCCAAAACCATAGGATCTCAGGGACAATACTTAGTCAACTAAACTAGCCAGAAAAATTGTGTTCATGAAGGAGATGAGATGACGGTGCTGAGGAACATATGTGCACATAGCTAATTGCTTGAAATGAATGCTCCTCAGCCAAACAAATACCACAAAGAAAACTCACTGCCTTAACAGCTGGTTTACAAACTCGCACACGACAATGTGAGCTGATGGGACTGGCTGGCATCTATAATAATAATAATATAATAATCCTTGCAGTTGATATAGCGCTTTTCACGTCGGGAGGACGTCCCAAAGCGCTTCACAGAACACACTGTAAAGTGAATTGACTATATATTTGTGGGCAAATGCGGCAGCCAATTGCACACAGCAATGTCCCACAGACAGTTGTAGATTGAAAATGACCAATTTATTGTTGCTTTTGGTTTTGGAGGGATTATTATTAGGCTCTGTGTGGAGTAAGGAAACTTGCCCAAGGTTTCGCCCTGCCTGGAATTGAACTCAGGTCTCTCGCTTGCAAAGCGTGTGCTCTAACCACTGAGCTACAGGACTCCATCTACATAAAATATAGCCACCAAGGCCAAGACTGAACAAGCAGAACATACCAACTGGTAACCTCCTGCAGAGCATGATAATAGTTTCTTAGAAAAACTGAATGATTGTTTATGAAAACTGACCTACACTACCCCATGCAGCTCTGCACCAGGCATTAAAATAACCATCTCACCGGATACACTCACTCACTATGGGCCATTCTTTTTTAATTTAATTAAATTACACCACACAAAACATGGAATGCACATTGCAAAACAAATAGATTGATCATGAACACATTTGTTTGACTTGATTTTCTTTTACACCTTACAAATATACTTTACAAATAACTTCAGGGCTTCAACTTTTGAGAGTCATGAGTGCAATAAAGTGAGATGCTCAGTAGACAATGCTCTTTTATTTAATTCTGATATTTCAGAAATTCTATTATATAATAATAATCCTCTCTTTTTATTACAGCACCTGATCACATTGTTGAAATGTTACAGAATTATTCGCTGTTAAGCATTGTGACTGTCTATTTGTATCTGTACATTTTAAATCAGAAATGCCATTGTTCTTCTGAATTACTTTTTTTACTGCTCATTGAAAGTACACACAGTTTCTACTTATAACTCTATAAAGACTTTAAATTCTCAGGGAAAACTCTTTGAACCTCTTCTTTTGAACATTAATTCATCAGGTAAACAAGTAAAAGCATAATCGTGGAATTTGTACATATTTGATGGACTAAGTTTCAATGCTTCTTTTTGTGCCACAGTGTACAGTTAGTTAAGTAAAGTCTTATTAAATCTTATTCACTGTTTATGCTTTTTGGACATTGGCATACATTAACCAGCTTACTTACCCTGATCACACAATAGTATAATTTATGTTGGAAATAAAAGCTCTAAACACTTTGATCATCTCCGGTTGCTCCTAAAATGTAGGACTTACAATCTGACACGTTTACATACTCTAAAAAGTATTTGACCGATTTGTTGTGAAACTAAATGCATCATTTTTGCTGCCTGTAATGTTCGGATTACTAAACCCATAAATTCAAAGACCTTTGTTTTCCATACTTCAGTTGGACTGATTTTGTAATGAGTGTGCTAACGTGCTTCATTGAGTGCACAGGTGCTCCCATAGAAAATATTTATGCTGTAGACAGGTATGAATATTGTCAGCCTGGACATTGTTTGCTGTGTCAATAGTTCTGCCACATATTTCTCAATGTGTAGGCAGGAAAATAACAAAGTCCCATTCCATCTGACAGCATTCTGGAACAAAGAAATAAGGCAAGAGTATAATTTTAGATTGAACTGTTACTCAAAAAGGACTGCAAATATTCCTTATCACATCATCAAAGTGTCTCAAAGTTCTTCACAGGATTTTACTGTACAGTGTAGTGACTGTATATTTGTAGGTGAACACAGCAACCAATTTGTGCACAGTAAGGTCTCACGAACAGCCATGAAGTAAAAGTTCAATTTTATCTGGAAGATATGACTGGTCCTATCATTTAAAACAAACATCCTGCACTATTTCATTCTCCACAACCCAGTTCTTCGCCCAACTAACTTCTGATTCCCTAAACTCAGATTAAAATTGTGACAGTTACCAATTCTCCTTAGCCATCTCTTCTCCAATCTGGACTTTTCCACATTCTACTCTCCCCTAACTGAGATACCCCATTCCAAATGTCAACCCACACTAATTGCCCTTTGTTGTAACCTATCAACTGCTAAGATGTCCCTATGAAACACAGCAATTGGATTTATATACAGTACTCAGAATCAGTTCTCTATGCAAGTTCGACTACCACCTCATCTGACTTGTTATGCAAACTGACAGCTATACACTCCAAGATAAGAACTAATCATAATGAAGCCATCCAATCTACAAATCATCTCTTGAACCCTTCCTTTCTGTTCCATACCTCTGTATACATCAGAATAAAAGTACAGTCTTCCCTTGTTACATCACCAAATGATTCAGTTTTGTCCCCATTAAAAATATGCAAGCAATAATTGTAATACGAAAGAAGTTTGTATTTTTCTGCAAAAGAATGATTATTTTCATTAAACTTAACTAATGTGCACATGTCTCTTAAACATTGAAAGTGTCAGCAAAAGTACTGAAAGGAATTAATGCGAAGATGTTTGTACAAGCTCTTCTGTAAATAAAACTTGCTATCAGTGAATAGGCTGTATTTATGTCTTCCTTGAGTAAAGTTGAATTTTACTGTCTGAATTAATTAAGACAGTATTCAAATAGCGATGTTAAGGAGTCTATTTGGCAAGGAATATATCACCTTCACTTTCCTTGTAGTTAACAGATTCTATAATTAGTATGTCTGCCTGTAATGGCTTAACATATTGATGCTCAAATGGAATTTCTACCACAATTGTTTTAAACCAGTGAGTCAGTGCTCAGTGTTGTGTGTGACTGGTCCTATCTGATATCTAAATAGAAAATTTTGCCCAACTGCAGGAGATCAGATACCACGAAAGCAGGAGATAATTGTATATTCGCAATGGAATTGTGGAATAGTATTTAGTTATTCAACTTCTCCAAGTTATTTTCTTGGGATATTATCATCAGAATAAGCCCTCCACTCAAACGGATGGTAAATTTATCATGATATTACCACCAAGAAAAGCAATAATAAGAATTGGAATATTAATTTGAAAAAGTGCCACTTTGTGCATTTCATTAACATTTGCTGGAGATATCAAAATATGTGGGCAAATGACTAATATACAGATAATCAAGAAGATCTAGAATGAAGACTATAAGACATAGGAGCACGAGTAGGCCATTCGGCCCCTTAAGCCTGCCCCTCCATTTAATAAGATCATGGCTGATCTTCTAACCTAATTCCATTTACCTGCCCTATCCCCATATCCCTTAATCCCTCTATCCTTTAGAAATCTATCAATCAAAGTCGTGAATATGTTCAAGGACTGAGCATCTACAGCCTTCTGGGGTAGAGAATTCCACAAATTCACTACCCTCTGAGTGAAGAAATGTTTTCTCAACTCAGTTCGAAAAGGGTAACCCTTAATCTTGAAACTATGACCCCTAGTTTTAGATTCTCCTACCATTGAAAACAGTCTCATGGCATCTACCCTGTCAAGACCCTTAGGAATCTTATAGGTTTTTATAAGATCACCTTTAATTCTTCTATATTCTAAAGAATGTAGGCCTAGTTACTCAACCTATCCTCCTAGATCAGCCCCCTTATCCCAGGAACCAACCTAGTGAATCTACACTGTAACCCCTCTAAGGCAAGTATGTCCTTTCTTAAATAAGGAAACCAAAACTGCACACAATAATCTAGGTGCAGTCTCACCAAGGCCTTATAATAATAATAATATAATAATCCTTGCATTTGATATAGCGCTTTTCACGTCGGGAGGACGTCCCAAAGCGCTTCACAGAATATACTGTAAAGTGAATTGACTGTATATTTGAGGGCGAATGTGGCAGCCAATTGCGCACAGCAATGTCCCACAAATAGTCGTAGATTGAAAATGACCAATTTATTATTGTTTTTGGTTTTGTAGGGATTATTATTAGGCGTGTGGAGTAAGGAAACTTGCCCAAGGTTTCGCCCTGCCTGGAATTGAACTCAGGTCTCTCGTTTGGAAAGCGAGTGCTCTAACCACTGAGCTACAGGACTCCACAACTGCAGAAGGCTTCCCTACTCTTGTACTCTAACCCTTTTGCAATGAACACCAACATGGCATTAGCCTTCCTAGTTGCTTGCTGTACCTGCATACTAACTTTTTGTGATTGGTGTACAAGGACACCAAAATCCCTCTGAACACTAACACTACCTAGTCTCTCCCCCCTAGAAAATAATCTGCTTTTCTATTTTTACTACCTAGGTGAATAACTTCACACTTCCCCACGTTATACGCCATCTGCCACCTTCTTGCCCACTCACCTAGCCTGTCTATTTCCCTTTGCATTCTTTGTGTGTCATCCTCCTAGTTTACTCTCCCACCTATCTTCGTGTCATCTGCAAATTTAGATATGTTAAATTCTATTTCCTCATCTAAATCATTGATATAGACTGTAAATAATTGAGGCCCAAGCACTGATCCTTGTGGCACTCCACTAGTCACAAACTATATAAGTTAACATTAACTAAATGAGTAAGGGAGTTGCAGAAGATTTGTAATGTTCATAAATACCATGTTATGCCTATTGGAACAGATGAAGAGGTGTTTATCAGCAGAGATGGAGAAGGAAAGGGACTTTGATCCTTATGAGAATAGAGTCAAGAATCAAATTGTTTTCAGAATCCAAAAGATTGAGAGAACATGAACCTAACATGTTGTGAAACATAGATCTCATTGATATAAGCAAACTATTCAACTTTGATAATCATCGCAGAATTAAATAATCCAAATTTAAAATCAACAAGGATCATGTAGAACTACAGATTAGAAGACGTTTTGTGTAACTATGGAGAGTGGCTAATAGAGAGTACCTCCACACCTCAGGCACTGACAGCATCACCATCCAAGGATCCACATTCCACCTCACCAAGCCAGTCCGGAATCTTGGTGTCTTGTTTGACCCTCAATTATAATAATAAATAATATTATTTATCAATTGTCCTTTCTATCCCACATCCATACCATGACCCGTTTTGCCTTCCCCCATCTCTGCAACTTCGCCTGGCTCTGCCACTGTCTCACACTGCAGGCCACCGAGAACCTCATACATTCATTCATAACATCCAGGCTCAATTACAAATTCTCTGTTTGTCGGCCTCCCCAACTCCTCCCTCCACAGGTTGTAGACCATCCAGAACTCTGCAGCCCATGTTCTTTCCCATACCAGGTTCCGCGACCCCATTACCCCCATCCTCCCCTGATTCCACTGGCTTCCCATCACACAGAGGTTACAGTTCAAGATCCTGGTCCTCACCTTCAAAGCCCTCCATGGCTTTGCTTCCCAATACCTCTGCGACCTCCTAACCCCCTTCGCTCAGAGGGCTCCGACCTGCTTCTCATCCCCCACCTCGCCCGCCCCACCATTGGAGAGCAGGCCTTCTGCCCCTCTGCCTCCACCCTCTGGAACTCCATCACACAGTCCCTCCACCTCACCCTCTCCCTTGCCTCCATCAAGACCCATCTCAAGACTCTCCTCTTGAACCGTGTCTTCGGTCACCCTCCTTCCCCCACTGCCCTCCACTCTCCGCAATCGCGACCCTCAGCTCGGGTCCGAAAGACTGATTGTCCAGCACCTTGGGATATCCTCCCGACGTGAAAGGCTATACAGATGACATATATGATGATATGATGGCTATGTCAAAATCCAACAGAATGCATACTGTGTCAATTAATTCCTTCAAAAAAAAGAATGAGTTCAGTATAGGCGGAGATTCAAAATAAAGTGACTTCTATCCGATTGATATGGGAGTGGGTGAAGGGTAATATCTGCAGAAGGAAAGAAGCAAGGTTAACAGTGATGATATGGGAATACACTAAAATTCTGAAGATTTATCTGGATTTCTTGAGGTGCATTGATTATCTGTCCAAATCTGTCCCCATTAGACCGAGCAGATAGATGGACTCCATGATAGGATAAGCTTTGTGTGGTTTATGGAAAGAATAAAGTTGGATTAAATGGCAATGTTCTAAATTTGGCTAATGCAGCATTAAATAGTCAATGAACTAGAAACATTAATTGAGCCAATTTTTAAGAGGTGGAAATTAATAACATTCAGCTAAATTGCATGCATCTAAAATTTTAACACAATCCTTCTGAAACCAGCCTATCTATTATGGGGTAACATTGGCCTACAAAATACACTTTACAATGAATCCTATGAAGCACTTTGAGATGATCTCCTAACCTGAAAGGCACTATATCAGAAGTACTGATTATGTTATAAAGAATGCATTAAGGAATACTGCAATTTTTTCTTCATCAATGCATCGACTTATTTCAGAAGGGTCATGTTCAGATTGTAGGAGACAGGTCTGTAGCAGTTGAGATCAGTCTAGGCAAAGACAACATCATATCCAAGATCAGACTTTCCTCCTAAAATGTTCATATGAATGGAGGTAAACTGATCTCTAAAATATCTCTAAAAAGAGTGCAGCACAATGTCGCATATTAGGTTATAACCTCAATTTGTGGACAATATTGCGACATGATATAAAGGATTCATGGCTGTTCAAAGCAACAAATACTGGAAAGAATCAGTATTAAAGGTGCTCCAATGCAGTTTACTTGTAAGAAAATCAGATGCAATTTTATTTCACAGAAATTAAAATATGCAAAATTCGATTACACCATCTAACAAAGATTTATCTGATTAACAGATGCAGCAGGGTGTGGCCAGAATAGAAATACAATTTAAACTGAATCTAAATTAAGATTAATCCCCATTTGCACAAGCATCAAGTGCAATAAATCCCAGTGAATTTCATGTTAATATTTAGTTTATGCATTTAACTAGAAATGTTCAAGTAAATTATATTGGTAACAACTTTGCCATGGATCTTCGTATCTTATAAGCAAACCAAGGTATTAGAAATAATAATCCTTGCATTTTGATAGAGCGCAGCATCAAAACATTGCAAACTGTCATCAAAACATCACAAAATATCATCAAAACATCACAAAATATCATCAAAACATTGCAAACCCCTTCACAGAATTTACTGTAGAGTGTGATGACTCTTTGTAGGCAAATGCAGCAACCACTTTGCACACAGCACAACCCACAAACAAATATTAACTGAATGACTAATTTTGTCTGAAGGATTGTTTACCAGTACACCAAGAGAAACTTCCTTCACTTTTTGCAGTAGTACCATGGGATCTTTATTCTCCATCTAAAGAGGTGGATGGCACATCAATTTATATCTCATCCAAAAGCTGGCACCTTCAACAATAAAGCACTCTCCAGTATTGCACTAGGAGTCAACCGAGACTGAATTCAAAGTCCCGATGAACTAGAACCGAATAAAGTGGCAAAATTAAGAAAATCAAACCCTAAAAATATAATAATAATAATCCTTGCATTTGATATAGCACTTTACAACACCTTCGAGACGTCTCAAAGCATTTCTCAGAATATATTGTAGAGTGAATATAACTAATGTATATGCAGTATATTATTTGTGATCAGGAGAAGCTGCAATTAGATAATACAGATTATTTTAGATTTCTTCTCAAAAGACAGATTTTTTTCAATTTCTCAATAAATATGATTTCTCAAGAGTTGTCAAGTTTTTAATAAAATTGGCAAAGTGTTTGCTTCAGTGTGGATTTGGAGTTTGATAGGTCAGTTGACTGGGGCAATCTGCAGCCAAAGACACAGCTTTGTTTTAAATGTTTGTAAAAGAACAACAATTGCCAGATCAATACTGTATATATGTGAACAGAATATATTATGTTGAGGACACTTTCTCATAGTATTTCATTAACATGTGGCCCCAGGTTGAATTTCAGCCAATTTTGATTTTGAAATTTGTTCAAGAAAACCTACACATGATACAGCGTGCCTATTCACCCCATAACGTTATAGCTCCAAATATTTCAAAACCAGCACAGCAAATTGCAACAATGCTAAACAAAACACATTACTGCATATACCATTTAAAGTAGACTGCACTACATCAGTTGAATTCTTCATAGTTATTTTCTCCTGCTCTTGTGAAAGAATTTTAGATAAAAACAATCAATCAATAAATGGCTTATTTTGTAATTGGGCATGGAAGCACATTTGTATAGTCAGGAATGTTTTCAGGACATGGGTCACTAAATACATTAGTAAGCATTCCACTGTATCTCAGAGTTAGAATTGTGGAATTTAGTGAAAGAGTCCCCATCATTCCTCTTGTCATTTATTACACATTGGCTGGGTTTTATGTGGAGTTTTCTTGGTCTGAAAAGAAGACATTACATGATTTTACTCCATCTCAGCCTCCAATTACATCAGTGAGTGTTAGCAGCCTTTTAGTCACTGACATTTATAGACAATCACTACTTTTTGTTCATTACCAAAGATTGTCCCTGACACCGTGTGAATGATCTCTCTGCTTTATTGACTGGTCATCCTTCAAGCAAATCTGGATTATGTTTCAATTAAAATATCCCTGACTTTGTACTGAAGGCAAAGCATAAGATCCAGAAGTTGAAGTTAAATCCCTGAAGTTTAATTAGAACCAGTTATAGTTCCCGGGTGGACAGCTTGTAATGGCTCAAATAGAAATTGCTCTGCAAGTTTAAATGACAATCTGGACAGTTCAATGTCCTCACACACATGCGCCTCCAGCAGGGTGTCACTCGAGAGCGATCAGAAGCAGGAACCCTGGTTGATTCTTCCCTAAAATGAGACTCAAGGGCAATTGTAGGACGTTTAGTCCTGCCCCTGCTGAGACTAGCTGAAATCAAACCAGTGATCAAACCTGGAGCTTGCATTGCTCAGCTACTCACTGGATGAATAAAATATGAAAAGGATTCAGCCCAACCAAGTAATTCCTTGCTTGCATACCCAGTCTCAGCAAATATCCGTTTCATGCCGCAGATCTTTATAAAACTTCATACTAGTCACCAAAATCAGATTATTCAACTCTTTTGTGACTGTAGACTATAATAATAATTCTTGTATTTGATATAGTACCTTATCATGTCTTCGAGATGTCTCAAAGTGCTTCAGAGAATATACTGTAAAGTGAATTGACTATATTTTGTAAGCGAACGTGGCAGCCAATTGCACACAGCAATGTTCCACAAACAAAGTTGTAGATTGAGTGACCAAATTATTATAATTTATTAATTATTTTTTGTGAAGGGATTGTTATCCCTGGAAAAGCTATCCGTCAATCAGCTAACACCCAGAAAATATACTGTCAATTCACTTTACAGGATATTCTATGAAGCTTTTTGAGATGCTTGAAGATGTGATAAGGCACTATATCAAATGCAAGGATTACTGTTAATGTTCATTATTATAACACCTGGGTTCCTACTTACTGTTAGGTAAACAGAGATGTGTGGAGTAAGGAAACTTGCCTAAGGTTTCGCCCTGCCTAGGAATCAAACCCAGGTCCTCTCGCTTGTGAGACGAGTCCTCTAACCACTATGTAACAGAACTCCACTATAACCATACATGTTTATAAAGAGCATCATTGTATTGTTAAATATATGGATCCTATCCTATCTAGCTCACTCTGGACTGTACATTGTGTAGCCATACCCGAGGCAACATCATGCTTCCATGTTTTTCTCCCATCGTAACATGGTGTTTCACGTGAGGCATATTATGTGCTCAAGGTAAATTTGGATGAAATCCACAAAAATATCCTAGGACTAAATGCAAGAATGATCAGCGATACACAAATCACAGAAAGGGGTCATGTTTATAGTGTTTTATAATGTATTCCTTATAAGACACGCTATTGTATCAATTATCACACGGAATTCTCTATAACACACCACAAGCAGCTCTCATAAATGTACTAAGGAGGTGCCAGGTCTACTCAATATACTAGTGGCGTCAGGTCTACTCAGTATTCCACAGAGCTGCACCCAGTCATCTACAATCCCATTATAAAATAAATAGCTACAGTTTTGCTATAGAATGAGTAACACCCAAGTAAGAGTTAATGAACTAGAAATTGATTTGATGCAGTATCCAATTACTGCAAACAGAAAGCAATACATTATTGTATTTATAAGCTCCAATCCTGCAGCAACAACAGTTTCTAAATAAAGTTATTTGATTCATCCAACTGCAAATTAAATTAGGAATGATAGATAAATTACTTGATCAAACTTAGCAAATGCAAAAATGTGATGAATGATTCATGTGCTTATACAACCAATGGTATAGAATGTTAAATAGAACTAATTCAGTCCTTTGCCAAATCTTAATAATATATCAGCTCAAGGACAAGGGTCAAGGATTGTACAGTGGGATAGCACACAATTTGTTCTCCTGAGATCTTGGTTCAAATGCAGCATAAATTTGTAGTCCTGTAGCTTAGTGGTTAGAGCACTCGCCTCGCAAGCGAAAGGATCTGGGTTCAATTCCCAGGCAGAGCAAAACAATGGGCAAGTTTCCTTACTTCACACTCCTCTGTTTACCTAGCAGTAAATAGGAATCTGTTTGTTAGTCGATTGGCGGATCGCTTTTCCAGGGTTAATAATTCCTTCAAAAAATAATAGCAATTTGATCACCCAAACCACGACTGTTTGTGGGACACTGCTGCGCGCAATTGGCTGCCACATTTCATCCACAAAATATACAGTCAATTCACTTTACAATATATTTTATGAAGCGCTTTGAGTGATTCAAGGACGTGATAAGGCGCTATATCAAACGCAAGGATTATTATTATTAAATTTGGGCAGTGGAAAATATTGCATTGTTGCAGTGGGGAGGGCATTCCTTAAGATTGCATTCTTAAAGATTGGAGCTTTCCTCTACATTTTAACTGTACTATGTCAAGAAACAAACAAATTTGCATCACAGAAGAAGGCCATTCAGCCCATCTCGTCTATGTTGTCTTTTCAGTCCCATTTACTTGTCTTTTCCACATACTCTTGCAGTTTACTCCTGTTCAGATATATATTGAATTCCCTTCTGAAAGCTGATGTAGATTCTGGCTCAAACATCGCTTTTGGCAGGGCATTCCATATCCTAACCATTCTGTGTCTGAAAAAATTCCCCTATCCTCCCCATTTGCTTGTTTGCCTAGCTATCGTAAATTGAAGTCCTCTGGTCACTGACTATTGGAAACAATTTCTCCCTATTGACTATCAAAATCCGTAACCTTGGAGAACCGGGAATTGGGAAAGTACTCCATTTCCAATAGCCTAATACCACTCATCTTCATTAGTAAAGTTACTGGAGAGTTTCAGCGAAAAAGAAGTTCTGAGTGCTCATTTTATGGGAAATATGCAGCATAAATCATGGATCTAATTTTAACAGACGACACAGTAATTAACAGTAACAGCATCTGGGCTGAGGTGTGGAAGTTAAATAATTTTAAGGCATAACCAGTTGCAGCTTTCCAATACTATAGCTTGATCTTGAATGGTGCAACATGCATATACCTCTATCAATTAACAATGCAGCAGCCCCAGCTGTTGCAACAGGATTCAATGCCTTTTTCATGAGTTTGTTTGTGTACCATTTCCTTTCTGATAGTGGTACAATAAATTAATTTCACTCATTTGGTTCATTTTGCTTAGCTTGCCTGGTAAGATAAATTGACTGCAAGTGTTAATTATGTCAGAGAAATCTGGCTATAAGGCAAATCTGCCCCATCTTCTGAAGATTGATTTGGGTTTATGTAGTCAAAACAGTGTCACAAATCATAGAATTAGCGAATAATGCAGTAAACTCCAGCATAACCAACTCAATATTTCAATTCTATAATCTAGATTAAAACCTCTGCCTTCATTTTCTACCCAAGTAAAAATGATTTACACTATTTATAAAAAAACATTCACGTAGCGCTTTAACTCCCTTGTTGTCTACGTAAACAACATTGCAAACTAAATTCAATAGAGTCCCTCTTCATTGCATGTTAATTTTGTAGTGTCAAAATCACTAACATAATAATGTGCCATCCCATGGGCTTCAGCATTTCAGCTTTTCTGATTTCCCATTTTAAAAAAACTGATGTGATGTTGAGAAATATAGCACAATTTAGGACATATTTAAAAATGTTATACTTATAAATTGCATGGAATATGTTATTTGGTATTTGTCCCTGTGAGTTGAATGAGACTAAATAGAATGCATAAACACCACTGTTGTAATTATGGTCACCGCACTTGACAGCAATTAACTGAAGTACTTTGAAACACTTTTACATTATAGCTGCTGTATGAAATGCAAGGGTTATCATAATTACTAATTTTAAGAGCCAGACAAGTGGAAAGGGTATTATTCTGCTCCATTCAAAAAGCAGAGAAGCACAACTGCAGACAAATATTGCTGAGTAAGAGCACGAGCAATAACCATTTTGTGGCCCGTATTAATTTAAAGTCAATGATACAAAGAGATTTCAAAATGCTTCAGTCTCTATGTAACAAATAACCACAACTAAAAAGTTACAAGTCGACACCTGATGAGTTGAATTCAGCTACTATTTACGAAAACAGATGGTGGTTTGATTTCAGTCGAAACATTCGGTGAAATGATTCATGTGGCCGTTATAAGAAAGGGTGAACAATGGGATGAAAGGTGTTTGCTTTGAGTTTGTTGATAATCTGCATTGGGTCACACACTGCCCCTGATGGCTTAAAATTCCTTTGAAGCAACTCAAATGGAATACTACACACCAAGCATTTTACGATTCCAAGGTGATTGTCTAACATACAATTTTAAACAAGACCTGGTTCACAGCACTAAAGGTTGACAAACTAATTTATGTAATTGTGCTTTGGCACAAATTGCCCGCTTCTCACAGGCATTTTGGTTTACTGGTCTTATCAGTCATATGCTCAGTGAGTAAATGAATAAAACAATGCAGTTAATGAAGAGTCCATCAAAATGCTTATCAGTTCTGGGAATATGGATTCACTGCTTACTGTTTAATGTTGAAACTTGTGCAATAACAGCGTTTGAACCATGATTTCATTAGGTAACCATGGCTACATCTTTAAGGGTGCACTGGGAAGCAAGAGTTCTACAAATGGGGGAATTCACCACAAGCACAGAGCACCAGACTATAGAAATACAGCTTTGAGAGGTCAAATTCTGAATTTGTCAACAAAACTCCGGTACCACATTGTTCAACTACCTCACTTGATGCATATTCAACCAGTAATATAACAGCAGTAAGAAATGTTTCAGGGAGAATGCTAGATGAACAGTCAAGTTGCATAAATAATTGAAGCGTGTTGGATCTTTCAAATAAAGCACGTCATATTTTTAATGAAAGTTTAAGATGATTTTTGTTTAAACAAGGCACGAGTGACCAGTTTCCATGCCCTATCACTGTATAACTACGTAAGGTTGGTGCGGTGATTTGGCACAATGAAAGAAGAGTTGAATCATCTTGTTTGGCAGGTGGGTATAATATTCATTGTTTTCTTTTATGATCTAAGTGTTGGAGTGCAAGAGACAAAGACAAGGAGTGCTTGCAGAAAACATGCAGACAAAAAGATACCCCTCTCATATACCCCTCTCATTTGCTTCATCCGCATATGAGGGGTGCACCCTCTGTACAGATGCACAATTTGGGTGGGAGACACATAGCAACTGCAGTTGCATTTCAAGAAAGCTACACTAACAGCCCTGTCCTCTCTCAAATATTCACTTCTCGTCTACCCAGAATTTCCCTTAACCCAGGATAGGCCAAGATGCTTCGCATTCTGTGCAGTCTATAGTCAGCCAGAGAACTTTGATTCATATTTTTCAATTTTGATTACTCTTATCCTACAGCCATAATCGGATCACTTAAAAGTATTTATATAAATAACTGTCAACTACATTCCATTCATTAACTGTGATTCCATCCCCATTGTGAAATACAGGACTGTACTTCTATTCAATATGCTTTGCTCTTTTGGGGAATACATATCAAGTGAATTGAATAATCGGAGGTCTTCAGATAACTGTTTGAATCTATTTTATTCACCCATATTTTTGAGCACTAATGCTCAGCAGAATTAAGGAGATATTGCTCGTGTGTAACCATTGCAATTACCTGTTCCATATAATTATGTTAGTGAACAATTAAGGATTTCACTCCTGAACAGTCCCTGGTAATGAGAAGCTGCTCCTTAGCTTCTCCATTCATTAAACACTTGTCTCTTGTACAAAAGCAGGAAAATTTACTTCAGCCATTTAGTAGCAACAAAATACCACAAGATAGAGGAATGGAGCTCACTCTTAAACTACGATTCTTCTCCAATTTGCCCTTTTTGAGCGTGGTAGTATGCTTTGTAGCCATCAAACTTTCACTGTTGCCCTCTCACCAATCCCTATTTGAGACCTGATAGCCTATCCAACCACAGCACTGAGACCATTTTGAGCAAAGTCACCAATGACATTCTTCAATCAACTTCAATCAGGGCTTAATGTTATCCTTGTCCTCTCTGTCATCTGTCACTCTGTCCTGCTCTTCCTCACTGCCCATTCCTACCCATCACATTTTTTCATTGTCCTCTCTGCCATCTGTCACTCTGACCTCCTCATTCTCTCTGTTGCCAATCACTATCCTCCTTGTGATCTTTGCTGTCTGTCACTCTGTCCTCTTTGTCTGTCACATTATTGATTCTTTAATTTCCTTTTCCCATTGAACTGATTCAGGACACCAGGCTTTCATCATTCTAATCCTAATCTTCTCAATGCCATCATTACATCTCCTGATCCTATGTTCACAGTTATCTCTGGTGTACTCCAGAGTTCCAGTCCCTATCCTATTTGTAAGTCTCTCACCAATATCACCAGCTAACATGGGGTTAGCTCCACATATATTTCAATCAGACTGAACACTAGCTCACAACTGCCCTCGTTGTCATTCTGACTAACTGTCTGCATGTCTCCATCAAATTTCTGAGCCACACCTTTCTGTAACTGATCATTTTGTTCTCGTCAGCATTGCAGGGCATTTAGCTTCGATTCCATTGACCATCCTGGCTGCTCATTCAGATGAGTATCTGCACACTTGCTCTTAATATCCATGCCCCACCCTGCAGTGATCACAACATTTAAGTGTTACAGCCATCTATCCCACATTAATAATAAATAGTCCAATCAGTTGAAGAACTTGTTCTATAAACAGGGTTTTTAAATAGTGGAGATCTTTAAGGGTTAAATTCATAGCAGCCTATCCTGAATGTATGCGGATTGACTCAGATTGTCGTCCCACGTACTGATGCTTCTCATTCATGTTTACACACTATTGGCACAGAGATAAGATTATTTTACTGCAAGATTAACAATCCCATTTCATTTCAATTACAGGGTCCCTGGATATTTTATGCCCTTCACAAGACTCCTAATTAAGGGCTTGGTGAAACCTATAAATAATGCATATGGTTGAAAAAGTTATTGAGTGCTCCTGACCTCTCCATCCCCATAATACAAAACAAGGAGAATAATACAAAATTAGGCTGAATTACAGACCTGTCCCACAGGGAAAAAATCAGATGATTTGACCATTTCCAAATACCAGCAACAATATCACTATAACTGAATTTACATGCAATACTGAGTGTACAAGTACTTACATGTTTAATGGAGCACTCTAGGGCACACCGTCTTAGCTCCTTAGCAACAACAGCTTGAAGTTTGACGTGTTGGTATTTTCTGGATATATTTTGAGAAGTTGTGAAAAATATAGTGGTGCAAGTCATATAGTCATTAAGGTTCCTAAACAAGCACTCAATGGACGTTAAGTGACTTGCATGGTACAGAATAGCTAACCCTCAACACAAGTCAAGCAATTTGACTAAAAAAAATTCTGTGTATCTATATGCCATATTTCAAGCTACACAGGAGGGTAGGTAGTTGTGGTTATTTTTGTTTACTTTGAGCATTTAACATCTGTTAGAGAAGTTAGAGAAGACGAGAAAACATTATTTATATTGGTTTTCCAACTTTTTCTAAAAAAAATTTCAACACTGTGACTTTACTAAATATAGTTCCACCAATGCGAACTTTAAACCATTCCCAGCCTACTTTATTCCCAATAGTTTATCCTTGGGTCCATTTTATTCCCAGCATTTATTTGGAGAATTGTACTTACAATAGGTGGGAGACTATCACTTTTGTTATGCAGCAAAAGGAGGCAATTTGGGGCCACATTTTAGTGATCTAATCCCATTGCTCTGCTTTTTCCTCACACAGGAAAAGAGAGAACAGGCTAAGGAACATATTTTCTCATATGTGAATATGGAATAGAAGCTTCCATATTTATCTTGTATTTGTTTTCATCTGGGAGGGAGGGAAGGAGGGGGGAGAGAGTCAATTCCAGATAGAGCAACAGTAGTAACTTTTACATGGTGTGATGAAGAAACCAGCTTGATGCGTCCACTGATTACACATTCTGTGCTTGATGTAATGTGTGATATTTGAAGAGAGAGAATTCAGGGAATATTACTAGAATATTGAATGAGTATTCATGAAACTTCATCTCCAATTAAAATTTGTGTTGTGCCAAACCTTAATTTAGAAGTAGCCCTGTGGCTATCCATGTGCACCAGCACCCTCTCAAGTTGTCAGTTTTACATTCTCCAGATAAATCATTCCCTTTTGCACATCAACACATCTTCACGACATGGAGAGATATAAGAACTTAACACCCTTATTGCCAAACTGATCTACCAGGTGAGATTGTTAACACGCAGTCAATGCATGAACAATGTACTAAATGCAGAAATGCTGATATACTGTAAAAGGGGCATTAACCGTATAGATGTGACTCATTCTGTCAATTGACCAAATATAAGCCCTTGAAAACATTATGTACTATAAAAAAGAACATCTTCAAAGTAAAGCCAGTATATCCCAAACATGTAAACATAATACATGTGATATCCTTATATTCAAACTTCATTTGAAATGCAGATGTTTGAAATGATAACAAAGCCTTTAATGTTAATTTTTTTTGGTAATGCATTACTTGGGTGTTTTATAGGCTTGCACTAAAAATGTTAAAAGTATGGAAGTATAATGTCTATTTTATTCATTTAGATAACTTTAGAAATAGTAGAAACTGAAATCTTTTAAACAGGCAAAGATAAATGATTCACACAATAGTACGGTATAGATCCAAGATCTGATGTCATGTCCCAGGAAAATGCTCCAGTAGCCAATAATGGAAATGCTTGACATTTTAAGCACATAATCAAAGCTCACAACACTGCATAAAGGTAGGAATTGTTATCCATACAACATCTGTTGGGATTTCTATGTCAAGGGCTCATTGATACAGCAGTAGGCTGAGGAAATATTATAGAAAGATATAGAAAAAAATTTAATTTAGGAGAGACATTTTACCCTTTAAAACATATGTCTTTCTATAGTAATAATTTTCATTATAATGCTACAACTTATAATTTGAAATAGTTTCATAGAATTACATCTTGCTTCACAGAATTACAACTTCAACAGCAACTTTTATTATTGCACCCTTCAAACAGGATAACGTCTTGGAGCACTGAATTAGATGCAAGTTCAGAACCAGCAACATTTCTCAATTCAAGTGTTCTTTATTACTACAGAAACTATATATGGAAATACCATTACAGTCCTTAGAGGCTTAATGTTTAATGCAAACATAATTCAAAACATTACAGAATTGGAAATACCAATATATTAACAGCAATGTACCGTAACTCTAGTATTAGAATCAAATACTTACATATTAAATCAAAATATTGTGTTGCATTTCCAAGACCCTATCCATCTGCATAATAAAGTAACCAGAGCTGGCTGCGCTTAATTATACAGCTCAGATTTTTTTTGTGTGATAGAAACGATTGAAGGAGATTGCACACTGAGATTTGAATGGGAGCATGGCAGCATACTTCGTTGAAAGGTTTCATAACCACTCAGCACAAGGTGGAGGGTATTTAACGATAGTTTAATCCGGAAAATGTGGAACAAAAGATTAGTTTTGTCTTATCTGACGCAAAGATTGCTGTGAGGCAGTTTAGGAATATTTTGAATCTCAGAAGTGGACAGAGATCATTTAAAAACATGACCTATACAAAATTGTCTTGTTTCATTCAATTGGTGGGAAAAAGACTTCCGCCTAATACCCTGAGATTTTAAATTACAAATTTGCTTCCTGTTCACTGAAATTCAGCTCTTCAAAGAAAGATCTTCAAATATTCGAGTGTTATTATTATTAGTAGTAGTAGAGTATTATTGGCTTTATTCAATAAAGTAAATATCCATGATTTTTCCCTTGATCAAGGGTTTAGTTTTTTCCAATACCATTAACCTTTAACCTTTAAGATAAAAATTTTAGTGTTTAACTATTTTGAACATAAAACCTGCTGAATAATCTAATTTGGACCCTGGCAAAATCCGTGACACTTGCCTGTGGACTGATAGCATTCAGTTTTCATGATTGAAGTGACAAGATGAGTGACATCCTTTAATCAAAGCATCAGTACAGTGTTCAGAAAATATCAAGGCAATTGAGTATAAAATCGATAGAACAATCCTGAGCCTAAAAATATGCATTAATAAGCAAATAGCATTTTGTTTTGTTCAGATTTTTTTGCAGAAATGTACCTTGGTGTGATTTTACATTATACAATAAGGAAAACTACAAAGAATGCTTGAAGGATTGTTCATCATTGGTAAACCTTCGGCAGATTTACTGGTATTCCATATTTCGAGCGAAACCACCACTGCTTCGAGATTGGTATCAGAGATCCATCTAGAGGAACAAGATGTGTCAACCCATCCATGCCTTCAGCAGCTCCACACTTCTTACTCTGCTTTGCTCTGCCGTGCTTGCTGAACTACACAGCTTCTTCCCTTTTGAAATTTCACCCCACATTCCCTTTGCCTCGTTCCATTTCTTGCCTTCTTCAAGGCACATCTCAAGACCCTCATCTTCGACCACGCTTCGGACACCCTCCTATCCTCCCTGCCCTCCACCCTCCCTGATCTCAACAGGCTCCCACTCCCGCCGCCCACTGCTGGGGTTCAAATCCCTGACTTGTCCAGCACCTTGGGACATCCTTCCAACATGAAAGGTGCTATACAAATGTAATTTGGTATTGTACACAACTTGCAGAACATCTAGAACTCTGCAGTCCGTGTTCTCTCATGCATAAAGCTCTGCAAGCCCATCACCCATATTCCCACTCAACTCCACTAGCTCCCAATCTGTGAGGGTTCAATTTCTTGATCTAATTTTCAGATGCCTCCATGGCTTACCTTCCCCCTCTTACATCTACAACTTCATGTGACATTATTGCCCCAGTCGTCCATCAAACAACAACAACAACAAGATTCCATTTATAAAGCGCCTTTCACGTCAGGAGGACGTCCCAAGGCGCTGCACAGTTGGGTCATGACCCGAGCAGGGGGAAATAGTCAGGGTGAGGGGAGGAAGGGAGGGAGCGAGGAGGGGGGAAATGGTCAGGGTGAGGGGAGGGAAGGGAGGGAGCGAGGAGGGGGAAATGGTCAGGGTGAGGGGAGGGAAGGGAGGGAGCGAGGAGGGGGAAGAGAGTCGAGAGGGGAGCTGAAGGCTCGGTCAAAGAGAAAGGTTTTGAGACCGGCCTTGAAGGAGGAAAGGGAGGAAGCAAGGCAAAGGCACTGGGGGATGGAGTTCCAGAGCCTGGGGGCTGAGAGGCTGAAGGCCCGACCACCGATGGTAGGGCGGTTGGGGCGGGGGACGTGGAGCAGACCGGAGCCAGAGGAACGGAGGGTACGGGCAGGTAGGTAGCATTAGTTCCACATTCTCACCACCTGTATGATGTTCCTCCTAACTCCCTGCTAGATCTTTATAACATTGGGTTTATCCCCCCCTTCTTTTCTTCTCCACAACAAAAAGACCAAGCACTGAAACTGTTAATGGATAATAAAGGTTGGAGTGCGCCAACCCTGGAACATTACAGCACACTAGTATCTTGGGCCATCTAGTGGTGTTTACAAGCATGGTACCACTTGACTGTGATGTTTAAAAGCATACATATTTATTTCTTACTATTAGATAAATCGAGTTTTGCATCACTTATTTACGCAAACGTTCACAACAACAACAAGTTGTATTTATATAGTACCTTTTACGTCGGGAGGATGTTACATTGAGATACAAAATGTACATAGAAGTACAATAGAAAGGCAATTGATTCAATTGGAGAAACAATTGTTTTGCAACCACATCTTATTGAAATCCTGCGGACAGCAAACATTATAGAGCTTCTGTGAAACTCATGAAAGATTCATGTTGGTAAAGGTAGAGAAACAAACCGATCCACAACTTGAGTGTCAAATAAAATGGCAGAATTGAGAAGGGGACAGATGACTGGAGGGGAAAGCTGATCTTTCGTTTTTTCCAGCCAAAAGTGAAAAGCAATATCAGGCCGAGGTAATGAAATGCTGTGTTTAATAGAAAATGTCAGTTATCTGTTACATTTCTGAAATGTCATTGGTCGGTTGGTTTACATAATTGACAATTCAGCACAACGTACTTGTGGGTGCTTGCAATGAATCTGCACCTGGTAGGGGGGAAAAAAAAGCACGTAAAATACAGATTTATTTTTCTTGTAGAAATCAGTGTCAGTCATCAAAGACTTATGGGGAGCAGTAATGGGATCATGCTAAACTTGCTTATTGAGGTTACTTACAGGCGGCACAGAGGCAATGGAGTAAGTACTATAATGAATTTATTTCTCGCATGCCAAAACCATGCTAGTTCATATTCTGTTTCATTGCACTTGGATTAAATTAACTCTGTTTACAAAACCATGCAAACGAATATTTAAAGGGTCACCTATGCTGCAGCTAAAATAGTTTTCTTGTCATTCAATGCAGAATCTACAGCTTACCTGCACTTTAACACAATCAATATTCGATGCAGTTCAGTTGAATAAAGCTGCGTGAGTAGACTGGTATCAACCACTGTCTTATATTCTTTACCAATTTTCTTTCCTCTCCTCCTCTCAATACATTTCATTATTTTTTCCTTCTATTTTAGCATATATGCACGCATGACCATAGATACTGGTCACCCTCCAACATCTCCCCATGAAGCCATTGTGACTATGTAGACTTGACAGTGAGTGCCAAGAGGCTATTCAACATCTGCGGTCAGCATTAGGACAGAGCCCAAACCCTATCCTCATCCAGTGCTTAACTACGGTACTTCTAACAGTGTCTGATCAGAAATGAGATCCCTGATTAAACTTCCTCTTCCCTAATCGAGGGTACTGAAGCCAAAAAGAATATTTCTCGCGTTGCCCCAGCTAAGACCAGCTAACTTGGTGTTGATAGGGGAAACAATCTGAGACATTTTCAGTCCCTCCTTCACCAAATTCACCAATTCCATCACTAGGGACTTAGCAAATAATTTTACCCACTGAGTGCAAACTCCCACTCTAAACTTTGCATGTGAAGAATAAGCACTGGAACTGAAATCCAGTGTTCAAACTGAATCCCACTGGGTTAGATCAGTTTACTTTACTTAAACTGACAATCTTCTCATTCAAAGGCCGTGTGCCATCACAGCCAGCCCTTAAAATGATAGATAGAAATTTCTGAAGAAATAGACATTGTTTAGCTTTATAACCATTGGTCATCATGCAACAGGAAATTATGGTCTTTAAAAGAAAGCAGTGTACAGGCAATAGAAAGGCTAATGGTAGATTTCAGATCTCCACAACACAAAATTAATTGGTGAGGAAAGCAGGACCGCAGACTTATGAGGGAGACTAACCAAGGTGAATGGCAATCCAGACACTGTTTTAAGTAGCAGTGCTAAAAGCAGCAAGACGACCAAAGAAAAGCTATAACAGCTGCTCATCACTGAACAAACAGTTTTATCATGAAGATGCTCGGAGGCAAACATCCATAGCATCCATCATTTATACCAAACTGAGAAGTACAGCTGAGTGTAAAGCTGCTGCTTGATCTGCTTTTGCTGACTTTGGGTCACAGAAATATTTGTACAATGAACTATTCATGATAACGCAAGTTACCTAACAGTCATGCTTTGCCTAAACAGTATATATATGGTTGTTCAAGTTCGGAGAAATTCTGGAATTGAAACTGGTCAAAACCACAAATCCTCTACAAAATATATTTATTTGCTGGACAATTGGAAGCCCCTAATAGTCTTGAAGAACTGAGTCTTCTGACAGTCAGTAGCTGTGACTGGAACATTAGTTTTAGTGCTTTTAAAAATAATAAACAACAAAACGCTGTGCAGATAAACTTTTCATTGAAATAAAATTATTTATCTCCCTCCCTTTTGATTTGGAATCCAGTTTTAAATTTTGAAAATTGTCTGACTTCACATAAGCATTATTTTTCAAAACTTATTGTATGGTTGTTGCTTGTGATACTGTCATAGTGATTAAACATTAAACATTCAGATCATAACAGTGTCCCCAAAACACTTTAATTACCTCCAGATTCATGCTAAATTAGAGTTTCACTGATGTGACAATTCAGTGATTCAGGAAGTTCTGGATTTACTTAGATGAGAAGTGACTTGATTGTACACAATATCACTCAACTTCTGTCTCAGTTTCAATAATAGATTTAACAGGTTAACCAATTCAGATGAAATGAATGAAGCACACTGTTACCTCATCAGCTTGATTCTGCAAATAACACACCATGACAGTCCTGATGAAGGGTCGTGGACCCGAAACGTTGACTCACTTTCCTCTCTCCATAGATGGTGCCTGATCTGCTGAGTGTTGCCAGCAATTTCTGTTTTTATTTCAGATTTGCAGCATCTGCAGTATTTTCCTTTTTGCAAATTTCTACTATTGCTTGTTTTGCAGGCCTCTGCCTTCTATACGTGTGGCATTGTAAGTTGAAAGCTGAAGTTTTAGAATTGGCAGGATCACGCTTAGATGCAAGGTGTCTGAGATGTATGCAAGGCTGGAGAGCTGTGTGTGCCAGGTATTAATTGGGTTTCAATTTCTGAGCAAGTATTTTAATTGAGAGAGATTTTCTAAATGGGAGCCAAGTTGTTTTGGTGCCAGAGTGAGGATATTTTGAAAAGGCAGGACATTTTAACTCCCTCACTCCAGGATTGTAAGACACTAAAACAACATGTAGATTCACGAATGAGACAAACAATATAAACAGTCAGCCTAAAATTGGTGGTAGAGAAATGTTTAGGCAGTTTTCAATATGAGCCTATCATACAAAATTGTCACAGAGTTTAGTTAGCAATGAAACAAATCACCACATTGTCCATTTCATTCAGAATAACCAGAGGAATGAAATAGGGAGTGCGGTACGTGGAGGGATGGTTGTGCAAAAAGAGCTGTAATTTCATCAGTCTCAATCTGTAATTAACTTCAGAGGCCTTAATTTGCCACTGAATATACAAAGGCAGCGAGTTTTCTCCTCATTTTCTTTGCAATCTTTTGCCAAAATGAGCACATATAAACCACGCAACAGAAAGAATCATATGATAGCTTTCACTTTTTAAACATTCTTTGATCACGTTCCAACACATGCCCAGACTGTACCATTTTTCTGGATGGTGTATTTTCTTAGAAATAGTCGGCTAATTCCAGCCATGTCGAGACTCAAAACACTTCATAAAATCAGTGATCACCTCCTATCCCACTTACACTGAGAAGCAATTGAGAGATTCGAGAAGGCATTATATACTGATAGCTGAACATCAGTCTTTGCCTGGGCTGAGCAAGAGGAAGGAATTCCACACATATCCACGCTAACAAATGGATTGCAGCTCTACTACTGGAACACAGTTAACTTTAAATGTTTGTGAGTAGCTGGGTAGTCCCACTTTAAGATTAAAAATCTTTTGCTATATAATTCACTTTGCGTCAGGTGCAGTTATGAAGCCACATTAGTTGGAGATTTACCTATCACAGGTGGGCTCTCTTGGTGAAACTAGGGTGGGGTATCTAAAAATGTAAGTTACATACACACACCACACACACACATAATATAAAACAAAGTCAAGTAGATCAAATGACAGAACTTGACTCAAACATTCTGTTGTTCCGAGTATACAATCAAAAAGCTTTCCATTTTACACAAGGCTTTTTGATCATTTTTATTTTTAAAAAAGTCTTCAAAATAAACTAGGGGTGATGTTTCAGAATTACATAAAAATGCAACAAATTTTGAACCAGTGCCTGGTGTACTTTAATGCATTTAATTTTTTTTATCTGCTTTGGACAAGATTTGCTGGTGTACATTTCTGAAGCTCAAGGCAGCCTTGCTCCTGTTACATAGGTGGTCAGTCAGGAATTTCATCAAGTAAATTTATTTTCAGACAAAGGTTATCCAAAGATGACTAAAATAACTAAATCATTATTTAAATCATTATGCTCACCCAGGAGCAATAACCTCAATCAGCATCAAATAAGCATGGAATCTGATAGATGATGATGTGCAGCGAGCATTTGAAATGTTCATTTAGGGTAAGCTGGAATATAAAGCAATCTGAATAGTAAATAACAATTATGTGAATAACTATCAAAAGTCTTTTTAATTTTACATTTTCCTCTGATTTATCACTCATGGAGCACACCTTAATTTAGAATATTAGTTTACAGACAGTCGCTGTACTTTATATATTATATATAAAACCAGTGCAGGTATAAGCATGTTCTGCTGGATGTGCTTTTTAGAATTCATTCACTTCCCAACTGTGTTCTTTGCTTATCACACACTAATTTGCTTTTTCAAAGGGGTGAATGCAATTTTACTTTGTTTCTGCAAGGAGAGGCTGTAGAATGGCACACATCACAGTGTCACAAAATGCAACGTGAACCATTACAAGTGGAAAAATAAGTTACTCTTTAAAAATGTTCCAATTCAACTGTTCTGTATGAGAACAAAGGTAAAGGGGGAGTTGGCACTTAACACAGGTATAAATCTCTTATCAACTAATACTACAGACCAATCCAATATTGTAGGTTTCAGACAGGGGTCGACCATTTATCCTGCTTTTCTGTAGATTCCTTTGCCATTCAATAATCCTCATCATCAAACCTTCATGATTGCTGGCCAAATTTGAGGAAATAGAGGGGTATGGGAAAGGGATTATGAAGGGTGGAGACTTAATAATAATAATCTTTCCATTTTATACAACACCTTATGTTGTTGAGACGTGTCAAAGCGCTTCACAGAATATACCGTAAAGTTTAGTGACTGTGTATTTTGTGGGCGAAATACAGCAGGCAATTGCACACAGCAGTATCCCACAAACAGTCATGGATTGAGCGACCAAATTGTTGCTGTTTTGTGGAGGGACTATTAGACCCAGAAAACGATCGGCCAATCGACTAACAACCAGGTTCCTACTTCCTGCTCGGTAAACAAAAGTGTGTGGAGTAAGGAAACTTGCCGAAGGTTTCGCCCCACCCAGGAATCAAACCCAGGTCCTGCTGTTTGCGAGGCAAGTGTGCTAACAACTATGCTATGGATTTATGTGGAGTATAAACATCACACAGACTAGTTCAGCCAAATAACCAGTCTGTGCTGTAGCATTCTGTTACAATCATCCAAACTCTACACCCCAATCATTGCCAGGCTCCACTAGCTCCCCATCTCCGAAAGGACCAATCTCACGATCTTCATCTACAAATCCCTTCACACGTTAGCATCCCTAACTCTCCAATGTACTCATACCACACTGCCCACCCCTTTCACTCAGTGGACACAGGCTTGATGCTCATCTCCCAATCCCTCTCTGCCACCATCGGTGACTATGTCTTCAGTGACTGTGCCACTAACCTCTGACACTCCCTGCCTTGCCCCCTGTTTATTTATCTTTCGATCCCTCCTTAAGACTTACCTCTTCAACCGTGCATATAGCTACCTCCCATTTGCTAGGTGTCCATCCCCATTGTGCGGTGCTCCGAGACGCTGTCCTGCGTGAAAGGCACTAAATAAATGCATGTTTTTTGTTTGTGTAATTCTATGGAATATTTTACAACTAATGAAGTGAAACATGTTTTAGTTCTAGATGACCTAGAGAATGAAGTGTAAAAGATAGATGATGACAATATCAACATTGCCATCAGTTTGTGTCAAAATTTTGCAATCAACTGTACGTTTAACAAATAGCAAATAATGATTAAATTCTGTTGATGGTATGTCTGGAATTTCACCTCAGAAGCAGTAGAACTTTGGCTCTGGTTCAATGCTGTCCACTGGGATGGTAAAGATGCAAAGCAACATCAGTAGACATGGGCAGAAAAGTGTTACCTACAATGAACTCCTGAGTTAATATTTCACCAGGCAAGGTCAAGGAGGTCGCTGCATCTGAAAAGTTTGCAGCAGAAGTTCAGGACAACACAAATATTAACTCTGCACACATAAGAAAGCATGGGCAGAAATTAAACCCATTCTAAAACAATGGGGCAGAATTCCACGTTTTTAACTAAAGAATTTTCTGTTCTCTAAAAATGCTGGTCGTCAATCATAAATATTTGAATTATTTTATATAAAGTACAATATAGGTTTAGCATGGCAGCTAAGTTGAAGCTTAATATGTCAAACATCAGACAGTGGTAATCAAACTAGTCATACTGCTAGTTAATAATCATTGCAGTTCTATTGATTCAGGGTGTTAAAGGTTGAAGATTTTTTTCTTTTTTAAAAAAACACTCAGTATCACTGAATCAGTATCTCTAAACTCAAAGTTGAGAGTTGTATGTTTGATCAAAGTGACAATAAAATATGTGGGAAGTATTTATCAGTCAAATGTGTACTCATCCAGTTAGATATTTTGTATAAACTATTCTAGGAATTAGTGATTTACAAACTGTAAGAAACACCTATAAGAATTAAAGGACTCTACTTAAAACAATTTTTCAATCAGGCACAGTTTGGGTTGCAATGAGCCTAAGAACTTTGGATGCTATCAATTTTCTGCTCTTGTTTTATCTCTATTACTAAATGACTGAGTATGGGTAAAATATTGGAACAAACCCACCCTCTGATGGAAAAAGGACACATAATGCTTAACCTGCAAACAACACCCAATCAAAGTGTTCAAGTCCTGTTGCACACTTTACAGAGAGACTCAGTTAAAGAACTGCCAAAAAAAAGTCTGATCTTTTTCTGTTCCTATTCTGTCTTCCTGGTTACTCTTTCACAATCTGTTTCATTATTTCTGTTCATGTGTATCAGTATCTTGTTTCCATTCAAGTAATTTTAACCTTGAACAACATAATTGGCAAGCTGCCTCTGATTTCACCTCACCCCTTTGGCAAATCCTCACTATTTATTTGTTGCCTATTCACCAAATTGCTTAATGCAGGTTCATGTTTGTTGCGATAATAGCTTTTGGGCACCGCATCTCGGATCTCCCATCATTTTCTAATGTGTGGTTATTCCCTTCAGGGATCCAGGTGACATCTGCCTGAGCTTTATTTCTGCAAACAAGGCTTTTGTGCTATGTTGTACCGATTCAAAAAGATTCTTCATCTCCTTTAATGCAATATTCCTGTAAACTATCATTTCCTAATTTGGCACAGAGTTACATCCTTGGCTGAAGGATATGTTGCAACAAGATGACACATCACAGGTTAAGTCATGAGCCACACATGATTTTTTTTTGCTTCTAACCATAAAGTAGTATTTTTACAAAATAAGATTAGAAAATAATTTCAAAATAACTGCTGGAGATTCCATTACAGTCCAATATTTGGTTATATTATTAGGTCTTTGGAAATATATCTTTCAAATTTGAATTGGTTGTATCATATCCCTCTTAAATGTAGGAGTGGAATTTAAACATTGGATTTCACCAATTGTATTAAATCACAACTGGCTGCAGAGCTGCCAACCATGCAAATTCATTTTAAGTATTTTTCAAGTTTCTTTCATCTACTTTGCACTTTGCTAGTAGTCCCTGCCTTCAGCCTTCCTCGTAAGTGGTTATTCACAGTTTGAAGTGGTAACATGACTTGGATAGTGCTAGTAGAACTGTAAATAGTAAAATAATGAGCTTACAGCCCAAGGGCAGAAAAGCTGTAATGTAGCTGGTAACTACTTCCTCCCACAGTAAGCCAAATCATGCCTGAAATCAGTGAAGTCCAACCAACAACTTGTCAAAATACACTGGGTGGTCAGCTGTCAATCTGTAATGTAGCTTACAATGTTACAATGGATCATTCATTCCCAGTGGTGCAGGCAATGATCCCAACTTTATAGGCACTGATTTAACACCTGGTACCATTGAGGCATTGTTGGTCACTTATGACAAGTTTTCAAATGACAAATAACCAAATTTATTTTGTAATTCTGACATTTAAAATCTTGAATTTATTGTTTACTGGAGATCTTAAATACCACAGAAATCACTGGCTGATGCAAGCGTGGTCAGATTCATGTGAACACAATTCTTTTTAAACTCTTACAGACTTCAAAAATAACGATAAACACAAGATATAGTTGTAACTTCAAATATATTCTTCTCAAGCTACTGTGGGCAAGGAACCCCAATCTAAGAAATGTACCGGGAGTTAATTTAAAACTTTATTCTGATCCCAAATATTCCGCATTTTCAACACTGCTCTGCATTTAATCATAAATAATAAAATAGCTTAAAATAATGTAATTTCACATCAAATATTGTACACATTTTAGATTAGTTGACATTACTGCAGAGGCTGTTTTACCATCATTATCCCTTCGAATTCAGGTTCAAAGCATTTTGATGAACTTCATTACTTTTCTGTATTTTATTTTCCAGTCGAGTTAATGCGAATTATAATGAATACACACACACATATATCTATAATTGCAGTGTTCGAGTCAGTGTGAGGCAGCTGTATTATCAGTAGCCCGATTAACCATTCAAAAACAAAACAGGAAACCCTGTACTCTGTTACTTTTTTTTGTTTTTGTTTGATATCATGCCCAAATTCCAGGCTTGATGCCTACTCAATAATGGAAACAGCTTTAGAGCTTAGAATCTGGGGGATTCAGCATCACTTATTTGCCTTGGTTCTATCTTCAGAAACTACTATCAAACACTTGTAGGTATTACAAAAATATTTCTTTAATGCTCAAATATTGCATTGCCACTAAGATTTAAATGTTTCCTCCAAAATCAGGCACTCCCTCCATGCCCCAAGGGAGAAAATTCTATCTAGTTTTCTTTAAAAGGTAAATGTGTTGGCTTCACATTGCAATTGAATTGGCAATAATCGAGCAAGCCATAAATAAACATATAGGTTTCTTTTGGATTATTTTTGTGTTTCAATTTCAAACATGTTATATATTTCATTCAGTGTTTGAATTTCTCACTTCTGCACTGGTGCATAATATCAAGCAATTTATAAAAACAAATAGTAAAGTGAATTTGGAGTAGAATATGCACTTCATTAATCCTTTTTCCTTTCAACATGGCAACGATTGCCTTTTATACCAATGACAATTTGGCATTTGTGTTAAAAGCAAAAAGAAACAAGGATATGGAGGCTTCAGCTCCCTTATGTGATGTGATTTATAGCCTCCTACATGCAACAAGATCACCAAATGTGATTTTTATTTCAGTACTGTACACTGAAACCATGAATTTCTTAGAACTCTGGTTTTTGTGGGCAACCACGCAGCAAAAGACTTCAACATGCGATGTGACTTGCTGGTAAATTATATTTGGGCCTTAGCCAGCCCATAAATTTTACACTTAATATTTGTCTGGGGATATTCAAGAAGGGATAGTCACATCTGCAGAGAGATAATGGACAGCTGGCCTGATATAGTGCTGATTATTAAAGTACCTTCTGTGCCTATAATAACCCTCATTAAACAAATAAAAATAGCAAAGGTATATAAAAATCCCTTAATGTGCCTATAAAGAACATACAGCAGGGCCAGTGGTTACACAGGAGTTATGATCAGATGAGTGATTAAACACATTTTACTGGATATTCCTACTCTATTGACTCATTATATTGTCACTCTTAGGCATCCAGTCAACACATGAAATTTGACTACATTTTAACCCAAGAGTAGACAACACTTGTCAAGTCATGAGTAACAAGCCCAGAATTTCTATTGCAGTTATTATTGCTTCTTTGACACCATTTCACAATACAGTAGTCAGTGAAAATAGATCCTTTGGAATAGTTTAAAGTGGTATTCGTAACTGGTAATATTTCATGTCTGTGGAAATAAAAACAATTTTATTTGAACAGATCAAATAATTACTGTAAAAAAGATTTGTATTTCAGTAAATATTGCCTGAAAGACAACAGTAGCACATAGAAGCCAGCTCCTAGATCTTTCAGGTATTGTCTGTAACAACTCATCTGAGGAACAGTACCTCCAGTGTTCCCCTGATGGCAACTGAGATCTAAAAGCTGTAAGGTCCATACAGTCCCACAGGAAAATATTTCATGATAGAAATCCATAAATCTCCAACCTACTTCATGAGAGAGGGAAGGACTTCCTGATTACTCGATTCACAATGTTACACTTCACCTGGTAGAGGGAAAGATGTCCAGCACAAGCTGTAAACTTTTTAAATTACATTTAATTTTTAATATGTAGACATTTCTATCAGACGTCGGCAATGTATCATTTATAAACTTGGGCCAAACTTTGAAGATCTTTGGATAGAACATAAGCTATTTGAAAGGGAATGAAAGCCCTGGAGTGATTTTCAATAGTAATTTAAATCTAGCCATTACCGAAAATGTTAGAGACTACCTTGGGCAACTGTTGGAAAGTACAAATAGGTCAGTTAGCCTGAATCCCAAGATTACTTTCACACAGCACTTGCACAGAATTGATTCAGACAATTTTATAAAGAGATTGAGAGGGAAGAAGCTTATTGGGTGTGAAATGTTTGATTCAGACCCTAAAAGTGTGATCTACTTAGTTCATATTTTTCTTTCAATACCTTTTTAGATCCAATTATTGAAATGACCTAGTTAAAGGCAGAAGGGGAGCAAGTACCTAAATGTGCAACGTTAGCACAATAAGTTCCTATTAATATTCAAATCACAAGATATTTTGGTGATGTTTATAATACTTCTAGACAGAAATCTAATAATTTGTTATATTATTACTTAACTACATAAACATTATCAAAAATCCTTGCTACAGCATTATTGCTTTGAAATTATTTATTCCAGCCACGGACTAGCAAAAAGTTTACTACCACTGCAGCCAGTTCCAAATGAGCAAAGCTGTAAATGTCAGAACTTGCAGGTGACCCACTGAGATCTTTCAACACTGGGGCAACACCATTAGCCTTTCTTCTTCAGAGGTGATGTTGAACTGCTTGGGAGCACTGTGTTCACATATCAGTTCAGAGAGCAGTGCTCAGAGCTTTGCTCCTACCAGATTCAATATGCAATTGGGGGTGGGGGAAGGTTTCAAAGACAAAGAAATAAACTAAGAGGCACATTAAATTAGTGATCACACGTACTGCTGTCCAAATTGTGGATATAGTTGCAGCAAATGTACAATGTGGCGTCGTACTTACTTTTCTAACAAAGATAATCATTCCCATTTAGTTGAGCGCCTTTCACATCAGGAGAACGTCCCATAAAGTGCACATGATATCATAAAGTGCACTGACTATTTTGTGAGCAAAGATGGTCAATGGATCTCGAGAATTCCCAGGGTAGCCAGTCACCATAGAATCATGCTATCGAAAAAAATCCTATTACAGAAAACGATATCGCTCAGTTGTCAGTCTTATTCCATCACTCTATTTTTTAGGTAAAATCAGATGTTTATGAGCTTGAAAGGTTGTGTTGATTTTAATACTCAACCCTAAAGCAATAGGTTTGCTGTTTAGCAAACCTGCCAGAACAGTTTAGTGGAGATCTATATCAACTGTCACAGGTCTTGAATGGCGCAGTAAATTAACCACTGCCCTTTCACCTCCGGCCCCTGGGATTGAATCTAGCCCCAAGATGGGGAGAGGAAACTCTGCGTTCTTTACAGCAATATTTGTAGAGCTCACATTCAATGAATTGAGACATTTACAGAGTTCTTGGTGTGCATAAGTCTAAATTACCCTCCATTCAATACTTGAATAATTTTGTTCACAGATGTTTCTTATGGGATACGGAAATGCAATGGGGTCATGTTCTAAGGGAGAGGTTACACGTTGCTGGAATGATGATGTGGTTTAATATTCAGAAATAATGCTTGTATTTGATGGTGTCTTAACATATCACAAAAACATTTCAAGGAATTGCTTTTAAGTGTACTGACCATTATGTTGTCAAACTCAACAGCTAATCTGTGCAAGCAAAATCCTACAAAGAGCTATGAATGACCAATTAAGCATTTTGATGAATCTGAATGAGGACATTGACCAGAAAACTGGGAAAACTCACTCTTATTCAAAATAATGTAATGCAAGATCTACCTGAAATGTGAGAGCAGGTGCATGGGATGTTGGTTGTAACATTTCTTCTGAAGGACGCCACCTCCACAATGTAGCATTGCCTCAGTGCCTCACTGGTGTGTCAGACAAGATAAAAAGCTCATGCCCTGCTGTAGAGCTCAAACTCACCACCTTTGATTCTCTAACTGCCCCAATAACACCTCTCGCTTCCGCTGCTTCATGCTAAGACAGTGAAATCATTCAAGTTCATCTAAAAATAGGTAATGAGATGCTTGATTAAAATTGATAAGAGATAGAAGGGAGAAATATCTGAGTTACAATAGGCAACTCTCATACCTAGCTGCTGGATACAGGCAGAACAACAACAAGATTTCATTTGTATAGCGCCTTTCACGTCAGGAGGATGTCCCAAGATGCTGGAAAGTGTACAGCATTTCAGACCCGAGCTGGGGTCAGAACATACTCGTTCACATCACTATTTCCCCCTGAAACTGAGTCTTAAATTTATCTTGCTACACAACAATCTATTTAGAAATTTTAATTTTGTTAAGCAGGTCCATTTAGCTTGAGGTTTTCTCAATTGTTATGCCAGGCTCCAACATCATGGTTCCACACAAGAAGTGATTATCAGTTATGGGTCAATTTCAATGGTGTAAAACAGACTTAAAAAGCACATTCACCCAAATGGTCCAGATATGTTTGACTAGTTTTAAATAAGCATTTACACATCAACTGTACCTGTTTTGTCATTTTCATATCACTTATATTGCAAGCTTCCCGCAGCTTGTCCAGCTAGGACCATTCCCCATGAGGGCTCTGGCTTGCAGGGTTAACTGGAGGTGAATGGGAAAAATCTCTGATCACAACAGAGGTTGGAGATGATGAAGAAGGCACATTGACCCATTTCACCAGATCTTTCTATAATACACACCCTACCTTCCTCTGATTACACGATCAAGCCAATTTCTTAAGAGTACAGCACCTTGGCCTCAATCACCCTTCCTGCATCCCTGAACTTGTGCCCTTGTGTTCTGCTGCTTTGTTTCATCTGAAAATAATGTTCTGGGTTTCCTTTCTCACCAGGTCACCAGAGATTCAGATGAAGAAAGCCCCTTAGCCGATCCCATTCGCTCTGGGTGGGAAAAGCTACTAAATAAATGTTGAAGTCACACTTTAAAATGTGAAGCACCCTGGAAAAGATTACAACATCAATGATGAAGCATCAGCAGGTATTCTTATATTCATTTTAATTGTTACTGTGCAAGTTTCACCCACAAATATACAGTCAATTCACTTTACAGTCTAATTCTGTGCAAGTTTCACCCACAAATATACAGTCAATTCACTTTACAGTCTAATTCTGTGCAAGTTTCACCCACAAATATACAGTCAATTCACTTTACAGTGAAGTGTTTTGAGATGTCGAGAAGACGTGAAAAGCGCTATATCAAATGCAAGGATTATATTATTATTACAAAATGTTCTTGCATTTCTGCAAATACAATACAAAATTATATTTGTAAAGCGCCTTTCATGGTGAGAGAACGTCCCAAGGCACTGAACAGTCAGGGATTTGGACCCGAGCTGGGGGTTGGGATCGGAGATGGTGGAGGATGGCGGAAGGCTCGTTCAAAGAGGAAGGTTTTGAGATGTGCCTTGAAGGAAGCAAGGTAGCAGCGAGGCCAAGGGAATGTGGGATGGAGTTCTGTAGGGTGGGGGCAGAAAGGCTGAAGGTCTGGATGCTGATGGTGGAGTATACCAGAGCCTGCTGAGTGGAGGGAGCGGACAGGTTGATATGGGGTCAGCAGGTCACAGAGGTACGGAGGGCCAAGGATGTGGAGGGCCTTGAAGGGAGGACGAGAATTTTGAACTCTATCCTCTGGGGGATGGGGAGCCAGTGGACTGGGTGAGGGTGAGTGTGATAGTGTCATTGGAGCCTGCTGCGGGAGAGGACATGAGCTGCAGAGTTCTGGATGATCTGCAGCTTGTGAAGGGAAGAGTTGGGGAGGCCGACAAACAGGGAGTTGGCGTAGTCGAGCCTAGATGTGATGAATGCATAGATGAGGGTTTTGGCGGCCTGAAGGGTGAGGCAGTGGCAGAGCTGGGTGGTGTTGCGGAGGAGGGAGAAGGCAGAGCAGGTCATGGCACGGATGTGGAGTAGAAAGGACAGTTGAGGGTCAAACAAGACGTCAAGGTTCCAAATTGGATCAGTAAGGTGGAGTATGCATCGTTGGTGTGGAGGCACTCAGTCTCATATCTTGGTAAATAGATATATAAATAAATGGTTGTATTTTGGTTTAACTTGCAAAGTCCTCTAATTAACTTTCAAAATGTCAGCACAATCCTTCTGGCCAATCCAACCCCTTCCCCTGCTTCACACGTGGCTTTAACAGATTAAATGTGCTCATTTCTTAATTTTCAAGTCCTAAGGTATCTTCTGTTCTATATAAAACACAAAACCCTTGAACAATTTGTTTCAAGACTCGACCACTAGAGACAATGATTCACAGGTTACCATTCTTCATATAAAGACTTCATGTATCAAATGCTAATTTGTTTCATAAGGCTAGTTGCCTTCCGGTACTTCACACAAGTGACTAATTTTCATGTACAAAGACAGACTTGAGCGTTGGCAGACAACATGGAAGATGTCCACAGAAGGAATTACTAATCAGTAACTAATCAGTAACCATGGCTGTTTCTTCCTTCCCGGGTTCAGAGATACTGATGCCAAACAGTAGATCCCTCATGTTACCAGATAATTTAGTACAAAACCAACATTAAATTCTGAATCTTTCCTTGTCCTTCTGATGTAATTTCATATGGGCAGTGGTTTTACCAACTGTGGATCAGAAATGCAACATATGGAAACCTGAAGGTCTTATTATACCCAAACTTGAATTAAACTTGAATTATTATACCAATAATTTCCATCAAGAAAATTTTATTTGCGAATATTTTACAAAGAGAGACCAGTGATAAATTAAATAGGTTGGGTCAAATGAGAAAGCATTTGGCTTGCGGGCCTTACCTTGATCTCCACAAAATAGCTGCAGCTTGACCTTCAACACATCAAGGAATGAGCTATCAAAGCCCTCTTCTTACTTGTGGGGTGGTTCTTTCAAGCATTTCAAAGAATTACGTAATGCAAAGAGGTATTTGCACAAAAAAGGCCAAAATAAATATGAAAGTGTTAAGTATTCCTTGCATAATTAACAGTAGTCATGTAGTTTAGCTTGGCCATCGCTTATGATCATTGAATAATTTACATCAAACATACTCTCTAAATGGCACATTAATGGCAAATCCAGCCATAACATAGATCTATCTTATCACATTACTGCCAACTTGAATTAAAACTGTAGAATATACCCAACCTAAGGGTTTCATCTATGGTTTCATCCACTTAAAGAAATGGTTATAATTGGAAACATGATAGGATATAACAAATGGAAGTAAAAGTCTTCAAATATGGATAAATGCACTACATTTAATGCACAGGCCTATGAATGTACAAACCCTCAGGCTTATCCCAAACCTCAGTCCAATCTGTGATTATTATTTTATCAAACCTAAGCTTTAGAAATCTGATCCACGGAGATTACGCAAGCAAGTTTCTTATTCGGATTCCCTATTGTTATCCCTTCCAACTTTCTCCTCCGGTTCCATGGGTGCCAGGAACCCTCTAGTACATGACCCAAAATAGATTTCACATGCAGGCATCAATAGAGTTTCAGCAAAAAGTTTGACATCCATACCTTTGTACTGTAACATGCAACACTGAAAAAGAGGTGCATATGGTTATATTTTGTTGATTAGGAAAAGCTGCAATTAAAATGGGACAAAATATGTCACTGTACATACTCTTTACAGCTGCAGCTATAAACCACAGGATATACCTTGAAACTCAGTATCATATACAAACTACTGCAGGTGAGATTCAATTCTTGTAATCATCTTAAAGAAATAAATAGTGCAGCATTTTGACTAAACGTTTAAAAGGGATCTGGAAAAATGGCTGACAGAACTAGAATTTCAGCACACACATGAATGCAGACTCTTTTTATAGGTCCTCAACTTTAAACTTGTTCTTAAATCTGAGCATTTTACTTTGCAAAACTTGTAGAAAGCAGCAGAAGGGCACGCTGAGTATACAGGGAGTTTAATCAAAACATCTTTGAAACATTTTCAGTGTGGTGTAACAGCTTTGGACCACATTGCCCTCTGCTGTTCAANTTTTTTTAAACCAAGACAGTATTTTACATATTGAACCGTCCAATTGATTTGCTGTTCTTATGCATTCCTATTGTTCTTAAGACTTTAAGGGAGAGAATATATAATTAACCTGAGGTAAAATGTATTCAGACTTGTAGAAGAAGGCATTTTTCCACACAATTCTGGGAAGCATAGTTCGATTGATTGTTCAAAACAGAGCTATAGGAGCCCTCAGTTAATTCTGTAAAAGTGGAGTCTAAAATTAATTTTGAATTTATTGATGAACACCAACACAGTGCGAACTGAGAGCAACATACAAATTCAATGCAGCATATTTTAATAAATCTTGGCTGAAGGCCTTAAAGATCACAAAGGCAGCTGTTTCCAGTTATCGTACTGACATAAATATGCATTCAAACAAGCCAATGAATGTTGCTGACATTAAAGTGGTTGGAGTTTGGCTGGCTTTGGAAACGATTGGGTTGCTGCAAGGCTTCTTGTGATTTCTGTTTTGTCCAAATTGTGCTTCTCTTGACTTGCAGGCAACAACAACTTGAATGTATATAGCACCCCTCATACAGGGCAGTCTCCCAGTACCACATGCAATCTGCACTTTCAGAAAATCCTAGGAATGCAGAAAAATAAATTGTTTTTTTCTGCATGGCTGAATACATTTTAGCTTTGGTTAATTATACTTCCTCTTTCTATCTCCTGCCCACCCCCACCATCTCCCCAAACTCTTAGGAACAATATGCATGCGCAAAAACAGCAGGGTCCACCTGACTGGTCCAATTTGTACAATACCATTGTTCAATATGCTCATTTTGTAGTTCAACACCTCTAATGCAGTACTTGTGGAAAAGCTAAAGAGTTTTTTAAAGATCTTCCTGTAGATGTAATGTTTCCATTGCTGTATGATTCCATTAAACTCTATTGTAAATCAGACTTGCAATGAAAGAATATTCAAATCTAATTAGCAAGACCAGACAGTGCCACATCCTTGTACCAAAATCATTACCACTCAGTATTGCAGACAACCTCAAATAAATGTTATTGAAAGGAGCTGGAGAGTCTGTTAGCCAAGAGCTATGTTCAACCTGTGGTAGACAAATTAATTGCTGCCCTCAGGCTCTATGGTCTTTCTACCTCCAGATACCTATGGTTAATAAAAATAGATTAGCTTGCATCTTTAAATGTGGATTGAATTCCAGCAATACACATTCCAGAATCTCCAGTTCTCATTCACCTGCACCTAATATTCTCTGAATTAGGTGGGTAGGGTCCAACCCTCCAGGGAGAGAGTGCTCAGTACCATTCCAGAAAGGGAAATTCACATCTGTAGGTCACATGCGGTACTCTATCTGTCTTTGTGCATTCATAAGCATGGTGATGGGTTTCTGCATATGTTGGACATCCGGCTAACCAAAAAAAACTAAATGCACCACCCTGATATCCACAAGTCAGGGAATGTGGAGACTTTTTCACACGTACAATAAGCCTCAGGCTGCAGTGGAGATTCATACTCATTATTCCTTATATGTCAGAATGAAACGATGTTAGTAATCAGATAGCAGACATGAGCGGCTTCAACCCACAAATCTCTTGACCAGCTGGAGACTGCTACTAAATGAGCTTTGGCAACATTCTTATTATTCTTTGGGGGATTTTGCTATGTCCCAAAAATGTTGCATTTACCAACAGAAGCAGTTGCCACATTCTCTAATAATTTTTTTAAGCAAAGCACAATCGAGTCAAGTCACTTCTTCCTAGTCTGAACTCCAAGTTTCTTTGTGTTGTCCCAGGCTCTATTTGCCTGCTAATGTGGTTGTAATCCTTTAGTCTGCAGGGCCTACTCCACTTTCTCCAGCTGCTTCTTCTTATCTGGTCTCAGAGGTAAGGGGATCACTATAGTTTTTTAGCCACTCCCCAGAATTAATTTGCTCCATCTAATCTCCAGAATACCTATCCTAGTGATTTCCCATCAAACTGCTATTTAAATGTAAAGTATCTAATTGTCTGGCCTCAACCACCTATTTTCTGTCAACCTATTCCAGTTGTTAATTACCCTCTGGGTAAAGAAATGTCCTGGTACCTGCCCTGAAATTGCCTTTTGCCTAAATCTATATCTTCTTCTATTGTTGATGCATCATAAAGTCATGTTCTGGTTTTACTTTTTCAATCTCATTTAAAATTCTAAGCACCTCTATAAAGTCCCATCTCAGAAGATTGGTTTGGATGAAAAAGAGCCTTTGGCCCATTCAACATCATCCTTCCAGAATACCTGCCCTACCATTTCCCAATCACAGCATCAAGCTGCTTTTTAAATAAATCCAGTAGCCTGGCCTCAACCCTTCCTGGCAATTTTCAGTTGCAGCTAAAATGACTCTTGAGGATATAAATTTCTGTACCCAGTCAATGTAATAGTCACTTCTATGCTGATTACACCATTGTCTTTGGTAAGCACTTCCCAAGCTACAACATTGAACCTACTCCCAGTTTAACAAGAGAAAAGCAAACAGTCTCTGAGCTTTGCCACAGGGTAACCTGCTACATTTCAGGGCTGGGACCTGCAACAGTTTCCAATGACAGGAGAATGATTTGCATAGCAATTGCCCACCTTTACTAATTACCTCCAATCACAACATGCTAAAGGCCCCAGAACTGATGTTGAAAACCCTCTTCCTGAGGGAAGGCTGTTTTGTGTTGGCCCTCATCTGGGGAGTAAATTGGTGATGCACTGCTTGGGCTTGGTGATACTCAGTACTTCTAGAGTTAAAAAAAAATTAATTAGAGCAAAGTGAGATAATGAGACAAAAAGGGGAATAAAACAGCAAGAAATCTAGTTGAATAAAGCACAAGTGCTGAAAGTCAGATGATGCTTTCAGTTTTACAACAGAGGAAGAGGATAATGGGAAGAAGGCAAATATCATATTCAGAATATTGGTTTGGACGAAAAAGACCTTTCGTTTCATCTGATCTCATCCTTCCAGAATGCCACCCTACTATTCTATTCACAGCATCACACTGTTTTATTACACAAGTCCAGTGTTCTGGCTTCAAACACCCTTCTTGGAAACTGTTCCAGTCATTTATTATCCTCTGATGTATACAGAGCTGGGTCTTAGTACTGGAACTCATTTTCCTCAGATAATGCGGGAGACATTTTGCTTATTTGCTTTCTCCCAGTCTTGTAACAAACCTTTAAAATTGTATCTTTTCTCATTTGAAATGCTGTATTATTTCCGATTAATGAATCACAAGTCTCGGAAATGAATTGGAAATATTAAACAAAATTGCAACTCATTCCAATGGAGTAAAGCTGTACAAATTTACAGTCTTTCAAAAAGTAGTATTTAATCCAACTCTGGCGTTATGGCTATTTCTTCACGTGTCCCTGTACATTAAGATACTTGAGGGACAGGGCGGAAAGGGGAGACAGCTTCTTTACATAGGAGGACCTGTTCATTGTGGGTAAACCTTGTGCATATTGAAAGGACTTGTAAAAGAAGGCATTTAAGGTTCATCATTATGCTTGAACAAATTCAAATTAATAATTGAAACAAATGGGCTGGACCACTACAAGTCCTTGTTTTATTGCTCAACCATCTAGGGAACTCTAAGCTATTTTCTGTTGCTGCAGAGATCAAGTAGTTCAATAATATTCCAGGTTACCTGCATCATTGCATTTCAATTCGCTGAAGAGGGGCCATCTTGAGAGGTTGATTTGAAATTGATTTCCTGTTGGCAGGCCTAATTTCACCTTTCTTACCATAACAGGATAATATAAATCAGTTGTGGGAAGCAATTATAATCAAACACTGATTTTTTTTGTTTCCAAGAGTTTATTGTGAATGATGTATTACTTCACCATGTTGCAAGACTTCATAGAAACAGGAGGCCGATGTCTCAATGCATAATGTCTTGTTTCCAGGTCTTATGGGGAGAATGCAAAGACTGTACACCGCAGCAACATGCCAATCAGCCCAACCAGTCCATGATTTAATATTACCAGCTGAGATTTCAGTGGGAGCACTTTGCTATCTGACAGTTTGAGGGATTTATTATTCTTGTGCCGAACAGAGGATTCATTTATTTATAGGTAATTTAAATTTGGAACTGATTACAGTAAAATCACGTAGCTGATTACAGTAAAATCACGTAGTTGATTACAGTAAAACCTCGGGTCAACCAAGGATTAACCATGGCAGAAACTTTTTATCTTTTTCTTTCTCTCCATGGGTAAAGATTGTTTTTCCTTAAAATTGTGTAAATGTTGTCTCCTCAGGCACAGCAATAAGGCAACAACAACAAAAACAACAATAAATTACATTTATATAGCGGTTTTCATGTTGGAGGGATGTCCCAAGGCACTGAACATTAACTGTTAGCATCTAAGCTCTGGGTTGGAATCAAGAGGAATGAGAAGGTGGCTGAAGGCATGGTCAATGACAAAGGTCCTGAGACAGGTCTTGAAAGAGGAAAGGGAGGGGACGAGGTGAAAGGATTCTAGGATGGAGATCTCAAGGGTGAGACAGAAAGGCTTAAGGCTCAATCACAATGGTGGGGTGGGCAGGACGGGGGAAATGATCAGGCCAGTGGACTGGACATGTTGTTATGGCATCAATAGAGTTAGGGAGGAGTATCATGTAGGGCTTTAAAAGTGAGAACGAAGATTTTAAACTTAATCCTCTGAGGAATGGGAGGCCAATGGTGCCGGCGAACATGGAGGTGATAGGTTCATGGAGCTTGGTCTGGAACAGGACATGAGCAGCAGAGTGCTGAATAATCTGCAACTTGTGGAAGTCTGGTGAACAGGGCGTTAGTGTAGTCGAGCATGGATGTGATGAATGCATGAATGAGGATTAATCAGGACAACTCATCCTATCCCATAAAACACCAACCTGCCAGTGCTGGCAGCTATTGAAGAGTCAACTTTGAATAAGATATTAAACCAAGATGCTTTTGTTTGTTCAGATGGACATTCGATCCAGTCGCATTATTCAAAAAGAGAAGTGAGTTTATTCCTAATCCCTGGCGAACAATCTCCCAGATATAATTGGCTGTTCACTTCATAGCTGTTTGTATAATATTGATGTGAGCAAATTAGTTACTGTGGTCATCTACAAATTCAGTCACTCCATTTTGCAGTGAATCCTGTGAAGCCTTCAACAACATGATAAGGTGCTATATCAAATGCAAGAAATATTATTTATTAACTGCAACATAAATTCTTTTAAACTTGAGCACCATACAATCCCCTCGCCATTGTTTGTCTTAGGTGTAAATTCCTCCATGTTACTTGGGAGAGGGAGTATTGTTTGGATCACCACCATTCAAAACCAGTTAAGCTGCACTTCCTATCCTTTTCAACACTTTTGCAGAGTTATTCCTTTGGTAGAAGTTTTTTTGAACAGTTTAAATTGCTCCTTGCTGCCTTCTAGTGGCCGTCAGTAATATTTGATAATATAATGAAAATCCTTCCTAATCGTAATGCTTCCATAATCATATCCTGTAAATTGGTGATTGTTATTTTGTGGGCGAACACAGCAGCCAATTTGTGCACAACAATATCCCGCAAACAAACATGGAGTAAGTGAGCAATTTTATTCGGGAAATCATTGGCCAGGACAGAGGGAGAAACTCTTTTTGAATCTTTACCGTCTACCTCGGCAAGCAATAGAACCTTGATTTAAACATCTCATCAAAAGGAAGATGCCTTCAACAATGTAACACCTCCCCAGCACTGCACTTGAGTATCGGCTTACACTGTGAGTTCAAAATTCTGATGTGGTGTTTGAACCCATAACTTTCTGTCTCCGAGGCAAAATGCTACCAACAAAAGCAGGCTGTATGACACCCAAAATGTTACAATGTGTGATGGGAATGTGTATGTTATATCACCTTTAATTCCATCACAGCAGCCAAAAAGGAGGCACTACAAGTAAGAATTTTAAGAACTATTTTAAATATCCGAACCAGCCAACTGGCAATCATGGCCATGAGCAGGTGTGCTTATGTTGCTGTGGAGAGTGGGATGTTTTAAGGCAGTGCATCCCCCCCATCCCCCCACCCCACACCAACCCATAACGGGACATTTAGGGGGGATATAAGTACATGTGAATAGAGCAGTTAAAACAGTTCCTGGTGGAAATACCTTGTCAGTCGTAGAATTGTTAAGATATGGAATGTCTCTGTTGGGAGTAATGCTGGAGGCGGAATCCATATTGGCTCTCAAAAGGAAACAAGATAGATATCTAAAAAGGAGCAAAACTACAGGGGTAGTTTTGACCAGCCGAGGCAGCTCAGGAAAATCACAATCTATTACCAATGACATTATTTTCTAGTGAGCACTTTGGAGACTACTTTATCCAGTTTCCTTCAAGTGGAAGTCAAAATATATGCCTTGGTTACATTGCATTGATTGCATTCGCCTCCTGTTTGTGGTGAAGTGGTTGTTGTATTTTGGTAGCAGATTGTAGCAATACAGGGAGTCAACATAGAGAAGGGAGTGAGCAACCACACAACTCCAGATTAAGTTGCAAAACAGGCTATGTTTGCAATCCATGGGCTGAAGCTGCACAATGAGCCTTGTCAGGAAAGGAACTGGCAGGAGTGATAGTTCTGAGGCTTTATCTCCAAGGTACTCTTACAAACGTCACCAGGATGATGCCCATATGTCCCCCGCAAAATTAAAAGGAACTATTGCAGTTTGTAGCATTAATACATATGGTCTTGATCACTCCCTGCCTATGCCGCACTAACACTACACTGACATTAATGACCTGCTCATTTTTCAGGTACCATCACACTTCATGTTGCTGCGGTTAATACAAATCATAATTTTTTTTAGGAATGATAATATGTGGAGTGGTACTTATATATTTGAGATGTCTGTGAAAAACCTTTTACAATTTATAGGCGTAAAATTGCTTCAGCATTCCTTCCCTTTTGAAGGAATGCCAGGAGGACTGAAACTGGGCCAAAAGGATAAATTTCAGGGATCCGACAGCATAGCCTGTCAAAGTATTTGAAGTTTAAAAAGATTGTCTGAGCACAGAGAATTTTGAACAGGAGGCTGAAACAAGCCTGGAAGGGAACCATAAAAACATAGCTCAGAAGAAGGCCATTTGGCCCTTTGTGTCTTTCCTGGATCTTTTAAGAACAATCCTTTCAGTCACATTTCCTTGCCCTTTCCCCTTACCCCTGTAGTTTTGCTCCTTTTTAGATATCTATCTTGTTTCCTTTTGAGAGCCAATATGGATTCTGCCTCGAGCATTACTCCCAACAGAGACATTCCATATCTTAACAATTCTATGCCTGACAAGGTATTTCCACCAGGAAACAACTTATGAAAACTTATATTTGTGTTGGGAATTGTGTCTAAATCTTTTGCCTGTGCTGAAATCTTCGATGCTTTCATTCTTTGAAAGAAACCACTTAAACCTCTTCTACATTTCACCTTTTAAGTAAAAGGACTTTTCACCCACTTTGCTGAAGGGAACCGTCGATTTTCAAATACAAACAGAATCCTGCGATTAGGTGTGCGCTAGGGAATGGCACTAAATTGAAGTATGCAGCTCAACCAGTCTAGTGTGGCGCAGAGCAGGAATACTAGAAAGCCTAGCTGGTAATTCTAGTTGGGAATCTGTGAGATAACATACATAACATCACCCACGAAACGTACAGTCAATTCACTTTACAGTATATTCTGTGATGCTCTTTGAGACGTCTAGAAAAAGTGATAAAGCGCTATATCAAATGCAAGGATTATTATTATGTATTATAAAATCTGTCTAGACTCTGGTTTGTGTTTTGTGACTATATAATGTATTGTGGAGAATTATTTCATGATGTGAAAGTAATATCTCAAAATTGATATCTAGCATATATTGCGCATATATTTAACTGCATATTTGCATTTTAAACAATCTGGCAACTCATTAAACCAGTGGTGACCAAACCAATGACCCACCAAACATTTGCAGTCCTCCAGGTGAGTCTGTTTGGAATCACTGTTTTATTTCCAGTAGCTACTGAGTGGCGATGTTTATGGCGTAGCTATAAATGAAGAAACATTCAATCAAGAAAATGTATTTGATTGACCGACCAAAAAAGTTTGCCACCACTGTATTAGAATAATAGAAATATACAGAGCAGAAGAAGACCATTCAGCCCATCAAGTCTGCATTGACTCTCAGAGGAAGCTGTTCTGTCAATCTCACTGCCCTGGCCTATCCCCATATCTCACCAAGCCTCTAACTTTCATATACTTGTCTATTTCCCTCATGAAACCTACACTGGACTCTACCTCTACTACCTTATTTCAGTGGTTAGAGCACTCGCTTTGCAAGTGAGAGACCTGAGTTCAATTCCAGGCAGGGGGCGAAACCTTGGGCAAGTTTCCTTACTCCACACACCTAATAATAATCCCTCCAAAACCAAAAACAATAATAAATTGGTCATTCTCAATCTACGACTGTTTGTGGGACATTGCTGTGCGCAATTGGCTGCCGCGTTCGCCCACAAAGTCAATTCACTTTACAATGTGTTCTGTGAAGCGCTTTGGGATGTCCTCCCGACGTGAAAAGCGCTATATCAAATGCAAGGATTATTATTATTATTATTATTTGGCAGGGCTTTCCATATCTCAACAACTCCTTGTATGAAAATAGTTCTCCTAAGTTCTCCTTTCACTGTTCTTCTGATTACTTTCTTAAATCTGTGTGCCCTATTCACTGACTCCTTTACTCATGGAAATAGCGTAACTCTGTCAAAAACCCTCATAATTGTACATTATCCCAAATGAGCTACTAAGAGTACATATTCAATCCCAGAAATGTAAATTGGAAAGATATGGAGAAAGAAAGACTGTAGTGATAACATCCAAGTCTACATACCTGGAAAATTGCAATATCTTTCTGTCCCACTACAATCATAAAGTTAAATCTTCTTTTTAATTCTTATAGAGCCATTAATGGGACATTTAATACTTTATTTCAGTTGGGGAGGATTGATTCTGATCATTGAAGTGCAAGCCAAACAGCCAATCTGCACAAATAAATGTCACAATCCATATCTGATATTTGGTATATTATGGAATATAATCCTTTGGGCAAATCGCCCCACTTTGCTTCAAAATTGTTATCTTGGCAGAAATTCAAGATATGCTCCACGAATGCTCTTTTTATTTGACTTTAGTGTAGCAACATTGTAATCTGGGGTTCATTCCACCATCTTAATCACCATGCGATTCAGAAAAATTACAAATTAATTTACATTTATAAATATTGAAAGGAAAGAAATATTAATAACATAGCAGGTATTTATAAACAGGTGGGAAACTGCGCCCTTTAAAGTAGTTCTGATTGATAGGTATATGGTTCTTGGTATTTTCTCTTTAACTTGTGCATCCTTATGTTGGAAACCTATGTCAGAAGATGGAGATTGTTTTCCAGTAATTCTGCATCTCTGGAATCATGTATCCATTGCTGCACATCAGCATCAGGAGCTCAATGGCCATTGCTAAGCAGATCATCTGTGCAATTCTCTCAGTTTCCTCAATAGGAAAGCTGTTCATCATGAATGAAAAATGTAACTTGCAAGAACAGTTCTGTACAAAGTAGCAAATGTTTATGGGATAAACTACTTGTATTGTTTTGGGTGGGGGGTCTTTTAATAATTGTGGGGTTTTACATGAGTTTCACAGCCACTGATACGCACATTAACCCAAAGTCATACCGGGGACAAACACATCTCTGTGACTCACTCCTGTCCATTCATTGCTAAATCTCTTCCTACTCTCTTGAGTCAGCTAAACCTACAGATTGCAACAATTGTGCACCAATATAACCTAAACAGAGAGGAAAAGCAAATCAATAGCTTTCACATTCAATTCCCTGCTCAACGGCAGAGATCTTACATTTGGACAGAAATTAGAGGTTTAATTTGCCACCACTGAAAAAGGGGAATACTTTTTTTTCTGAGCATTAAATCTTTTCCTTGCGAGAGAGAAGTGAAAATCAGTCAAAATATAGACTCAATTTCATCATTAAAGAAAAACCCAAGCTGTGGTTGACATTTTGTCAGAATACATTAAATCACTTGCAAATTTCGAGTGGTTTAATTTAACAGGCTGTCACAGTTGAGCTATGTGCTGGGAGGTACTCCGGGGTAATGTAGGTGCTTGTCTATGACGTGGATAGCCTGTTAGTTCAGGTGGTCAAAAGCAGAACGATTCATGTCCTTGCATCTGACAGGAGATAAAGAGCAACACTCACTCCACAGAATAAGCCAGCCATCGATGCCACAAAGTATAATACCAACTGTGTGAGAGAGATGCTCTTATTTAAAACCTATTTAACGACACTTGCAGAATTGATCTGAAGGAGTGAACACAAGGAACACCAGGACTCCAATTAGACCAAGGGCTCTGAACAACTAACTTCCAAGATTGAGCCAAATTGCTTTACTGCTGTCATCTTTGGGGCAAACTCAGTTTGAATTACTTTCACTGAAATATCTGACATTTAAGTAACTTTAGTGGAAACAAGAGTAATGATTTCAATCAACCAAGCATGATGCTCCTAATGAAAGAGCAGTGTGTGTAATTACAATCATTAGACAAAATTCAACTTATGAGCACTGTTATTATACAACATTATCCCCAACAAAGCGTTCATTTCAGTTTGATTTGAAGGACAACCTTGCCCTAATTATACTTTTGAAGAAACAGAAAGGCCACTTGTGATTACAGTGGGTCTCTGTCAGCATGTAGCTAATCAAAACTGCGGGTGTTCAGAATTACTTGGAGCTCACCTAGGTTTTGGAGATGAGGGCAAATACAATCATGTCTTTTCCTCCAGAGCCTTCCCATAATAATAATAATCGTTGCATTTGATATAGCGCTTTTCACGTCGGGAGTATGTCCCAAAACGCTTCACAGAACACACTGTAAAGTGAATTGACTGTATATATTTGTGGGCGAACGCGACAGCCAATTGCGCACAGCAATGTCCCACAAACAGTCTTGTTTTTTGTTTTGGAGGGATTATTATTAGGCGTGTGGAGTAAGGAAACTTGCCCAAGGTTTCGCCCTGCCTGGAATTGAACTCAGGTCTCTCACTTGCAAAGCGAGTGCTCTAACCACTGAGCTACAGGACTCAACACAGGAATGTCCCATTCATTGAATGGCTCATAATATTCTGTGCCTCAGAACTGTCCAATTCATGGAGTGCCTCATAATGATAATAACCATAAAATTCGGGAATCCATTGTTTAGAATGTGAAGCTTTCCTTTGGAGCTGGGTTCGGTGATGGTGGGTACGATTTGTTTTTTTTAAAAATGAGTCAATATACTTTTTCTGAAACTTTTGGGAATTGTAGAAAGAAAAGATAGGCATATTATCCATCAGTGAAATAATGCATTTCATATGGTAAGAAAGTGGAATTAGGGTTACCACAAACTGTAATTGGAGTGTTCATAGATTTTTGAAGAGCAGTAGTAAAGGGTATGGGGAGTGGGAATAGATTGTGCCATGTGGAGTCCTGTAGCTCAGTGGTTAGAGCACTCGCTTTGCAAGTGAGAGACCTGAGTTCAATTCCAGGCAGGGCGAAACCTTGGGCAAGTTTCCTTACTCCACACGCCTAATAATAATCCCTCCAAAAAACCAAAAACAATAATTAAATTGGTCATTTTCAATCTACGACTGTTTGTGGGATATTGCTGTGCGCAATTGGCTGCCGCGTTCGCCCACAAATATACAATCAATTCACTTTACAGTGTGTTCTGTGAAGCGCTTTGGGACGTCCTCCTGACGTGAAAAGCGCTATATCAAATGCAAGGATTATTATTATTATTATTATTAAATAAACACTAGCGCAGACCTGTTGGCTGAATGACTCGTTTCTGTGCTATAATATTCTATGATTCTGTATCAAAAGTCAATCAGGATGTTCAGACTATTTGAAATCTTGTCAGCGACTGTATTTGTTTTAATGGTGTCGAATTTAGTAGAACGTTCCCATATTACCATGGAACAAATCTATCTAGTTTTGTTGCAATTTTATTTTTCTTATGTTCTCATAAAATGCTGCACAATAATTCTATTTCTTGAAGATAAAATTACAAATTAAGCACTTACATTCTTAATTGAATTTGAGGTTCTGACTTGCCTATGAGTGCTTTTTCTGGAGGAGGTGGAAGATAGTTCTGTGTTTGTTTATAAAGCTGCAACTATCAAACATGCCAACTTTTACAGCCTTTTCAACTTTGAGATGTTTTGACACTATTGGCCCTTTATCAAATGGAAGGATTATTATTTTTATTATTGCAGAAGGCACCGCATAACCCAAGGATCCAAGAGACAATACTGAATGTCCCAAAATTGATGTGACTTTTTTTGGGGGTCACCCAAATGTCTGACATTTGCAGAAATGCATATGGGATGGCTGACCATAAATCAATGTGATGATTTTATAACTGTCCTTAAAATAATTCCCCCCCCCACACCCCCACCTTTCTCTCTCCGCACCCCCCACATCCCACAACCACCTGACCTGGAAGTATCAACTCGCACTTAGTATAGTTTTTCAGGTACAAGGCTTCCTGGCAGGGCGAAACCTTGGGCAGGTTTTCTTACTCCACACGTCTGATAGTAATCCCTCAAAAAAACAATAATAAATTGGTCATTTCAATCCACGACTGTTTGTGGGACACTGCTGTGCACAATTGGCTGCCGCGTTTCACCCACGAATATACAGTCAATTCACTTTACAGTCCATTCTGTGAAGCTCTTTGAGACATCTAGAAGGCGTGAAAAGCTCTATATCAAATACAAGGGTTATTATTATTATTATTCCTCAAGAGATCATCCTTAAAGTGTAGGTGTTTGCTTACAAAATACACTTTATAGTATACACACACTTTCCAGCAGAGGTCAGTAGATAGCAATTTGAACCAGAAGCTATGGCCCATTGTTCCGTTTGCAGACTTGCAGTGCTGAATTTGCTTGTGCCACCATGACTCGGTCAGCTGTTTCAGTCAGGACCAACCAATTGTACCGTAGACTTTCAGCTTTTTACAGATCAATTCCAGTCAGGGCAGTGTACTTGTAAAAACAAATACTGTACTTATCAGTGAGCCCTTAGAATAACTTCTATCAACTGAGCCTTTAAAAGACCGTTGTCCAACTTGCTTGGTTTATTGACCATCCACCACCACCAGCTGAGAGTTTTTTCCTCTGGATAGTCAGAAGTTATTTAGCTATAAACATTGAAGATCTGCAATTTCTATTCAATTTTCATTGCAACTAATTTTAAGCATCAAATGGGACTTTTCTCACCCCTTTCCCCCCAAAACATTCATGCTGGAATTGGCAGATGATTTTAACCTATTAGCCTGTGAACGCTTTCTATAACTTTGCTCATTCCAGCCGATGTACATTTTTGAGGTATTTGTGGGATAACATTTTTACTGTACACACTCTGCTGCTTTCCAACTCAAATTGTTTTGAAACTGGGTTTAAAGTTAAAATATAATATACCTCAGTTTCAAACAATATGCACCAGTATACCACAGCCTGCCTACGGATTAGCATTTAAAATTATGCCTGGTGTATGCAGAGGAAAGGGTAATTTCTTACTGTGTATCAGTAGACTGACAGACTTACAAACAAACTCCAGATCTAGAAATAAAGCACCAAATGAGTACTGTTGTTCTTGTATTTGCCAGTAGGTGAAGTGTCAATCCTTCAAAGACGTTCACTCATTATTTGTTCTGCTGCTCCTCATAGGTTTCATCATTGAGAACTCGTACAAGCACTTGAAAACTCTTTTAGAGAGATAATGTTTGTGAGAGACAGAAAATTGAGACTAAGTTACAAAATAACAGCAAATGTTGATTCTATCATTTTTTTTTCCCTTTATGCCCCAGAGTAGGTACCTTGGATTATTCCCTTCTTAATAATTTTTTACCGCCTAACAAAAATACATACTCCCCTAGAATGCAAGGTACATTAATTGAATATATTTTTCTGTATTTTCTTTACGGTCAAATAAGAATTATCAGCTCTGCATAGAGCAATAACAACTTCCAGTTACTTCACAGTCAATCTTTGTGCATTCATTCATCTACCAAATTAACATTTGAGCATTTACTCTGAGAATTCTTTATGACTACTCTTGTCTATTGAAGAACTTACTATATCTTTTTTCGTAAGACTCAATTCTCCATTTGGCCAATGCTAATCGCTGGATATTTGCCATTGCTAATCACTGGATATTTGCCACCTTAAATCACATCCAGAAGGACGCTTATGTATGTATGTCAATGTATGAATAAATCCTTGTAACTTTGCATCAGTGCATACTTCAAAGAAAGTTACTGTAATTTGTTTTCCCCACTGTGGTAGAGTCACATTCTATTTTGGCTGTAAACCTTTTTTCAATTAATAAAAAAAACACAAAATTAATTTGAAGTGAAAAATGTAGAGGTGTGAGTTAAGTGGTGTGAGTGTTCTAGTCTTTTAAAGATGGGAAATTCAGGACTTCAGGGATCTGGCTAAAGCCTGAACCCATTGTACACATCTCCATGTACTAACAGGGGGCACAGAACTTCTCTGTGCCTTTGCACAGTTAGAAATCAGACCCAATACCAGTCCCCTCTTGATATTGCTCTCCCATTGAGGATGCTAGTACATCTAGATCCCACCACCACTAGTCTAATAGGGATCAGATTCCTCAACCTTTCCGGACTGACAGAAATTAGCCCCAGACTCCAAATACAACACCTCACTCTCACTCACTAACAATAATCCTCACTTTTGGTATAGAGTTTACAACATCAAACACTTCATAGATAATTGCTGCCAAGCATTTGCAAACAAGCCAGCCAAATTGTGCACTACGTGGTCCCCAAAACTGCCATGAAATGATTGAACAATTTATCTGGAGGATTGTCAGCTAATTGCAGCTGGCCATTTATTCACAAATTGCATTCGGGCTTTCATAAACATTAGAGGTACTTTGAGGTTTCACTTTAGACCAATGCTATTACAACAACTTACAGTTATATAATACACTTCACACATGATGACATCTCAGGGCACGTACGTTTAGGGGAAGAGGGAAGAAGCAAAAGACAATACTATTTGGCTTTACCCGAGGGGATGTAAATCTTTAGTAAGTTTGTGAAGACACAGCTGAATGAAAGTTCTCGGTGTAAGTATGAAATGAAGACGGAATAAAAAGTTTGGTTTGATCAGGCATTAAGAGCTGCAATTTGGTGATGGCCGAAACAGGCAGGAGGGGAAAGCTAATAGTGTATTCAGCTGATTCCTCTCCTGGAAAAAAATATGTAGTCATTTTACTGACAGCTGTTTTCAAGGACATTCTGCAGAGGGGAGTGGGATTACTGAGAACATGGGTGATAAGTGAATAATGCAGAGGACCAAAACTTCCCAGCTTAATAACAAGCTTAACAAATAGAAAATTGATGTGATTGAGATAAGCTGGAAAGCAGCACTAAAATGTGGTTGGTGATGACAATAGTGGAGCTGAATCTCTCAGATTCTCGGATTAGCTTCGGACCCAAACTTTGGTGGGAGAGGTGCGGGAGGTCGGAAGGCAAGGTTTACACTTGAAACCAAGTCGGGGTGGGGGGTGTAGAGGACAGAAGTTCACACTTGAAACTAATTTTTAGTAATAAATTGGAAATTATGAGTTTCTTTCTTTACAGAAACACAGTAAGGAGTGAATTTTGAGACACTTAAGTGGGCCATAGTTGTCTCGTTATCTGCAAAAAAAGGAATACAATGCATAAGTTCCAGCCAGTGTATTTGAGAATATAATTGCAAATTCCTAGTGATTCCTGTTATGCAATGACATAAACAGCCTGAAGTAACTCCTGATATGCATTGACATAAACAGTCGAAATGATCTACCCCACTTTCAAATTTGGTTTCAGATGTTAACTGCCTAATTGCTACAGACACACAAAAGCAAAAAGGAACTGTTTTGCGGCTGGAAATGAGAGAGAACTGTAGATAACTATTTGGTGGGAGGTAGAATGGGATAATTATCCCTGGAGTGCTCTTAATGGGTCTCTGGGCTTTTGTTGCTCTTTTCCCTTCCATGTAAGATTTGTGGGGTATAATTACAAAATGACTTGACAAGTCATTTCCAAATATGATCTAAGTCTGGTCAAATTGATTCAAATTTGCTGCATTTTGTTCAGTCTTTTTAACCTTATTTTTATTATTGTGCTTCCGGCTACAGATGAAAGATATTCGCTTGCCAGCAGCATTATGCTAGGAAAACTTGTACAGTTAAAATACCAGGAAGCATCTGCCAAGGCCGTTTGGTTATGAACAATTCATTACAAAGGCATTCATTGCTGACCAAAAGTAACCATAACAACATATGTACATAATCTAAACAATACTTTTTGCAATATATCTTATTTAAATGTTCACAATGATTGGAAATATTATTTCAGAATTAAATCTATACTCCTACTCACAGAATAGTTAGGATATGGAATGCCCTTCTGGGAGTGATGGTTGAGGCAGAAATGTATTGGCCTTCAAGGGGGAACTGGGCAAATGCCTTAAGAGTCAGCTAACAAGGGCTGCAGTATGGGCAGGTCAATGGTCTGAAAAGATTGTTCTTGAGAGAAGTGACACAGACACGATGGGACAAATGGCTTTTTTCTATGCGTTAAATTTCTCTGGTTCAATGGAGCTCAACACTTCCAATTATTACATATGTATAACTGGTTATTTCCTTTTCAAAGAGATTAAAGTTGGTTAACTTTACCAATTTCATTTCACCTTTGTGTATTGGAATATTGGAATATCTCACTTGTGTTTAAGATCAGAGAAGGTCAATCATAATGGTAATAAAGATATAGCACCTTATCATTGTCATCAAAACTCATTGTCTCAAAGTGCTTTGCAGGAATTATTGTAAAGGGTGGTGAATGTGCATATGTAGACAAATGCATCAGCCAATTTGCAAACAACAATGTTCTACAAAAAGTCCTGATTTGGGGCTTCAACTCACAACCTTTGACTCGGAAGCAAGGGTGCTGCCAACTGAGCCAGGCTCAGAGAATGATCAGGTGAAATTTCTCCCACAAAATATACAGTCAATTCTCTTTACAGTATATTCTGTGAAGCGCTTTGAGATATCTCAAAGACATGATAAGGCGCTATATCAAATGGAAGGAGTATTATTATTATTATTAGATATATTGCCGATCAGCTTTAGAATCTCAACACCTATTGGACTGAAGAACAGATACAGAACCTCTCTTGAGATTACGAGATTTATTGCAACCTCATTAGTTTTTGTAGACACTTTTATTCCAATTCACTTCTGGAAGAATAATATGATCTGGTAAAAGTGTCTCAAGCAATCTACAGCTTACATCCAGATAAAAAAAACATAGCTGTGCACAGCTAATATTTTTGATGACGAGGAGCTTTTTGATATTAATGCATTGTTCACTATATTTATGGTAAGAACTGCAGAAACCTCTTAAAAAGGAATGGTTGATTAATTTTCCACCTCATTCCTGCCAAACGGGGGGATAAAAAATATTTTGGGCAGTGTTTTGGGATTTGGCCAAATTTTTGTCTGTATGAATCATTCATTTTGTGGTAAGACAGACTGAGAAAAATGGCCTTGCGCAGTCTTGAAATTCATTTAAACAGCTATTAAGGGGTAAATCAAATCAATGCAGGGGTGTAGTGGATCCAATACCACAACTAAAAGCTTCCGCCATGTGCGGAATTTAGACCTACTCAGAGTAAGTTTAGAAAACTGCACTGACTGCAAGGCAGAACAGTAAAGTATTTGTTCTCAGAAATATAATGTTACATTCATAATATAATGCATTGTACAACTTTTTCTTTCCATAACAAATAATTATAGTGGTAAACCAAGGATTTCAGCATACATTGCTGAGTGCTAAAAGGTTATAATGTAAACCATACCAGGGCTATTACATTGCTGCGTTATCAGGAAAGAGCATCTTTGCACATTATGCTTCTGAACATTTTTGGTTATGATAAATAATGTAAATGCTATTCAAACCACATGGCTATGCTGAGCTGTAGATAAAGGCAAGATCCACTGATTCCATATATTGCTTCATAAAGCGAGTCATGTGCATCTTTTATTTGGCTGACTATTCACCACAGCAACACCACAGCCAAGCCTAATCGTGTCCTCATTCAATATGAACACATGTGTCTTTCAAAGGTATTGCCAGAAACTGTGGCAGATTATTTTTCTCAATAGCCCAGACATTGATGTTAATAGTAGCATCCAACTATGCCTGACTGTGATGAACTAGCACAAATTGAATCTGAGAGTTTCCTGACCTCTGATTATTGCTGGTAACTTCAGATTGCACATCCTACTTTTCTGCTTTGTGTTTCCATGCATGATTGAAAATTACAGGTGATATTTTATTCAATGAATAATGACTAAAAAATCTGCTACCACTAGCTTTCCTTGCACAGCTGTACCATCACCACACAGCCCAGTGTTCAAGGTCATGCATTTTCAAAGGACTATTCTAAGCACGGAATCTCTCTGAAAACTCTCCAGTGCAGTGACAACAATATTCCATTAAATATTTAGTTACATGAATAAGTATTGCTAAAGAACTAACATTACATTTAAACTGGGTGACTACACAATGTTTATAGAATCAAATCAAGCAAAGAGTCAATGAACCTCTTCACTTCTCACAATTCTGGTGTTCTACAGTTGTATTGGAATGATTACTTTAGTAATAAACCAATAACTCTTATATACGTAATACAGATCAGTTTTATGGGTTTAGTTAAATTGTGTTGGATAGGGAACTGTAAACAGCGCTGGATCAGTGACAATCTACACTGAGCCAAATCTTTCAAATGTACACTGCAGATACTATCATTTCTTCCTTGGTTTAAAAGCAAAGTTAAAAGCTTATTTCCAGTTACAACTTTTGACTTTTGCTATTGGAAAGAAAACTATCTATATCTAGATATAGATATGAATTCATATCAACCTGTTTTGGCTGAACTGAGAAACATTTCCTTTTCATGCATAGCCAATTTTTTTTGCATTCAGGTTCCTAATGTGGTTTCATTCAGAGATTTTTTTTGGGTCAGCTGGGTGTCTGACATATGGGGAAACTCATCACCATGCTTAAGAGTATCCAGACCAGTCTAAAAGTTCCAGTTATGTTTGCCACCTACTTGGAATTTTCTGCATCTGGACTGGAATATAAATTCTCTCTGGAAGCACGCACCCTACTTACTTAATTCAAGAGTATTAGATGCAGGTTGGCCAGAGCCAAGAATTGGGATCCCAGACTGTGCATTGAATTGCTCCTGGAGTTTTACCAGCTAAAACTGATCTGGCAAATTTCCTGCTGCTTGTCCATTTAGGAATAGCATATACATTAGGACCTTGGCTTGCAGTGTCACAGTATATGAATGGGAATACCCCCGCTCTCAATGACTGGTCTGCCCTTTCAAGTTCTGCCGATAAGATAGACTGGCTGATCGACCATCAGCAGTGCCCTGAAGTACTATGCACCCGTCTGGCTCAGGAACCAGACTGCCGAGACTACCATAGACGATGGACTCAATTCCAACATTCCGTTGCCAAGTATGTCACCTTGGAGCCTGCTTACCTACCTCCTCTCCACCACCGCCCCCACACAGAGGATAGCATTCTCATAGATGGGATTAAAACATGCTATCTAGTCATCGCTTTCTAGAATCCCTCAATCAATTTCTCTTTTGGCTTTCTTGGAAAGGATGAGATCAAATGAGCTTTCGTCCAAACCTATCTTGTATCGCACTTAATCTAATTGGTGTTTTCATTTATGTTAACAAACATGTCCATAGCTTTACATCTCTGACAATGATGCAGAGATTTGATCTAAATCTGGTTTCACAAAATCTAGTTGCTGTGCTTACTTCAGGAGCTTACTTACTTTGTGAGTTCAAACTACACTTGAGCTAAACTGTGCTAATAATCCAGGATGACACTACTGGAGTGTACTACTAAGGAAGCACTGAGTTGCTGGTACTATCTTGCCGATAAGCCATTACACAAATGTCCACTCTGCCTATTCTGATCATTCAGGTAGGTTTTAGACTGCGTAAAGTAAACTGAAGAAACACATGAGTAGCAGTCATATAAACATTTAACAGGTATAAGGAGAGAGCTAGAAAGTGAGATTAATTTAAAAAAGGGATAATTTAGAAGTATAGGCATCAGTGTCACCGACAGCAGGGCTCCATTCTCTACAGACCATTTCTATTCTTATAACATTGTAAAGATGATGGTGTTTTCCTGNTTTTTTGGCCTACATTCTTCCTATATATAGCCTACAAAAACACGGTTTCACTTGACAGTAATTACCTGTGCAGCTGATTGACATTTTTCGACGTTATATATGCCATAAGAGATGCAAGGATTATTATCCAAATTTACCTTAAATTTGTGGAAAGTGGCTGGCACAGATTAATTACTACTTTAGCAGAGGAAACACTTCAAAGCAACTTGTGTTCGAGATGTTTCATTCATAAAATTTTTGATCAGATGCAATTGTTATTTAAATGATCATGTATGGTGGGATATAAAAGAAAATAACATAACATGGTAGTATCTCAGTGGGGTCACTTGTTGTCTGTGATCTTTCATTGATGTTTAGAACTGAGTTGACATGTTGAATGTGAGAAAATCTGCACAACCCTCAAAAACATAAATGTGTTCAAACATATTTCTGATAATTATTTTGTTAATCCACATTTAAATGTATTGTATTTTTCCCCCTCCTCCATGATAGTTGCTCCATGTCTTCTTCCAGACTCCCATCAAGGAACAGTCTGCGGTACAGATTTCTCCCTGGCTGCCACTGACAGATGAGATGACTCCAGATTGAATTTTCCTATTTCCAAGATGAAGTGTCTCATTCCTGAACAGCTTTCTATCTGGCAGTTTGACCAGCAGCTGACAATACTCAGCTGACTGAAGTTACAGATCACATAGCAGTCAGGAGAGCCTGCATGCTGAAAATCTTTACTTTCTAAGTTGGGAGGCACATACTTTTTCAGTAATGCAACCACTTCAAATCTTGAACATCTGGGCCAGCCAAATACAAAACTAAGATCACATTAGATCCAATAAACTGTGCAGAGTTATGCTATTGGGTAAATCTTAGAGGATTTTTTTTACTGATAACGATAGTAAATAACTTAGGCCCAATGCTGCACAATGGAAATGTTGCAAAATTTGAATTACACTTCTCTTTAAACAGTGGAATTTTTACTTCTTCTTTCGTCTACACTGTGTGTAAATATTTTTGTCACCTATTTATCTGCAACTAAATTTTTTTCTTGCCAAATGTCAACTTCAGATACATTTTTATTTTATTTGAGATCCAGAAAAAAACCTTCTCAGGTCCTAAATCTACCAATACCATCAATAACATGTTATTATCCTCTCTGGAGCCTGCTATGTTATTTCAATTTACATAGGATTTATAACTTTTTGAATATCCCAATTTAAATTATGCACATCTGAATATTTGGACGTTCTGCGGACAGTTTTCAAAAAAATATTTTGGTGCAACAGTATTTATTGTAGACATTCCACCAGTCAGTGTAAGATTTACAATTTGAGCATGATAACCGTTCAATGGAGGGAACTGCACTTGTCATAAAACTATGTGGGTTTCCAGACAGGATAAAGTTGACTTCAGTCTGATATTGCAAAGTGAATAGTTTCTGCTACTGCTCTTTTCCAAATGCTGCATTTACTACGACAGGCTGTTGAAGTCTATATGCACCAGGTTTCATTTGTGAATATGCATCTCCAGACATGAAAAAAAATAAGATCAGTTTCTGAGCAAAAACATTTCTTACAACTCTGTACTTCAGAAGAGAAAAGTATTGTTGAAGAAAGAATTGTTCACTCCTCCTTTTGATGATAGTTCTTTTCCCATAGAGCATCTGGATAATGCCACTAAGTGTCCATGCAACCATAGGTGCCACATGCATTGATCAGTGCCTCTTTGCTTCCAGCAGCCTGATGCACGACCCCTCAACTACTAACGAAGATCCTTGCATTTGATACAGCATTCGGAATGGGAGAGAGTTCCACAAAAAAAAGAACTTCCAGGAGTGTCACCAAATCTTTGGTAAATGTTAAACAAATGAAGGACTTTCATTCATTCAGGAAAGTTTACACCATGTTGTTTATTGCAGCTGAACGGAAGCCCAATTGATATCAGAGTTACTCCATGAGGTGGTTTTGCGACACTGGCCTGAATCGGGACTAAGCTCTCAGAGCCGGGATTATATTGTATAATTTGGATCAATTCTGTGAGGGGAGAAATGTTGAATTGACACAAACTAATTCACAAACAACAATCCCCCAGATAAAATTGATTGTACACTTCATGGCTGATTGTGGGACATTGCTTGCTGCAAACTGGCTGACAAATTTGCTTAAAAATAGACAGTCACTACACTTCACAGTGAAATCCTGTGAAGCGCTTTGAGACGTCAATGACATGATAAGGTGCCATATCAAATGCAAGGATTGTTAATTATATAGTAAAGGTTCAAGATTAAACTTGTGGTGAGGAAGTTAAGGGCTGCCCATTCAGCTCTTCCAATAGACTTTTTAATGAGAAGCAGGTAAGGTGCAACAATTCACACTGGGCCATGTGGATCTCAGTGGCTCACAGTGTGAAAAATCAGTACAAAAATTCAGACATGTGCTACTGCTATGTTTATCCAGCGCTTCAGTAAACAGCAGACTGTGATCTCTGCTGCTTGTCTCCAGTTTCCTGATAAGATTGGCTAAAGTTTGAACAGTCCTGCTGTTTTCCTCTAATGTCCTGTCAATCAGTGCTAACTAGCTAATAGTCAATGAAGTGGATGACTTACAGCTCACTATATATATCTCTGTCATCAAATCAACATAGGCATTTTTCCTATAATACTCATGTGTTTGAAATACTAGTGATACTTAGTTGTGTTTATGTACTGTAAATAAGTATACTGCTATCACACCAAAGACTAACAAAGAAAGTTGTTAAAAGAACATTAATAAAAAAACATAACAGGAATGTACTGCAAAGGTGTGCCTATAGGAATGCTCTAGAATGTCTGCAAGACTGGCTCCAGAATTCCCAATGCATTTGACTGCCTGTTATTATTATTATTATGATTATTATGCTAGCTGAATGTTATTGAAGCTGCATTTAAGATGGAGTTAAGATGGAGTTCTTTCATTTTTCCGTTAAGCTGGAGCCCTAACCTTGCTAATTTCAGTGTGACAATATGTGCAAGCATGATACTCTGTGCATTGCTGGTGTTTAACATAATAAACTAGCAATGAAATGCTTCCTGATTTACAGAGTTCTCCCAAAGCAAAAGAGCTATTCACCATTTTTTTAATTTGACATACTATGGCTGATATTCTCTAAAAGATGATTATGAAATATTAATATTGATTGTGAGGGTTGTCACTGTGGACTAGCCAAGCATTGGGTCTATTCCATTCATTTTGACAGCATTATCCTTTCCATCCCAGAAGACAGGCTTTGAACTATGCTCAGGACACTTACACTTCGAGCAGAAATGGGGAAAGGTTCGGTAATGGAGTGATTTGAGATTACTTTTGACTCTCTTTTTAATGCCTGTCTTTCTTCACATCAGCACATTTTCAGGAAGAAGGATTGGCTGAAAGGTGGTGAGACCTGAGAACTGCTTGCAGCTGGATGTGTTCATAGTCCTGCAGCAGAGCTTGAAAGTGACATTCTCGTACTAGACTGGAATTTTATTACCATGTGCTGAAGCAGTCAATGTGCATTGAAGAAAACCATAACCCAAGCCCTCAACCTCCCAGTTAATTTTTCATGCAGGTGATGAAGGCAATGTTATCTAAAGGCCTGACAGCCATATTGTCCCATATTGTTGTATTAGTCTCCCAACTGCCCTTTTTGTATTCACACAATTCCAGGCTGGCTTCAATGCATTTAATCCATATTACTGTTAATGCATTAGTTGTGAGAGTGTTATCAGAAACTAAAGAATCTTTGAAATTGTTTCAACTTCAGTTTACTTAATTCCCGTAAGAGACAGCTTGCTCAACAATCAGTAGAAACTGGTAACTCTTAAGCGGGCTGGAGAATGGAGTCTGACATGATTATTGTCACTAAAACCAGTGTAGTGATTATGAAATATTAATATTGATTGTGAGGGATGTCACTGGGGACTAGCCAAGTGTTGGGTCAACTCTATTCATTTTGATCACATCATCCTTTGCAATCTAAAAGACAGGCTTTGAACTCTGTCTGGGACACATACACTTTGAACAGAAAAGAGTTATGTCATAGAGTGATTGTGATTTGCTTTTGATTGTGCATCAGAGTCTGCATCTTGCATTTGTACAAGGTTTATTTGCAAATGATGCAATCAAGAACACATTACATTTTCTCAAGTATCCTAACCAACAATCCCCCAAATAAAACTGGCCACTCACTTCACGACTGTTTGTAAGATATTACTGTGCTAAGAAATTGACTGCCATGGTCAAGCATAATCTACAGTCACTCGACTTTACAGTATATCCTGTGGAGCACCTTGAGAATTCCTCCTAACATGAAAGGTGATGTATCAATTACAAGGATTATTATTTGGTACTAAATTATTAATTATCTTCTATCTCTATACTAATAAAACGACAATGTCTGTCTGCGCTTCAAGAAGGATCTTAATAACTGATTGACGTAGAGACATGATTTATACCTCATCAGAAAGGTCTTGCATCTAGGAGTGACATGGGCATATTTGTTTACAGGCATCTCCTACCATTTGTGAGTTATTTCAGTTTTGTGTTTTTTTTTTGCAGTTACACCTGGTGGCCGTTCGGTCAAAGTGGTGCTGTGGCATCTTGCGTCACACAGCACACAAGTAGTCAAGCAGCAGGAACAAAATAAAGAACACAGATGAAGCTGAGCTGCAGCAACAACAACAAAATTACATTTTAAAGTGCCTTTCACGTGGGGAGGATGTCCAGGTGATTATAAATTATACATTTATATTTATCATTATAAAGATGCCTCAGCGAAAATCAATTAAATTAAATTAAAAACCCAATAAATGAAACTGAAGAACAAAGTTCTCCCACATGAGTCCTCCCAGATGAGTATAAAGATGAAATATCTGACTGTGTGTGTGTCAATCTACATTCCATATTGGATCCTTTGGTTGCAAGTGTAGCTGCAATGAATACTGCTAGTTTTAAATAAGTGCTTTCAAAATGGAAATTATATATGGGAATGCTATCACAGCTGCATTTTGCTCCATCTCTGTTTGTTCTGTTTCTGTAAATCGCAATCGAGCATTGTTTTTTAATCAAAGTGAAGAATGTAAAATGCAATGCTTCCCTACTTCAGAACAATCAGTGGCTGATTCAAGCATTCCCAGGTCATTCATGGTTCAAGGCAGAATGAAGCTTCCTCTTCTCCGACATAACCTCACAAATGCACCAGCTTCCCCAATCATGATGTCTTTCATTTCCCAAACCAGTCATTCAACATTATACTTGAGAAATGTTGGTTCCTCCAGGCCCTGGTGTCAGACAGGCAAGCAACAGAATATCAGTAGATCTGGAATCAAGATTTGATGTGGAAAAGTAGATTTGGATGTCACCCATATACTTATGGAATTTAACCCTGATTCAACAGGGTGCCATCAGCAAGTGGAAGCATGTATATGAGGAAAAGGAGGAGGATAAGGATGGAGCTGTGAGCCTATGAAGTGGCAGGAGGACAATTTGTGGAGACAATTTGTCAGATAGGACTGGAACTAGGAGAGAGTGAGAGAGGGGACCCACGGAAGTCAATGAGAGAAGAGAGGTGATCGAGAAAGATGCAGTGGTCAACAACGTCGAACATAGCAGAAGGATTTACTTCTGGGTGGATTTCCAATGGACTGGCGAGCCACTGCCCCAGTTACTGGCAGAAATCACTATTAGGATATCATGTTATCAATTGCTGCATATTACAACCAACTGTCGTCTAACCAGTTAAAGACATTCAATTCAAGAACAACAGATTTCTTGTTTCTAAGCATTCAAGGCTTCAAATGACTGATGGTATTTCTGCTTCAAACATCTTCTCATTAAATGCAATGTTTTACCATCAATCTTCTTTATTAAATTGTAAACGACTTTCAGACAGAATATGTTTCAATGTTTGTCTATCTGCAGCTGAAACCTTGGTTTCATATTATCTCAAAATTAAACTCAGCAGAGAAACACTGCCTACAAAATCTGTAATAAATGGAGGGAGGACATTTCCTGTTCAAACTATATAATGCAAACAAGTTGGAGAATTAAAATATTGCCACTGGTAATCTTTATAAAAGTTGTAGCTTGATAAAATATTTCTCTTCTATAATTTGTCTATAAAACTGTTGAGTATACTGAAATAAATGCAGTTTTCTTCTTCCTTTTGGTATTTTATTCCTCTAATGTTTTGCCTACTTATTGCTTTTCTCTTGAAAGTTGGGATTTGATACTGCCATACAATTTCACAATTGAGTATATCCCTTCTGTACTTCTAAGAGTGGGTTTGAAAGGGAGTGCTGGTGCATGTCATTAATTGGAATCCCACTGTAAATCTGATGCAGTCCTTCCCTGATGTTCACATGTAAGCAGATACATGGGGATGGCTGATCAGTGACAATTCTAGCCGATGGTTTCCCCTTTCTTTAATGGGGGGTGGGCAATTTTTATGCAGCTTCTGCAGCATGATGGAGATCAACAAACAGCACAGATCAGAAGGTCAGCACAGATCAGAAGGTCAGCACAGATCAACCCTGAGATGTTTGTAGTTTGTATGGCTCAGTTCCACACCAAACGGCGCAATTTCACAAAGAGTTATACAATACCTTTCTTTGTGGCAATACTATACAATTGTTTTATTTTGTTTTTGTTTAAATGTTTCTATTAGCCCAAATTTAAGGTGTTTAAGCCTGGCTCAGTTGGTAGGACTCTCGTCTCTGAATCAGTAGGCTGTGGGTTGAAGGACTAGACCCCGACGGACTTGAGCACATAGTTTGGGCTGACTCCAATACAATGTTGGGAGAGTGGTACAATGCTGGATGAGGCATGAAACTGAGGTCCTGTCTGCCTATTCAGGTGACTATTAAAGACCCCAAGGTAGTATTCAAAAAAAGAAGGGAGTTTCTCCAAGTATCCTGGTTAACAATCCCCAGATAAAATTAATCATTTGCTTCATTGCTGTATGTGGGATATTCCTGTGTGCAAAATTGGCTGCTGTGTTCACCTACAAAATACAGTCACTGCATTTTATAATAACATTCTGTAAGACACTTTGTGATGTCTGAACAACATGATCAAGTGCAACATCAAATGTAAGGATTATTAACAAAATTTAAGTTTTCTATATTTAGAGAGAGTAGACTTCTTACATGGTGAGAAACGAATTGAAGTGAAGAAAAAGTAGAATCTAGATAAGTGATAAAGTATCCTAACTATTCTAGTTTATCAAGGCATTTTACAGGGAGACAAGTGTTAGGAACTTAACATTTAAACAAACTCAGTTATGTGTTTGAATTGACATAATTGGTTCCTTGAAATCTAATTTTGACACTAAAATAAATATGTTGGATATTAGATAAATATCATTCAGGATATTGTACCACATTTAAATCTGTCACTTTAATTGAATTGACAACTAACTTATCTTAACTAATGCTTGTCTATCTGATGTTTTCACTTAAGTTATATTGTTACTCAAAACAGTGACATTCAGCCAGCTTGTGATACGTTGGTCACATAATACAATGAAATATTGCAAGGGCTCATACTTTAATGTTTAGTTAGCAGTCTCGTCTACAAGATCACTTGCCTGTCAAAAGCATTGTCAAAAATTCAACAAGTAACCTTCTCATTTACATAGTGGGGGAAGAGGGAGTATAGCTCAACTAATACCCAGATTAATGTACTGTGCTTTTGTTCCCTAGCCAAGAGCAGGAACAGGATCTATTTCAGGGGAAGTGCTTGATGTGTCTCTATCCCCATTTGTAGTGAATGCAGGCTCTTCTGTAGACAATATTAATGATGTACATGATAAAGTGGAATGAGCTGTTTGCACATGATTTACATTTGTTGTAGATTTGCCCTTTCGTCTTACATTTACTACATTGTAATGCCTTTGCTTCTTCTTTCATTGCTTTGCCTTAACATAGAGTTTGAAGTTCCCTGATTCAGTGATGCTTTTGTAAAAAGGGCTTGTATATGACAAACTGTTCAGAAAGATGAGGAAAACTGCATCAAAGGATGAGCAGCTTAAGATGCATTATTTTTTCCTTAACTTGCCAGCAAACTAAAACAGCAATAGTTAAAGGTGATGTGGTTGCCATGCACCAAGCTCATCTTATTTCAGACATGCCATTCAGGCAAAATAGACATAGTTTGCATCCAAATGGCATGAGAATAGAGATTTAAGTGACCCTCCTAAGTGCTGAGGTACAAACAATAGATTCAAGCTAAACTTGGTCTGGGAAAAGCAATGGTCTCGACCTTCCAACCCTTGTCCAAATTTACCACTCATTCCTCGCTGGCTGGTCCAATTGCACCCCTTGAATTGAGTCCAACAATTTACACACATCCTGGTCAAATTTGCGATATTTCTGAACAGATTTCTTAATATGAAATGTACAGTTATTGGATTTTTAAACTATTGAACATCTTCAAGAATGCATTGCAAGGTAGTTCCCATTTGCAGAGACTGAGCTGCGCACAATTATGGAATCACAGGAGATGACCAGCATCTTACAAATGGAGCTTGAAAAGGCATGCACCAAAGTTGATCACTGGCAAATTAAGTTCAATGTGTATAGGAAGTAAAAAGACATCCATATTCTTATTGATGGGAGAGAATATTCAAAGGGGGAAGTTAAAAGAACCCTACGAGTGTTGGCTAACCCATTGCTTACCATGTCCAAACAGTATAAAGCAGCATAAACAAAGCAATCAGGAGGGTGGGATACAATGCTATATCCTTTGAGCTCATGTCTTCAGAAGGCATGCTCAGATTGTGAAGCACTTAGCTTATTGTGTACCGAAAGTATTGCATATAGCTCTAGTTGATGCAAGATTAGTGAGTTGCAATGTCTCTAGATAAGACCCCAAGGATAGCGAAAGATCAAGAAGCTAAATCATCATTGCTGGAGGGAAGAGGTGTGAGAAATGATTGGATAAGTTAGAAATCCTGAAGAATATCCAGAATTAGCTATTTTTTATTTTAAAAAGTAATTTTAGAATAACTACAACAACAAACCAAATTTTTAGTGCCTTTCACATTAGGAGTAATATGCAACTAATGTCCATATTTCATCCATATCCTCTCCTCCCTCCATATATTAACCTTACAATATTATGAGTGACACTTTAATGGATGATATCCTGTGAAGCGCTTTGAGGCGGCTTAACGACGTGAGATGATAAGGCACTTTATCAAAAGCAAGGATTATTATTATTAATTTTATGATACTCTCAGGCTCCATGTTCCTCTTTTTTCCAGATCTTTTAAAGAGATTCCATAGAATTTGCTTTCTATTACTGTACTTCATCTGTATCGTGTTTCTTCCAGTAAGGTTGTGAAAATAGATGGCATTGACTATTCTATTAAGTTGCTAAATCAATGCCAGGACATATAGATGTCTGTTTGGCTGATGTTGAAACATACCTGATATTGACCAGTAAAGTTAGATTCAACGTCACAAGCTTCATTTTAGTGTAGCAGATGGAAGCTTATTTAACCCATTAATTCAGCTCTAGGTTACTACTAAGCCTAACAAGACCTCTCATCCCCCGGACAGAGAGCTGAAAATCAAAGATGCAACAACAATGATTGGCTTGGTGAGGCACCAGTAGCCAAGTCCCAAGCCATTGGCAGCTTGAGTACATCTGCTCCTACACCCCCACTCCATACAGAGCAATGAAGCAGTTTCACTGTCACTTGCCTCTACATAGCTTCCCAGCAACTTGAGAAAGCCCTGTATTGATGGGAGCAAGAGGACTTCAACTGTTCAGATTAATGGTGCCATGATATATGCTGCTCACATTAATTGTTGCCACAGGCTAAAACCGCAGCTTGAAAAAGATACTTTGTGAAATTCTTTTGTCCTAAATTTTTTTTATTTTTATGGTGCCTTATCACATCAAAATGTCTCAAAGTGTAATTGCTTTCAAATGTAGATAGTAATTTTGTAAGTAAAAGCAGCAGGCATTTGGAAGCAGCCATGAGGTGAATGGTTATTTCATCTAGAGGATTGTTGGCCAAGGCACAAGCAGAAAGTCCCTTCTCTTTTCAAACAGTTTGATGAGAGTTTCGCTCACAAAATATACCGTCAATTCACCTTTACAGTATATTTTGTGAAGCACTTTGAGACATCTCAACAACGTGATAAGGCGCTTTATAAAAAATGCAAAGATTATTATTATCTTTAACTCCCCACCTGAGCAGGCAGCAAAAACTTTGGTTTAATGACTCTTCTGAAAGAAGGCACTTCTGACAATTCAGCACTCGCCAGAACTGCACTGGAAAGAAAAGGATTAAATTGCTTGGTGTATTGCTTCATTCATATCGTCGGTTGGAAGTTCAAATAAAACCTGACTTCCATCTGATCATAGTGTGATATGATTCCTGAGCTTCATATTCCCATTGTAACTTTTATCTCCTTTCCCACATTCACTTCTTGATTCATATCACCCTCCCTCCCACTCTTGAACCTTCGTCGTGTCTGCAATATGTGCCTTGGCCCAATACCAAGATTTCTCTAATGAAAAGAGGACTTATCAGAGGCTCTGCTACACAAATTCAGAAACGTAAGATTTACAGACTTAAAAGAAGATGGTTAAGGGGAACCTCATTAAATTACATGAAATAGTAAATGGTATAGACAAGCAAAGTAAGCCAAGGAAGTGGAATAAGAAATAGAAATCAGTGACTAGTATATTTAGGAAAAACATCTTTACTCAAAGCATAGTCATGTTTGGAATAATCTACTAAGTGAAGTATTAAAGGCAATGTTTACATTATTTCAGGTGCAATTATATGGCATATGAAGGAGTTAATGAGCTTTGGTGAGCTTTTTCTATCTTAGTTTCTTATCACTGAATTAATTCAATGGATTAACTTTCTCAAGATGTCACTTTCGTCATTCCTACATAATTGCACCAGAGCCTGACTTCATCACAGTGATAGTCTCACACTACCATTGTTATTTGATCTCAGTGTCCAGGCACGATCACAATTTTACTGGTTAGTTATGCAGTCAATTAAACAAGGCAGCTCTGCTGAAAATTATAAAATAACCCTTGCATTTGATATCACATCATCGATCTCAAAGAGCTCCACAGGATTTACTGTAAAGTGTAGAAACTGTATATTTTGCAGATGAATGCAGCAGCCAATTTGTACAGCAATGTCCGACAAACAGTTATGATGATCAAACAGAATGATCAATTTTACTTTTGATAGATTGTTGGCCAGAACACTGGAAGAAACTCCCTTCTCTTTTCAAATAGTGCCATGGGATGTTTAATATCCACAAGAACAGGCAGACTGGAGCACGGTTTAATATCTCATCCAAAGGATGGCACCTCCATCATTGAAACGCTCACCCTGCCCTGCAAGTGTCAGCCTAGACTATGAGTCAAAGTCGGGCTTTAACCAACAAACATCTGATTCATAGGTCAGAATGCAACCAAATGAGCTAGGCTGATGGGCTGTAATGTTATATTTTGATAATTAGAACCTGGAATAAAATAGAGACTTAATGTAACCAACATTTGCAATGATTACCATCAAGATTTATAATCTTAAAAGCCAGTTGCCAGCTCAGAGCTCTTGACAAGCGAATGAATACTAACAAGGAAATTGGAGCTATTAACACACTCCTTTTAAACTGAGTCCCTGTTGAGAGCTCAGCAACATTTACTGCTGAGAAGTAGGCGTGAAAATATTTGTTTGGATGGGGCCTTGACTCAGCAGGAGCTGGTACTGATATTGCAGACACAGAGGGATTGCTGGAGTCAATGATCCCCCAGTAAGCTCACAAGCTGAATGTATCCATATCATCAGGCGACATTTAATTACCTTTGGAATAAGGAGCTGGAAGATTCACTCAGAGGTTTGGGAATTCTCTGGGAAACGCACTGCGGGATGCAGCCTGGGTGTCCACGCTGTTTTGAAGAGAGATTATCAAAACCAAATGTTCATCCAAACTGTAAATGCCTCCACAAATGAACCCTGCATCTGGGCATTCATTCTATAGACAGGGATTGCTATAAGATGGTAAGCACTGAACAAATGTTGGCTGACATTCTTTCTTCTGTGTTACACTCCAATATTTGAATCTAGAATTCATTATTTTCATACTAATTGACACTACTATCAGTTTACGTTAATCTGCACACCAAAAAAAATCAGACCTTTGCCTCAGGTATTCCTTTGATATATATCTATCTTCTATTTTCTTCTTCTTCTTCTTCTTCTTCTTGCTCTTCCTCTTCTTCTCCTTCTTCTTCTTCTGTCTATACAAATAAAAAGACAAAGTCTGTCTGTTCTTCAAGAAGGATCTCAATAACTGATTGTTGTAGAGACGTGATTTATATCTCATCAGAAAGGTCTTGGTCTGGGAGTGACATGGGCATATTTGTTTTTGGGTATCACCTATAGTTTATGCGTTATTTTCAGTTTTGTATTTTTCGCTGCAGTTACACCTGGTGGCCGCACCGGCTGACCGTGGCGCTGTGGCATCCTGCGTCGCAGAGCACCCATGTGACCAAGTGGCAGGAACAAAATAAAGAACATTGACAAAGTTAAGCCTTGGCAACAACAACAAAATTACATTTTTAAAGCAGAGAGTCCTCCCACTGAGTCCTCCAAAAAGATGTCCTCCCACAAGAGTCCTCCCAGATGAGTATAGATAAGGATGAAATGTCTGTATCTGTGTGTCTGTGTGTCAGTCTACATTTCATATTGGATCCTTTGGTTGCAAGCAAAGCTGCAACGGGTACAGCTAGTATTATATATATCCTTACATTTGATATAGAGCTTTCAAATCAAGAGGATGCCACAAAATGCTTCGCAGGATTTTACTGGAAAGTGAAGTGACTATGTACTTTGTGGGCAAACTACTGTATAAATGGCTAATCATGCACACAATTTATTGTTCCAAACCAAAGCTCTGTCACTTTTATTGGACTTGCTACTTTTCTGTTCCAACAAAAGATTTTTTTCCTGAAAATCAATGTACAAAGTGCTCCATATCCCTATCACAAGCTATGCATTTAGCTTTGGCTCTAATACCTGAAAAATGTTCCATGTATTGCAATTGGACTCAACACCTGAATGAAAATATGTTTAACGCTGCCAGATGTGCCATGAATAAAAATGAGTAGAAATGAAGGAGAATATGCTGAAAATCACAATGGGCTAATTACCATCCAAATTTCGCAGTTTGTGTGTAAATTAGAGCCATTTAGATGAAAGATCAGAGCCAGCGTGCTCATCTATCTCTCTCTTTTAGATGCCAGTTGACCTGTTGTTCTCTAGTTTATTTGGGGCACATAGATGTTATTTCGACTATCAGAGAAAAATGTTGTCTTAGCCTTTAAGACTAAACAAAATTTAACATTGTGAAAAATTATGGAACATGCTTCAATTTGATCTTAATTTGGAAACTAGTTATTTTTAGGAACTGGGGAGCATTGGCTTCCAAGTTAAGACTGAACTTGAGAATTATCCATAATTTTGTTGAATTTTAAATTATTAGACAATTTGGTTTTACAGGATAAGGCCACGTGGAATTTCGGGCCTTGCGGATTTTTATGTGGGCACACTTTTTAGGGGGAATATTAAGGTGTTGAGAGCTGTTTGGAGTGTTCCTGCTTTATTCCCTATTACTGCCGATGTATAAAAGAGATCTATTGTATGAACTGAGTTCAATCTTTGTGAATTCAGTTATTTTGATCACGCGCTTCGCTTTCCACTGGAACCTGCAAACTTTTTTCCACACTCTTATTCAGTGTCGTCAGCTCTTTGCTGCTTAAATCTGCATTCTCTGAAGCACACACGTGGGACCCAGAAACAGATTTAACCGCATGCTCTGCCAACATTTTACATAGTTCTGGGTTATATCTTTCAAAGCTGTTCTGTAGTCTTTTGATTGCTGTTTGTTGACTTGGGAAAAAGTGAAATAATGCTGCAAAATAGTTTCAGTACAATATTTATTCATTCATTGCAATTTGCATTCATCTAAAGCAGTTAATAGTTACTACACGTATACAGCAGGCTAACGTGTTTAGTCAGTAATAGCCTTATAATAACAAACACGCGCCAATTTCAATGTAAACTGCTACACAGAGGAGAAAACATTCCCAATTCTACTATGAACGAGGTAATCATTAACCAAATATAATTGACATTGTAAGGTAGCCATTGAGGTTGCTCTGTATGAATGAACAGCTGGAAGTGGAAAAGATAATAATTAATATTCCTTGTGTTTGATATAGTGCCTTGCCACGTCATTGACGGCTAAAAGTGCTTCACTGAATTTATGGTTGCTGTATAGATGAATTGTATTGTATTTTCTTCTAAATGTCATTGTGTTGGTATAGATGAGATTAGTGTTTCTTTTGTGTTTTAGAACTAAAACTCTGAGAACAGGCTAAGCTGCCAATTATGCAGTTCTGTTGCTCAGAGCTATCAAAATATTGCTCTGGACACTGTCGATGGGTTTGGTGTCACTCCACAAAGTGATTTTAACTCAGAACTATTTCATGACTAATAACTCAAACATGAAATAAATGATGGGGGGAAAAATGTTCATAAACATAAATTACAACCAAATGAGTTCATGTGCTGACTGATCTTTAAAGGGAGACTTCTTCCTTTTTAACACAATAAATATTATAATTGCCAATCCCAAGATGAGCCAAGTTTCTGACTGGAATATTTTGACTGAATTGTTATCTGAAGTTTAATCAGTCTGGATTGAGGAAGTATGCAGACTGACCAGAATTTCTTATGGAACCTAGCCTGAACACAAGCCTCCCCCACCCCTTATCATTTCATCTAACTTTTATTCATCATGTCCAGTTCCAAAGGGAAGAGAATCTGAGCAACGCTTTGTTTTGCATTATTATGAAATGTAATGGAAAGCTACAATGAACCCTGACTTCCCCTCCCCATCCCACCCCCAACTCAGAGACTATGGACTCAAGTACAGAAGAGTGTGGCCTACACTGAGTAGAAAATGTTATGAAAGGCAAACCTTTTATTTTTAGGCAATTACTTTTTGCATCTTTCAATTGAAACAGCTAAGTTCCTATGACATTTTAAAGAATTTCAACTGCTCCAAATTAGTTGATCTGTGCACTGTAGTCGTACTGTGAATGTGGTCATGCCTTACTGCTCTGTTGCAGTCAATCAGCATTGTATCAGCTGGTTCTGATGTCAATGGAATGAGATGATTACAGCCAAATATTATATTTCTTTAAATAGAACCAGGTGGTTCTATATTTTTCACATAATTCATTTACCCTGATTGGATGGAAGATATGGTTTTATTTAGAGCTTGCTTTCAGCTCGCTTTCTCCATTACGCAAATAAAGGTGGAACAAAAATGAAATTCTGCCCCAATCCAAAACTAAAACACCAGGCCAGCTGTCCACACATCAGTGGCTGCTTGATTTTTTTAAATATAGAAGTCATTTGATAAAACTGAACCTGTGAAACATTGTCAGTAAGAAATTCATTGACTGGATTGAAAAGTTGGGTTAGCAGATTATGAGAGGGGAGGAAAAAATCCTTCAAGATGAGAGGTGCATAACATGTTAAATGGGATTGGAATATCAACTCAGATTATTATTTTAGGATGCATCAAGACAGTAGAACAAGAAGACATGTGTTTAGAGTTGTAATTTCAGGACAGATACCTGAACGTTTTCCTTTCTCAGAAGCTTATGAACAACTGGAACAGGTCACCAGGAAAGGTGGTTGAAGCCAGGACACTGAGCCCATTTAAAAAGCAACTTGATGCTGTAATGGGGAGATGGGTTGTGTTCTGGAAGGATCTTGTGATTTTGAGAGAAGAAATAACAAGTTCCACTGTCCTGACGAAGGGTCGTGGACCCGAAACGTTGACTCATTTTCCGTTCTCCATAGATGCTGCCTGACCTGCTGAGTTTTCCCAGCTCTCTCTGTTTTTGGTTCAAGTTCCATTATTGGGTCCACTCTACAAGCATCAATATGATTTATAAATATTTTAGAGAAGGGGGAATTTTGTAACATTAATATTTGCTAATGATGCAAAGTTTGTGATATATAAATTCAGCATAAAGGGAGATACAGTATATCATTAGTTCAAATTGTGCAGATGAGCCAAGGTAGATGAATTTTACTGTCAATAAATGTGAGGGAGTTCATATTACAATGGAAAACAAGTAAAACAATGTTTATTAGCAAAGAAGGAGAAAAAAACATTGCGTGGTTACTAATCATTCAATAAAACAAATTGCCTCCTCCCATAACCACCACCACAACCCCACATGCAACAAGAGATACGACACGTGCATAAACAGGAAGCTTTGTCTTGAGTCAGAGTAACACTTTCCAGCTTGATCTGAATTTAAGAATGGAATAGATCTGGCAGAATTAGGTTCACGTGTTGCAAAGTCAGAATAATAAATAGGAGGAAAATAATCTTAAGAAAAAATTACAGCATTTCTAAAATGTAGCAAATATCAAGAAATAATTACCAAAATACATCAAAGAAATCCCTCTGTGTATCATATTCATCCTGAAATCACCTGTACGAGGCTGGATCTCACCCAATTAATGATGGTTTTTGCACATTCACTTTATGCTTAGGGGAGCTTGCTGGCAAGCAGCAGTAAGCTTTCCAGACAGTACTCTCAATAGCATGCTGTGCGGCTTTAGCTGGTTAAACTCCAGCAACACCTCAATGCACACCATGGATTCCTCAAACCTTGGCTGTTGCCAACCTATGCCTAATACTCTCTGGAATTAACTAAACAGGATAAATCCCTTTGAGAGAAGACAATGTTGCCTTCTATTCCAAACATAGGAAATCCCATGAATAGGTGGGGTGCATGGAACTCTGTCTGTGTTGAATACTCTTAAGCATGGTGATGGGTTTCCACATGTATCAAATACCAGTATGACCAAACAAACCTCTACGCTTAGATATTCAGCTACAACTAGGCGAGTTGAAACAGCGTAACCTTCCTCTGACTAGTGTGTCACCCAATCTAAATAGAAACATTAGCCACATTCTGGCTACCCCGATTTAAGCTCAGTACTGTGTTAACATCATAGCTTTTACAGTTCTGATACTGATGAGAAAAGTTAACCTATTAAAAGAAATGCTCCTTATCCTGTTCGGAACAATGTACATATCATTTTATCAGCAGTGCACAATATTGTGACTTGTGATCTAAATATCTCATTGGGGCACTGAGCATCCCCATTCTTTTTTAAAAAAATCTTAAAGTAAGTGAGAACTGAAGGTCTACATAAAGCCACAATCCAACAGTTTGGACTCCATTCAATCTAACGGTCACGCTGTATGATTTCCTACCAGCTGTGGCACTTCTGGAATGAAGATTTCAGAACAAATTGTTCCATTCCAGAGCTGTGCAAATTCTTCATATTCATGAACAGTTCCTATTGGTAAATGTTTCGGACAGCCTAAGATATATGTAGCTCTCTTTGTGAAACACATAGGAAGCACGGTTTGCCTATGATCAAGCACAGATTGCTTCTCTTCAACTAATAGTAATGCGGTTACAATGATGCACCTTAACTGAGAAAAGTACTTATATTCTGTATCTGCTTTGCATCTTCTCTATAACATCAGAAGGAAAGAAAATCCACAGATGGTGTAATATTGTCTCCAGACTGAGTTTGATGGATTGAGTTCCATCAGTGCTTTGGAATGGTCACATTTCAAACAGACACCTTTGCTGATATATTACTCTGGTAATCACTCTGGGTTACATACAGTCCTACTCTTCTAAAAATGACTTGTTTATGGAGTGGTTGGGTTGTGGGCTCTCACTGTACTGGAAGTGAAGTACAATTCGCATTTCCAGTGCATGCACACATATGTATAACCAGCTGGCTGATCAGGGCTGGAAACCCGGCCTGATGTTACCAGAAACCCAATGACCTGGAGATATCACTTTTACAGTGTTTAGTGTTTATATATTCTCTTTTTCTATTTGTATATTTCCTCCCTTCCCTCCCCTCACCCTGCCCATTTCCCCCCTGCTTGGGTCCCGACCCAACTGTCCAGTGCCTTGGGACGTCCTCCCGACGTGAAAGGTGCTCTATAAATGCAATCTTGTTGTTGTTGTTGTTGTTGTTTTAAAAATATAGCCGTTGCTGCACTTTCTTGTGTGGAACCTGGTCATTGTAAAAACTTTCAAAGGCACCTTGATGACAATGTTCCATATTCAATAAGAGGAGTCACAAATCATGAGAATAAAAATGCACGCCACAAGGAATATTAGCATGGTGCGTTAGTCAATGTGATCTGCAGAGGACAATAAACAGGGCAATAAATTTCAAAACAATGTCTAATAAACTTTAAATATTGCCTTAGCAAAGCAACAAACAGAAAAGTGAATGGAATGAATGAAGGGGTGAAGGCAGAAGCTCATGATACCATTAGCTTTCATCAGGGTCTGTGTAGAGCAATTGATAGAAGTACAATTCAGAGGTTGCCAATATCTCTTATAGCATGTGCAGAACATGTGGGAAAATGTGGAGTTCTGTAGCTCAGTGGTTAGAGCACTCGCCTCGCAATTGAGAGACCTAAGTTCGATTCCCGGCAGGGTGAAATGTTGGGCAAGTTTCCTTACTCCACATGCCTGTTTTCTGAGAAGTAAATATGAAGTAGGTTGTTAGTTGATTGGCAGATCAATTTTCCTGGGGTAGTAATTCCTTAAAAAAAAATGGTCACTTCAATCCACAACTGTTTGTGGGACACTGGTGTGTGCAATTGGTTGCCGCGTTTCTCCCACAAAATGTACAGTCAATTCACTCTACAGAATATTCTGTGATGCACTTTGTGATGTCTCAAAATGTGATAAGGCACTATATCAAATGCAAGGAATCTTCTTATTCTTCTTATTATAAATGCAATGGAAAACAGAAGGATGGCTGGGATTGCTTGTGAAAACTTCACAGCACTTTACTGCAAAATTCACACCAACTCATGACCAAAATATGCCCACAAAATATAGAGTCATACCACTTTATCTGTGCATTGCTCATCTCAAAATGCTGGGAAAGGCTTTGAAATGTCTTGACAATGTGCTGAATCAAACGTAAGGAATTTTATTATTAAAAAATTACACCAACTCACTGCCAGAAACAGTCTTAAGATACAATGCCTAGTACTGAGCTTGGCTGCCGGCATCACCATGATTCACAGCCCCAGCTCAAAAATGATACTCAAAAATTCTTACTGACCTTTAATCCTTGCATTTGATATAGCGCTTTTCACATCAGGAGGACGTCCCAAAGCGCTTCACAGAGTATACTGTAAAGTGAATTGACTGCATATTTGTGGGCGAACGCGGCAGCCAATTGCGCACAGCAATGTCCCACAAACAGTCGTAGATTGAAAATGACCAATTTATTATTGTTTGTGGTTTGTGGTTGTTTGTGGGAAATGACTGTGTGCAAATGGGTTCACTGCACATTACAGTAAATATTGTGAAGCACTTTGACACATTCTCCCAATGTGAATGACGCAGTAACACACAAGGGTTTTTATTTATTTAATAAATACTTCCATTTATTATTTAGATATTCTACTCTTCTATCTTGCACTCAACTCATGCACACTCAGATGCTTCTGAAGAGTCTGCCCACTGGTCTGCAGCTCCTGGCGGTTTTAAAAAGGAGAGAAATCTTTTATAGAAGCATAATATTGCCCACAAAATTTACAGTCAATTAACTTGATAGTATGTTCTGTGAAGCGCCTTGAGACGTCTTGAAGATGTGATAAGGTGCTATATCAAATCCAAGGATTATTATTATTATTTTAAAACATTTCAGAAATGTCAAGATTGTGCAAACGGTCTTTCTGCCCATCAAAGCTCCTTCAATAATGAGTGTGAAACTGAATACCATGATGGGATAATATTTCCTCCAGGTGGCCTCACACCATTAAACTGCCATGCGTTAGCCTTGGTTACACTGCAATTATGACGTTCATCTCACATTGTTGCAGCTCAAAGACTGCTTCGGACCAATGCTGGCTGCACACTGTAACCACCCACAAACAACTGGATCTGAACTTGTTCCATTTATATTGCTCCACGATCAGAAATAGACAATCTTCTGGGTCATCCTGCTATTTTCTCCTGCGCCATCTTTAAGTTTTCCTCATATAGTTTTCCCTGCTCTTTGAGCTTTCCTCACACATGTACAGATGGGTGAGAGAATACAGGAAGAAGAGTATGGAAATAATCACATTTTTTTATCTTACGTTTTAATGCAACATCTGTAATTCATTTTGTATTTCTTTCAATTTCCCAATATTTCTCACCAACAGTAATAATACAAATTTGGTCAGGTGGGTGTTTCAATGCCCTTCAAGGAATTTGCTGTGGAGTGCAGTGACTGTCTTTGTGTGCAATCGCGGCAACTAATTTACATACAATAATGACCCACAAACAAGTGAATGACCAATTTTATCTGGAATTGTTGGACTGTACACTGAGAGAAACTCCTTACACTTTTCAAATAGTACAACTTGAACAGGCAGATAGAATCTTGATTTAACCTCTCATCTGAAGACAGTGTCTCCAACAATGTAACACACCTGCACCACTGTACTAGATTGTCAAACTAGACTGTGAGAGTTCAAAGTCCCAATATGGGGTTTGAATCCACATCCTTCTGACTTGGAGGTGAGAGTACCATTAATCGAGCTAGGCTGACACCTGTATTTCTAAATTTGTAAAGCTAGGTTATGCATAGTTTCACTTCTGATCAATTATATTTCATAAAGTGCTTCAAGTCATTTGTTTTGCATAGAAGGCACTATATAAGTGCAAATTATAATTTTTATTAAAAAATGATGGCTTGCTTTATCATCAAATCATTCACACAAACTCTCGCTCTGCTCCTAGTTGGAACAGAACAGTATTAACTGCAGCAAACTGCAGCTCCGTATGGCAAAGGGAGGACTTGGGGTCACAGGAACCTAATACAGACAAGAGTGGACAAAATATATTGTGTTTTTTTCCACATAAAAAAAATTCACATATTGTTTAACATCAACACAAGAGAGGATATTTGAATTTCATGGGTTGGAAAGTATTCCTGAGAAGATTTCATTCTAAAGCTCAGCAAAGTTCATACTTGCCGGTTATATTTCTAGTTATGCAGATATTATTACACCATGATACCTAATCCTATTCTTTAGCCCAGATGCGGACAATTACATTTTGATGGGGTCCCTTTGACTAAGAAAGTCTCTGAGTGTTTGTCTGAGCCTCACAACTGTTCTACATTACTGCGCCTATTACTGACTCACACAATCAAAATGCAATGCTCGCTCCAGCATTGCAAATATTTATTTTACCAATGCATAATGTGATCTGACTCTTGCAAATATGTGAAGTATAGGGCAACCCTATTAGACTGCCCACCTCCCCACCGTTTTCTTTGAGGGCAGATGAATCCTTCTACTTTTTTTAAAAAAAACTCCAGGTTGTCATTGATGTCACTTTCTGCTCGTTGTGTGTGTATAGGCATTGTGTGCAAGAAAGTTCCTGATATGACTGCTTGGGTGTTGCACATACATGCTACGTGTAGGAAATATCCCTGGTATCATTCTCTGTGCTGTAGGCACCACTAAAATCACACGATGAAGAAAGTGACGACAACGGCACGTTTTTTACCTAGCTGTGTGCGCAGGCCTCACAAAATGAAGTCAATGGCAACCTGACAACCTGGAAGTCAGCTATTTTTTTCTTAGTACTTTATAACACAGAGCTTGAGAGATTGGACGCAGATGACTGTGTTATAATGGGATTTCCCTGCAGCAGCCCGTTGCCACATGCAAACAAATAAAAAGTATTAAATCTACTCCAGCAGTGGTTTATGTTCCCCAGAATCCTACTGAAACATTTGGAATTGCAAAAAAAAACTGCTAGAAATCTGAATTTGCACCCAGATCTTCCACTTTCAAAGTTCATCATAGATTTATTGCATTTTGCATTTGGTAATCTTGATTATTTTGACACTTTCCATCAAATTTTGAAAGACTTGTAATAAAGTCTTTTTTATCCCCTTTTATGCTGTAATGGATATGTCCTTGCCAAAGTCAACAGGGAAGCATATTTGGTTTATCATTTTTCTTTTTTGCTGATTCCTTTAAGTAGTATCCCTTTAATCTGACAAGTCTGTTTATACTTGGTCTTACATATAGGCTCATATTACTGCACTCGGGTTGCTCCCGTGGGATGTCAGGCACTTATTACTCATCAGCTCGAAGTTAAAGGAACTTTTTCTTGGAGGAGGAGAATTCAGCAATGATTCTGAAATCTTTATTGAAACAGGGAATTCATATTATAGCTCAGAAATGTTGGCCCACTGTACAAATCTAAGTGAAATGTGCACGCTGGATTCAATGCCAAATGCAATGCAGTTGGAAACCAATACCAAAGCACAACTTTGCACTGTGTGGAGTCAGATACTCCATTTATTTACTTTAATTATAAAAGCAGATAGAAGGATTTCTCAGAGGATGGTAGAGATATATACAATATATCGTATCATGGAAGATGTATAAACCAAATACTACAATTTGTTTTGGTTTCACTTATTTTTCTAAATGTAAATCACTTCCTGTTACCAACTAAAGAATGGCATTGCAATTTAGCTGTCCAGACTTTAAACTTTCAAACCATTTAAGATCATGGAAAGCTTATTAATTCAAAAATGTTATTTCCCTGACCAGTGCTGAAAACAAAAACCCTCCTTACTTTGCCTACATAATATAGTCATTGCACTTTACAATAAATTCTGTGAAGCGCTTTGAGACTTCCTCATCACTTGAAATGTGTTATATTCAAATGCAAGAATTATAATTATCTTGTGTTGCATTAAATGAACTGTCGATTTGTTTATTTATAATCTGCTGATATAGTGTTTGAAAATCTGTATGTTTTGAACTTAAAGGAAAATATTGTAAAAATTCAAGTAGGAGATGCTTTCAGCACAAATAAAATACCCTATTCTATCGATAATAATATAATAATAATCCTTTCATTTGATATAGCACCTTATCACGTCTCAAAACGTTTCACAGAATATACTGTAAAGTGAATAGACTGCATACTACCATTGGAAAGGAGCAGAAAAACAAGGTAATTGCTGCCAATAGAAAATCTCTGTGCTTAATTCATTTTCTGCTCCCAATGAACTCTGTTTTTAGATTTCTGCTTCTATCTGTCAACACTTAGATGGTGGAAATGTCAGCAACCACCTGAATCAGATCTGGATGGTTTGCACAAGTCCTCAGCAGGACTTGGGCTAAATTTAAGCCAAAAATATTAGCACTATCTGTCCTGGCACAACTTTCAGAATTTCTGCTTCCAAAATCTAGCGTGATTGTTCACGGCTGGCAATGTCTACTTTGCTCTTGAAATCCTCGATGGACCTTACTTGGCAGGGCATTCCATATCCCAACAACTCTGAGTGGAAAAAAGAACCCCTTAACTCACCTTTCGCTAGCATAGCCACGTTAATAACGTTGTATTATAGCATTTGATTGACATTTTTTGGAATTTTAGCTTTGTTTCTTATTGTTTATTTTATTGTTCAAGATTTCAAACAGGATTTATTTAAAAGTCACAACAGGGTATACAGTCAATTTACTTTATACAATATTCTGTGAAGCGCTTTGAAACTTCTTGAAGACATGATAAGACGCGATATCAAATGCAAAGATTATTAGTATTATTATGAACAACTTGAGACAAAATAATTGAAAATGTTTTGCATTAAGTGGATTATATTATGTTTGTTAAAGATCTAGAAACTTTGAAATCTGCTTGTACAGCCTTAACTTTGACTGTACAGTGGAGCTCCTTCCAAGCATTCATATCTTGTCACAGCCAGCCAAGGGCAGTGGACATCTGCAAACAGTCTTTTGCGTTGCTGTTTAGATAAGGAATGAAAAGAAAATCCAACATGTCTGAAAAACAAACATTGGTGAAACAGACACCAAAGACAAGCTTGTTGCCTAGACTGCTGATAATCCTTTGAAATGTCCAAATGTATACTGTTTAATTAAAATGCTACAACTATTTCATTTTGTGAAGAAAACCATTAGGATTGTAAATATATCCCTATTATAGTTGCCCTATGTGTATTTTGCTGTTGTGTGTGTTCAGTCATTAAACATAAGTAGAAACTATGTCACTTTAAGTCAAAGTAAATACACGACTTATGCCTTTTAGTGAAAATCACACTTTGATGCTTTCAAATCTTCTGATAATTCTGAGTGGCCGCATACCCTTCATTTTGTAAAAAGGAGTATTATTCTTAAAACAAAAGCCTTTACTCCTACATTTTCTTTGGCTATCCCAGGTGAGAGATGTTTGCCCTCTGACCCTTGGATCAAGTGCCCAATCTTTAAGGATGGCAACTGCGTGGGGTTGTCTCTTGACATGACCCAGCTGGTAGACAAGAGGTACCCGCTCTATGCCTGCCAGAGTATGATGGATTGTAAGCTACTGAGCCTTCCACTCAGTGAAGTTATTGTAAGGTAGCGACAGACGCGGTGAGAGCACTCACAACTCATTACTCAGTGGCAGCAGCGGCAGCCCCAAGAGGGGATCATTTATTAATTGCTTTAGTCTGTTTGACAAGGTCAAATCCATTCCTATAATGATGTATCTCATCTGTTATAGTAAAGAAGAAATGTTTTCTTTCACTTGTAAGTGCTGTAAGAGACCATCCATCTCTGTAAGTTCTGTGGAGGAATCAAGCTACATCTGTTTGGGAAAGGCTGTTTAAAGGGCAACTGATGGCCAGGTTGATATATATTGTGAGCTGCATTCTGCACTTCTTTACATTAAATTGAAGATGGCTTCATCTGACTCCCATCACATTTTTTGCATGGGGGGATGGGTGTGGGCACAAATCATAGCACTGACTGAATGAAACTCCTACTTTATGCAATTGTGCAGTTTTTGTCAATATTGTTTCCAGGATCTTTGTAACAGTGTAACAAACCTCAGAAGGTGTTAAAAATACCAATTGTTTTCCGCAAAGCTGAGCCCAGCTTCTGGGTTCATTCCCAGTAGCATTTGAGGCTCTGTAACTAGAATCAGCTCACTTAGGCTGGGGAAGGGTGAGCAGGCGGGGTGTAAGGGGGTGATGGGGGGGGGGGGTGGGGATTAAATCAGCTAATGTTCACTCCTAATCACTATCTAGTGACTCCTGCTGGGAGCACTGCAGTGTGAACATTGGGTGAGACTCAGCTGTTAAGCTCTCTTCCCCCAACCCAAACAACCAACACTCCCTGTTCAGCCTCTCACACATTGTCTGAGACTCTGGATTGCTGGTGCCCATGGAACTATAACTTATTTTGAGAGAGCAGCTTGAGCGGAGGGAAGAAAAATTGAAGGGGGAGACAAAACAAAAAACCTGCGAGAAGTACTATCATTATTTTCGTCTCTTTCATCTAATATTACTACTGCCAATCATATATATTTGCATTTGGTTTAATGCCTTATCACATAATTTCAAAGAGCTTCACAGGATGTTTACTGAGAGGTGTAGTAGGTGTGTATTTCTGAGTGAAAGGGGAGCTAGTTTGTGCACTGCAATGTCCTGCAAACAGCCATGAAGTGAATGAACACATTTGGCTAGGGGTGCGGGGGGAGGATTGTTGGCTATAACACCAGGAGAATCTCCATATTCTTTTCAAATAGTGCCATGGGATCTTTAACATCCATCTGAACTGGCAGATTAGACCGAAGGATATAGCTTTTTAACACTACAGCGCACCACTAGCACTGCATTGGAGTGCCAGCCCAGATAACATGATCAACTATAAAGGATCTCTAAATCTCTAAATATCTCTGAATAAACAATGTATTCATAGAAACAATATTAAGTAAATTAACATTACACTTGGAAAGTATCCAAGTGGCTTTAAAGTAGTTTGCTCCGTTCCAAACAATGGCTATTTTGAATTGATGGAATCCTGACTACATTTGTTTACATTTATAAATTGATGATAATCCTTGCATTTGGTATAGCACCTTTAAGGACATTAGGTTGTATAAAGCGCTGCACAGGATTTACTGTCTAGTAACTGCTTTTTTTCATAGGCGAACGCGATGAAAAGATATCTGTGGTCAAATGATTGCACTATGATTTCTTATTACCCATTTAAAAGTGACCATATAACATGATCAAAACAGTAGAAACCTTTGACCAAATACAGTAGTGGTCAGATGTTTTAGCGGTAGCTGTGGATTACTGTACAACATCGATGTTAACGTTTAGGCTGAGTGGGCAATAGAAATCTTACTACTGCTGCCTTGTTTCAAAGACTGTCACGAGGAATTGCAAGGCCACGGGACATGAGAAACTTTTTCTGGGCTCGGCAGTTAAAATAATTCTTAATCATTTGTAGACAAAGAAACTAATCACACCTCCAGATAAGAGGATGACGTGTTTATTTTGGACATTGTTCCAATATCACTTTTCAGGCATGAAAATAAAGTAGAAAGTGACAAACTAAGCTTTCCTGCTTTAAAAATAAAAAAAACAAATAAAAGGAAGTCTTGTTCATATTTGACTGTCTTATAGATTCATCAATATTGTCCCGCTTAGTTTTGTTCAAAACTGAGACTCCGCTCACTTCCAACTCGACTTGGTATAAAATGCATAGATACTGGTTGTAGATAGGCAGCAATTATAAGAGCGAATGGGACACACTGTATTTTCTTCTCCAGTCGTGTGCTTGATGCAGAATCATTTCCAGGCTAATGGGATGAAAGTTTCCAGTCTCTCTCTCTCTCATTCTGATGCAGCAATGGCCCTGCATGAAGCAAGTAGGAGCAGTCTCAATGGAATTTATGTTGAGCATGGAATGTGAAGCACAAAACTGCTTGCGATTCAACAACAACTTGCATTTATATAGCACCCTTCGTACCGGACGGCATCTCGGAGCGCTTAAAATTCAACACTCAGATTAAATTTACTCTCACTCAGAGAAATCGCAACATTGCCTGGTTTAGGAAATGAACAGATGTAGCAGGTGTAGTTAGCAATATTCTGTGACGTTGATGATTCACGCATACTTAGGCTGAAATTCTGGTCAGTAATGTCATACACTAATCAGATTCCCCATTAATAACCAACTCACCAAGGGCACGATCTGAGACACTGGCCAGAACTTTAGTCTGTGTAAGGCTTTATCCTGCATCATCTTGTATCATTTTTATCTGGGACTGTTCACTGCTGATAATGAGCTCTCAAATGGAATTAATTTCTTGTTCCCCAGTGCTAAAATTCTGCACCTCCCCCTCCATCTCGCAAAATAATGTGTAACATGCCTTCTCATGATCTGAAGCATCTTTTATTCCTGACCCGACTGATCACTCTGTCCACTGTTCTGTTCTAGTCAGATTACTTTTCACTGTGGCTTAAACCCAGTCCTCATTGCTGTAGGAAAATCCCTAAGGTTCACCAACAAACCCTCACGCACACTGCTTCCAAAGGAACCGCACCACAATGTAAAACTAATGTACCCAGTACGTACTCTATTGAAAGCTCAGTTTCATTTTCATTAGCTTCCAAGAAAAATTGTTCCTAGTTTGACTCGATCAATACTATGTAGATTCCATGTAGGAACAAGGAATAAAATATCACTTTTTAATATATGGTTTTGTGTCGCTAGGTATCAATCTGTGAAATTGAATGAGCTGTTACTGTGTGCTGCCCTGTCATTGATTTTGCCAATATTGATGAATATTGCTATAATGTTTTATTGTAAATCTAACTAAATATCAGTATTTATTTTAAAGTTGGTGCATTTGTCATATCACTATTGCATTATAATGTATGACAGGATCTGTTATGTTCTCTTGCTTTACATTAAAGATGAGTAAATTATTTTAATCTACTAGACTGCACTGTTGATGTATATCATTGCAAAGTGTGAAACAATGCTGGAATGGATGCAATAATTAAGAAAGGTCAAGTAGTCACCAACTGATATCACTAGTGTTGGTTCTCATATATAGCTTTTACAAACCACTGTGAATAATCTCGTCAACACTTGAGTTTTGTTCTGAAGCTGGTGAGAACAGTCATTTCTGTATTCAGATTTCTAGATATTGAAATGTCAGAGGAGATAAAACCAGGGGGATACTTGTACCTAGGTAAAGCTCAATTATTTACTCATTTTATATTCATTTTAATTTCAATTGCAGTTCTACAGTTGGGTGCTGAACACAGACGTATAAAAAGAGTTAAAAAAAATTAAAATTAATTTCCTTACACTTACTTACTGTAGCCTTGAAGCAAGATAGAACCTTACAGCTCCGAAAATCATTGCCTGAACTCGGATAGTACATTTGCTGCTGACCAGGTAAAGTGAACCATTGGTTTGGACCTCAGTCACATGTTGGCTTCAAACACAGGCGTCCAGAATCAATCTGTCCTTGATGTCATTTCAAACACTGCTGTATATGCACAAAGCCTTCTACATTGTGCTATTTCATATGACTGATTTTGATGGAATCGTAGACCTACGACATGTAAAATCCAAACATTTCTTACAATCTATATTTCTCTGATAAGACTCTGATAAGCACTATGTTTAAAATCAGACCAGCATTTAGAACTGCTGGGCTTTTCTGTTACTGACTGTTTTATTGTAAAGTGAGGAATTTTATTTGATAGCTTTAAACATTTGTTGATTCTTGTATTATATTAGACAGTTCCAAGTATCAATCAATTAACATACACTATGGCATCTCATTAGTGTAAAAAAAGTTTTTTTTTCATTTGACTAGCGAAACAATAGACTCTTGAAGATATATCGCACAACTGATCATAAGGTCGTGTGATATGGAGTTTGTAATTTAACTTTGAGATGAAAGTGTCTGTGTGGGAATTGGTTATTCGCATTGCTTCCAGTCTTATATTGACAAATTGTGTTGTTCAGGGCCTTCCTGTGGGTTGCAATGTACTGAGACTATTGTTATTCGGATCATATAACCAGTGAACTGTTATCTTTGCTGTCAGATCAACCTCTTGTAACAACAAAACTACCAATAATTTGCACCTATATAGTATGAAGTGATGTACGGAAATGATGGGAAGAGAATTTAAAGATGATGACCGAAGGCACGGTAAACGCCACTGATTGTGGGATGGAGCCAGGCAGGAACGACCGAGCAATAGTCTGCTGGGATACTGAGAGCCAATGGTGCCTGGTTATGATGATTGTAAGAATTCTTGGGTCCTAAACACTGATTGTCCAGCCCCTTGGGACATCCTCCCGACGTGAACTGTGCTATACAAATATAATTTTGCTGTTGCTGTTGTAATGTATGAGAGTATTTGGGCTGCAGTTTTGAATGAGCTGAAGTTTATGCGAAGTCTAGATTAGCAGGCAGATCGGGGAGGAGAGCATTGGAGAAAGAGAAAATTGAGGTGATAAGGTTTTTACATCAGAGGGGTGAGATGTTCCAGAGATTGAAACAAGTGGGATTTGAGGCTGAGCTGGTGGTCAAGCAGAAAGCCAACTTTACACACGAGCTCAGCAAGCTGGAACAAACGGTTAGGGACCTTGATAGAGTCGGAACAAGATGCAAGAAGACATGGGTGAGAGTTGAACAAGACTGTTCAAGTTTTGTTGATTTTCAGATGAAAGAACTTAAGAGTCACCTAGGACTTGATGTCTGACAGGTAATCAATCAGAACAGCAAATAGTCCTGGAATCAAACGTACAAGCAGAGAAGTAGGGTTGGATGTCAGTGGCACACATGTGGAAAATATTCCAATGTTTGCAGATGTCTACTAGGGAAGTTTATAGGAAATAGGAGAGGACCAAGGATAGAGAAAATATACTGAAGACATTGGGACAGATAAGAGTGGAAACATGAGTGTGCAAAGCCACAGAGGGGAAATTATGAAAGAAAATGGAGCAATCGGTTGTGTCAAAGGCAACAGAGATCAAAAAGGACAGCAAACCCCAATTACCGACAGATAGGATGTCATAAGTGACTTTAACCAGGGCAGTCTCAGTATTGTGGGCAGATCGAAGGCAAGGTTTGGATTACCTCGAGTAGGGAATGGGAATGGTCGGAACAGAATTGGGAGATGGTGACGCATTCCCATACTTACAGGGGCAGACATTGTCTAGTTTCTGAAAAAATTCTAATCCAAGGCACCAAGACATGATGTACAGTATCCTATTTAAGAATCCATTTCTGTTGAGGAGTTTCAGTTCTGGGTTCTCTCTATTCTAAACAAAGTTGCCAAGCACAAAATGACCTGCACATTACTCTCATCCATGTGGTTATGATGATTTTCTGTTTGCAGGTGTATGTAGCAGCTTATTTTCCCCCAAAACAAGGCACAGGAACAATGTCGACGGATGGTTTGTCTCATGTTTTCACTGAGCTCCAATTACATGGCCCAAGATATGTTAGCAGTGTGTTCCTTGGCTTTCATTCGAAGAACAGCGATACTTGATGATCTCCGTTCGCACTCGGGCCTCGCCTCAAATGCATGTCCGTCGGGTGAGCCCGAATGTGCAGAGTCATTGAAGAGGTTGTTCAGAGCAACTTGACTGAACTGATTTTGATGATTAGACATCCCCATGTAGGCACTGCCATTTCTGTGAGAGTGTGGATAGGGCGTCATACAGGGAGATGTTTCGCGTGGTAAAACACAAGATGAAACCGATGAGGCTGTGGAGTTATTTCCTGCCCACAAACTGTTCTGCAGCTGAAAAAAAGAGAGACAAGTGCATAAATCCATCCATTCTCTATCTAGTTATTCTATCAAAATACTGATGCTATCTCAATATCAAATCATTGCATTTCTCAAATATTTCACTTCAACATGTTACAGTAAACCATTTACAGCATCATTTGCCAACAATAAAGCCAACAGTTTATTGAAAACCCTGTAGAAACCACAGCTTTCAGGAATTCATTCCTCTATCCCATTGCAGTTGAAATCTTTTAAGCTGCATAAGAATCACAGTGGAGATGGAAACATTGTACTGACGAAACATTTTAATTATATGAAGAGTTTTGCTTAGAAGGATTCCATTTAACAAGAACTGGAAATTGATTTTGTGCATTTGGTTCTCAATCCTGAACAGTTTAGTTTTATAGAACTAAATGTAAATTGATGTGTATCTGCAACTTCACCTTTCCTTTTGCAGATATTAGAAATGACAGACCAAAATCGGATGCCTCGAACATAGAAAGAATGCTAGGCAGCATTGTTATCACATTATCAATAAATGTTGAGATTAATGTGCATCTCTGCAAGCACTGCATGAGATGCTCATCTGTTTGCTGAGGAGCATATGAATCACATGATAAGAAAACAAGCTTTGTTCAGTGTGAAACATTTTTAGGTTGTGTGAAGCAGAGGAAGGCGTCAATTGCATTAATTGTAATTTAGTCCAGTTGATTATATCTCATGAATAATATAACTTTCATAACTACATTTGCCAAATGATACCAGATGAACAGCTTGACGCTGTAGTGGGAAGGTGGTGGGGTGGGTATTCTGGAAGAATGATAACAATGGGCAATTGGGCCTTCCTCATTCAAACCTCTCTCATGAGTCCATGGATGTGATCTAATATCCATTAAATAACATAGGACGGGAGGTCAGCAACGAGCCATACATAACCACATCTCCTACGTCACAGGGGAACTTACATTATAGGGAAACTTGTTTGATATTCTTCATATATCTGTATCCAGACTGAACGTATACTGTATTTCATTTTGTTTTGATAACTGCAATATAGAGACAATCTGCTTTTATTCCTTTTCATTTTATCCCCTTACTCTGGACATCCTCCTGACATGAAAGGCACTATACAAATGTAATTTATTGTTGCTGTTGCTCACTAGCTATGCAACCAAGCCACTTCTCGATGTATGGTAGTCTACATCTACCAGCTACATACTCATTTGTGTGATTATCCACCTACCTGTGAGTAACTCTCTGTCCTGGGTAAAAGAGAAACATCATAAGAGGTTGCAAAGTGGCTCCTGGCTTGTTGTAATTGTCCATAACGCTCCCTCTTTCTCCATTTTGCTCTTCTGTTTTGAAACCAAACCTACACAGAAATAAAACATGTTTCTGAATAGGCAGCTAGTGATTGATTACTAAAGGTATTCATCAATATGTTGTTGTAACTCTACTATAAATGAATTTCATGCACTTGAACAATCTGTGCTCAGAGAAACCATCTCAATCCAGGTTCCCAAAGAGCTGGTGAATTATCTAAGATGGCACTACCTTAAATCTCACCTAGTTTGTAGTCACAGGAGCTGACACAGCTCCAGGTTCATTCTTTAAGCAAGAATTTACTGCTTCCACATTATCGATCATTTCCTCTGTATATTTCTCAGTTTTGACAATTAATCTGAACCAGACAAACATGATTGCTTGTTCTTGACTCCATTCCTGCATTATTTATAAGAGAATTGACAAAGAGAGCTATAGACACTACTTTCAGAAAGCTGGCACAGGCATAGCAGGCTGAATGGCCTCCTCTTGGGTTTAAACATTCTTTGATAAGATATTAATAATCCTTGCATTGAAACAACTCAAAGTGCTTCCCAGAGTTTACTGCAGAGAGTAAAGATTGTGCATTCTGCAGGTGCAAACCAAATAAAAGCAGAAAACAGAACAATAATGTTTTTAAACCTTGTACATGTTCACATTTATTCTATAAAAATGTATTTCCATTTTAAAATGTTCGTTATTAATCTGAACAACTATTCAATGGTTTAGTGGGAGCCTTTGCAAGTATCCAATCATTTACCTACCTTTGAACATTGAAAGGATAATCAATCACTGATGCGTTTGCAGAACCAGTTGTATGGAATGGAGATGATAAAGTGTAAGCAGTGGAAAGACAATTTCCAGCTCAAACAAACAAAATGAATGCGTTACTGACAATATATATGCATCATTGAAAGAATTAACTTGGGAACACCTGTATATTGAGCGAAGAATGTGGGGGTTTCCAGGTCAGCATATTTTAGCGATTAATTTCACTTTAGACCATGACAAGCACTGTCATAAAATAACATTTATTACACACGCCTACCGATTTATTCATGGATTAACTGCATTCACGCAAACAAGAACCACAGAATGGTTCAGAGCATGGGGAATGTGTAATACATCTGCATAGACTGATAATGAGTGGAATATTACTTGCTTAACAGTACAAAGGGCCAGTAACTGGTTGACTCATCTGATGCAAACGAGAGTATATTTGAACATTATATAAAGTTTAGTAGAACCGCCACATTGTGCTTCACCCATCAGTCGAGCACTTCTGACTATCTTTGTTTATTCAGATCCTAATAGCAACGTTTATCACTTAGAATGGTAGCACTTGTAAAGATGTCAGGAGAGACATACTGTTGACTCTCTACTACGTGCCAGTGTAAGGCAGGAGAGTGATATTTTTGCTAATTGTTACCAGGACACTTATTCTGTTGTAAATGCTATGATAACAGTAACCGGGGAACTTCGAATTATAGATCTTACAGGTTTGCAGTTTTAAACAAACGTGGAGAAAAGTGGAACCCGAAAATAATATTCATCAAAATATTGGCCCCTTGAAAGCAATTGGGTTGAATGTTGCGATGCCAGTTTGCATTCCACCACTAACGCATTCAAGATTATGGAGTGTGGGATTTGCTTCAGAAAAACGGATTCAAAAAGCGGGGAAACAAATGCTGCCCATCCACGATACCATTTGCATATTATGCTGCGTGTTATTGTCTCTATTGTATTCTGGTTTTTATTCTGTAAAAGCTCGAGTGATCCACTTTTTGGTTAAAACTGAAGTAAAACCGGTAATATCCTGTTCTTTCAATATGTTTATCTTGTGTCCAAAAACATGTATTTAGATCACGGAATTCTATTTTCTGGAAGTTGCAGATCATTTTCAAACCTAAAAATACTGGCCCCAAGAAATAATTTCAAGTGGTGCAATTGCAAGCTTCCACACCATGTTTCCAGTATACTGAGACCAACAGCAAACCTTCAGCATCAAACTCACCATTCCCCAATAATATAGGAATGCGATTAGAGCAGGAAGCTCTAATAGGGAATGAGAATAGGAATAGGGAATGAGATTAGAGGCAATGGAAGAGATAGCACCAGGAGGCATATAACAGCAGTTTTTATGGTGGACACTGTTCAGGATTCTAACCATAATTTGTATCAATAATATGAATAGTACATGAATCAGGCCGCACTATGATATATTTCATATTCGAATGATTACTTGATCAAACAGACCCCACGGCTGACATGAACAATTATTATTTATTTCGTTTAAAAAAAGTTTATCATATAGAATAGATATATCATGTCAAACGTGGTGACTAAATTGTTGGGTTATCTTTGCCCCAAATAATTTGAAAATAATTTGAATTTAAGTTAATGTCACCCCAGTGTAAATATTATTTTAATGCCACGAATATTTCTGCGCAAAAGTGTTCAAAATGCACATAATGTGTTTATGTTTTGTAAAAAAAAACTGAGTTCCAGTTTCTATGAGTTCATAAATGCAATTGTTTTAAGCGAAAGAAAAACAAACCTTTATCACACAAAAACAATGATGCGGGTGTTTATGATTGGCATTCTGTAAAAATCTAGTGCAGTTTGTAAAAATGTTGATATGTTAGCAGAATAACATCTATTCAACTATGTGCAGTCCTCTGCGTGTGACTTTATACGTTGAAGTTTTTAATGTATTTTTTCTTAAGACCTCCACATTGGATTTTGGTCTGGAATATAGAGATGCTCCAATAAGGAAATGGTGACTCTTTGGGTAACTATAAAGTTGACACGTTTACCCGTAGGATCTCTATTCCATTTCAATCTACTTCTGGGGCGGAATTCCTTGGGATTTCCAATGTTAGAAAGCTTGCATTTTAGACTCCTACTGTCTGACCAAAAACTCCCATGTGCAGAAAAGATATTTAAAGAAGTTGGTTCTGCTTTCAGGGGTCGCATTTGCTCCCATCGCAAGTTCCGCCTCATCGTTGCGGTCGGAACCCATTCCATCGCACGGATTATTTCCCTTATTGCTGTGGAAAAATAAAGGGGTTTAACTGGTTCAACGAGCAGAGTGTGTGAGCTGTTTATTTACCTGCACTCTGGCCTCGGTGAGCTCTGTGCGCAGAGCCAGCTGTTCCCGGGCATACACATCTGGGTAGTGGGTTTTCTGGAACACCTTCTCCAGCTCCTCCAGCTGTAAACTGGTGAAAGTGGTCCTGTTCCTTCGCTTCTTTGTACTGGAGACATTCGAGTCGCTCTTGTCAGCTGTCTGATCCATACCGTGTTTCTCCTCCAGCCCTTTGGGAGGAGAAACCTTCATGTTGCAATAGTTTTCGATGGGTCTTGACAGGTCCGTGCACAGAGGCTGACCCATTGGTTTGGAAACCCCATAATTTACTGGACATGAAAGAAAATGGTTAGATATTTGAGACAGGATGCACCCACGAGAGAGAGAGAGAGAGAGAGAGAGAGAGAAAAGTTGCCAACCACATCCTATAGCTGCTTTACTGCCTGGCACAAACGTTTTTAATTGATTAACTGATATCAAACGTGCCTAAAGCAGCTCGGTACAATCCTTCTAAATGTAAGAAGAGAAATTAAACCTGTGTGTCTTGCATATTGGTGAAACAACGCGTGTAAGAAAGAACACATTTGGATTCGTATGGCTTGAGGTCACGTTGAAACGTCTCAGAACACTTTATAACAGTTTACTGTGTCCTCTGATGGTTTTGTAGGTGTCGAAGCGACTGAACTGGTATTTAGCTTGAAGTGGGGACACTAAAGCATTTGAATTAGATACAGCCAATTTTAATTGACTGATTTTTTTATATTTAGTTCAATGCAAATCTTAGCCTGCAAACTTTCCACTGACACCGATACTAAAAGCAAATGAAACCTTTTCTGGAATGACAAAATGTCTCTGCAAACCAAATACGTTTGAGCCTATTTGCAGTTTAGTACAAGTTTTAATAGCAGCAAATTACAATGCACCCAACCTGACTTACAGCGCTTCACATGTAAAGTAGAAAACATCATACACTGCGATGTTATGAGAGAGGGAGAGTGAGATACTATCTGTTGAAGGGATAGATACTATCTGATGCTATGAAAGAACAGATACCATCTGATTAGTAATCTTTACTGCAGTTGGGAATAATAATGAAAAATTAGTGACAAGATTAACTAAGATGGTTATATTTCCACTCTTCTAACCTGGAAAGCAACAGATTCCTTGTCTTGGGGAACAAGTTCTTAACTACAAGCAAAGACCAAATGCATTTTACAACATTGAAAACATTTTTCTGACAGTTTATACTATTGTGTTTTGTAACATCAGTGCATAATCATTGCCTTTTCCCTGTTGCCATGTCGACGATTGCCTTTATATCAGTGTGCAGGCAACAGTGAAAGCAATTTTATCTGTACCAGTAATGACCAATGTTGCAGTTAAGTAACGCATACAATCGGTATGTAAGCATGAAACTGGTATATTTGCTGGAATGTTTAATCTGTCAGTGAACACGCAGGTCAACCGTGAAATGAAATGCTAAAATGTGTTCCTGATCAAACTTTGTACTTCTATTCTTCCTTTGTTCCTTCACGAGTTCGAGGAAAACTGGAATTTCAGATATGCAGCTGCTCTGGGACATTTTATGGATGAAGGAATTGAAATCTAAAACACCATCAATAAGTCTAACATCAGTTATAATTTATATTTGCCGAAAAAATTCAGACCAGAAAGAGAGACAAGGCACGGGGTGAATTTTACAATATCGTGTTTCCCTAATATTACTGCTTCTGCCCCAAACACTTGTCAATGTTTTGGTTTAACTGATACGGTGCTTTCTGAACCCTCTGCTTTTGTCTTTCCTTAGGCAGAAAGATTCCGTGTGTGCATAAGTTTTATCGTGTTCTCATACCGCTCAAAGGCAAACTGTTTTTAATTCCCCCCAAATAGGCATCAGTCAAACAACCTCCCCAATATTCTTCAATATAATCGATGTGAAATTCTTTATTTGAGAATGACTTTATTGATAAATACATTTGGAATATTATTGAAATATAATATTTTGCCAAGGATATGATTGTTATTGCTCTATGTTGGCAGATGGGGACAATAGGAAGTTATCCACAGTCAAAGAAGAATGAGGCCTTTTCGGAAAGTACAGAGACTGTACTTGTCTCTCACAATTTGTGGACATACCGTATTTCGCTTCCAACGGGCACTTTTCTGCACCTCTGGGTTTTTTTTCTGCACCTATAACTGTGCATCACCACAGCATGAAGATCTTTCTTTTATATTAAAAAAAATTGCTGCACATCATATTCGTGCCGTTATGTCTTTTGTGTGATGTAGATCCAGTGACCAGACAAGAGATTGGATGAACATACATAGAACATACAATGAACATCTTACAAGCGGGAATGGGGCATTCAATTGTGAAGGCCCTCATCACAGTATAAAGGCAATTGCGTTCTTATACAGAACTGATACAGAGGTTCAGTTGATTTCATGTGGGATAAAACTAGAATCAGGTTTAAATCGCTCATGGCCTGTGTTTGTCCCTGGATCCAAATCCCAAGCTAAATGCAGGATGATGATAAAATGTTGTCAAGAGTTGAGACTTGCTGAATAGGATGATTATGGTGACAGTGTCTGCCAGCAGAGTCATTTTTTTTGTAACTCCAGTTTTCAGGATCCGATTCCTTCTAAAGTGTGTTGGCAAATTAAAAAGTGATATGGAGGCAAATCTTGATATGATCGAAATAAACCTGGATCGAAAGGGTGGGCAATCTGTTTGAGGCGTTGCCTTGAATTTGAAATTTGAAACGGTATCGTGGAATTTCTTTTAAAAAAAAGTTGCTGTTAAAGGGAATTGGGGTTTATCTCGGGGGGGGATGCCGACTAAGGGGGGAGTCACTGCAGTTTCCTTAAAAATGAATGCAAACACGAAAAGTAAAATCGTCTGTTTGATATTAAGGGGGGGAGGGAAAGCCCAGAAGGAATACGATCGCACTGTAAGAGAATAAAACACGTTAAGCTGTTGCAACATTTTCCAACCCTTACATTAGTGACAAATTTCGTTGTGCCCGCTTTTCCGTCAATATTATTGAGCAGATTCTGTTAAGGCGTTGTGATGTGATATATTGGCAATAACAATAGCAGTAGATGACATCCGATTATTTGCTTAACCTAACCTGGAACCTTAGCTTTTATAGTATTTGTCCGGTGCGGAAAACTGCTGAAAAGATTCACTTGAAGGCGATTATAACTTTTGGACCTGAGTGTTGAATGTAATGTCACAGCGGTACCCACTTCTGTCCATCAAGTAAATCCACTAAATTTTCAAAAGAAGCGCAACCTTTTCTCACTTTTTTTTAAGGAAGCTTTACCGTAAGAGTGCAATTTCAAGATTTTGAAAAGAAAATTACGAAATGCAAAAATTGTGCTCCCCCGTAAGTTTGATTTGCATTCGTTCAGAATATTTCACATATCACATTGTGGCTGTAAAATGCCACTTTTTAGTGACTGAAACTTGCTCTTAGGTAAAGCATATTTACGTTGTACATAAAAATCAATAGTTCATTTCATGTATACCTTTATACATCCAGATATTTTATTCGTATCTTATTGCAGAACAAGTCGTATTCCACCCTTGAAGCATTTCTATAAAACGCGCAACATTTTTTTCACAAAAATCAATTGGTGTTTTTAAAATGGTCAAAGTAAGTTGCACAAACATTATATTTGTAGAGCAAATGCAACTTAACAATTTCCATGTACTTTGTTGCTTAAAACACATTAAATAGCCCATCATTCAGTTGACGGATTTGAAAATTTGTAACCAGCAGTACATAGCGATGCTTTGGTAAATGAACTGGAGCAAAGTTGAGCTTTTGTTTATAAAACAAACCGAGACCTTTTCCGATACTAACTGTACAAATTGACCGATGGAATGGGATTTGGAGATGCGGAGGTTTTTTCATATGCAAACTGTACAAATAGTGTGGGATTTGGGCATAATTATTATAACTGAATAACAACTTGCACCCGCATCGGGGATCCAAATATACCCAGGGTCCCGCCATCTGATTTTAAGGCTGTGTAACTATTTCTTTTCAAATCAATATGTTTGTCAGTTAAATCTAATTGCTGTGTAATCGGACGTCGACCCCTCCCCAAACAAACGCACGTTATGTGGCCACCTGCAGCATTGATTGGTTTTGAAAGCGAGTCACTTTTAAAGAAACTTCAATGTTTTTTTGCTCGTTAAAGTTAATCCAGAACAGATTGGTCTGCTACCAGCATCTGATCTGCCATCTACTTAGACACCCAGGCCCTAAACTAGCCATAAAATGGAAGCCCTGAAAAGCTCTGTGAATTGACAAGTCGATAAGAGTGTTCAAAGGGAGAGATTGCAGTGGTCTTTTGGGTGTTATCAGAATATGACAGACGTTTTTTTTGGGGGGGTGGTAAGGAGATAAATCATGAAATCTTTTGAATGGCGAATGGGAATCTTTTCCTGGCCTGGGCTAGGCTGGTTTCTCTTTTTCTATACAATATGTAGTAAAAAAAAACATACATGAATATGTCGAGCACAAAAAGAACTGTCCAGGTTCCAAGTGTTCGACTGTCCACGGAAATTACTGGGTTGTGTGAAACGCAGAGGTTACTATTTTGCACTATATTTCTCAGCTCAAATCCTCCCAGGAAATGATCTTTCTCTGATGCTGAAAGGGTATCTGATCCAGAGATTTAGGAATGAAGTCTAGTCTCCAAACTGCATCTGCCACATATCTGAAATCCCTTTTATTCATAAACAGTAACTTCACCCCAACCCATGTTGATTGAATCCCCCCCTGAAAATCCGCATTTGCACAGGATTTAAACATTGCGCCGTTTCGTTCCACGGCGATTTATAAACATTTGTAGCTGGAAATAGCATGTTTTTAATTGCAGTCGGATCCGAGTGTCAAAGGTGAAAAAAGAGGTTTGGCTAAACTTCACTGTCTGTGCAATTGATTATCGAAACGGCAATGATAAATGGTTTGTTATCGTAACGCATCGCTTTCTATTTGCTCAACAGACATTCGCTTCCCAATAACACATTTCTCCTATTTTGTCATTTCTGGTACTGTTCATGATGCACAAGGAAGTGTGAGTAAAGAACTCCTTCTACACACACCCTCTGTTAAGTAAAGCAGAACAACGTTATCCTTAAAAAAAGAAACCCTTTAAAAATATGTGTTGTGGATTTACCCACTGCGGTGAACGGCTTAACTCGCTGCAAAGTATGAAAGCGCAACGATGCTTTTAAACGGTGAGGGTTTGTACGAGTCATCAAATGGAACAACTAAGACTGCAGACCCCGACAGACTTAAATGCAGTCTCACAAATGTTTATTGAACGTGATTGGGTTTCCTGGCGATGTATCTGCGAAGCCAGGCTGCTGCTAAACTTTATATGCATAACAACCGATGCTGCCCTCCCATCGTAAAGCAACTTTAGTGTTGATACCGAGATCAGATACAACCTACCATTGGCACTTTCTCCGTGAAGAGTTGCTTTCCCAACGCTCTCGTGTTGCTCGCTGCTTTCCATATTGATGAAGGCTTGAATGCGTTTGGAAGAGTTCTTGCTATAGAACGGTCCTCCCTCCATGCTTTCCATAACTTGCTCCAGAGTCTCTCCTGCTCCCATGTAGTACTCATTCCCCTTCGACTGATGACCAGCCATCGAAAAATTCTCACTCGTAAATTCCATAATCATCTAAACACCAAATGATCAGATGGTTTTGCTGAGAGAAAGCAGACGCTGATTGTACTGTATTGGGAATCGGTTTGAACTTAAATGTAAACTGTCGATTGTCGTTGTGGATAAGGTTTCTGGAAACTGCTCTATATAGAGTAAAAGCAACAGGCATCTGACTGCAGCCTCCTCCTATCCTAATAAATATACAAATCCATGAGCAGTTCCCTCCACCCACAGGCCAACCCCTCGCAGCAAGGGAAAGACGTTGTTAAATTGCTCTGTGTATAGATATGCAAGTTTGACTTTTTTTTGCTTCATTTATCATAGTACCGTTTTATCTGTCACTATCTGTCTATTTATCAAGTATCCCATTTGTTTAATTTCTCTCTAAAAACAAATCACGGTTCTAAATCCGCTGCTATCTTGTCTGTTATATTTCGATAACAGTGTTGATTGCGCCTTTATAGTCCTCATCAGATTTCTGCTGTATCTGGGATGTCTGCGGTTTGTGGAGTGCTTTATTTACTTCGTTGTGTTTTGGAGGATTACTTTGTGCGTGTTTGTTTTGCCTTTGTTGTTGTTGTTGTTTTTGTTGTGAAGATCGTACATCTCTGTACAGACAAATGAAAAGTAAATACAATACAATTTACTATACATTTTATATAGCGCATTTCATGTCTCAAATCGCTTAAATACCTGTATTTGAAGATTTTAGTCTGTCGGTGTGTATCATAGGTGCTTGGAAACTCATTGCCAGTTAAAATGCTCGAAAAAGGTGAGCTGGTTTATAATAGTCATTAAGAATATTGAAAAAGCCTTTACCAACGCAATGTTTTTGTTTAGATAAACGTTCTTTTCCCACTTGGCTCCAGCAGAGAAACTCCAAAGGGAACCGTGAACTTTGTCAAAGTTGTAAATGCAATTTAATGAACCAGAGAAAGTTACCTGGACAGGACTATAAATTGGTATTTGTGTGTCTTAATTCCCACCCCTTTCAAAATATTGTGAGTAAAAGCTCATCATGTTCTGAACAGGAATGCTTCATACATGCTTCAGTGGATGGGCCATTCCCGAAGGCACTTTTTTTGTGGGCAAATCTGAAACTTGACAGCATATTTGCTGCAGTCCTGAGACTTGGCACAATGTTGATTGAAAAAGCTATTCTCTGACCCATGGAGTCGTGGAGCAAAGACTAGCGATTTGATGATGTATACACATCGCTCACTCAAACCGCAGCCTTGAATTCCATCTATTACCGCTCTCGACATGAGCCCAAACTGTATTTACTATAAATCTAACCTGCTTTTCCGCCATCAATCGATCGTTAAAACAAAGCACATCAAACGAGGACATTTCTCTCAAAACTGGGGGGGGAAAAAAACCGAGGTTAAGAAAGGTGCTCTAAATAATTTCACAAGGTTACATGTCAACTGGCAACAACGTGAAGATTGCTATCCAGTTAATAGCTGCTTCAAGTTGTACATCAACTTTTATTGACTATGTTACAGTTTTCCCAATAGAAAAACAGAAAACTAGACAGTTATTAAATGGAAACGGTCTTTTTGAAAGAAAAATCAGCAGCAAAAAAACAATCTAATGCTTCGCTTCCCCATATCCCCTTTCCGTTCCTTTTGAATGTGTCCAAAAAATTTTAAGCAGTGGTCCCTGTGCTGATTTTTATTTTGAAACAAATTGCACTTGGATTTCCTGATAAACCTCTACAGATTTTGCAAACGAAGCTAAAGGGATAATTGCTCATTTAAAGGGGCTTTGTCGTCAGGAGCGTTTTGGCTGCGATTCTCCCATCAAAGCAAAATTATTACTCTTTAATGATTCGCATCGCATATTTTGTTTTCATCAGCAGGTTACTTATAGTTAGCTGTTTCCCCCACCTCCACCACCTCGCCCCCACCCCCTCGTTAATTCATCCTCTCACTTTATTCTACAGCATGACCTATCATTCATAACTGAGGTATTAATTTATTGCACTGTTTGACATTTTAATCGTGGACTTTGCGCAGATGGTTTTGATTTATTTATTCTGTACCCCGTTTACTGGAATAATCACCGTTCAAAACTCTGAATAGTTTTTTTTTCGTACGCAGAAAAAAAAGAACAATCCATTTGGCTAACGTTTTGTGTGAGTGAGTGTTCGTGTTGGAATTATGTTCAGGGTTTTTTTGTGAAAAAAAATCTGTGTCTAGTTAAAACCTAAATGGGATGTAAGTGGAGATGTGTTCCTCCGAAACACATATTGATCACATGAATATAATCCATTTACATACTCCTTTAGATGAAACCACGTAAAGAATTTGAGACCCCTTTTACTGGGGAAAAAAAAGTGAGGCCGTGTGTTAACGTCTTTGCATTTAAATGCGTTTGTAATGAGGCTTAATAACAACTTCATATTTGACATAAAACAGCGAATATGAGAGAACGAGTCTTGGCAGTCCGACTGGATGTCTAGTGAGATAAGCACATTGGACAAGTTAAAACAAAAAAAAAGGAAAGAAACTCAAAAAAAACCTCCAGAGAAAAGTGCACGACATTTCTTGTGTAGCCTTCTGATCAGCGCAGTCTAAATCTACTTTGCTGATGCCCACTGTGAATTCCTAAACCATTTCTAGGGTTGAAGATTGTTGTTGCAATGCTCTCTAACTCGCCATCAGTGGCTCCATTAACCGGCGCTGATGCCAACGCACACAGTGAGCGTATAAGACACAAATCGCTTTGCTGGTTTTTATTGATGCAACATATCATGAGATCTTCCCCGAAGCTCAAGCTGTTAACGACGACCACGCACTTGGTGTACCTTTCACGTCGGGGTGTCGTCTCGTGGCGCTCACGGGATTTACCGTCAAGTGTAGTGACTGTGTGCTTTGTGCGCGAACACTTTGGCCTGAGCTTTGACCGTCTCTGGTGGACTTTCCTGGCGTTTTATTTGTTTAACGTTCGGGGTCCCAATGTGTTCATGAGCGAGGTAGCGTTCTCCAGCAATAGCTCGATGGATCGAGATCAATGTTCATCTCCACGGTCGCTTTATTATTATTATTATTATTATTATTTTTTCACGTGCATTTCGGTGCATTTTGCCAGTAAATCGACGTTGGGATTTTTGTTTAGTGGTGTTGCATGCAATCAATCGATGGTTGCTTTCGGATGATCACGAGGAGGATTATTTTTTTTGGCTCAGAGCAATATAAATCAGATCGAGAGAAATAGATAAAACGGGCAACACACACCAGAGTACATCCACCCGCAACCAATATTTAATCGTAAACCACTTTGATCGTATTCTCACGTTACATGGCTTGAGACGTGTAAATCAACAAGTCACTTTCTCACCAGACGAGTTGCACAGCAGTTCTGTTCTAATCCAGTCCTGTCTGTGTCAGGAACAAACCGAGACTTGGCAAAGATGTTGACACATCAGGACTGTGCCAGGAATTTGTTTGGATTATGTACGAGGTTTAGATTACATAATACCCACAAGTAGATGCAACACAGACAATAAAAAAAAAGGGGTGCAATTCGGGAGTGTGTTGTGTTTAATTCGCTGCGTCGCCGGAACGTTAAGAGGACCACTTGATGCACTGTTATAGGAACTCTTCAGTCCGCAGTTCAACCGTGAAAGATAATCCGAATCTGTCCTGCTTTTGGGAGGTTCCCCCCCCCCGACGATGGCAATGAACCAATTCCTGCATTTGTATCAATGGCCCTTCCTGTCATATGATGTGGTGCAGCTGAGAAACTCAGGCATTAAGGGTTATTGTTTGCCTCCCCCTCTCCTGCCACATCATGTAAAACCTGAGCAACATTTACAAACTGCAAGTGGACAAAAGGCTCCGATCAAACAACGGGATTTTATTTGTGATCTAAAACAAGTGATGTTGGGGTTACCAGATATAAAATAAGATTCGTTCTCTCGGATTATGATCTCCTAGAAATCCTCTTCCCTTGTTATGGCCTTTCACAGTCCATTTTTTCACCCCCCACTGCAAGTATCTCAATCCCCTCTATAAGCTCATGATTTTTAGCAACATGTTCTTTTCCATTCATAAGCGAATATTCTACACGTATTTTCCGCTGTTTCTTCCAACTTCGTATTTTAACCTCACCATTTGCAGATAGGATGGACAGCGTTACAAGAGCAGGGAACATATTCCAAGCTTCGTATGACTGTATATCGATGGGAGATCTTATACATAAAACAAGAAAACATCTAGTTTGACATAATATTCACATTTTCATTTAGTTGTCCTTGTTATAAAACTACAAATGGAACATTGCAAATGAATATTACCACTGAATGCCAGTCCCAATGCTGAGTTTTTTTTTTACACACATTTAATATACAATAGTATCTTATGTTCTTTTAACTCGAAGCCCTTCATTCCATTTTGTGGAACTCACTGATCGCCTGAAGCAGAGAGCTTATTTTTCGAACCTGGGCAGCTTGATATTTTCTTGCTTGTCAATTTCATCCCATTTTCCTTTCTCGAGGGCACAGACATTAGCTGGGATTGAGTTAGTTGGGCTCCGAGCAGCCTGAAGTCTCTAGGCCAAGTGGATAATCTACATGTGGAAGCCTTGACAGACTCCAGGCTACTTGGCGGTAGGGGTAGAGGGCACAACCGAGCTCAATGTCCACCCGTACATGCCCTTTCCAGCAGAGGGTTAATAGTGGAGATAAGGAGAGAGAATCCTTGCTGAATTTCCCCCTCCCAACCCAGCGAAACACAGAGGATTGCAGCTCGGGGGGTAGAACGAGATCAGCAAACCCAGCGGCCTTAGATTCATACTTGTAAGGTTTTGATCTGCGTGACCAAACCCTACACCAGATGCGTCTTTATCTAACTTTTAGTAAGCCATTGGGATCACCCGATATTTACTCCTACTTGTAAACATTGAGAACAAACCTTTTTTAACAGAACCCTAATGCTATGACTTCAGTGCTCACATTCCTCAACGTTGCTTGTCAGGAACTTGATTTTGTTTGCATGAATGAACATATAGAAGCCAATGAAACTGCATCCACAATAATGAGTGCTCTGTTTCTGAAACATCTCGAACTACTTGAGCTGTACCAAATTTAGAAAGTCTGTGAATACATCTGTGCAGAGTTCAAAGTGTGTATTCCATGACCCCATATGAGGAGGCCATGGTGGACTTGTTCAGAAGGGAAACCTTAGCAGGTGTAAAATGGGGAGGTTACTAAAAGCGTAGAAAACTATAACTGAATTGTGATATTCTATGAATTGACACATATATACCTCTACACACTGAATGTGTTGTACAAGCACACCACAGTAGATATAATGACAACACTGCAGTTGTGTGAGGGCAGTGGAACAGTGCAATACCATATCCAAATGGTGCTGTGCTTAAGATTGTGGCATCTATTATTCTCTTTGCAGAACAAGGAAAATTCAATAAAGCAGAGGTGCACCACGCAGCATAGGAGGAATATGAATTATGTCAGCAATTAATATTAACACCTGTACCAGATGGTGTGTACTGCAAATAAGTTTCACTAACTGCATGACTGACCATGGGTTAAATAATCAAATTTTCATGAGCTTTTTCAGCTGTGAAATGTAGAAAGAGTTCCTTCTTAAATGTCTTTAACAAAGCTTTGACAAGCTAAATAGGCTTTTTTTGCTAAAGATTTTAACACTGGTTCTGAGGTAAACAGATAATTCGTCCATTGACAGTCTCTTAACACATTTGGGAAGACATTCCACCTGGGTCCTGATTTACTCTATTTCTATAGTATTTCAGATACATGAAAAATTTGACAAACTGTTGAATTCAGTCTTAACTCTGAAGCCAGTTTTCTGTAGTTCTTCTGTACTTCCTAAAAGATCTTTACCAAAACAAATTCTAAATTAAGGCTGTATTTAAGAATTTGCCTAATTCTGGATGTTGTGAAATGCTACATAAATCTGAGTAAAACTAGATCCAGGTGGAATTTCTTCCCAGTTCCACTTCTGCTTGAGCACAACTACTACATTATATTGTTGCTAAAATTGGAGAAATCTGGAATATAGGAGTCTTGTGTTTTTGATAACGCCTTGTTTCTCCATTTAGAATGACAGTTATGATGATTTCGTGATTTCAGTTTTTTTTATTGATGATGTACTTAACTAAACAATATAATGTAATACAGTACAGAATAGCACAAATAAAATCATACAAGATTACTTATTGTAGCATTGCTAAGCACATTTGCAGATCAAAGTCTTAGAAATATACATTTTGTTAAACTAATTTGCCAGCATTAAATTCACAAAAACATTCAATTGAGTTCATTATCTTGAAGGCAATTCTGATTAAAGGGGAAGACAAAAGTAGCATTTACTCCAGAAAATAGTTGTAATTTTAGTTACTATTTAAGTTCCATAACATCCATTCACAGTTTTGCTTGAACTGGAACTCATCTGCACAAAATAGGAACATACAGCACCAGGAAAGAACATTGTGGTCTTGTCTACCTGGTCTTCAATCAAAAATAAATATAAAAGGAAATAATCAGTAAAAATCCTACAAGGTTGGCTAGGATTACATACCAAATAAATTGACTTTGTTTAATTAAAGCAATTTTCAATAAGTTTATTTCTATGTATATAAACCATGTTGATTGCTAAGTTAAATGGCATCTAATAAATCAAGGCTAGTTTATTGTTAACATTGCATTGTGGATTTATTTCCCTCATGAGAAGATCTGATAATTATTTAACTTGGGTGAAATACACCCAGAAATATACATTTGTTCATGTCTAAATGAGTAAATGACAGTAGAAAATAATTGAAAAGATTTTGGTTACAAATCACTGGGCAATTACCTGCAAAATGTGCAGTACAAACAGGGACTGAGGACTCTGGACTCTCCACTCTGGACTTCACCTGGAGAATGTGGCTTCTAAATCATGTGATTCATCTCCACTGCAGTAGAAACCCAATGGCTTACACTGGGCTCACTCCAAAGGAGATCTTCGAATGGTTCATATTTAATGTCATTAAAGAGCCGATTTAGTAACACCCAATTTCTGTCCATCTGCCAAAGTACAATTCAAAGTGATGTAGAGCAGGCTTCCCATTCCACATCACTATTCTGCTGAGTGTGATGGTACTGGGTGCCATGTGATGAGGTGTTAGCACTTATTTTGCTACTGGAGTTGCTTTATTCTACCGACATCCATGCATTTACTTTGTGAGGTGACCAGTATTTTGTGGGTCAGTGATTTTTTTCCAGGCATAGTTTTTGAAATATTTCCTTTATGTTCATATTACAATTAGTATCATTTTCAATAGATCAAGTAATCTCGTCGAACAATTGTTTGTTTCATTTTACTGCAAAGGGATTTTAAATTCCTATGTATGGCAAGCTGCATAAACAGGCTATGATTCCTGACCTCTTTGCCACAATATTTGTAATCACTAACTAGTCTATTGATATTTCACTGCTATATACAATCCGGCCAAAGTAATTAGAGTGGTCTCCCTCGCTTCTTCCCACTTCCCCAACCTGTACTCAGGTTCACTGGGTTGTTCCGAAGGGATATGGGCTCCCTCTTTGCAGGTGCAGAGCCAGTCTTCAATTGTTTGGAAACTTCTTCTTAGGAGAGATTAAAAATATACTGTTATACAGGAAATATTTGATCATTGCTTAAGAATTACAGCACTTCAAACCATTTATTTTTGCTGATAATATCTTCAGTGTTTCAAGTTATTCCAACACTTAAATCAGTATCTCAAAAGCATATTCTGGTATTAAAGCATGGATCTCGCTGGTAGATTTGAAGAATGTACATAGTATTGCAGATTGATACATTAAACACTCAGCACTGTTAAGTAAATTTATAGTTCAAATTTTGATGGTGCTCAAAAATGAGTCCATAACTGGTGGTAGTCTACAGTGTGCTCCCACTGCAATGTGAAAGATATACCATCAGTTATGTCATTTGCCAGGGTCCACACAATAAAAGAACACACATGAAATACAAGTGATGCTTTTAGAGACTGTTGCTACCAAACAACCTTGACTTTGCAGATACAACATATTTAATGAACATAGCTTTAAACCACATCAACATTACAGTAATGAAAGCAGCCGTTGTTTTCGGATGTATTGGTTGTACCTATCAACACTGCCACAAGCATTTGGTGATCAATTTAACAACAAATCACACCACTCAAAACTATCAGAGCAATAAGTAGCATCCTCTAAATTCCACAATTGTTCAAACAAGGAACACTTTGTCTTTTCCACTGATTTTATTTCAATCAACATGAAAAAACAATTTGTCAGGACTAAACAAAAAAGTCAAAGCAGACACTCTACTATAGTACCTCAAATCAGATTATCCTATTTTGTGCTGCCTGTTTAATCTCGCCATTGAGATGGCCTGTGCCCTTCTCCTTGTGTAGTATCTTTGTCATGCTAGACCTTAAGCAAAATCCTGTCAGAAGGGCAGCTTTCATTTCAAATGGATCTCTTGCCATTTCCTGTCATGCCTTAGCCTTTTTTTTGTGTGTCCGCAGAATGACCTCTTCAAACATTTACAGCTGCATTTTTCACGATACCCAATTCAGGGAAAAAGAAGACAAACTCAAAGTAGAATAACTATAAAATGGATCTGAAGCACTCCTTATATATTGAGGAGGTTATACTGCTTGCATTGCCAAAATAACCACTTAATAACTTGCAGGTCAAAACCTTTATTTCCTGTCACAACAAATCTTGAAGTCATGCATTGAAAGCTTGACATGTGACATTATTTATATATCATATATATAATATATATATAATTTTTTAAAAAAGATTGGAACCTCAATTACCTGCCATATGGACTCTCTCCTGGTTAGTAACTGAAGTTCCACTTTGATTTTCTTTTAAACTCGATAAAAAGGCTTCTCTTGTATTTTTATACGATACTTTAAATAAATCATGTTCCTGGCTTCATATATAGGATCTGATTTCTGACGCCACTGCAACTCAATTATAATTACACATTGCTGCATTAAAACTATGACTAAGATGTTCTAACCATCAAACAGTGAATTAAAGGAGGTTGGTCTGTGTTTAACCAGTCAAACGATGTCCCCGCTATCATTGCAAATTAAGTCCTAACATCTATGAAATAGTAAATGTTACAAGAGATTTTACCAAGCATCTGTACAATTGGTCAAATGTGACTGATCAATAGCCTGGTTATTGCAAGCAATTCCTGTGAATTAAAGTGTCTCCTTGCCCTTCACATAGGAATTAAAGTTTATTTCCAATACATCTGCTAGTCTGCTCTGTTTGTTCTGTGTAGCAAATCTTTTGATACATCTATAGAATGAGATTTCCCATTCAATGTAAAACAAATGCAGAAAGTAATTATTTTAAAGTTATTTTGTCTTTTTCCCATGTAAATTGGTATTATGGTGTGAACAATGCAGTACAACAGTAATGAAATGCCTCAGGCTTTCTGTGAATGCAGACAGCAACATACAGTGAGCTAACCAGGATCTTAAGGGTGAATAGTGCAAATCAGTGGTGTGTCCTGGTTAGTAACTGACTTTCCACTTTGATTTTCTTATAAGCTGTGCGGTTTACAATGTATGAAAAAGGGAAATGTCTTGAAAATGAATCATGTTTGAATTATGCTTTTTGTTTAGACTATTACACATGAAAACAATCAGTTATGGGGTACCACAGTTTTAAATTCAAATGTTGTATGCCACAAGAATACTTTTCCTCTCAAAATTGCGAACTATGTTGCAATTCATTTTGCAAATGATGGATATGCAGGTAGTGAGGTGGAACAATACACTGTATCACAGAGGGTAGGACGTGCCACATAGAGTGAAAAAACGGCATTCAAGTTAACGGGATCTGCTCTTGTTTGCCTCTGGCACTGGAAGAAGATTAGGACCAGGTGACCTGCACACTGTCTGATCAGGAAGTGGCATTTGACACAAGATCCTTAAAAAAGGTGAAGCATTAAAAGGGTCATCTTAGTGCTAGAGAGCTGATCTGTAGGAATAAAACGTAATATACATAAATATGTATGCATGTATGGGTTGATGGCAATAAATCTCAAGAAAATAATCATTAGTAACTGATTGGTAGTTTTTTTTTGAATTAACAAAATATCAATATAAATGATGAAAATTCTTCACTTCCAAAAGATATGACATCGAGCAGGAAGATAATAGTTTTAAAGATGGTGACCAAAAGCTCGGTCAAAGAGAGGAGAGTTCAGAAAGTTTTGAAGATGGGAGTAAAAATTAGCAAGGTAAAGAGGTTTTGGATGAGAGTTACAGATCATGGCACCATTGCTGGTGCTGAAGAGTTGTGTATCCTCAATATAGATCAAGAGAAATATGCCCATCAGATAGCATCCAGTGGTTTAAGATGACCGCATAGCTGCCCCGCTGAGAGTATCCAATATAAACAATGCAACTTTGCTCAATTTGGAATTCCGAACATGGGTTAAAGATTCAAATTGCATCAGGAGAAGCTAGTATAAACAAGGATGACAGTAAATGGAGTCCATTGTAATGCACACTTTTATCCTTCATCATTCATCAGTCCAGCTCCAGGCACTATTCTTTTGAATGTACTTACTATCTATGTTGGTAGCCTTCACCCAGACAGCTACATTGTGGTATACACACACACACACACACATTTCTGTATAGTTGAGCATAGGTCCACTCAAACTGTATGTCTGAATGAGTTGCACATGATTTATTTCCTTTTCCTTTTTAAAAAGTTTGAATAAAATACATCAGCGCAGATGTTTAAAGAAAGGTCTAAATGACTTTATTTTAGTATACACAAGACTTTTAGGAATTTGTAAAATCAAGTGTATAATTTCTCAGTTAAATCATTTTTCTATCAACAGACCTCATTCAGTATGTCGCTGGTCTGGCATAACTTTGTATAAACTCAATGTTGTTTTTCATCCCTCTTCCTGTTGCATGTCATGGAATCACCCATAACCACCCTACCTTCACAGAAGTTATTGAAAATTATTTAGTTTATAATTGACAGCTTGCAGGTTTATTGTTATTTCATTCTCTAATATTTCAGTCATTTAGGGATGAACATTACAATTTAGAAAAGAAACACATACAGAACCTGAACTTACTTGCCGATCCTGTTGAGTTCAAGCGACTCTGATTTAATCCATCACCTAATTGAATTATACTGCTACCACTGCTCACAGATCCAACCTCTAAATCCGGTTCTTCTCTACCTACAGGACTTGCCTAATGGAAACAAAACAAAACTTATAATAACAATAATAATAATCCTTGCATTTGATATAGCGCTTTTCACATCGGGAGGACGTCCCAAAGCGCTTCACAGAACACGCTGTAAAGTGAATTGACTGCATATTTGTGGGCGAACGCGGCAGCCAATTGCGCACAGCAATGTCCCACAAACAGTCATGGATTGAAAATGACCAATTTATTATTGTTTTGGATTTTTGGAGGGATTATTATTGGGCGTGTGGATTAAGGAAACTTGCCCAAGGTTTCGCCCTCTGCCTGGAATTGAACTCAGGTCTCTTGCTTGCAAAGCGAGTGCTCTAACCACTGAGCTACAGGACTCCACGAGTCCTGTATATTCTTGAAACATATCATGAAATCTTATTTAAGTGAAAAATGCTAATCTCATCTCATTAGCATGCCTTAATTGTTAGTAATGCAGCATGCTATTTTCATTAGCGTTTCACAGTGACCAACACCAAATTAGCTTAGATTTATTTTCTATAAACTCTATTAAACTTTTTATCCACAACACCCTAAAATTAACCAATGAGTGTAGTCTGCCTGGAAACCTCCTAGAAGATCCATATCAAAAGCATAAAGTAATTAACATATTCATTCATAGAGTGATAATACATACATACTTCATACATTCAATGACATACATACACTGTTATACATAAAATAACATTAATAAGCAATCACTGTACATGAACACACCTTTTGATAACAATCTACCAGGAAACAACTTGCAAATTGTTTCTACAAATAACAAGCAATGTTATATGAAAATCAACACAGTGTCAGAATCTATGGAGTATAGAACTATGAATATTTAAAGCTAGAAGGAAGTTCTTACCACGAGTTGAACTCGACCACCATTCAGTATTTCTGGGCCTAGCTCTGGCAGGAAATGGTGGCTGGAGAACCACAAGAGAAACAAACAAAAGATAGTAAGACTGACGTGTTCATGTAAACACTGACTTATTGAACTGCACACATTTCAGATCATTGTAAAAAGATATGGCTTTAAAAATAAAATTGTATTACAGTAAACTCAGTCTCACATCAGTAGTTATTTACATACATTACACCCCCAAATTAACTGTACACATCAAGTAAGTAATGCTTCCATATAATGTACAATCTAACCGGCCTACGTCTGAAATAATGTATTGTTACTCACACTTTTAGTAAACTGAGCAAAGAATCCTGCTCCCCCTCTCCACCCCATCCAAGGACAACTCTGTTGTCACACCATGTGTTAAAAGTTTCAATATTACTTTATAACTCTTTCACATTATTAGTTTTGCAACTTTTAACTCAGCACATCAGTAAGACAGACAGTAACATATCTTGCTATAAGGTGGGTTGTAAAATCACAGTTACTGAATTTCATTCAATGTGCTGCAAATACAATCTTTAGAAACTGAAAATTTTTAAATAGGAAATGGCTTTGCAGTCTGTTTTTGAACTGTGTTTACAATTGGATTAATAATGTACTTTTGTGGACCACAAATCCCATCAATACATTTCAACAACCTGATGATACAAGATAAATGTGATTGATACAGTCATTATAGTCCAGACACTTTCTGATATTTGTCAACCGATCATTCTTACTTTTTATATAGTCAACTGCTGTTCAGTTTGAATTTAATCAGCAACAAATCTAAAGAAACTAAATAAGAAATTGTGCTTTCTACATCTGTAGACAGCCTGGTATTCAATACCCACATGTGACTTACGTTTACCATCCTCTATAGTAAGTGATATGCACATTTATAAAAGCATTGTTCAAATATTGTTTAATCAATTAGAAGCAAGAACATGAAGCAGATATCCTCGCAGTGTAGCCCTTTTTTCTATTAGTACTATATGAATTGAATTCGGATTTATCCTTCATGTTCACTTATTCTGCAAGTTCTCAAAGTAAACTAAATGAAGCCGATTAAAGTTAAATCTAAAGTGCTCAGGTTCAATAACAGGCTGGTAGAATGGGGACTTTACTTTTCTAATTCTGTTGCCAGATAAACGTATGTTACACAAGAGCATGAGGTAGTGAATTGTATTCTTAATAAAGGAGCAATTATCCAATTTGGTTGAAATTCCAATAAAAATATTTATTAAGCTGGCAGGTTATGAGTTTTTATATAATGCACAATTGTCACTCAATTGGATAAATGAAAACAAGACAACAAAAAGTTCCACAGTAACAGAATGCACATGATACCTCTTAAGAAGCCTGAGGGGTGCCAAAGACATTTTATGCAGCGTGTCTAATGGCTCTTCAGGACTAGTTATGGCACGCATTTAGCTGCAAGATATTGTGAAAGAAAGTGTGCTTTAGGTTTAGAATCAGTGGACTAGGACCCACCACTTTAGCTGACTTTAGTAAGGTGCATTTGAGGAACTTATTTTGTACAACCCAAGGAATGGGAATCTAGGATAGTTCAGTCTCCATACTGCTCCCTGTTTGCCTTCTGCGGAGACAGCAGTTCTATTATAGAACATAATTTTGATAGGATCCCAAACCTCAGTAGTTGTGTGAAGCGCTATGAGACTTCCTCCTCACATGAAAGGCACCATATAGATGTAAATTGTTGTATTCTCAATCACAATGATGCAAGAATAGAAGGTGAAGTTACCCAGATGAGGTGGGCAGGAGAGAAGGATGAATCCCTTAAGATGACTATTGAAACGCAATCTGGAAAATGCAATTAAAGTACACTGGCACTTACTAAATGTGAAGGATCAGAGATTACAATCTGATAAGCAGTATGAATACACATGATTAGTGCTCTAGTCACTTTGTTGAATCTCAAATAAAGTGAAATGTTACAGAATCTCCATCTGTAAAACTAGTGACGAAAAATAATAAAACCCATTTTGTTTCTGTGTTTGAATTTATTTGAATTTATAACGGTAAGTGGTCTTTTTAATGGTATATTCGGGATATATTATATTAGGGATATTATGCTATATTAGGGATACCAACAGTTTCAGGAAAGATGGAACTTCAACTTGAGTTCAGAATGGTTATGAATTTGTCTATCTTAGAAATGTGAAGAGTAAATTTCTACCTGGATCTAAATTTATTCTATTAATCTAGCATGTCAGTGTGTGCAGAATTCTTAAAAAAAAAGCTTGTGGAAAGACATCCTCAAAATTAAGGATTATATTTCAGAGTTTTTTCAATTCTGGATGCAACAGTAGAGTAAATATAGATTAAGATGGAATATCTACCCATTTAAAATAAAATTAATTTCCTTTGTTTAATGAGAAATAAGATCTAAATAATGTTCATGACTGTAATTACAAATATTTGTTTGTTTAGTCAAGTTTAATAGAATTCACTAGTTCCTGAGCAGAAATAAACCACTTAACTATAAACAAATCCATCAGTGCCATTTTACTTCAGCATTCATTCCAGTCAAATGCAAAACCTCTTATATTAAATTCCTTTGCTACTGACAGTCTTGAATTCGATATGCAACTGACTTCTGGGCAAATTTGGTGTTGCTTTAAAGCAACAACTAGGTATTGTAAGACATACGAGAAAATCTGACAAGAGCACCTCTATTTACATAGCAAGCAATTTACATGGAAGCCTGGTTTGTTTGTTAAACCGGAGAGTAAAGTATCTGCACTTCACTTGAAAAGTTAACAAAACTTTCTTTCAGGCAGGTATACCCAATTATACCATATTTCCACTCGGTTAAAGGGTTTACAGACCGAAGGGCTTGACTACAAGAACTGTTTGGAAGTGTATTTATGCAGTGGAAGAAGCCAAAACATGTTCTGAAAGTACAGAAAGTACCGTATATGTTTTATAACAGACATTTTAAACTATCCATTCACCCCAGGGGAAAATGGAAAAAAAGTTACCATCTTTGCATTTCGGCCACCAAATTCTCCATTACTGGGGTTTAGCTAAGTTTTGTCTCTTGTAAATCTGCCAGCACTGTGAAGCCAAAGCACTTTAGACCATTTGGAAGCCAACAGAAGGGTAGAGCTTGATGTGTACCTGGGAAGCTGCCACATTGTCTCCTGCAAATCTGCCAACACCGTAAAGCCAAGACAATTTACAGAGTTTGGAAGCTAGCAAAAGGGAGAACCATAACCCATGCCAAAGAAGCAGCAATACTATCTCAATTTATATGGAAAAGAACCTTGAGATACTGTATATAACTCAACCAATTTATCAATTCCATCAGATAGGATGGAATATAACACCATATACCCTGGCTCTGAGTCAGAAGATTGTGGGTTCAAGTCCCATTTTGGAACTTGGAACTCAGTCTAGGCTGACACTCAAATACAATCCCCAGAGAGCCTTGCGTTGTTGGTGGTGCCATCCTTTCGATGAGAGGTTAAACGGAGGTCCTGTCTGCCTTCTCAGGTGGATGTTAAAGATCCCATGGCACTATTTGACAATAGAAGGAGTTTCTCTCAGTGTCCTGACCACAATTCCCCAAATAAAACTGGTCATTTACTTCATGGCTGTGTAGTGAGTGGGACTTAGCTATGGGCAAATTGACTGCCGTGTTCAACTGCCAATACGGTCTGACTACATATCGCAGTATAATCCTGTGAAGCGCTTTGAGACATCATGATGACATAATACTCTATATCAAATACAAAGATTATATCCTACTAGTATATTCTGTAACATGATTTCTACATCATGTTTCTACATTTCTACATCAAATCTAAAATCGAGGGGATACTTTCATCCACCTCAGGCCCGTCCACAGCCACCCCCACATCACCTCTCCCTCATGACCCACCCATCGCCCCCTATACTCCTTCGACCCTATCTCTCCCTCCTCCCTCACCACGACTGTTGGCAAACTCAAACCCACCACCTGCTCTCTCAATCCCATCCGCACCTCTCTCCTTGTCTCCCAACTCCACCTTCTGGCCCCTGGTAAAAAAACAGCCGTCATCACCCCCATCTTGAAAAAATCTACACTGGACCCATCTCTTCTCTCCAGCTACTCCATCTCTAACCTCCCATTCCTCTCCAAGGTACTGGGACGAGTCGTCGCGTCCCAGCTCTGCTCCTTTCTTTCTCACCATTCACTCTTTGAACCCCTCCAAACAGCTCTGGACAAAGTCACTAATGAAAATTCTGAACATCTGTAATCAGGGCTCCCTCTGCCTCTTTGTCCTCCTCGACCTGTCTACCCCTTCGACACTATTGACTACTCCATCCTCATACAGCGCCTCCCTGCTTTACTCAATCTTCACAGACCTGCCCTTGCCTGGTTCGATTTCTATCTCACCGTCTCCACTTTTTTGGCTCTAATGGTTTCTCCTCCAGCCCCTGGAATGCCATGCCTGGCGTCCCCCAGGGCTCTGTCCTGGCCCCCTCCTCTTTAATATCTACATGCTTCACCTTGGTAACATCATCCGCAGACATGGGGTCAAAGTCCATATGTATGCGGATGACACTCAACTCTATCTTTCTGCCTCCACCCTCAACTCCAGGACCACTGCTGTCCTGACAGACTGCCTGTCGGACATCAAGTCCTGGATATGAGGGCAAATTTCCTACAGTTGTATGTGAACAAGACTGAGCCCCTCCTGATTGGCTCGCACCAGCGCCTCAGCACCTCAGGCTCTGGCAGCATCAACCTCCATGATTGCTCACTACAGCTCACCAAGCCAGTCAGGAACCCAGGTGTCTTGTTCGACCCTCAACTGTCTTTTCTTCCCCACATCCAAGCCATGACCCACTCTGCCTTCCCTCACCTCCATAAGATCGCCCGACTCCGCCACTACTTCACCCCTCAGGCCGCTGAAACTCTTGTTCATGCCTTCATCATCTCCAGGCTCGACTATGCAAACGCTCTGCTTGTCAGCCTTCCCAACTCCTCCCTCCACAGGCTGCAGATAATCCAGAACTCTGCAGCCCGTGTCCTCTCTCGCACCAAACTCCGTGACCCCATCTCCCCCACTCTCGCCCAACTCCAATGGCTCCCTATCCTTCAGAGGATCCAGTTCAAGATCCTGGTCCTCACCTGCAAAGCCCTCCATGGCCTCGCTCCATCCTACCTCTGCGACCTCCTAACCTCCTACCAACCCACCTATTCCCTCGGCTCAGCTGGCTCAGGCCTGCTCCATGTCCCCTGATCCACCCACCCCACCATTAGCGGGAGAGCCTTCAGCCACTCTGCCCCCAACCTCTGGAATTCCATCCCCCAGTCACTCCGCCTCGCCCCCTCATTTGCCTCCTTCAAGACCCTCCTCTTCGACCATGCCATCGGCCACTCCCCTTCTCCTCTCCTCCCTTTTCACACTTGACCCAAGCTTGGGTCTGAAATGCTGTACACTGTCCAGCACCTTGGGACGTTCTTCCGACATGAAAGGCGCTATACAAATGTAATCTTGTTGTTGTTGTTACATCAAGAGATAGCAGACACCACCCTTTATGGCCTTCCCGAAATATTCTATGAGATTCACACAGGTAAAGGTTTACGGAGTACCATAAAAAATAATGGATTATATTATGCTTATAGTCAGCATATTCCATGTCACTGGCTAAGCACTAGCTGATGATGGTATGTAATAGACTAGAATAAAGGCTTAGGACCCAAAAATAGGCATTACTCAACCGAGATTGTTTTTATCTGGTATGTCTGTTCTGCATTGTCAAACACCTTTAAAACATCAAGTAAGATCGCATAACTTGGTCCACACAATGAGTTGGTCCACGTAATTCCTGCATACCATGACAACACTAAAAAAATGTCTTCTATTAACTGAACCAAAGCAACCCTTTATGAATGCAACCTGATCCTATTCGGCTAAAGTCAACAGCATCGATTCCAGCTGGGAAGGCAAACATTTTTGCAAAAAAAAATTACAATCTGTATTGATAAAGGAGATCACACGAGAGGTTTGGAAGAAGAAGGCCCTTCGGCCCATTTGATCTCATCCTTTCAGAATACCAATCCTTCTGCTTTCCTATTACAGCATCAAGCTGTTTCTTAAATGAGTCCATTATGTGCTGGCCTACATCTGTATCTGTAACATAAGAGCCTTCCCCATGGTGGAGAATTATATATAATGATTTTTGTTGTGGGGTTTATTCAGATACTGAGTTATTTAAAGAGTTGTGCATGTATGGGTGCCTGCAATAGGTCACACAACTTATATAGCTCTTTGTAGATGTTACATAAAAAGCAATTGACATCTAATAGTATTTTAGCAATTTCCCAAGAGGCAGCCTATATGCAGTGTATTGCTCTTGCCTCCAGCTGACTCATCATGTGGGGCTGCACTCTTACTGCCTGATCCCCTACTCAAAATATTTAGCTTTAATCTGCACATTCCAATGCACATATAATGCACATTCTAATCTTACACTAATGAGAGTATTAAGTTAAAATCTTTTCTGTTTCAGTAACCACAGAAGTTTGGGTCAGTTCCTTTGGCAGTGCACATCTCGAGAGATCTAACCGCTGCTCCGAAGGAGGCAATAACCAGGTTATTTTTGTTCCAGGTGAAGAATATTAGATAACAGTACCTCAAACAGTACAATTGTTTTGTATTACAAACTTACTTTTGACACCCTGTGTGTCTTTTCTCATCTTTTTTCTAGGCTATGTGTGAATGAACATCAATTAATTTAATCTCCAGAGCCTATGATTAGGGAAGTTCGATCTGTAATTGTATGAATCCCATCAAGAACAAGCGTATAGGTCTAATTTCCAATAGAACGTCGTCACAAGCTTTGTCCACTGGGTGCAGACGAGTTCTACCTGACTACCTTGCTCAACTCAACTGCGTGGATGATATTAACTTTACAGGACTGAGTACTTTCTCACAGATAAGTCACAATCCTGGTCTAATTCCAAATTCTAAATATCCATACCAGAAAATGTTGAAACATCTATTGCTTTAGTTCCTATTGAGGTTGAGATAGTGAATTAATCCTGAAATATTGTTTTAAGGCACAATAAGGGATCTTTAAGCGAGAGACCTGGGTTCAATTCCCGGCAGGGTGAAACTTTGGGCAAGTTTCCTTACTCCACATGCCTGATAATAATCCTTCAAGATAAAAAACCCAATAATAAATTGGACACTTCAATCCACGACTGTTTGTGGGATGCGGCTATACGCAATTGTCTGCCGCATTTCGCCCACAAATATACAGTCAATTCACTTTACAGTCTGTTCTGTGAAGCGCTTTGAGACATCTAGAAGGCGTGAAAAGCGCTATATCAAATGCAAGGATTATTATTATTATTATTTAACATAAATCAAGAGTATTAAACATGCATCTTTGATTTGTTTAAAAGTGTGTGTGTGTACATGCTCGGACAATGTCCACAGCAGTGTGAAGAACAAATACAAATGGAACAACAGAAGCTATCAGTGGTCCTTTTTACATTGTAAGATTCATAATACATGCAGCCGACAAAGAAAATCTTACTTTTTCATAATTCTGGAACTGGTTGTTTCATAATCGACAACCTGTGTGTGAAGCCATTGATAGGTTAATTCTCTGCTTCTTCGTAGTCTGTCTGGTGAAGCTGGTTTTGAATCAGTTAATTCTCCTTTATGAGCTGAATCAAACAACACAGTAAATTAAGACCAATAATTTGAAACAAATCCAATTTTAAACTACAAAACCTGTTCAACTTTGAATACGCGCACATCAGAGAATTGAGATCATATAACTTTAATTGACTTCCAAATCTAATATTTTTTTACACAAAAAAGATTAGGACTCCAAAGGCATTCTGTTAGGTTATATTATAAACAGTATTCTTATTTCTCCTATATAAATATAGTGTTTCAGCGCTTTCTAAATCATGTTAATCTGCTGTAATAAGGAAATACATGTTTGAAGTCAGTCATTTGATTTCCTTATTCTGTGGTGGTAGTTTGAGAATCTAGTATTATAATGCCATCTTATTTTAACGACATGTGCATAATTTGCCTACTTAGAGTCACTACACTTGATAGCAAATTCTGTGAATTACTTTGAGACATTTCGATGACATAAGGTGTTATATCAAATACAATGATTATTATAATTGGCCCTATTGTTATGTTTTCCCTTCAATGTTCTCTTCTTTATTCTTCTTCCACATTCTCTCCTTTGTCCTAACTTGGTTATTCTAACTTTTGATTTTGCTTTTTTTTAATCCATTCTAAAAGTCTTTTTTTCTCCCATGTGGGTTTGTAACCTATACTCTGTTTATCTTCTTTCTTTTCTTCCTGCTCCGGTTGCTTTATTTAAGAAGATGGAAGCAGCTATTTATCAGAAGACCAATGATTGACAGAATAGATCAATCTATGATGTGATTTCCATATTCAAAGGAAGAGGTGGGAGCTAAAACAGACAGTCATCACCTGGTACCTTTCCCCCCCCACCCCCCTTACTAGAGGGGTATCAGCACCCAAATAAGTGATCTTAATCACAGTGATTCAAGGATTAAGATATTAACATAGATCAAGATAAAATCTATTCTCATCAGAACTGCTCTTTAATGAAGCACCTTATACTTAAACTAGTTGCCTGGACATCTTTTAGTTCCCCTTTGCTTCCATTGACTGCTGATTTACACATTATCTGTCGACGGATGCCCTCAGTAACTGGCCTCTAGATATCTGTTAAGTGCCTAAGTGTTTTTTTTAAAGTACCTGACTAAGTGTAGCAATCAATATTAAAAAAAGTCATCACTTGCTCCAATCTTTGAGACATGTACATGGGAAACAAAATAAGTTGTATAAAATATTTTTGAATCTCACTCAAGGGTTCCATATTAAATAGTACAGGCACTCTGTCTTCTTCTGAATTCCAATCTTCCTTGCTAATGGCAAACACAAGGCCAAAAATAAAAATGAATTAAAATGCAATTGTACAAACAGTTGACTGAATGAAAACGATGTACTGAAGAGCTGCTTTTATTTCTGCCCTTAGCTGTGCGTTTTAGATCACAACATACATTGCAATCCAAGTCACCATCATTAACATAGCCAGATTCATTTGCTAAAAGAGCTGATCGCCATACAATACAGACTTAAGAGCATGCAGGAATATGGCAGAAACTAAAGGATTCCGACACAGTCAGGACGAGTTGTAGATCGAGAATCAGAAGTCATGCTTGTTAGTCTGATCTCTCAAGGATCTCATGCAATCAGAGGCCACTGTCTCGGAGGCAGAGGTAATGTCAGCTATTAAAGAATGAAGTCATTCAGAGCTGTGTTAGTGACAGTCACTGAGGGTCAGGACCATCTGTCATTAATTTTCTTAAAAAGGAGAATAATAGATACTCTATGCAGTGGTTCGAAATCCTCCACTGAATAAACAAGACAAGGTCATCTGCAGGTTAAAATTTGATCTAAAAAGTCTTCAACTACTTGTGTACAGCACCATTACTTGTTCCAATGGACATCCTTACATCTTACATCTCTCTGCATTGATCACTATAAAAAATAGACTTTAGACTAGGGATATGGTGATTGACTGTAACTGTGTCTCAAAGCTAAGATTTCATTTTTGTAAAAATTAGTAGATGGGGAAATACTTCAACAATTACTGTGCTGTTATTCATGAAAGGGACCCAGATGCCCTGAAAGTTTAATGTGGCACACAGTAACAGAATACATTTCTGTTAGGCACGTGGTATATTTCGCCCAGGAGTCCTGGAGCTCAGTGGTCAGAGTACTCGCCCTGCCTCGCAAGTCAGAGACCTGGGTTCGATTCCCGGCAGGGTGAAACCTTGGGCAAATTTCCTTACTCCACACGCCTGATAATAATCTCTCAAGAAAAAAATAAAAATAATTTAGTCACTCAATCCACGATTCTTTGTGGGACACTGCTGTGCGCAATTGGTTGCTGCGTTTCGCCCACAAATATACAATCAATTCACTTTACAATATATTGTGTGAAGCGCTTTGAGACTTCCAGAAGATGTGATAAGGTGCTATATCAAATGCAAGGATTATTTTTATAGAAGCAATAGTTCACAGCATGGTACTGTAGTCATAATGGAAGCCTACAATTTTCCAAAATTAATTTCACAATCTATGCTCACAGCAGGAAGAATGATGTCCCTATTCTTACTTAAACAATTGTATTCTGTTCTATGAGCAATGTTTTCTGCAAGAACTCTTCGTGTGATATAGGAAATACAATACATTAAGGAAACTCCGTTGAAGTAAAGAATATTCCAAATTGTTAGTTAAAAGTATTTAGCTGAGGATCTTGTACAAAGCAAAATATATAAAAGAAGCTTTGCAAAGTGAATGGCAGGCCCCACTAATATTAAAAAGATGCAATGATATTTTAGATTTCCATGATACATCATTTGACATGTTGGAGAAATAAAATGGCAATAAATGGAACCTAACTGTTGGTTTACAGTCAGAATCTCTTCTAATTTGTAACAATTTGTTCTCAGTTTATTCAGAGCACACAAAAGAAAGTGTGGCCGTAGGTCTGTTAATCCATGGACTTTGCCGGGTTCTTATTTTAGCCACTTTCATCAACTCCGTGTCTGGGATATTTATACAAGTAAAACAGGAAATCTAGCACTGATCTGAGGCCATGAAAATATCTGCAGGCAGATTCCATGTTTATTTTTAACAAAACTTAGTGAAGAGTCTAAACATTCTAGCACCTCACAGGCAAGTAAAACTCAAAATGTGCTAAAATTAACAGTCTGCAACCCAGGTCAAGACCCTCTAATGAAAGGGGAAAAAGTTGTAGGGCAAAAAGTGGACGCTGGAGGGTATTTGTGCTGTCAGTTTTAAAGTAAGTATTAACTGTTTCTTCAACTTAAAGCTAGGTGAAAAAATCCTCCACGATAGCATTCAAATAGTTTGGATTGTGTTTTTTTTGTGTCCATTGTATTACTTTTCAGAACTGCTTAAAGGTCTACATGATTACTCAATGTAGATGAAGTTTATATTTTTCTTCTAAAATAATTATGTAATAGATCGCTCCTTGTTCGTTTATACAGAAATAAAGATAATCAGATTTACTGAAAGCTAAAACCTCCATCCATGTGCTTCTATCTTCCATTCCTCAACATACAACAGGCAGAATCTACTTAAGGTATTTGATCCCAGTGTCTTTTTCTGTTTGAGCTTGGAATTTGACTGTTGAAAGCTATGAGTGACCAGAAAATCAAGGTAGTGGCTCAAACAGTAGCAGCATTCTTTTCATTGTTGCTAACATGCTGAAGGGGAGCTTGGTTAACATTTCATCGGGTGTTAAAAGTATCTCATTCGAACTTGACTGTCCTCAATAGAGCTTAAACATACAATGTTCGGCCTATAAAGAAATCATGCATTCAAACATTAGGTGGTCAGAATTATTAAGTAATAAACAAAGCTGATTGTTTTACATCAGTCAGAACAGCATGTCCTGGAAATGTTTCTGGTGAACACAATGGGCAATAAAGACAATGAACACCAGAAATTACTATTAGGAAATAAAAGCATTCTTTCAAAGATTCATTTTTTGCAGTTACAGCACTTTGTGTTGCTTTTATGTGGACAAAGCTAAAATGGACACATTTATTTTTTCTACTAAAGATATCAAGAGTACTCCTCTTCCTTGTTTAGTCCACGCAGGTTAGGAATACAATTGTACCACATTTTAGTAGAATTTTACCCAATGAAAAAAACTATTAATATCATATAGAAGTGCAAATCATATATATTACCTAGCTGATATCACTTCTTCATAAAATGCGTCATTAGCAAAGTACAGTTATTGTTACTGGGTGCATAACTATGGAAATGCTTTCAATCTATTCTAATAGACTTCAAAATACAAAGTGAAACAGGCATTTTACCCGTATGATTTTTCTACATTCAAAATAAAACCATCAGTCACTGAACTCTGAAGTTGCTTGCTTCCATTTGGACCTCAGCAAAAGTGGATATGATGCACATATTTCCATTCTTGGAGGGTTTGCTGAATGGCTTTTGACTGACTGTGCACGTCGGGTTAGCCATCAGCTAGCCACACCAATGTTAATCACAATGCAGAGCAGAAAAACTAGCAAGAGGACACAACACTGCAATTGGAATTTCTTTATCCTGACCAACAATGCCCCCAAAATAAAATGAGTCATTTACTTTATGGCTGTTTGTGAGACATTGCTATGTGCAAATTGACTCCTGAATTCACCCACAAAACTTACAGTCACTACACTTTTACGTATAACTGTGAAGCGATTCAGAACGTTCTCCCAACATGAAAGACGCAATACCAAATGTAAGGTTTATTATTATTTAGAACATGGGCGGAGTATTTTATTTGGGAACAAACTCATGATATTTTTTTAAACAGGATAGAGTTCCCTCTAACTTCAATGCATGATTAATATAACATAAAATGTAAGTGACTACATAAACAGGCTTGCAGGAAATCAGTATCATGATTTGGTGGATGGGTGGCTGGAAAATTAGGCACAGATTTCATTTCAAATTTCATCCTGCAGCAAGTGACAGAGCGTTTGGAGAGGGGGAGGTGGGGCAGAAACCTGAGGTAAATGCGTACATACACAGTACAATTCATGCAGTATTTTACAGCTCTGTGAGAGGCATTGCTGTGAACTGGGGTTGCACTCTGCCAGAAAAGTGGCTTTGACCCATAGGGAGCTCCTTGAGATCACTGGTGCCTCAGGCCCTTACTGCTTTCTCCAAAAAGTTTTATGTTTCAAGTATCAGTTTGGATTTCTTCTGGAGATGATTAACACAAACACAACACAGATTTTTTCCAAGTTATCCAACTCCATGTGTTTATGTTATTCTAGTTCTTTTCTAGATTTTATTGGCTATATCTACCTGGTTGAAGTCACTATCAGTTTACATATTCAGGGCCTGATAGAAAGCTATTAATTCCACAGTTTCATAAATTGATATTTTTCGCTCTCTGATTACATACCACCATATTAAACTGTCCTTCAACAGACTTGAGAAAGAATTGAGAAACAGTGTTCCTGAGCAGAATTGTTTTTTTTTTCATTTCAACACTTCTCTCTATTGTAACTACTTTAGTAATGGTTGTGACAGCAGATAGCCCCCAGTTAGGTTTCTCAAATTTAGATGATTGCATAATCCCAAACTGTCAATTTATGAACTGGCAAAGGCATAACTATTGGAACGGTTTGAATGAAAGTATGACAAATTTCATTAAAAAGTTGAAATTGAGTTCTGCTCAAGTTGTCTCGTCATTCTTTATTACCTCTCTCCCCCAAACACCCCACCCCTCCCACCCAATCTTTTTCCTCGCTTATGCCCCTGTTATTGAGTCCTATCAAGGTTACAGCCTGAAAGGCCACATTTATTTAGACACTGGACTTGGGTACAACTGCCTTCAATGCTATCTTATGATTAGCTGACTGGAAGTGCAAAGAGGGAGGAAGATCATTGCCAGTTTCAATCTCACCCTAGTAATTGTAATATTCCTTTTTTTTTAAAAGTAAACAAGAATCAATTTTTGCATGGTCCCTTTACAGCCTAGAAGTTTGAGTGACGCAAAACCCCATATCTCACCTATGCAAATAAAGAGAAATTCCTCTGGATGGTAAAGTCACAGAACTTGGACATGAATGTAAATGCATGAGGAAAAAAATTGAGGATTATGCCAATTCCAAAATGTTGTTCCTTCAAAATTTGGCTGTGGAAATCAGCACTATCGATTTTAATCCAAACCGCTTTGCAAACCCTGCACATCACATGCTAAGATATGCTAAGATATTTATGAGGGAATCTGAACTTATTATTATGAACGCTCTGCCTTCCCTCACCTCTGTATCGCCCGACTCCACCACTACCTCACCCCTCAGGCCGCTGAAACTCTTGTTCATGCCTTCATCACCTCCAGGCTTGACTATGCAAATGCCCTGCTTGTCGGCCTTCCCAACTCCTTCCTCCATAAACTGCAGATAATCCAGAACTCTGCAGCCCGTGTCCTCTCCCGCACCAAACTCCGTGACCCCATCTCCCCCATTCTCGCCTGACTCCATTGGCTTCCTATCCTTCAGAGGATCCAGTTCAAGATACTGGTCCTCACATACAAAGCCCTCCATGGCATTTCCCCTCCCTACCTCTGCGACCTCCTAATCCCCTACCAACCTGCTTGCTCCCTCCACTCAGCCGGCTCTGGCCTTCTCCACGTCCTCTGACCCACCCGCCCCACCATTGGGGGTAAAGCCTTCAGCCACTGGAATTCCATCCCCTAATCACTCCGCCTCACCCCCTCCTTAGCCTTCTTCAAGTCCCGCCTCAAAACCCTCCTCTTCGACCATGCCATCGGTCACCCCCCTTCCCTTCCCCTCCCTTCTCCCTCCCTGACCCCAGCTCGGGTCTGAAATTCTGTACACTGTCCAGCACCTTGGGACGTCCTCCCGACATGAAAGGCGCGATACAAATGTAATCTTGTTGTTGTGAATGATCCAGTTTAATTAACAGATTGTGTGGCTGTTCACTTCCTCTTACACCACAGTTCGATGTCCAAATGCCTGGAGCAGCTTGAATTTAAGTTAAAACTGCAAAATTATTATAGTTTACATACTCATCCAGCTCGTTAATCCATTTTCAGTTCATTCTACAAGATTGTTTCAGTTGTCACCAATCGGGCTGATGTTAACAATAGAATCAGACAATATGCTCCTGGGTCACAATGTCATTCTCTACATTCATGAGACGAACCTCCCACTTGCACCAGTGCTTTATTGAAATGTATGTATCACTCCTACATGGTGCTGTTACACTATGCTGGATTGATTTAGTTCTGTGCAAATCTTCAGGTTTACCATCATCACTCAGTACATCAACCCTGGTTCATTGTTAACTTCCAGTGTATTCAGTTGATGTTTTGTTGCCTGAAATTCTGCTTTACACAGTTGGATCAGTAAATATTAGTCCCCTGATTGATCAATTGAATAGAAAGCACCTAATCTGAATTATTCAAGACGTCCCTTCAATGACCTCTATATCAGGCGTAGACGTGACACTGCTCGGGTGAGACCAGCCTCCAAGTGAAAATTTTAGTGCTAACTCAATAGTGTTAAGGTTTCATCTCTCATGAATTGTAAAACTGGCTTTAAATTGATTTTATCTCTCAGCAGAACACAACCCCCTCCAAAGTGCTAATGTGGAAGATTGCAGGAATCTCTTCAGAAGAAACTGAAGTATAATGAAAATTGCAGACAGCGTTAATGCATTTCTTAGAAATTATAAGACCATGACTGTGAAAAATGCATCACTAACATAAATGTGGTGTGACTTGCTTGAGTACTTTATTCTATTTTAAACTGTAGCTTTTGGAGGCTTGGCAAGGGAAAATGTGTTGTAAAGATGCATGCATAAGCACAAATTCATTTAAAAAAAGATTACAATCTAACAAAGTGTTCAATATTGGTTAGTCTTGAGGGCATTTAAGGGCTCATAAAATCAAGAGGGCAGCTTTCCAAAGTTAATATTCGTACAGTCATTTGAAAGCAGAAATTAGATTAATATTCAAATTATTCCAAATTGCAGGAATGGCAGAAGCGCAGCTTTCACCACCAGGATCCGAAAAATTTGACACAAGGTCCTATAGCTCAGTAGTTAGTGCACTCGCCTCGCAAGTGAGAGACCTGGGTTCTATTCCTGGCAGGGCGAAATGTTGGGCAAGTTTCCTTATTCCATGCGCCTGATAATAATTCGGTTGATGATTCGGTTTAAATCCATGACCATTTGTGGACACTGCTGTGCGCAATTGGCTGCCACGTTTCACCCACAAATATACAGGTAATTCACTTTACAGTATATTGTGTGAAGCGCTTTGAGACTTCTAGAAGACGTGAAAAGTGCAATATCAAATGCAAGGAATATTCATGTATTTATTATTATAAAGCGCCAAAAGGAAAGAAAAGATAAATATTGTGTCTTGCGACATGCTTGACCTCAATGCATAATTCACAGGGCTGTTACTCTCACCTACCTCTGAAACACTCAACCTGAGCATATTGTATTTTAATTTGCTATCTCTCTAAAATGCATTTTGTTTAATGGCAGAACTCCAAGATTATTTCTACTTGGAGAACAGTAACAGATAAAGGCTGGTTCTCTGAGATTTTTGAATACTAAACTGAGTTTCTGTATTTGTCTAGGATCTTAGCTATGGGGGGGTGGGAGTGTTAAAAGTATGTTTCTCAAGCCAGAGAAAACATGAATGCAAAAAGAAGAAAAATTGGAAGCAATCACTGTGCCAAATAGAACCAAGCATCATGTACTCAGGCTTAATGTTAAATAACAATATTATTAGAAATACTGGCATACATTTTATGCCCTTTGACAACTCCACATACGTATTCCTCTCACTTACCACCAAAATACTCCACCCGGGCACGTATCTTATCTGGTATCTTCACAGGAGGATGTAGTTTGTTGTTTTTGAAAAAGGCCAGGCGCACAGTTGGGTCTAGGCAAGGATAGAGGAGCTGTCATCAGCTTGGTTCAAAGCTGCCTTAACAAGGCTTAGTTTTTAAATTCAGTAGGACTACATGCTCGACATAATGCATGCCCATTGCTAAAACTTCACAAAATCCAAATACATTCGTTCAACATTGTGCAGTCGAAATTGAGAAAAGGCGAAACTACAATAATATTTAAAATGTAAGAAATGTTGAAGTTTATTCTCAGTTACCTCTACAAAAATGAAAAGTCACAATGTTTAAATAATAATAAAATTAGCCCCCACCCCTAGATAAATGAGAACTGAAATGTTCAGATTTGTCTTTGGAAGGCTTTGTTGTCATTTCCAACCACCACGCATAGCAGATCATTTGAAAACTAAATTTTAAAAGAACCCATAGGACTGAAATTTTGGCTTTGACTATTCTAACTTTCCTGGCCTTCATTCTCTAGATGTCTGTGGCAATTTTATTGGCACAGAGCGAGCATCCACAGAAAATAAAATAAGCATCAGCATGTTCAACGTAAACTGGAATTAATTTGCTTTGAACTGATGTGTGGAGTATTTACTGTATGTTGCACTAAACCATTTCCCCCAAATTGATCCTTAGAGTATAACAACTCAAGAGCTGAAAGGCCTGGTGAAAACAACTGAAAACGTGAGTAATTTATAGCCCACAGTAATTGCAGCTATCCCAGAAGCTTTAATAATATTCAACTGGACTAATCAGCTTTTACTGAATCACAGGGCTCGACAGTCAAAGATATATTTGTGAAAATAAAGTAATAGCTAAAAGAAGATCATGCCTGTTCAATCTGCAACTAAACCACATAGTACTGGACTAAATAGGGTTATAAAACATCAACATTAGCCAATCTAGTTGTTTCATACACACATAGGTTGTATGGAAAGCTTTCTGGATGAGTACGACAACAACAACTTGCATTTATATAGCGGCCTTCATGCGGTGTAGCATCCCGGAGCGCTTACCTACTTACTTTACAATACTGGACTTCAAAAGTTCACAAAAAAAACTTTTAGAATTTGTAAAATTTATGTGTTTTTCACTGACTGAAGGATGGTCATTAGTAATTGGTACAGAAATTCCAAGAAGTGTTTTGTCCACTGTCAGATTAATTTTGTTTCCTTTGAAATGTTAAATGTTTCGCATTTTTAATCTAATGATGAAAGAACTAAGTGAAGCCAAAGTAAAAATATCTGAATTCACTAAATGTTTGAAGTGACCAATTTGCTTAAGCCACTCCTGAACTAATAATAATCCTTGTATTCATAATGACCTCAAGCACTGATATTTATTGTTTTTATTCTTTATTAGTTTCATTACTCCCTGTATAAGAGGACAGATGAGTGGCATGTTCTCAGGCTCTATCAGTGCTGCTAGTGAATCAGTTATTAGGCTGTGACATTAAAAAAAAAATAGTTTTATTGCAGTAATTATTGCGACTGTAAGATAAATAATAATCCATGCATTTGATATAGCGCCTTATCATGTTGTTGAGATGTCTCAAAGCGCTTTACAGCTACACTGTAAAGTGTAATGACTGTGTTCTATGGGTGAAACTCTCTGCTGAAGCCCTTTTTTCTCTGCTGAAGACCTCTGCGGGATCCGTTACTGTAAAGCGCTCTGAGACGCCGTCCGGCGTGGAGGGCGCTGTAGAAATCCAAGTTGTTGTTGTTGTAGCAGCCAATTGCGCACAGCGAATGATGAGATATCAAATAAAACAGGTGCCTAGCAATATATAAGAGTGGTTTGCTTGCATCGAAGTTGAGCAAATAATTGCTTTCTTCTATTGATGAATTGTAATTAAGGTTTTAGTTAAATCATTAGAAAATGTCGATGAAATCTCAACAGTGTTGCACAATTGCACCTGTTTTATGAATGTGAAAAGACAGAGTTTCTTGAGTGCCGGGAGGCAGACAAACATTATGCTGCGCTTGTTTCAAGGGTGAAAGAACACCTAAAAGTCAGTCACTGGTGGGATTGCCTGTTTCATGGATGTATAAATCATGGCAGAACCTTAAGTGTGTCATTAAATTAATGCTGAAACATCAAGGGCTCTCACTGAATGTTGCACATTGCTTCACATGTCTGATCAATTATTTTGAATTTACATGTGTGTGAAATTACAATCCCATGCTTACAATACAACTAGTCACACTCATAGTGCATTCTAATAACATGTCAAAAAACAGAACATTTCTTGTACTTGGCTGAAGACACTCTTATTCTTAGGGAGCATGAAAGAGTTAAGATTTTTCTTAGAAAAGGCAAAGACTACAAGAACAGAACGTAGTTCCTTGCCTAGCAGACTAACTTGTTGGATGACTGCCAAGTCACGGGGGGGAATGTAAACATACCAAGCAATTTTTTTCCCTGTGCTTTCTTGGATTTCATCTTCTGAGCTCGTTTCAGCATTAGCTGAGCTGTTTGAGTATTCTTAAAGCCCCTATGAGCAACAGAGAAAAATAAAATATCGGTAAATGTTGGAAAGCAAGCCTTCTTTCCTGGTGCACCAAGAACAAAGAGAATAATATTTAGCAAAAAAACACACCAGATTACAAACATTTGGTGGAATGCAATTCAATCAAAACAACCACTGCATTCACTTTGAAGAATACTGTCAAATTTCAATCAAGTTCAATTATTTCAGGACTGTGGATTAATATTCCAAGTCTTTCAATAAGTATCACCATTACTTTCAGAAAATATTATAAATTAATGCATTTTGTTCAATAAAATGTGTTCAATAAAATTCCTTTAATTGTTTTATGTGAAAAATGTATATTTTACAGCTTGATATTTTACAGCAACAAAGTCATGCTGTACAAAAGCTCCTAACATTGTGCATTACTCAGAAATCAAGAGTAATTCGTCAGATGTTTTGTTTGATTTGCTTGAGCAACGCCACTCAATCTCCAGAGATGTAAATAAATTCATTACCCATGATAAATATAACAGGAAGCACTGAGCAAGAAGCTTTATTTATTTTATTTGCTGTTATTTAGATGAAAAAAAGTCTCTAACTAGGCAAGTTGCATTTACCATTCTTCTGAGATTTTTTCTTCTTTTTTCGATGTCAATCTCTGCTCACTGCAAGAGGTCGTCTCAGAGAACTGTGATACGGTTCTGCTGTGTGACCTAACAGCACCAAAAAACAACTGAGGTGAAGAACATTATAATGTGACACTAACCACTGAGATAGTGGCAACTGAAGCCAAGACTGTAATCAAATTTTAAATGGAACTGGATAACTACTTGAAGAAGAAAAGGAGAAAGTGCAAAAATAATATGAAGGAGAAAGATACATACATGAGAGAAGTGAATAGTGGAGTATAGGTGATTGGGAATAGGATGGGTGGGGGCTCATGTGTAGTTTAGACATTAACACATGCTCATTGGGCCGAATAGCCTGTTTCCTGTACCACTTTATTAAGGTAAAATGTGTTCAAAGGATAGAAGATAGAGGAGAAGATAGCACCCAAAATTAGCTCAATGAGTTAAATGGCCTTTTTATGTTCTGCAATAGCTATGAGTATATTGAAATGCAGTAACACAATTTGAAAGTCACATGTTCTCATAAACCAAGGAAGTAAAGTTCAATTTGTTTAGCGACGCTGCCTGAACTCTGAGCAGTGCTAATGTCTTGAATCATATTCCTTTGGGCGTTTCCTTTGAACCCAGCCGAAGCAGGATTAGGGTTGAAGGTCAAATTTGCCAGTTGGAGGGATTCTGAATTTAGTCCTCTTTATGTTCATCCCAGAGATGGGAGTGGGAGACACACGTAACTTATCACATAACTCAAACTGTAGTTCCATTCAACAGTTTTGCATCTTAAACATTTCAGTAAAATAACACACCTTATCATGTTGTATATTTTGTATGTATTTTTTGCTCTGTGTACTACCCTAATTCTGGAATGCCTGAGTGAGACAGTTTCAGCATCAGGAATTCAAATCATAGAATTATACAGCACAGAAGGAGGCCATTCGGCCCATCATGCCTGTGCCGGCTCTTTGAAAAGAACTATGAAAATCAATCCCACTCCCCCTTTCTCTCCCCATAGCCCTGCAAAATTGTCCTCCCCAAATAATTAGTTACTTGTCTCTTAAAAGTTGTTATCGAATCGGCTTCCACCACCCTTTCAGGCAATGCATTTCAGATCCGAACAATTCGCTGTGTGAAAACATTTCTCCTCACCTCCCCTGTTTCTTTTAACAGCTATTTTAAATCGGTGTCCTCGGGTTACCGACTCACCCGCCAGTGTATCATAATTTAGAAAACTTCTATGAAGTCTCCTCTGCTCCAAGGAGAATAATCCTAGCTTCTCTAGCCTCTCCTGATAATTGAAGTGCCTCATTCCTGGTACCATCCGGGTAAATTTCTTTTGCACCCTCTCCAATTCCTTGACATCCTTCCTAAAGTGTGGTGCCCAGAACTGAACACAGTACTCTAGCTGAGGCCTAACCAGTGTTTTATAAAGGTTCATCATAACTTCCTGACTTTTGTATTCTAAACCCCTATTTATAAAGCCCAGTATCCCGTATGCTTTTTTTTAACAGCTTTATCTACCTGTCCTGCCACCTTCAAAAATTTACTTATATGAAGCCCCAGCTCTCTCTGTTTCTTCACCACCTTTAAGATTCTACCATCTAGCTTATATTGTCTCTCCTCATTCTTCCTCACAAAAATTCATCACTTCGCATTTCTCCATATTAAACTTCATCTGCCACATGTCTGCCCATTTTACAAGTCTGTTTAGTCCCCTTGCAGTCTGCTACTATCCTCCTCATGGTTTACTACTTTTCCTAGCTTAGTATCATCTGCAAACTTGGAAATTGTACTCCCTATACCCAAGTCCAGGTCATTTATATAGATCAAAAACAGCCATGGTCCCAATACTAACCCCTGGGGTACACTATTGCATACTTTCCTCAAGTCAGAAAAACAACCGTTCACCACCACTCTCTGCTTTCTGTCTTCCAGCCTGTCTCTTATGTGGCACTTTATCAAATGCCTTTTGAAAATGCCATATAAATTACATCAACTGCATACCTTCAGCCACTCTCTCCGTTACTTCATCAAAAAATCAAAACAGAAATCAGTGTGAAATCAATGTCCATTTAAAACAGAGTAAACTTACTTTAACTGCATCTGCATTTAAACAGTACTGTTTTCTGCAGAGCTATTCAAATTAGTGAAACACTGTTCTACAACAAAACAATATAGTGCATTGACCACCAGTCCTAACAAAACTTATAAGAATAAACACTATTCCCCTGTCATCTACTGAAAACATATATAGAATTTGTACCCAGATAAATTCCAGTTTTAGAACATTCAGAGAAAACATTCATAATTAGCAGAAAAAATATTGAAAGATTGGTTGTTTTCTTACATTTAATTTTGACAGTTGGCAAATAGAAGTGTGTTAGAATGGTATTTTCAAAAGCTTCAGATGACGTGGAACCTGAATTCCATCATCAACCCCAACGTACTGCACAAAAAATGGCTCCTGAATGTTACTTTTGAAAATACATTTAAAAATCTAAAAGTTAATTTTATAAGAAAATCTGAACTGATATTAAATCAGACATGAAAAAAAAGATTGACGAAAAGCATGGCTGGTCATATCATGTGATTCAAAACAAAGCGAGATAAACTTTCAATTGACTTGAATAAGGAGAAGAATTGCATGTCTTGTAGACATTAAGAGAAACTGCCTGTATATTTTAAAAGTCACCAAAGAACACCAGAGTTAAACAGAAACCAATGGCAAAATCACTGAGGCAGAGAAAGAAAAGCAATATGATCCATGCTCTGCTATCTTTCATGAGCAGTTTGATCCTTTCATTCTGTGTTGTGTGTCTAACGTTATTCTATTTAAAAAAATATCCACTATCCAATCAAACAGCTTACTCTGCTTACAGCATGCACGAACACAATCATAAGATAGCATCAATATTCAGTGATTCTGTTCCTACATTTAAGTTTTAGTTGAGTGATTATATTTTATTTCCATTTTGATCTGTAGATCTACCCATTCCCAGAAAATGTCACATAAACATAAAATACATCTTTTTGTTTCTTACTCCCTAATCTGTCAATGTTAAATCATATAAAAACAATTGACAATTTAAAAGCAATAGGTCATTTTTGTCACTTAGATATTTGTTCTGTTTTTACCTTGGAGTATGTAGAGAACTGGAACAAGTCAATAGAGTGGAGGGATATTCATATTTCCCTGCTGTAGTGTTGTTATTGTCCAGCCATGCTTGCTGTAGGTTCCATGGCAAATCAGAGGAACTTCTGTCAGCAGGAGCATAATGAGCAGGAGGCTGGAAAAGCAGTTCCAATTCAGTTTGTTTGTCAAGTGACAACTGTATTTTATGTAAAAGAACTCTCGAACATATCATTAAAATTACATTTTCATCTATCTTGTAAGATAATTTACCAAGTTAGCAAATAATAATCTATTATTGCTGAAGTTGTCGAACCCTATAAAAAGTATTTTTGAACTTCACTGGCACTAAAACTTAAAAGCAATCTTAAATATTGCAACAACAACTTGCATTTATATAGTGCCCCTCATGCAGGGTAGCATCCAGAACGCTTGCAGTTCAGCAACTTAATAGACAGAAATCTCCCAATGATGGACAATTTTGTCCATTTAACAATATCAAACTGGGCCTCATGCTAAGAATGTTAATAAGGGGTAACAATAGAAATTACATGCACATAAGCATTGTTTTTTGCAGTTGTATAGCTTAAAAGGAGGTTATGCCAATTATTTTACATCATCATTGGGAACAGACTCCGCCACTATCAAGCCTCCTCGACGCTACATCCGCGTGAAGGGCGCTATATAAATACATGTTGTTCTTGTTGTTTTTGTTATTAGTTAACCCGAGTCTTGCAGATACTGTTCTATTCTCCTCATTTAATATCACAAATTGTAAAATTATAACTTTGCAAATATATCAATGATAACACTCATTTGAGAAGTAATATTCCCTTTCTGTCTGCAATGTAATGTTTTCTTTTAAAAGTGGAACATCATTCGTTTAATTTATATTTGTTCCCCTTTCCTCTCTGTTAGCAGCTTCTTGTTTCCACCAGGAAAGTAGAATGTGCTGAGATACGTATTTTATTAATTGATCAATAATGTTCAATAACACCTGACTAGATAACAGGTACACACCTGATAGAAAATGAATTTAGGCGTGTATATGGCTGAACAAAGACCACTGGGATTATCTAGTTTAACCCTACATACATACATACATACATGCATGCATGCATGCAAAAAATCTATTTCTGGAATTTCTATGTGCAGGTGCGATGCATGGAATTCTCAGTTTGGTTTGGATACTCTTAAGAATGGTATTGGTTTTCCACATGTGTCAGACACCCGGCTGACAAAACAAACGGGATGAAAGTCAGACCCTTCTCTAATTTACTGATGGGTATGAGACATTTAGAATAGTATGTGTGTGTGTGTGTATGTATGTATGCATGTATGGTAACTGAGAATTCCATGCATCGCACCTGCACATAGAAATTCCAGAAATAGATGTTTTGCCTGCATGTATGTATGTATGTATGTATGTATGTATGTATGTATGTATGTATGTATGTATGTATGTATGTATGTATGTATGTATGTATGTATGTATGTATGTATGTATGTATGTATGTATGTATGTATGTATGTATGTATGTATGTATGTATGTATGTATGTATGTATGTATGTATGTATGTATGTATGTATGTATGTATGTAGGGTTAAACTAGATAATCCCAGTGGTCTTTGTTCAGCCATATACACGCCTAAATTCATTTTCTATCAGGTGTTATTGAACATTATTGATCAATTAATAAAATACGTATCTCAGCACATTCTACTTTCCTGGTGGAAACAAGAAGCTGCTAAAAAGGGGAACAAATACATACATACATACATGCATACATACACACACAGACACACACATACTGGTCTAAATGTCTCATACCCATCAGTAAATTAGAGAAGGGTCTGACTTTCATCCCGTTTTTTTTTGTCAGCCGGGTGTCTGACACATGTGGAAAACCAATACCATTCTTAAGAGTATCCAAACCAAACTGAGAATTCCATGCATCGCACCTGCACATAGAAATTCCAGAAATAGATTTTTGGAACAGAATGCTCACTCTCTTCCTGGAGGGACGTATTCTGCTTACCTAATTCCAGAAAGCATTAGGCACAGGTTGGCAAGAGCCAGAGTGTGCGTTGGAGTACTGCTGGCGTCTAACCAGCTAAAATTGCATAGCTTGCCATCGATATCACTGTCTGGCAAGCTTTCCCACTGCTTGTCCAGCTAGGACCACCCTACCCATTAGAGCTTTGGCTCTTGAAGGTTACCAGGAGCTGAGGGGGATAATTCCCTGACCCCAGTGACTGGTCTGCTCTTCCAAGTCCTTCCGATGAGCCAGGCTGGTTGTTCTGTCATCAGCAGTGCCCTGGAATATTGCGGATCCGCATGGCTCAGGAACTGGACTACCGAGACCGCCACAGAGGGCTGGCTCAATTCCGACATTCCGTTGGAAACCTAGTATAATACCTAGTACAAAGACTCCACTGACTGACCTCGCCAAGAAATAGAAGCATAAAACCTATTGATGGTCAGAAAATTTGAATGTCATTTTAGATTGGAATCAAAACTCCTGAACTCTGGCTTTGAATCAAGCATTTTGCCGCTGATGCTACCTTGGACATAAATAGCATTTTTGAATGAGGTAACTTCTCTTTAATCCCAGCCTGATGATGCACAGCTTCTGGTACATACTGAGCAATAGGATGGCTCCCTAATAAATACTGCAGTCCACTATCTGTCTGGTACATCTGTGCCAACTTCTGTTCTCATGTTCTCCACCCAGATGAGGTAAGGCTGCTGGTTCATAAGCATCCCGCTTTGAAAAACTTTAAGAATGCTGGAACTCGAATCAAGCAGCTAGTATGATTTGCGTGCTGGCAGCAAACAAAGGCAGAATGCAGTGCAGGTTAATATAACCTGACATGTCTAAACTATAATTTTGTTTTAGTTTAAATATGAGTTACAAATTGCAATTAATTCCACAACATATTGTTGTGTTAGCAGGGCTAAATAAACTTGATTATTTGCCAGGGAAGCCATTTTACAGGGCATTTTAGCTGGAATTCAAAACAGCCATGTAAAGGATAAGGCAAGTCTTTCTTTATTATTATATTCATACAAAGAGCTTGGAATGTCCCGGAGATTTCAAAGTGGTTTATTTTAAAGACATTTAAGTTAAATAAACTTCCTTTACTTCAGAAAGGCACTCCTCTCTGTGGACTGATTTTCAGCTGTTGAGAGCTTTTTTTTGGATGTGGTTAATAGCATTTAGCTCACTCATTTAGCAGTGAGAGAAACGGAAAGAAAGACAAAGGTGCACTAATAAAAAAAGCTCAGTGTCAATCACTGCACATGAGAGACAGCTTGCATGCACTCACAAGGTCACCAAACATCATTGAGTGTTTGCGTAGCTCCAGACACCGTCACTAAGCAGAAAAATACCACAAAAACGCACATGCAAAAAGAAAACACCTATTGGAAAAGCAGCAGCACATCATTTTACGACTGACAAAATGAAGAAAGTCTGAGCTGGTAAAGTTCAAACATTGTTTAGCATCTTTTAGCAGTATTGCTGCTAGCTCACTGTTTTGTACATCAAACTATACCTTGACTACAACAGTCAAATCACACTACATATAGAATTTTCCAGCTTTGATACAGTGTGAGCTACATTCTGATAAGGAGCAACTGAAGGGGCTGTTAATGCTGTTTTTAGGATTTAACCTCTTGGGCAGAATTATTTTGTTCTTATTGAAAAGAATTCTAATTGGTTGAGAGTTTAAAATGTGCCCTCAGAGATAGTTTTCAATAATTATTAATTCCTTCCTTCACACACATAAATAACTCATCTCCTGAATCTTTTATGACAGATAGAAAAATGGAAAATACAAGTAAGTAGGTAAATAAATTGAGTTGCAGCAATTTACAATGTTCCAGTGCATGCTTAGCCTTGATTTAATAGCAACTTTTCAGTTGTTATCTATTCTGTCTGAAATGTTGCTTCTGTCATTTTCTTCTTTATCAAAACGCATTTTTAGTCCTTCCCTTCTAATCTCATGCCAAATTTACAGCTGTAGTGTATCATTTATTTGCCACTGCAGCGTAAAGTGCTGAAAACAATCCAAAATAAAGAACCAATTTTCTAAGCAAAGCAGCATGAAAAATGACATCTGTTGCCGGCGGCGGTGGTCAGAGCTTTCTGCAGTAATTAGTTTGCACGGCAATGCATTTCTTGATTAATTACAGCATTGGCCTTAAAGACTTAAAACAGAGCAATATAACTAACTTGTTTCTGTTGCATGGTACATTACCTTTAGATGAAGCAAATGGTTTGCATGCAGGAGAGCATAGGAAGGAAATGTCTGAGAGTCCACTATTGCCCAGTCTTTTTCCAAGGCAGCCTAAATGAAGGGGTCGAATTTGAACCAATTAGTATTGATAAAGAGATTATTTATTATTTAAAAACTTGATGTATCGGCAATATAGTTGCCTTACTCATGTGCGTTCATCAGATGTCAAAATCATTTTTAAGATGCCAGTGTTAATATGATAGAGATGCTTTTATCATTAAATTGAATGTCTTTATTATAAAGTGCTTTTGGCACCAAGAAGACTGCATCCCTCAAACTCCTTTGGGCTTCGCTTATTTATGCCAAAAACAACAATCATGTCTTCAGGTTCTTTTTAAAGAGAATTCAATGTCCTTTTCCCCATAGGATTTCATTTACAAGTGAAATTTATAGGCTGTTTTTCTTAGCAAAGCTGATTAACTCCACTTGGCAAAAAACGACAGTGGTAATGATGGATCCATAAACAGTTCATAAAACTTAAATTGGCCAGTAGCTTTGTTTCATGTAACATTGCTGAAAATGTCTTAACAGAAATCAAATTAATACTGCTACAATCACTTGGTGGGTAAATGTGTTTATCAGGGAAGAGAAACTGAAGTGGATTCATTTACAGGTGAAAATGTGTTATTTGGGCCACAGTAAAAGCAATAAATCACTAAGAATCATTGCCTATTTCAGTATTTTTCTTCTCTTTTCCTCTTACCCATAGACAATGAATAAAGAATGGCACTTCACATGAACTCCTTATAGTCATGAACTTCAAGTGCTCTGAAACCATACAGAAAAGATTTGCTTACCTTCAAACCTTCCTCTTTGTGCTCTTGAAAGATGAAAAATATTTGGTTCAACAAAAAAGAAAACGCTCCTGTCCACAGAATAACGGACCAGGCCAATCATTGCCTGGCTTCTTGAGACTTACACAAACTTAAGAATACAGGCTGCCGATAATCTTTCCTTCTGTTTTCTACTAATGAAGTGGGTGTTGAGAAAGCACATGTGCACTCTGAATATGTTTCCACAGCATCTGCATCTTCATTTTTGTCAGGCAGTACAGCAGTTAGAGAAATCTGGTTTGACCATTTGTGAACAGTTAGGCTCAATATTAGAAACATGTTGAACTTGTGAAATCTTTATCCCAGAAAGAGAACGTTGGGGTCAATGTTTATTACAGACACAAAATATAATGTGCTGTAAAGTGAATGGTTTCTCCTTGCGGAATTTTTGTTTATTAATCTGAAGATTAACAATAAATTTTGGGGACGGATTCTTTGGAGTAGACTTACCTCATCAAATGAAAATTCACTTAGATTGACCTCTTCAAAGTTGTAGTCCTCTTCCTCAGCTTGAACAGTGGCTAAAGCATGAGACAGCTTCTTCCGCAGAAGGTAGCCTCGCCAGTGTGCCTGAATACATCCACCACCGAGTTTCAATGAAAATGGAAGTGCAAAATAACCATGAAACAAAAGCAGTTCCCACATTTGTTTTGGAATAAAGCAAAATTATACACTGAGGATTAACTATTCAATCATCCATTTAGCAGAATATGTGTATACATATGTATATTATACAGAATATATATATTTCTTGCCACGAATGAACAAACTACATGATTCAAATGTCTAAAATACTCCAAGGATTCCTCCACCCCTTTTTGCAAACTGAATTGAATCTGATACCTCCCTCTAGTATTACAGGCCAGCATCCATTTATTAATTACTGCACAACTTCAAGATTCATTGCGATTAAAGAGGACGCATGAATATAATACAAAATAAGTTGCAGAGTTTTGCCATGCTCAGAGCAAATCTAATAGAACATCTATAGCCTGAAATTCCACTCAGTCTCAGCCTATAAGACCATTTTGCCATAAAATTTAAAACTGGGCAGAATTGTGGAAAATCTCCAATTGTTTAAAAATGATCTCACTTTGTTTTAAGTCTCATCCTCTGAAAATAACAGATAGCCAGAAGTGTGTTCCTGAGCTGCAAGCAATCTACACCTTTAGCTGATGACATAAACATTGACACCAATGCTCAGCAATTTAAAGGTCAGCAAAAGCCAGAGATTGTGTTGTTGTCTGTAACATGCTCCAGATAACTTTGTAGCAAACTGTGCTAGAGATTTTGTGCATGCTAGTGAACATTTCCCTTTAAGCTCTCATATTATGATTGCTGCCAGGTTTTTCTCCATGTATTCTCTCTTTTTGGTGGTGACTTATGCTGGATTACAAGCGCTATTTGCTCTCTGTTACTTTACCCAAGAAGCTTATTTCATAGAATCATAGAATCTTACAACACAGAAGGAGGCCATTCGGCCCATCGTGCCTGTGCTGGCTCTTTGAAAGAGCTCCCCAACTTGTCCCACTCCCCCGTTCTTATCCCATAGCCGATAGAAAGAGATTGTGTTGCAGTCTGTAACATGCTCCAGATAACTTTGTAGCAAAAACATTGCACCGAAGATTTTGGTGCCTTTGCTTCTTTCTGAAGATTTCACGAGATAACAACCAATAACTGGAATCATACCAAATTTCTCTCCTTTCTAGTGAAATTAGCCAAATTGTAGTCTCATAGCTAACTAATATCAATGAGTTCAGTACAGGGTTCAAATCTACCTAAACTGCAAAGCTCAAAAACAGTCTATTTGTCCCCAGAGTGACCAGGAGTGTTTTACAGCAAAATAAAACACGTGATTGGAGAATATTTTACTGAAAACTGATTATATTTCTGGTTGACGGATATATTTTTTCTTTCAATGTTATTGAACAAAATAAAAGCTTTTTATAGTTGAGAGTAAAACAGGTTAACAGCAGTTTTAACACAAACCAAGTGCTGACCATTAATACTGACTCACCTGGATAATAGTGGCTGCCCTACTATTTCCTGCTCCACTACCTGCAGATTTCTTCCACCTCCTGGCTGGACTTCTAGTAATGTTGCATAATAGGTTGCTCTTTCTGGCACTATACCCCCTCCATGCCGCCTGGATCACTACAGCAGCGCAATGCAGATCCATACACAAGTGAATGTCTCTGCGTGTAACATACCCCCGCCAATGGCACTGGAGGATAGTAGCTGCATGGCTGTCAACACAAGCAGAAGTAAACATGTGGTTAACAGGTGAAAAAAAATTACTCAAATTGTTTACAATGCTCTGAGTTAATAAATATATATTTGAACCAGAACTTGAGCTACATTTCTGCCTTGTAAACAAAAAAAACTGCTGCGAGTGAAACTAGTATGCTTTCATTTGAAAAAACACCAGATCACCTAAACAATATTAACACTTGCAAGCTTTAAATGACTAACTCAAACCACAATTTTTTATGTACTGTATTTCCACTATATTTGTGGGGTATACCTTAAATCTTTCACTGGTAAGATATGACAGTGTATGATGCAAAGTGTTGGATGTCGTGACACTATCTCTGATTATTTTGTTTCTGTATAATTCTGTTGAAATTCCTTGGCATTATATTTAGTTTTAGACATTCTTCAGGAGACCACCACATTAATGAGAATATTATTGTCATTGAAAATCCCATATAATGCTTACAGTATAAACAAAGGTCTACATTATTGGCTGCAATGAAGTTTGGGTTATAGATTTATGACAATAAACTATAAAAACAATGAAAAAGTGATTAAAATATTATAAAGATGTTGTAAAATCAGCCTAAATTGGACCCCTTAGTCTTGTACCTGACCAGGCCAGGGGTATTTTTTAAAGTTGGACAAACATTAAAAATTCCAATGATGTATTCTGAGCCAAATCCTTATTACAAATTACAAAACCATTGTGCTAAAATAAAAAAATGGGATATTGTAACCGATGGGCTAGGAAAGAGTGAAAAGTAATCCATCATTTTGCATACCTCACTGTTTTAGGCCCAATTTTGACCAGCAAGTGTGACTCATTATGCTTCATCGCCTTCTGATGATTGCCTTAAAATTTAACATCATGTAGCATTTTGGAAAATCTTTGAACATAGTATTAATTTGGAAGCTGGTTTAGCACAGTTTTTAAGACCAAACAATGAGAAATTTGGGCCACAGGTGAAAATAAGTTGAATCGGTGCTAACTGATTTCTCAGAATATTGTAATGTGAAAAAACTTAGCATGTGAAAAGTGTGTTTAAGCAGAAGAAAGTTTAGAAAACAGAAAGCTCTGGCTCCATGCATGGCTCTTTGCATGCCTGCCACATTCTTGAATAACTAATTATTATTCCTGCTCTTTGTATTTATTATTGCAGCTTTCCAAGTCCGAGGTTTGGCTTCCTTAAGTATTTTTCATTAAATTAATCCAGTGGGTCATAAGAAAAAAAATATTTCTTAACATGACACCAAGACAGAAGCAATAAGGAAGGAAAGGACATGAAACTCAAAACAAAGATCATAACAACAATAACAACTTGCAATTATATAACGCCCCTCACACAGGGTAGCGTCTCAGATTGCTTGACAGTTGCAAAGCCTGACACCAAGCAGGGGGTGGGGGATGTGACCATTAAATGGTTGAAGTGGAAGGTCTTCAGGCACAACCTGAAGATGGGGAAGGAGAGGGCAAGGCAGGGGAATTGAGGGAGAGTGATCCGGTTTCAGAGCGTACTGGCTGAAAGTGCGGCCACTGATGACGGAGGACACGAGGGATAAGCAGAGGGCTGGAGCCAGTTGAGTGGAGGCGACGGGTAGTAGATTGGGGAGTAAGCAGGTCAGAGAGGTAGGGAGGTGCTAGGGCATGAAGGGATTTGAAGATGAGTGTGAGGTTTTTGAAATCGATCCATTCAGTGACAGGTTGCTAGTGAAGCCTGTTAAGAACTGGTGTGATGTGGGTATGGAGTTTAGTACGGGTAAGTATGCGTTCTGGATTAACTGGATAGTGGAGCTGGGGAGACTGGTGAGGAGTAATCGAGGTTGGGAGGTGATGAACACATGGATGAGGGTTTCAGCTGCCTTTGCCTACCATCCTGCTCGCTCCCTCAGCGGGCTCCGGCCTGCTTCACATCCTCCGCCTCGCTCGCCCCACTATTGGTGGGCGGGCCTTCTGCCACTCTGCCCCCACCCTCTGGAACTCCATCCTGCAGTCCCTCTGCCTCACGTCCTCCCTTGTCATCTTCAAGACCCATCGCATGACCTTTCATTTTCGACTGTGCTTTCGATCTCCCTGATTCCCCCTCTGCCCTCCACCCTCCCTGACCCCGACACCCAGCTTGGGTCCGAAACTCTGTCCAGCGCCTTGGGATGTCCTCCCGTCATGAAAGGCGCTATACAAATGTAATTTTGTTGTTGTTGTTGTTTGCAGTAAGGTATGGTCGGAGGAGGGCAATGTGACAGAAGTGGAGAAAAGAGGTCCTGGTCAGGGGTGGGAAGGACAGCAAACAATACGAAAAAGTGAAGATCAGTAAGGGAAAAAGAAACAAAAGAAAGTGAAAACTGACTGTCCCCCCACCCCTCAATTTGTACTTCTAGTTTATGCGGTCACAATGCATCTTTCACTGTTGCAAAGAAAAAGAACTGTGCCATGGAATGACAATTTCTTAAATCAACTTATCTCTGGCATCTCTGCTAACACACTGCACACTCCTTAGACGCAAATTGTGTTGTATCATACCTTAATTACAATAAAATTGCGGATAGGTTATTGAATCTATAACAACCAAAAATTCTGGAATATGCCATAGGTGGTGTCTCAGATACATTATTTACCTTATTTAAATCACAACAATTCTGGTACGTGTAACTAAAACATAAAGATTAATAAAAAAAACTAAATCTGTTTTATTACTTTTCCAAATTGTCCCACTGAATATGCTGAAGGTATTTTCCCACCAAACGTTCTTTAGTCTGAGGGCCTGGTGCCTTCCCGTTGTGTTTGGAATGTACTTGGTCGTTGCTTATTCTGCAATCTTCCGGAGAAGTGACAGTTCCTTCCTCATTTAAAAGGACTCTGGGGTCCTTAGAGTGCTTAGAATCTTGACACATTATGTGTGAGTGATCACTTTCCTTTCTGCTTTCAGAAGAGTGGGTTACAGAGGTCTGAACCTGGTTAGAAACAATTTGGCTGTCAGTGTCTGGACTATTTTTGTTAGCGTGGCCAGTCGCTGGTTTCTTATGTTGATTTCTGACACTGAGATTTCCCTTGTGGTGAATATTGGAATATTCCTTCTCTTCAGCAATGGTTAAGTCTCCAAACTCATGGGCATATCTACATTCTTCAGCCAGCTGCATCAGTTCTTCACAGTGCTGGCAACGAATATTTACAACTTCCAGTGGGTCCAATCCTCTGATTAAAAAACGACAAAAATATACAAAACAGATAAAACATAAATAATATTACACAACATTGTTAATGATAACTAGGACGCAAACCTGCCAACTCCATGCCCAAACTGGGGATACTTGTGCTGTGCGACACACATAAAGGAGGTTATAAGGTGGTTAAGAAATAGTTTTTGTTGATGAAGCCACTGTTTTTATTTTACAATGCAAAAAGAGTTGCTTTATCTTATACTTTAAATGCATTCAAATGTGCCATATAACCATTGGACTCTTACTCCTTTGTGCAAGAGATCTTTCTGAAGTTTTTTTTAAATGGTATTTTGAGAAATATTGTTAATGATGTGCCAAATCAATGTCTCCAATCTTTGATGTATTTTCCCAATTTATTTGGACCATTTCCTCTGAAATAAGTAGTCACACACTTTCACACATCTGTCACAATGAAGAAAATACATACACACATAGGATTATACATATTGTGTCGTTATACTGCATACACTGACATTTTTGTTTAAATTATTGTAGCTGGTAGGAGAAACCTTGTTTTTAATTATCATTCTGAAAACTCGCAGCCAACACCAATGTGCATTTAGCTAGCAAACAACTCTGTTCATTTAGCAATTGATCCTGAATGCCAATTGGAGCTAGCAATGATCAGTATCTGGTACCTGTATTAGCTAGCAGTACATTTTAAAACCTGGTCTGAAGCTCACCTTCATGAGTGTTCATTGAGAAATCAATATTAAGAACTGAAACAGGTTACCAGGAAAGATATATCCAATTAAGAAACACCTTGATGCTCTAATGGGAAAGCAGTACGGTGCATATTTGGTCACTCAATCCCTGACTGTTTGTGGGACATTGCTGTGTGCAATTGGCTGCTGCGTTTCACCTACAAAATATAGTCAATTCAGTTTACAGTACATTCTGTTAAACGCTTTCAGATGTCTCGAAGAAGTGATGCAGCATTATATCAAATGCAAGTATTATTATTATATTATCATATTATAGAAGATGAGATCAATTGAGCCTGAGCCTTTTTCATCCAAACTGCTCTTGTAGTTTAGAATAAGTTTCGCTGACACAAACATCAGTTTTTATTTATTCCCCATCAGGTAGATAAATGTCCAATCTGGGCTGTCAAATAGCTTGGTGACACTGATGCCATGGCTTTGGCTCATTGGGATTATCAGTGGAGGTTGCAAAAGCCTTCTTAAGCTTTGGAGATCTAAGACACAGGAGGATATCTGAAACATAATTGGAGCTATTTTGTTATTAGAGGGTTCCAGCCAGCAAAATGTTGAGTCTTTCTTATTACTTGTAAGTTATCTTTGGACTTCAAGTCAAAGTTACATGTCTGATTCAGTTGGTTTGAGTCAGTCTGACTCAGTTGATAGCACTCTCGCCTCACACCGCCTCTGAGTCAGAAGGTTATGGGGTCAAGCCCCATGTCGGGTTTTGAGGCCCATAAAGTCCTGGTGTTCAAACACACATACAGACACTGGGCTACCACCTAAGACTTCAGAAACCTTCCCAGACAAACCAGATACCTCAAATACTGCTCCAACTGAAGAGTACAATCCCAAATAATAATTTTTGCATGGGTGTAAAACTGCCATTTGTGAAATAATTTTTACTCGTTCTACTTGATGCCAGATATAGCTCTGCCCAACATGTTTGCTAAGTGCTGATGTAAGCTGGCATTGTGGTCTTGCGAAATACTGCATGCCTTAGAGTATCGACTGTACAAAAGATACTGAGTGATCACAAGCCTGGTCCAGTAATTCTGAATCTTTGATTATTCACGGTAGAATCAGTGTCTTTGTAGTTACATGTATGCCTCGTCACTTGGCAAGAATACAGCTGATTTTGTTTGAAGTTGAACCATTGCTAAAAAGGGAAGATTGAGTGCCAGGTTGACATTATCCTTCCAAGTCCCTATATTTTCCCCGGCGCTAGTGAATGGAGCCCAGGAAAAACAAAATACTTGGCAGTCCTGTCAATTAACTGTGTTCTCTGCTGCGTCATGGTTAGATTTGTCTCAGCTACAACTGGCTAAAACTACCCGCCAAACTTCGTAAATTAAAACACATTTCCAATGCCACACAGTGAGGCCAGAAAGATGGGCAATTTAGAAAAGAGAAAAGTTATGCTTGAACCATACAGGGGAATAAATCAATTGAGGTTGAAGTTGACGTAACTGCCTGTTTTTACTGTAGACTTAAACATCTCTGTACATTGGATCCACAATAAACCTGCCTTGAGAGTATTTCATGGAGCCGCTGGGTCCACACTGGAAAAATACTTAATGGTCCATAACTGCCGTGCACTCAAATAATCAATCATAAAACAGAAATATGTTGAACAACATTTTTAGTTGATTGTTATGCAGTATAAAATAATGCAATTGAAAGTCCTGTATAGAAATGCCAGTCCAACGACAGCATGACATTTTTGCCAAATACTCAATTTTATTCCAACTCACGCTGGGATCTACCCTCAGTGGAAATCTCAAGACAAGTGCTGACATTTTAAAACTGGAAATACTTATACTAAATTTTCCTGTTTCCTGTTTTATGCAATTCTTTAATCAAACCAACAGATGTGTCAAAAAGTTATGTGTGTGCATGAAGCATAGCCTCATGTTACAGTCAAAAAGAGATGAAATGTGCAAAAGGACACTTACCCTTGTTCGGTCTCATGTCTCCTGAGCAATAACTCAAAGCTCTGAAGCTTGGCCTGACAGAAAGCCAAGAAACTCCCAGGTGAAGGCATGCTGGTCCTGTCTAAAGGAGACTGGTCAGCGGAACTGATCCTCTCACCATCCACCACCTTTAGGCCTGGTAACATTTTCAGCACTGAACATCTAAAACACAAGTACAGTGCACAAGATTCATAGATTGCTACTATTTAAGGGTGCTCTGCGTTGCTAATACACGATGGTAATCTTCCAAAAAAAAGGATTTTTTTGTTGTATTCCAACTAATTCGAATTTCCATTGAAATACAATGCTTTACAAAAAATATATAAATTAGCACAATGATAATGCAGTTTTTGGTCATAGGCTGGTGAACAACCAATGTCGAAGTCAATTTAACAAGATAATACAATGAAACATTTTTGTATCTCACTATAGGAAGGGAAATTTATTGTATTTAAGATTAAAGACAACCATATTTATAAATCTGGTGTACTCTCTGTCCCTTTAGAAATAAAACAAGACACAATTTTAAGGCAGAAATCTTGCAATCGAAATGATGCACCTCAGAAGACCTTTGAGACCACACGCAAAGAAAAAACATAAATTATTTTTTCTTTTATATCCATCCCTTCCATTATGAATGTCTATGAGTTCCTGAAAAGGAATCTGCTTTTCTTTTTCCCCCCATTTCCATGACTTCCCTTTTATTTTTAAAGTTTCAGGGACTATTATTTAAAGGAGAAACACATGATTAGATAATATAATGAATATACTAGTAAATGGCCTTTTAAAAAGTTCATCTATATGCTTTAGGACAAAAGACTCTCTCAAATGAAAAACAAAATATTTTTGAGCAATAACTCCCCTTCCCTCCCCCTACAGTCCATGACAACCATTGACTGCTGTTGATTGTGCTTTTTGTCCATATTATAATTATTACAGGCAATAATTATCAAATCACAAAGTCGCACCTTTCAACTCAAATGTTCTGTCACATTGCCCATTGCTCTTCAAGCTTTCCAAAAAAACATAGCGATTCCATCATGACAGATTACATTTATATTTCTTTAATTGCGGGGAACATTTTTTGAATTTAATCAAAATCTTACCCAGGGCTTGTTTTTCTAGTGACATCAGTTTTTTAAGCAGTCTTTACATTTATCCTATGTATGGGTTGATGTGTTTTGTCCGGCATGTCCTTGATTTTTTCATAATGTTATGTCTCTTGATGCAAAAATACGATTAATCTTCCCTAGCTTAAAATGTTTATTCATATGCTCGCAATGCTGTACTTGCAATGCAATCAGTCTGCAAATCTACAAGCTGGAACTACCTGGTTCTTATCACAGACTCAGCTAAACCCCTGATAAGAAGTGCAGGGCACCTGTCTTATGTAACAAGAACCAATAAAATATTTATGACTAATTTAGCTCAGGACCATTTTCAGCCCGACTGCCTTGTGACAGTGATCCATGGGTTATACTGCTGATTACAAGCTTTAAGCACAACGTTCAAAATGAGTTTTGATTATGAACTCTTAGCAACCCCTAGGGCTTTGAATACCAGTGGTTCTGATGCTTCTCTACATGTGCTGATTTCACTTCTAGCCAATTTACCAGCACCAAAATGAAAATGACTAACAAATGGAGTGCTAGGTTTCTGCAGCAATTCAAACATTTGAAAAACAGTAATCCCTCGCTCGATGCCCCCACCTGCTGAATGAATGTGTGGAGCAAATTTTCACAAAATGAAAGATTTGTTCATGAAAGGAATATGGTTCATGAAGAGACCAACTCATAAGGGAAAATGAGATTGCTTACACCATCTGAATTTCACAAGTTTCATACAATAAGTTTCAATCCTTAACTGACATAACTATTTATTCCAATTTGTCAACTGTCATTTTGAAGCATAACTTGAAAGTTAATTTAAAATGCTAAGTCCAAATTCATCATTAGAAATCAGTGATAAATCAAACTTCTGCAGGTTCAGCAATTGATTTTGATCACATATTCCCTTGAGGAATAAAAATACCACGGGAAAAGTGGTTTAACCATGGCTAACTAGAGCAGTTACGAAAATATAAAATTAAAAGAAGAGACCTATAATACTACCAAAAAGAGCAGTAAACCCGAGGATTGGGAGGGCTTCAGAGATCAAGAAAGAAAAACCAAGAAACTGATTAGGAAGGAGAAAATGGATTATGAGGGCAAACTAGCTAGAAACATAAAGACAGACTGCAAGAGTTTATACAAATATATAAAGAGGAAGAGACTAGCAAAAGTGAATGTGGGTCCATTACAGGCAGAGACAGGAGGAATTATAATGGGGGATAAAGATATGACAGAGTCTTTAAACAAATACTTTGCTTCTGTCTTCACTTTAGAAGACACTGAAAACTTACCAAAAATAGAGAGGAACCAAGAAGCTAATGTTAGTGAGCAACTTAGGGAAATTAATACCAGTAAAGAATTAGTACTAGGGAAACTGTTGGGATTGAAAAATGATAAAAAAAAATGACCTGATGGCTCGCATTCTAGGGTTTTAAAAGAGGTGGCTGCTGAGATAGTAGATGCCTTGTTTTTAATCTATCAAAATTCTCTGGATTCTGGAACAGTTCCCATTGATTGGAAGATCACAAACTAACACCACTATTTAAGAAGGGTGCGAGAGAGAAGATGGGGAATTATAGACCAGTCAGTCTGACATCGGTAGTAGGGAAAATTCTAGAATCCTTAATTAGGGACATCATAGTGGGGTACTCAGAAGACCATAACATGATTAGGCAGAGTAAACATGGGTTTACAAAAGGGAAGTCATGCTTAACACATCTTTTAGAGTTTTTTGAGCATGTAACTAGCAGGTTAGATAGGGGGGAACCAGTAGAAGTAGTATATTTAGATTTTCAGAAGGCATTCAACAAGCTGCCACATAAAAGGCTGCTTTACAAGATTAAGGCCCATGGAATTAAAGGCAATATATTAGCATGGATCGAAGAGTGGCTAACAGGAAGAAAACAGAGAATAGGGATAAACTGGTCCTTCTCAGATTGACGGGATGTGACTCATGGAGTGCCACAAGGATCAGTGCTTGGGCCTCAACTATTTACAATCTATATCAATGATCTAGACGAGGACATAGAACTTAAAATATCTAAATTCGCGGATGATACTAAGATAGGTGGGAGAGTAAGCTCTGAGGATGACACAAAAGATTGCAAAGGGATATAGATAGGCGAGGTGAGTGGGCAAGAAGGTGGCAGATGTAATATAATGTGGGGAAATGTGAAGTTATTCACTAGATAGTAAAAACAGAAAAGCAGATTATTTTCTAGAAGGGGAGAGGCTAGATAGTGTTAGCGTTCAGAGGGATTTGGGTGTCCTTGTACACCAGTCACAAAAAGTTAGTATGCAGGTACAGCAAGCAACTAGGAAGGCTAATGTCATGTTGGTATTTATTGCAAAAGGGTTAGAATACAAGAGTAGGGAAGTCTTGCTGCAACTGTACAGGGCCTTGGTGAGACTGCACCTAGAGTACTGTGTGCAGTTTTGGTCTCCTTAGTTAAGAAAGGACATACTCGCCTTAGAAGGGGTGCAGCGTAGATTCACTAGGTTAGTTCCTGGGATGAGGGGGTTGACCTATGAGGATAGGTTGAGTAAACTAGGCTTATATTCTCTAGAATATAGAAGAATTAGGGGTGATCTTATAGAAACATATAAGATTCTTATGGGGCTTGACAGAGGAGACAGTTTGAGATTAGGAACTAGGGGTCACAGTCTTAAGAGTAAGGGACAGCTCTTTCAAGCAGAGTTGAGGAAACAATTCTTCACGCAGAGGGTAGTGAATTTATGGAATTCTCTACCCTAGAAGGCTGTAGATGCTCAGTCCTTGAACATATTCAAGACTGAGACTGATAGATTTCTAAAGGATAGAGGGATTAAGGGATATGGGGATAAGGTGGACCGATGGAGTTAGGTTAGAAGATCAGCCATGATCTTATTGAATGGCGGGGCAGGCTCGAGGGGCCGAATGGTCTACTCCTGCTCCTAATTCCTATGTTCCTATGATTTACACACAAAAATATAAATACTTTAAGATATTGTGTTCCTCAATCAGATAACTGCACTGATGTTTTGCAATGCTGATACATAACAGAGCAAATCCTTACTACAATATGATATTTAGGAGCTAACTAAAATGTTATAGCAAAGAACATCATGCAGCATTGCTCTCATTCATTGTCTTTCTGGCCACAGTGCAATTCTGGGATAATGTTAATCTTGCTTACATTATCTGGAGAGAAAATAGCTCATCTATAAAAAAACAAGAGTGCTTTATTAAAAAAAACATTGTCATTAAATTTAAAATAGAACTCTAAATTTTTAACTAAAACTAATTTTCTATGCTTCTTTTTAAGTACACTTATGCTCTAAAAAGTGTGCCATCAATTTCTTTTTGCAGACGTATGGAGGGTGTTTGGGTCCATTAGCCACTGCACCAAAAAGTGGATTCAGGATTGGAAATAACATTTAAGTTAATAAAATGTGCCATTGACACATAATTCAATGGCAAGTTGTTCTGAAGACACTACAATTTGATCAGACTTTCAGCTGTGTACCTTGAGATGTAAGATCCTTGTAGCTGTCAGAGTAAAAAAAATCTTTGTCAGTCAGTCTGTCTGTTATCGTTTGTCTGGGCCGGATTACAAACCAGAGATGAAAGAATATTGTTCCATCTGTACACTGCAATAATCAATTACCTTCACTTCTTTGTCTTTATGTCAGTTTCTCATTAATTTTCTCCTACGGATTCCTTTTTTTTGCAAGTGTGGTTCTTACGTATAGTTGATTATCATATTCTAATCACACAAATGTCAACTCTTTGAATTCACAATGTGAGCAAGATTAGCCCACGGCTCCAGGAAGTCACTACAAAGACTGTCCACTTCATTTCAGATTTAAGTCTGTGCAGCAGGATTGAAATTCTGTTTAATAAGAAGACATACTTTCCTGGTTCTGATTTATTAAAAAATGCATCACCTGAATGTAGCATTAATACAATAAGGTCTTTTCCCTTTTATAAGTTATAATTTTATTAAAAATACTAAATTTTATTGCTGAAAGATACACCACTATAGATTAAAACAGTCAAAAAACCTCAACCCTAGTTATAGGTCTTTCTTTTACTTCTAAACCTCCAACAATATGTACAAAGCTGGTTTTACGACACATTGATATTGGAGCAGAACCTGGCAATATTGTGTCACATAACTAAAGGAGCCCACTATGATTACTGAATTTTTTAGGGCTACTTAAATTTCACGTTACTGACCACAATTGCATACACAGTACTGCGAAAGTATCCTTTTGTTGTCAAAAGTACTCCCTTATTTTATCTGAAAAATAGGATCATATGGCTAACTCAAAGCTGAAGGATAGTGTTCCAAATGTTTATCACGTTGAACTGATGGAATTTTTTCAACATTAGCAAAATGTGACATTAGATAATAGTAGAAGTTCAACAATGTGCTGTGATATTCTGCAATGTATATTTTTTATTGAGAATTTTCTATGTATAGCATTCAGTCCAGTAATTTATTACCTTGTCTGACAGGCAGCAATGACAGAGAAATGGGTTTGGCTCACCTCCATCCTAATTCTTGCTGAAATGGATTCCTTTCTAGTATCAACTGCAGCAGACTATGACATCCATTAAGACATGAAAGAAAGCTCTTGAGATCTGTGATAAAGTAAACATATTCTTAATAGAAAAGAAATCAAAACAGATTGAAGCAGATAAAATAAATAATGCTTGTCTGAAAAATGTAAGAATGTTGGAAAAACAATTTGAGGGACAAGTCTTTCAGAAACAGAAGAGAGTTAAGTTGATTTTTATTAATGATTTTTAGTGGTATGAGATTCCAAGATATGTCTGAGTATTTGAAAGCTCGCTGTTCTATATTTTATAGTGTTCAAGCCTGTTATGCACTTCCACTGTGGATCCAAGTGAAACATAGTAAGTATACGTTGCATCCCTAGTTCACATGTTATACTGTCTTGAAGTAATGACTTGTGTATTTTATGAGACATTCTGATACTTGAAATTCTAGATGTAAAGGTGTGCATTTTAGATGTAAAGGCATGCATTTTATTTAACCAGTAATACTGTGCCAAAAGTGCCTGTTGTATCTTACTCGTAGGGTCATTGTTATTAGGAATCATTCTCTTGCACATATTAATAGGAATTATTGTGGTCAACTATTTGCTTAACTGTTATATAGGGTGTGCCCTATGTATTACAACTGACAGGCCAATCTGGCTCAACTTGACATTAAACTAACCCACTTTTAGAACACCAAATAATTATTTTCACTTCATGGCTATTTGTGGGCATTGCTGCGAGCAACTTGGCTGCTGATTTCACCTATAAAATCACTAAACTTTACAGTAAATCCTGTGTAGGGATCTGGAACATCCTCCCCACATTGACGGTGTTATATCAAATGCAAGGATTATTATATATTATTATTATACTAAACGATGGAGGAATCATTGTTCTACTCTTCTAAGAAAGTATTTATTATGGATAATAAACATGCATTGTTTATTAGCCACCTCATGAATGTAAAGGTTTCCAAACTGTGAGTCTTCTTAGCCATTTAAAACTGTTTAATTAATAAAAATAATAAAAATATATTTTCTGCAGTTAAAAGGGGTTATACAATTTTCTTCATAATTTTATGATAAGTTTCTCATTTTTTCCTCCTTTTTTGGATGAATTGATTGTGTATAAATATACATTTGGTAATATAATTTTAAAGGTCTCTTGTTTCAACTTTGTTTTTAATGGAGCTTTTTCCTCCTGCAATAAACCACCTTAACCCATTGCAGATCATCCATCTCACGAAACATGTAAATTAATCTCTTCTACAGTATCCAATGCTCCTCTGCCACAGCTAAAATGGTCTATTTTCTTTATGGTTGAACAAGAGAGGCTAAGGCCAGATCAAAGAAATGGATAGGGCATCTTCAAAATGCACAGTACAAGAGTTTGATTACATCTGGCAGCTGTTTATGATTAAGGGATTTTAGCCAAAGCAAATTACAAATATACAAAACTCTCCTCAGTAATTTTAATGTTACAATTTCCAATTGTAAAGACCTCCAAGTTGGAATCACAGTGTAAACTAACATTTCACCTGAGCTACTATTAATGGAATGAGCCTTCTTTGCTCTTGGTCAGGGCAATAAACAGAATACTTCATAACAGTGTAACATCCTATGTTGACTGCTTGCAGAATGGTACCGAGGACAACTAATGCAAGCCCAAGAACTCCTCAACAAAGAAAAATCTCAGCCAGGGTGAAAGGGAAGAATGACAAAATTATAATAATAAAACTGCAATATGTTGTCTCACCTGATAATCGGTTGTTGCCAAGATCAAGCCTCTCCAATGACACAAAATCGGACATGGTAGCAAGATGTGTCAACCTAAAAGGTAAAATGGTACAGGAACACTATTTTAAATTCAGCACTTAACCACTTACAACATAACAACAACAACTATAAATTACATTTATAGAGCGCTTTCATATCAGGAGGACGTCCCAAGGAGCTGGACAGTCAGGGGTCAGGACCCGAGCATGGGGGAGGTGTGGGGTAGGGGTGAGGGAAGGCAGAGAGGTGGGAGGGTAACTGAAGGCACGATCGAAGAGGAGGGTCTTGAGACTGATCTTGAAGGAGGCAAGGGAGGAAGCGAGGCAAAGGGATTGTGGGATGGAGTTCCAGAGTGTGGCTGAAAGCCTGGCCACCGATGGAGGCTGAAAGCCTGGCCACCGATGGTTATTCAGCACTATGAATTATACGGTTATGCAACTATTGCATTCCTCAGATTTCTAAACATGTTGAATTGTTTTTAACCAGTCATTCTAATTTGCAACCACATGGATCAGTAACATTATAGCACATAATACAGCAACAACAAAATTACATTTGTATAGAACCTTTCATGTCGGGAGGACGTCCCAAGATAGATGTCGGGATCGGAGAGGGTGGGGAGCAGGGGGGGGAAGGAGGGTGACCAAAGGCATGGTCGAAGAGGAGAATCTTGAGACAGGTCTTGAAGGAGGAAAGGAAGGGGGTGAGGTGGAGGGACAGTGGGATGGAATTTCAGAGGGTGGGGGAAGAGTGGCTGAAGGCCTACTTGCCAATGGTGAGGTGGGTAGATGTGAAACAGGCCGAAGCCTGCTGCGCGGAAGGAGCGGGCAGGTTGGTAGGGGGTTAGGAGGTCGCAGAAATTGGGGGGAGCAAGGCCATGCAGGGCGTTGAAAGTGAGGTCCAGGATCTTGAACTGTATCCTCTGTGTGATGGGAAGCCAGTGGAGTCAGGGGAGGGGGTGGGGGGGGATAGGGTCGTTGAGTCTGGTGCGTCAGAGGACATTGGCTGCAGAGTTGTCAGATTGTGCAGAAAATCACCCCTTTTGCCTACATTGGAGTAATGGCATAGTGCAAAGTACACCAAGCATTGTGTTGTAATCTTTCAGAAAGTATCATTTTGCAAGAAAATTATACTGTAGCATAAACTGGTAAGTGTTTGAGTGTGAGTTACTGACAACTGTCTGCTGTGGTTAACAACAAAAACATGAAAATATTAATTAACGGCAAAAGGACGTAGTGAAGTAACAAATGCTAGACCTGTGAACAGAAAGTTTTGATAAATTGCTAAGAGACCAAATATTCAGAAGTCAGATACAGAAATATCTGGACAAAGCATTGATGGACCTTTAATTGAAAGTTGTCACAAGTTGCAATTGTGATTCTTCATTGATCAAGTTCTGCAGTTGTAGGTATAGAAAATCAATAATGCTGACTAAAGTGAGAATAAATGACTATAAACCCATAATCAGACCTTTGTCATGTTTCGTTCAATGAGTGACTTGAAATGACTGTAGATGTTAAGATATTTACGGAGAACAATCTGGTTAGCAACCATTAATGCGAAGATGGTTAGGCAGGCATCGATACCTGGTATAAATGGTTGTATAGAAGCTTGACTTATTGTGGATGTCATCTGGGAATTGATGGAAGCAAATATAGCTTTGCAAGCCAGCTCTAAATGCTGGCTGCTTTACTTGAGATGTCATCAAGGCGTGGCTGCCAAGAAAGTTTCATATGTATAATGATTCCAAACACCTCTCTTGGCATATGGAGGATTTAACATTGCTCATACGTAAAGCATGAAGAACTGGACGAGGTGCTGAGGACATGCAAAAATTGCTTATTACTAAGGGGAGTCTCCTCTTTGAATTAAAATTACATGCTTGGTTATTCATGGCCACAGAGAGATGCACAGATATTAAGTTTCCAGCCTTTATCGAGTCAGACGTGGAGTTGTTTATATCAAGAAGAGGACTAACCGTGAAGTATTATTAAAACCACGCTGTAGAGCAAATTATAGCTTTCAACATGTTGGAGCTAATAATTACTGATAATGTTAACATGTTGTTAAAGCCAATAACAAGATAAGCTGGACATTCTAAACATTACGTTGTGACCATAGATTTAAAACTGGAAAATAACATTATTTCATTATTTACAATCAAATTCTATATTGTTTAGGGACTTTTTAGGAAGAATTAATTTAACAAATATTTTCATCATCGATTAACTAAAGTTAATGCCTGACAATTTACATAGTTAAAACATTCTCACTTATCAGAAGTAGGATTTTAATCGTTAGTCAGAGGTTTTAACAGGTCTAGCATATACTAAATCCCATAACCACACAAACATGTGGTATTAACCTGTTTTTCACTATTAATGTCTGCCAATTGGTCAAGAGTTGAAGTACATCGTGTGTAAACTGATTTAGCCTGACCTTTACTAATCAATTGAAAATCTCAACAATACCTTTATGTTTGAATTCAATTATTCATTAAATGAGGTGTTCTGATCTGAATTCTGTGGTGATGTACATATTCAAAATATACAGCATGCATTTTAGTGGTCCACTCAAACTTCTGTTATGCTGTGACAAATCAACTTGTGATATACAAGCCTTTTTTGAAACCATCATTATTTATTTTTCTTTGTTCAACAAAATAAAAAGGAAGAGATTTAAAAATTGACTTGCAAAGGAAATGATTTTCGTTTGTGATCATGAATGGCAACAACATTTATTCCAGTGTCCACATGACAGAGACTGTGATTATAGCCCTTATTGTTTTTTTGATAGCTCTGCTGCATCCTATACAGTCCTAGAATTAAAACGGGAACTATTGTATCCACTCTGAAATATAAGAAGCTATGTAAATAACCAACAGTACAATGCTGCTTTGTATCCTTATTGAAAACATATTTAAATAAAACTTTTATTGTACCATTCAAAAAGTAGAATGTAATTTTATAATGCCCTCTTCTGGTGGAATTGTGTTTTCTCTTACAAGAATGCATCCCATTTCACTTTACATATACAGTAGTTTAATATATCGAGTACAATAGAAAGGTTTAGCACAAAGCAGATACTCTAAAAATTTGATTGTGTTGAAGTCAAAATAAAAATAAGAACAGCAGATATAGAGAGTAAGCAGACAATGGTTCAGTGGATCATTGTGCTACCAGACTGCACTACTAAGGCACAACCCAGGGACATCCGGAGAATCCATGAATTGATGATTTCACACAAAGGAAAAGTATCTTCTCTGAGGAAGATACATTTCTTATTTACATCTTTAATAACAGTTAGAGTATCTAGCAAATCCTGACTGTTTAGCTGCCTGCGCTACTACTCTGGTTGGGTGTGGTACAGGGCAAAGCACTTAAATTCTTTTAAAAATGAATTTATATATACAATATGACAGTGAAAGACAACCATGTTTCTTGAAAGTAATTGAGTTGGATTAATAATTGTGTAGCACTGAGGGAATGTCAACTTCTCCTCTCTTGTAGTAGTCCCTGTTGCTTTTTAAATGAGTTTCCTAATTGCATTCTACTGTTAGCTATACTGTATTTTTTTGTCTTTTTTAAAAAAGTAAGTAATCCTTAAAGTTTACCATTTCATTCCCTCCTATTGAGCTCAGTATTTCCTTGCCACACAGTGCTCCAGTTACCAGCCCAAACATGAAAATGAAAACCTTGCACCATGTATGAAACAAATCAAAATGTCAATCTATGCTGGATGACCCTCTTTGTTGGGAGCACATCTGGACTCCTCCTCCCTTTTTACACACACACGCGCACACAAAACCTTTTGACAGGATATTTTAATGTGCTTTTCATTGTAACAATGTTATATTACAACCCCAAAATTCTATTTTCACAGAAAAATGTAAGTTTGTGCTATACGTAGTTCACACTGCTACTTTTTAGTTTGCATAACAGCTTATGACTATGCTATGGTAGAGCACAAATATGTTAAATACAAAAGTATCAATATTTTCCAATCTACCAGGATTCAAAGAGTAGAGGTTTGATATTTATGAAACTCCTACAATTTAATCAGCATTTCAAGCAACTTTTGCCAAAAGGCAATTTCTCTCTGCAAATCATGACTTATTAGTAACTAGGATCATCAACAAACAAAGGTGCCCCCAAATATTCATGTGTTTCACCCATGTACTGCAGCTTATCTTTTCAAGCCGGTTCTCGCTTATCTTCTGGTCAAGCTGAAAGCTTCATAACATCAAAATTCCGTCCAGTTAATGTAGCCTGGAAAGAAAACCTCATTTGACACATTGTGTCCTATAAGTGATGAAGGTGAGAATGACATTGAACATCTGCTACTAAACTTTTCTATGAGCCAAAAAAATCATTAAGGCAGATTCTAATTTTTGAAAGAAACAAGAAATCTTGTAAACTAGTGACGCACCATTTAACATCTGCCACTTAAAAAAAGAGTTAAAGGAATACTGTATTCCCAGATGTGAGACAATCCTGCTTTTTGTTGTATAGCCAACTGAGAGGGGTTGTGAAGGTTGGAATGTGGTTAGAATTCCACTCCTATTGGTGCTCCATTTGTTTCCCGTCAGCCTTTATTAATCTGTGTTACGTACAGAACCAAGGGAATATGCCAACTAACTGATCACAGACCTGGCAATGTTATCTTATTTACCCCCCCAAGTATTTTGTTTCACCATTTTAAAAGTGTTTTTTTTAAGCCTACAGCATACATCAAGATTTTGCACATCCAAATTAAAAAAAAGGGAACGTCTTCACAACAATGCATATGACCCTCAAAAACTCCATTGCTAAGTAATTCATGATCAGTTTTTCTGAATATTACTCATTTTCCTAAAGTAAGATTTTGTAAAGACCTCTTAAATATTATTGCTAACATTCTCTGAAGCTCTTCATTATTTATGAAGAAACGCAGAGTATTATATATGCATTTATTAAAACATAAGTATAGTAACACTTTAGCAAGTGCAACAGCCATTGTGGAAATGTTTCTTCATTGACCAAGATCAGTAAAATCCTCCAAAATAATTGTGAAATATTTACTCACATGTGGGATAAATCAAATACCAACTGTTTAGAAACCAGTATGTATTCTTGTTAGTAAAAATTCTTATTGGGAACACGTATACTCACGGCTGTTTCAAACTGTTTTCAAAAAGAAATAAATTAGGATGTGAGATGAATGTCATGTAGCGAAACATAGCTGCTGTAATCTGCAGGAGTAACATCTTACAAATAACTAGAAGAGTAGCTACTTGATTTGAATTTTTGGTGAATTTGGACAACAAGGACAGATTAAAACAAGGAAATGGGGAGGAAGACTCCACATTTCTTTGAAGTAGTTGCCAAGAGGGAAAGATCCTTTAATGTCCAGCTCAATCATAAACCTAAACAATAGCTCCATCACAAAAAGATGATGTGGGTAGAAGTAATTTAGAATGGTATGTAGGTAACCAGCTATGCTCCACTAATAATGAAATAAGAAATCAAACCAATTTGATTATTTTTGGAGTGTATTTGGATTAAGGAGGAAGATTAGCCATGACACACTGCATACCGTGTCTACATTTACAGGGAAATAAAAAGGAATTTTTTTTAAAAAATGCAATCGAGTCCATAAACAATACATTTTAATTTATTTTCAAAGGCACCAAAATAAGATTATATATTATATAATAAGATATATATAATGTAATGTATTAACGCAGTTTTAAGATCGGACCTTGTGAGTTGATCTTAAAAGTTTTTTTTCCTTTCTCTGGACAAATTTTCTATGAGAAATTCTATTAACTAAATTCTTAATTGTATAGCATTGGTCCAAAAATTTCTACCTAATCTAGAGCTTCAGCCTATCTTTTCAGAGTATTTTCATCTAAGCAAAACAATATGAAGTAAGTACCTTCAAAGTGTATTTTCCCCTCAAGGTTAGTGTAAGTGTAGAAATATTTGGTCATTGATCATGACTCTGCTGACAGAAAATTGGATATTGAAAGTTGGAAAATGTGTCTACAATGAGAAATAACATGAATAAATGCAAAAGTACTTTAGAAACAAGTCTTTGGATTGCCATATTTAATGTGATGTTGTTTACATGGCTACAGATTTTCAGTGGCTGCCTACAAAATTCACTTATTATTTAATTAAGTATTTCAAATATATCTTTGCCAGTTTTATGACAAAGCATTGACTTTGTCAGTATCATTACCATGATATCAGTCTTGCCTCTGAGTCTGAAGATTGTAGGTTCAAACTCACATTGGGACTTTGAACTCACAGTCTAGGCTGACACTTTAATACAGCACTGGGGATGTGCCATTCTTTGAATGAGACGTTAAACGATGGTCCCATCTGCCTGTCAGAGTGGATGTTAAAGATCCTATAGTATTTCTCAAAACAAGAAGTGAGCTTTTCCTGGTGTCCTAGCCAATAATCCTCCAGATAAAATTGGACATTCATTTTGTGGCTGTTTTTGGACACTGCTGTGGATAAATTGGCTACCGCATTCACTTTCGCAACACATTACATTAGAATCCTGTGAAGTGCTTTGAGAGGCTCTATATCAAATCCAAGCATTATTATTATTCATCATCATTATCAATGTTATTCAAGGCAAAAAAGAAAATAACATGAATCGAAAATAACATACAACATTGGGGCAACTGTCTACTCCCCTAATCCAAAATAATAAAATATATTTTATATATATATAAAATACACACCCAGTTACTTTAGAGTATATCCTGTGAAGTGTTTTGAGATGTCTCAATGATGGGATAAGGTGCTATATCAAATGCAAGGTTCATTATAAGTAAATTTGGGTGATTACCTAAAATCTCAATGGCCAGATCAGCGAAGGATTCGTTTTATTTACTGCAAAATAATAATTTGAACTATTAGCTTGTATTTTTTTCGCATTACTTCAGTATCTAATCATCACGATGCTATTGTATCAAAATGGCTTTTGACACTGGTTACAAATGTCAGTGAATAAGAGACTTTGGTAACTTAGTATTCAAGTAAATCAATTCTGTTTGAAGGTAAAAGTTGGAAATATTATTTCACATTACATACTATTCAACTCTTCGGCAGATTAGTTGTCCGTGGAATAACAATTGATTTTTCAAAACTTTGTAGTTCACTTCATCCTAGGTTGTCTGTTGTGCGATTCAACAAACAAGACCAAATTGTAAAATCCGTTGGAAGGGCAACACAAATTCCGACTATTAACATTCTCAACAATGTTAAAGGATTACAAAGCTTTTTGGATCAACATCCATTTATTAGCACAGAGACTATCAGCCTCAGGTCAAAAATAATTTCTAAACAAGTGCTTTTTGATCCAGAAATAACAAAGTTAATCACAATGGAAAGAAGCATGGGTCCAATGAGGGGTTGGAAAAGTCAAACCATCAATCAGTTGTCAAATCATTTCCTTGGAATGACACTAGTATTATTACTTAAACCACTATAGATACAGGAAACACTTAGTAGGCAATTTAATTTAACATAGCATTGATTATATTATATTATTGCAAAGATTTACAAACTTACCATTCCTCAACTAACAAAAGGATTTCCACAAAGACCTAATTCTGTTTAGTATCTGGTTTATAAACTGTCCAAAACATTTTTATTAATGCTTATTAATCACTGATAAGATCGGGTTCTGCTTAAACTCAACTTTCTAGTTGTCAGATTTGAAATGATCCTTGCTCAGAGTTCCACCTTGGTTTATCGCAGGAAATTTGAGACTTATTTTTGCGGGTTTTCCCCTTGTTTTCAAAGCGCAGATCTATTGATATCTTCCTCAAAACTGGGGTCTGAGCATTCTAGAGATTTGTTTTCTCTTGGGTACATACAGGAGCCTGTTTTGTTTTTCCCAACATTGTTTTCTTCCTACACTCTTAGAGTGGGGTTTTAAAAAAACATTTTTGCTTACTTCACCTTGAACAGTGAAAAATGCTGCAGGTTGGCTGAAGGCTCATCTCTGAAATATTACTGCCAATACTATAAACAGCGTACTTTTATTCCAAATTGAGTCATATTGACAGTGTTTTTAAAAAATGTTTTCAGAATATTTGCTAGTGCTAAATATTCATAGTTTATGGATTAACTTTTGGGCTGGCCGATTGGATCAAGTTTTGGGCTGGAATGCTCCTTTTATTATGAATTTAGACAGATACTGATGCAAATTAGTAACCGTGCACTTGTCACAAAGCTTTGCTAATCAACAAATGGTAAAGTGGGAATTGATAACATGATATATGTGGGAATTCAACAAGAAGCAACACAATAAACCGTGATCCTTTATGCAATGTGGATAACAGGAAGATGGGAGCATTGCCATTCTTGCTCTCTTCCTCCACATTGAAACGGCGCCTTCTTATACCTGCCTTTCTGAATAAGATATCAGAAGATGTACACTGAACTTCTGCAATGAACTCAGAGAGTTAAGTTCAGTGTTACCGGAAATTGGGTTCTGCCCATACATATACGTGTAACGTATAAATGGCTTTCAATACATCTGGCTTATTTCAGATAACTACAGCAGACACATTTGGTATCATCCTGGCACCAGTATCACATTGCATGTCTCAGCTGATTGGTGGTGTTGTCAGATGAACAGGTCCAGATACCTAGTATACCAGCAAATAGTAAGCTTTACAAGATGCAATCTGTTACATCCATTTCCTCATTATGGGTTGATGAACTGATAGCAACATCTTTCAGAATAGGAAATGCTTCCATGTCATGAATAAATTACTTACAATTTAAAAGTAAAACTTTGATGTCTGAGGGTTCAAGCCTTGGTTTTGTGGTGCACCTGTATGGCAGTTCTCCTCCCCGTGGTCTCCATTAATCATAGTTAATTCCTTTCTTTCATTTGCCATTTCTGATTGGCCACCACTAAGTGATACCTAAAATGGAACTCAATACTTGGTGACCAGATTAATGTTTTGGGAGATAAATAAAATTTTGTTGGAATATAGGAACATAGAAACAGGAATAGGCCATTCAGCCCCTCAAGCCTGTTCTGCCATTTTGTAGGATCATGGCTGATAAGTTATCTCCTTAGCACTTTGGATTGTTAACATGCCCACATCACTAATCTTGGAGGCTGCTGAATTTAGAAATGAAGCCCTTGATAATATCTTGCCTTTTTGTTTCCTCAACACTGTAGCAGCAGCAGAAAATGTGTAGATCTGATCAACCTATTTTACCTATTGTATTATAAGTCTCGAAATTGGTTTGAATGAAGAAGGCCCTTGGCCCATTCAATTGCATCTTTCCAGGACACCAGAGTACCTACTCTCCACCCATTGTGGCATGTGCTGTTGTTTTTAATGTCCAGTGACCTGGCTTTAACCACCCTTCCTAGCAAATTGTTTTGGTTGTTAATTACCCTTTGGGTAAAGACAAACTTTTTGTCAGTTCTAAAGTTACACTTTGCAACTCTAAACCTAGGTCCTCTTGTTCCACTGCCTTGGTGCATCCTAAAGCATTGTTCTGGATTTACTTTTTCAAACCCATTTAGTTGTAAAAGAATAGCTTTCTAATTTATCACAGTTGTTCATTGTGTATTTAAAATATGTGGTTACTTTTGCTCAACACTTAGTTTCTTTCCAGTGCAGCATTATGCTGAATTAGCTCTGTAGCAAAGTGGGTTACTCAGAACAATTATTAACATGAATTAGTGCATCAGTACAGTATTAATGACACTTTTGACAAAAACATCTGAGGCATAATAATGTTTGCATTTGATATAGGGCCTTATGTCTTCCAGATGTCTCAAATCGCTTCAAAGAATATACTGTAAGATGAACTGACTGCGTATTTTATGGGCAAAACTTATCTATCCAAAACATTAAGTTGCTTAACTCAAAAACGGTTAACATTCTACATTTGATATACAATAATAACAATCCTTGCATTTTATATAGCCCCTTATCAAATCTTCAAGACGTCTCAAGCCTGATCATTGTCTTTGAGACCTCTCATATGCCAGGTAAACAGAATTTAATCTTATAGTATTTTGGTAATGTACCATTTCCATGAATTCTCACTTTGGATTTTACCTGTTCTGGAAGACAGAGAGGTGTTGGAGCATTGGCAGCCAGCAATTAGAGAGTGTCTGTAGAGAGGAAATGCTGTTGTCACCCAGCCACAATTCCCGTAATAGAACGTGATTCTCTAATCTGGGTGGCTGTGGAAAAGATGATATGTCTGAGACACACAAAGGTGAATTATAGTACAAAAATCTCTTCCTACTATTTTTGTTTTGAATGGATCCATTTTGTTGAAGCTTCTATTTAACTTAAAATTGTTTGTTAGTGTTTCATTGTATACTAGCCATAGCTATCAACTCTAAATTACATTTTAATAATCCTGTCATAATGGCATAGTAATAGTGTACAAGGTGGATGGTGGATGTCATCATTCAGTAATTGAAATACACTGGTATTTGGCATTCACATGACCAGCACAACTGAATAAAAAAATACCCCATACAATGTACATTACAGAAAAAAAATATACATTGGATTGTTTTCAAGGCAGTAATCTTATCTCTGTGTCCAAATGAATAATAAAGTAATAAATTATGTGAGCTATGATTTAATAGTTTAAAACATCATCTGAATCCCTTCACAGCATTACTGTCTTGTTACTGCCAGCTATTCAATACTCTCGAAGTCTCGCCCAATTCTACTCCAAAAAGATATATGGCTGCCAGCCGTGGTGTATGTTGCTTTTAACCTTTTTAAGTTTGTAAAATGCAAATTTATTCTCTATGACTGTACCTCAGAAAGGCTGTTGCTCTGTAACTTTAGGTTTTGAAGAAGCCCACAGTTATCTATGCCTTCAATGCGGTTGAGATGGTTATAGGAGCAATCAAGGTAGAGAAGAACAGGCGTCTCACTCAATCCTTTAGTGCTTATCAACTGATTATGATCCACTAGTAACCTCTGAAGTTTGTTGAGTGATTCAAGACCACCTACAATGTGATGAGCAAAACAGGAATTAAGTAATTACGCTAAACAAACTCAGCTTGAAGAGTAAATATCCCAGACATTGAAAATCACTTTAAAAAATTTAGTTTCACTGATTTCTGGCTAGCCTGTTGAATAGAACACCAATATTTGTTATAACAGAATTTGTGCAGCAGAGATACTAACATAAGTATGATATTTTCAGTCAAACTCGAGTGAAAGTGTTGCTTGCATTTTGACCTAGTTTTGATCTCTTTCTCAAGTTAAACTTCTGGCACAAAGAATTGAGGCAAAAAATTTCACATGTCTGAAGATGAGCAGTGCCAAATCCTGGGGGAAAAGAGTTCCCTTAAATAATCCTGCATTTTCTATTTGGATTCACTCTACAGAAACCGGCCAATTAGTCCATCAAATCAGTGTCTTCTCTGCATGAGCTCATCCAATTCGGCTTTCTGGCTCCCTCACCATAACCTTTAATATTCCTTCTCTTCGAGAATCTAATTGCCTTTTTAAAGAGTTTATGGACTCTGCTTCAAAATAACAGCAACAGAGTAGCACCAACACCTGTCTAAATACATTGAGAGTTACATGGGTTTAACAAGTAAACTGAACTAAACTGCAGAGACTAACCCTTATGTAAAATGTGCTTTACATCTGAGAATGTTTTATTTGCATCTCAATTCCTCCTCATTAACCACTACATATTTAACATCAACGGCAACTTGCATTTATATAGCATCCTTCAAACAGGATAGTGTCTCTTGGAGCTTTACAATGATTAAGTCAGATACCAAGCAAGGGGGAGAGAGGAAGGAGGAATTGACCATTGATGTGGTCAAATCAGAATACACTAAAAGTAAACTGGAAGCACAACCAAAGGTCCCACCTATACGGGTGATCTGATTATGTGATAGTTCAAGGACCTGAAGGTTGCTGCAATTTTCTAGACCATGCATGGAGGTTATGTGATTGTTACTGAGCAGAAGAATGCAAAGATCCTCCAGATCATGGCAGTGGATATTCTGAAGGTTATTTTCCTACAAAGAAGAGAAAACATCAGTCATTGTTCAAATTCTTCAGTTTTTTGTCCTCACACTTAATGCAATTATCCTTCAGAAGGACATTTTGTGAACTTATGCAAGATAAACAATTTTACCATACTTAAAACAGCATTTCGGGTTTGATTGAATATACAGTACAGTGACTAAACTTTATGATGGACAGGTAATATCTGGCAGCTACAATATTATCGTAGTCAGGTTATTGACTTGTCAAAGCCAGTAGAATGCAGACAGCGAAGCAGTTTGATCAGCTTCTCCAACATTCTTCTGACATGAACGGTACTATGGTATTGTATTGTGGTGGTATATTAGGGCACACAAAGAACTCCCTCATCTCAGCCAATCCAAGAAAAAAAAGAAAAAAACTGCAGTTAAGAATTAAAACTTAAAGAAGTCAATGGAGATCACTACTATTATACCATTTCATTGCCATTTCAGAGCAGCATTGACAAAGACCGAGGCAAGTCGCTGGACTAGCTGCTTAAATAATATTGGTGCAAGGAACCCGGAGATGTGTCAAGCTGACCCACTGGAACTCCACTCCAATGCAATTTACATTTGGTTGGTGTAAAGTACTTCTGGTTACTGAAGACATTCCTACTAAGGAATCCTGTTAGAAATTACTGAATATTACGTCTCCAATATCTCCATTATAATAATGCTTACATTTGAGGTACATATAAACCCTGGCTGGTCGGACTTATGGGGGGGGAGGGGCCACGAGATCCAGTCCGGCGAGCTGGAATTTCCGGCTAAGTGTAATTATAATGCTGGTATTGCAAAAAATGCACTGCATGTGCATTTCTACCATGTGCATATCTGTGTATATAAAAGTACTCACTCATCCATGTGGACACATAGAAAGGATAGTGAAGTAGAAATTGGTGGGATCATGTGGGTTGCTCAGCGCGGGCTTGTGGAATTTTTTTAAAAATGTTTTTAGTTTTGGGCCTGGTCCGGCTAGGGACTAATTCTGGATACCCAGATACCAGGGTTTAGTCTAATATCTTTCACTTTGGGAAGATGTGTCACAGGATGTGCTTCAAAGGATTAACTGTGAAGTGAAATGATTGTATATTCTGTGTTTTTGTGTATTATCTCGACATATTCTAAGTCTTTGCATAGTACAAATTGGCTGAAAAATATAGGCTTCTACCAGGTGGAGGTTCTGGCACGGAATAAGTGTCGACGAAGGAATATTATCAGCTGCATGTGTCTGAAAGCTGCCAAAAAAGTTTTAAAGTTCTGTTGGCTCAATTCTTTAAAATTATTGCTTACTGGAAGATGGAGCCGAATAACTTAGAAAGGAGGTGAAAGCTGCCCGATGCTTACTGGGTGAAATGATTCTTATTTTGTGCCATAAGATTTCAAATGTGCAATGGAGAATATTCGAGGTGTGATTCTAGGACTCTGTAAGGAAACTTTCTTCCACCTTATACTCCTATTGACTGGCAGCTCAGTAAACATGTAACCTTTCAGGCTAAAAGACACATACTACCCAGGTGCTATTGGCTATCACCACTCAGTTGCATGGGAGGAGGAAGGGACAAAGACATGAAAGCACTGTGGTACATGCTCCCATCCAATTTTCTCTGCAGCCCTTTAACACAGCAAGGAACCTCCCCACTGCAGTGCAGCCGAGGTCAGGAAATCTGCAGAGTTGGAGAAAATTGATCTTGCGTCCCATTACTCTCCAGCACGTACAACAATTATTTCTGGTGCATGCAGAGTCCTTATACAGGCAGGAAACAGGAAGATCAAACCGGCACTCGGGAAATAATAAAATCATTTAAATCAGGCTACGATAATATGTTAACTTGAGTTGTGCTTCAAAAAACTACTCGTGCTGCAATTTGGGATTTGAATTTAGGTGAAACATGTTTAAAATTGTGCTTAGATTGCAAAGCTGAACCACAGATGCTTTGAGAAAAAATGTTGTACAATTAAAGGAAATATGAAAATATTAGTAAAACATGGAAGGAATTTTACCTGTGCATCAATGTACTTTAAACCTTTGCACTGACTGATTCCCTCCAGTGTTTCCAGTCTGCAGTTTCGGAGTGTCAATGACTTGAGGCTTGGGCACTGGGAGAGAGTGGATAGGTTGCAGCCAGGCAAATCGCAAAAGGTGACCGTTGTAACCTAAAATGAATAATCCAGTTTCAGTGCACACGAAGAACCTGTGATGGAGGAGCTTTTTCCTAACTTGTAATAGTTGTATTATTATTACTATTCTTGAACTGTCAGGTAATTTGGCTATTTTCCTTGCACTAAACTCTCTAATTTGTAAAATCTACTCCCAGCCATCCGGATATTTGTCTGGCGTCTATCAGGTTGCTTAGGGAGTTTCTGAACAACACTTCAACTTTAGATTTGGCTTCAACTTCAGTTCACGTAGTCCCTAATCAAAATGTTACCAAATGTTGTGGTTCCTCACTTAGTTCTGGCTCTAAAGATGAAGCCAAATATATTTGGATTTGCCCCATATGAACCTGATCCCAAATTAACTTTGTATCCTGAAGCTTAACGCTAATTATTAATTTAATAGTGCATATCAGAATTTAATCTAATAAATTAACTTGGGCGTTGATAACAACGCATTTATAACATTGCTGGGTCAGCAGATAAAAGCAGTCACTTCAAATCTTTAACAGAACAGGAAAAAATATATCAGGAGGTTTGGATGAAGGTTCTTTGGTTAATTTGATCTCATGTGTGATGTCCTGTAGCTCAGTGGTTAGAGCACTCGCTTTGCAAATGAGAGACCTGAGTTCAATTCCAGGCAGGGCGAAACCTTGGGCAAGTTTCCTTACTCCACACGCCTAATAATAATCCCTCCAAAACAAAAAAAACAATAATAAATCGGTCATTTTCAATCCACGACTGTTTGTGGGACATTGCTGTGCGCAATTGGCTGCCGCGTTCGCCCACAAATATACAGTCAATTCACTTTACAGTGTGTTCTGTGAAGCGCTTTGGGACGTCCTCCCGACGTGAAAAGCGCTATATCAAAGTCAAGGATTATTATTATTATTATTATCTTTCCAGAATATAAACCCTGCCATCTTCCTCTAACAGTATTAAGCAGTTTCGTAAATGCTTCCAGCTTCTCGACCTCAACCATCTTTGCAGGTAACCTATTCCTTTAATTGATATAATAAAAAAACCTTGCATCTGATATAGCTCTTATAAATAATAATAATAATCCTTGTGTTTGATATAGCGCATAACAAGTCGTCGCGACTCTCTCAAAGTGCTTCACAGGATATAGTTTGAAGTGAACTGATTGTGTATTTTATGGGCAAAAATGTGGCAGCCAGTTTGTGCACAGCAATGTTCCACAAAAGGCCATGGAATGAGCGATTAATTTTATTTTGGGGATTTGTGGCCAGGATACGGGGAGAAATTCCCTTCTCTTTTGTAATACTGCCATGGGATCTTTAACGTCCACCTGAACAAATAGGCAGGACCTTGGTTTAACGTCTAATCTGAACGACGGATGAAATGTCTCAAAATGTCGGTTCACATGGACGGATGAAATGTCTCAAAATGTCGGTTCACATGGACAGATGAAATGTCTCAACAATGCTTCATAGGTAACTGATACTGTATCAGGTGTAATGCCTGTCTCTTTGTAGGCAAACAGGCAGTCAACTTGCGATGGATTGCTTGGTGCAATGCAGTTTCGGGAAGGGGGTGGGAAGTGTGTTCTGCATTCGAATGAGACATTTAAACCGAGGTTCTGTCTGGCTGTTTAGGTGAATGCTAAATGGCACTGTTTGATAAGAGAAGAGAGCTTCTCCCAGTGTCCTGGCCAACAATCTCCTAAATAAAACTTGCCATTCACTTTGTGAGACATTGCTGTGCACAAATTAGTAGCTGTGTTCTCCTACAAAATACACAGTTACAAGTTATTTTGAATTAATCACAATATTAGTTCTGATGAAGAAAGCCCTTTCACCCATCTAAAGATATTTCACACAGTAAATCCTATGAAGTGAGCTGAGATGTTCTCCTGAGGTGAACGGAGCTATATCAAATGTAAGATTTTTTTAAAATCAATTATTAATTCAGTAGAACATATCTACAAGTCACAAATTTTTCTAGATTCTCATTATCAGAGGATTTTAACCTTTAGAAGAAAGAGTCCCAAATGAGAGTGCCACAACTATTGACTGAAGTTGTAAAAAGCTGCACCTTTAGAGACTGATTGATGTCTGTGATTACAAATGGACTCCCGTATAGCAGCATTAAGCAGGATGAAACAGAGCTCCGAAAGAAGGAAGAGGGTTAAAAACATCAGAGAATCGGTCTCTGTTGGCCCCTTTCCACATACTTCTAACAGCTTGCTATACAACAGCATTTATAGAGCCCTGGGAGCAATACTCTGGCCTATCCTCTCAGCCAAGAAGTGTGTGGCACGAGGAGGCTCCAGGGTGCTGAAAGGTAGAAGTAAATTACCAAAAATATGCAAAATACAAAGAACTCACTGATCAGAAAAATTGTTTTATAATACCATTGAGGTTTGACTTCAGTGAACTGCAAAAGATCAGAGCTTTACCACTAATTGCCTGAACAGATTGCTGTGAATAATACTAAAACACTGGTGACTAAGGTAATGCATGTGTGGGTGAACAGTGAATCAGCAATGAAACATTTCTAGGGAACACTGATAGTGATTGATGGTAAGATCTGTACCTGTTGAAGTGAAGTCCAGCTCCCTGAATGGAGTATTAACCCAGGATTCAAAGCAAGCAATTGGCTGGCTGAACTTTTATGCGGTCTGATTCTTTGTTTCACTATTTTCATCTTGTTTCCTCTGCTAACTTTGGACCAAGGAGTACAAGTTTTCATCCAATTTAGTCTCTTTTGTTCAATATGATCAGGCAGAGTAAGTGCCCTGACTCGGGACTTCATCTCTAATTTATGTGCTATACTTTGGGTTAATTCAAATGAACCTTCATTGCGATAATTAATATGCTCTGTATTTAATACCGGTTTCGTTTCACATGTTTCTCTTCTTGGGAGACAGTCGGTGAAAACACGTGGATTGGTCACTTGCACAAAACCACTGCTTTTTGTTGGCATGATAGTAACTTTACATCTGTCATTTTTCTCCGTTATATTTTTCACTGTATCTTCTGTAGGAAGTTCCATTTCCAAATTAGTATCTGTGGCCAGTTTAGTTGCATTCTGTACTGCTGTTTCTTTGTCTTTGCTAAAAGCTCTAGGTTTATTAAAATCTTGTGGCATGTGTTCACATTCACTCTGATGTAACACCACGGACAGATTCTCTGACAGACTTAAATTTTGCTCAATTTCCTTATTCCTGACTTTGTTCACAATAATACTTCCCTCTTGATTTAACCTCAGCTCCTTCTTCTTTTCGAATGACATTTTTTCCTTTTGTTTTTCTTTGCTTTTCATTCTCTCTTCTGTTAACTTTATTTCTTCCTCCCTTTTCTTTCTCTCTTCTGCCAACTTTCTTTCTTCCTCCCTTTTCTTTCTCTCTTCTGCCAACTTTATTTCTTCCTCCCTTTTCTTTCTCTCTTCTGCCAACTTTATTTCTTCCTCCCTTTTCTTTCTCTCTTCCGCCAATTTTTGTTCTTCCCCCCTTTTCCTTCTGTCTTCCACCAATTTTTGCTCTTCCTCCCTTTTCCTTCTGTCTTCTAACAATTTTCTTTCTTCCTCCCTTTTCCTTCTCTCTTCTGCCAACTTTCTTTCTTCCTCTCTTCGTTGCTCTTCTTTTTTCTTTTGCTGTAATTCCTCCTCTTTTTTCCTTTTCTCTTCCTCCTGCTGTTTCTTCAGCTGTCTCTTCTTTTCCAGCTTTTCACGTTCTGCTTCCTTTTCCTTCTCAAATTCCAGCTTCCTTCGCTCCTCTTCCCTTCTCAACTTTGCTGCTTCTTCCTGTCTACTCTCTGCCTCTCTCTTTAATTCTAGCTCTTTTTCTCTCTTTCTTCCCTTTCGCTTCTCCTTCAGTATTGGAGCATACTTTTTATACACCAGATGTGCCCGAATTTGTTTTTCAATTGTTGTTGCCGCTCTGCATTGCAGTGCCTCCACTCGTTTTCTCTCTTTAGCCTCCTTTTCTTCAAAAGTCCGTCTCTCTTCATCCACTTTTCTCTGCAGTGTTTTTATCAATTCCTAGGTATTTAAAAATCAATTAATGCATATTTTAACAATTTAAAATACTTTATTTCCCTTGTACTGGAATTTTCTATTTTTGTTTAAAGTAACTGTTTCTCTTAGTTGTAGCCAAAAAATGATGTCTGTACCACAGCAAGCTGGCTTTACTCTTTCATTCTAATTACATCAGAGGATTTAATCTCCTCTCTAAAACAGGCTATGAGTATTTAGAACATTTTATATCTGTCATGTTTATACCTCTGTAGCAATCACACACATTTGTGCGTACTCACAACACACACAATCACCTCATTTGCTAGCTGAGCTGGCAACCTGTTCGGATCCATCTGCCAGTGCCACTCATATCCTCACTTGCACCAAATCCAGCACATCCATCACTACCAATCCTCATCTGGTTCCCAATAAATTAACTTTAAGATCCTTTAAAGTTGTATAAATTCCTTCACATCCTTGATCTTCCATATTTCTCTAATTTTCTCATTAAACCTGGACTACATACCCCACTACTACATTTCCCTTGATTATTCTGTTCCTTTTACATATTTACTCCACTTTGTAAATTCAACTTTCATATGCTCTATATTTCAAGGTGCATTTTTGCTTGTGTTTGTTCTGTTAAGTTCAGAAAAAAAGCGTGGGCAGTAAGCATGTCCATCAGGTAATTGAGAGAACAGGTGTATTGTGACCCATAAAAGTGCTTTGACACTGCCCCTCATGAAAGGTGCCATATAAATGCAAGTAGTTGTTGTAAAAGGAAACACATTTAATTATAGTGGCTTGTTAAAATTAAGCTAAATATTTATATTGAAATTGTGAAGTGTTTCACGATTCCAATATAAGTATATAAGTTAATTTTGATGTTTATTATGTATCACTGAGGTATTATTCTGATTCCCTACCTTGTGATGTTTCAGATCCTGTTCCGAAGCCTCTTGTTCCTGTTGGATTTGCTCTTCCAGTTTGGCCTCCGTTTCCTGATCAAAGTAAACACACTTCTGTTGTAAAGTTAACTGAACCCAGGCACGTGCATTTATGCACAAGTGAAACATGAACAAGCAAAAACTGCAAAGTATTTTTTTTTTGCCCTATTCAGACCTGAATGTTACTTAAAATAAGACCCATGATAAAAAACAATTGATTTGGGCAAGAATTAACTGTTGCTTTTATTTATTTTGTTTTTCAAACTGAATTTGTCCTCATTACGATGCTGGATGTCAGTTACTGGGAAATGAAACATTCTTCAACGTTTGCACTATGTGTCAGAACTAACTATGTCTCCCAGATGCCTCTACATTGTAGAAACAATCTGGCTTCATCTCAAACTCACAAGAGCACCACCTGCTGCATCAATGGGCATTTGCAGTTTCTATCCTTGTGACTGTGTCAGACCATTCAAGGGTCTGAAATTCAACTTAGCTTTAAGACACGTTTAAGATAGTGCAGGATTACAGAAAATTATTAAACTTCAATCTTAATCTGGAAGACAGGTTTGTACTGTGCTTTAAAATAAAATCATCTCGCAAATTGAGGCAGATTTAAAAAAGGTTCCACAGTCCAGTTGTCAAAATGGTCTTCCTTGCCAATAATTGTCCAATTATGCCGTCGGTTTCTTCCCATGTGGCCACTTTTAAGTGAGCTACAACTTAACTTCAAGTAGAATCCTTATCACAAAAGGTAGAGGCTTCCCATCGAATTACATCAAATCATATCAAATGCAAAGATTATTATTAGGCTTTGTTAAAACACAGCTCCAGAAGCCGAAAGAGCCATTCAAGCTCCTTATCATCAAAGTCAAACAATGTAACATAATACTTTCCCTTAGGTCCTGGGAAACTGTAGGCTCTGTAACTCGTTCGTTTTAACAATATTAATTATAAAACTATCCAAATGTCAGGAATTGCTCTATTATAGTAATATTAATCCTAAACACAATTAAAACAAACTAAAAAACGTCAGGTTGAAAACAAACACTATTTCTTTCTACTCATCCTCATCTCCCTTTCCCCTATTTAGAATTGTAATTTTTTTTCCTTATATCTAATACAACGCACCCTTTCTCTTCCATACATGGGAACCAACTACAAAGCATATGTTTCTTGTCAACCAACCCTAGAATCAGTAGCAGAGGTGATAGGGGGGCAACCCCACCTCCCCTGGTGTGCTTTAGGTGTAAGTTTGGCACCTCATACCTCCTACTCTGCCTCTCTTTCTGTTGTTCTCTGCGCTGCCTCTGACAAGGTTTTATGACCACGAGGCAGCATGGAGAGAAGAGCGAGAGAGGAATGGAAGGTATGAGGCAGCACCATGAGCGATGGGAAGAGAGTGCAGCTTGGAGAACGATGGGAAGAGAGCCGGAGCGGGAGGTGTGAGGCAGCACAGGGAGTGGAACATATGAGGCAGCATGAAAAGCAACAGGAAAGTGGCACCATTAATAACCCACCTTTCCCATCTGTCACAAAACCTGGCTTCGCCACTGCCTAGAATTCTGAAGACTGATAACTTAATATCTTGATTATGATCTGACCAATTTTCAATATGATTTCCTAGCATCAAATTGAGACATTCTAACACTGAAGTTAGTGTTAGAAGCCCCCAAAGTACTGGCAGTATACTTCCAACCAGACACACAAACTCATCCAATAGCACAAAACAAGCTAATAATGTCAACAGAGCTAAACATACCAGCTCCTCAATAATTTTGTGTCATACAGGTGAAACCACATAAATCTTACCAGCCTTTCTTTGGTGAATTTCTCCAGCTCCTCTTTAAATTGCTCCTGTCTGATTTTGATCATTTCTATCTCCTCTTCTTGTTTCTTCTCTCGTTCTCTCTGTTCTATCAGATTTGCCTGTTGTGCTTTCTGCAACTCCATTTGTTCAATCTCCCAGTGCTGGAGGGCTAGCCAACATTGTTTTTCTACCTCTAGGTGCTCAGACATAAGATCATCTTCATCATCATCTTCATTATGGGGAAATAAATGAATATTTATTCATCAATAGTTTGTCTTTTCTGTTCTCGTTCACACTGAATGCAGAAATGGGAATGTCAAAACTGCAAGAATGCATTGACGACTCAATTCTACTCATGTTGAAGCTCACAGAATGACATGATCTGATTTTTGGTAACGAATCTCTGAACATCCATCTTGCGTTATTTTTTCCTCCCCCAATGTACTGGAACTCTTATCACATAGTTGTGAAACATTGTTCAAAGAAAATCAAGGTAGAAATGCCAACAGAAATTTAACTAAATCCTGGTCATAAAATAGTATGTTCAAACGTGAATATAATTCTATACTAAAAATACGAATGCCTTGAAATTATACAAATATGGTGAATTCAAATTCAAACAGCCAAAGTACTAGAACTAAAACTGCAGCTTCATAGTATACCATAGGCATTAAACAGAAGGTAATACTTCATTGAGGCTGGATTGAATATCATTGTTTAAAGATAATTGGATAAAGACTTCAGGAAAAATTATATTGAAGGATATGGGGAAGTGGGTGAGCTACCATCAGCAATGACACAATGGGCCAATGGGCTCTTTTTCTGACTTAAACATTCCATCATTCAACAGGTTTAGAAGCTTTTAGACCCCAAGAGCCCTTCCACTGCTTATTGCAGTAATGCCACCTAATTTCTCTCTTTCTTAATCTGCAGCTCAGCTCACTTTACACTTTAAACTTCATAAATAAATGAATGGTCTCATAGCTTCTCTGTAAACCCTGCCACTCGAATGAAGCAGGCTAGATTTTACAAACCAGAAATGTGATGTTTGTGGCACTATGGTCATGTTTTGGTACTCTAAATAATGGCTCTAATACTGTGTACAAGCCTCAGATTCCTGAGTTTGTGCTAATTCACCCGAATTATGCTGAAAATGTTCAACACCAGTGGATATAAGTCAGGCAAGATGCCTCTCCTGCCCACAATCAACTGAGAGCTGAGCAGAAACTGAACTTCCCGATGACAGTTTGAATCCCATTGAAATTATTTCATTTAATATCTAACCTAGAAGTAGTGGTTTCCACATTTTTTTTAGATATGGCATAGATGCAATCAAGAGGCAATCCAACAGCAATTGAATTAAAAATTGGTCGTAAGCCTGTACCTAACTGAAATCTGCATCAAGTAATCCAAATATGACAAGACGTAAACTATTAAAATGTATTAAAGGTAAAAAATATGTAACGCGAGAAATTTCATCTGGATCTTACTTTATTTTCTTAGCATTTCAAAATCTCCAGAAATTGGAATGTTCTTAGAAACAGACTAAATTTTGAAGTCGGTATTCTGTAAGTTATTTAAAGAACTATAGAAAAATGCTTCAAAGTGAAGACTGAATTCAAGCTCAAAATTGAGATCAGATCCAAGAATCTAACTTGTTGCAAAATTATTGGGTTTTTTTCATTAAATGCTTTGCACAAGTCATGCAATTTCTGAGAATTGTCACAAGTGCCAAAAATCCTATTTGAAGCAGTTATTTCCTATCTAAATATTTCTAATATGTATTTTCTTGCAAACCATAGAGACTAATTACCTGATATTGCCTCATCCTTGTCCCTCTGGTCAGCTGTCCCTGCTTGTAAACTGAGTCTTATATCCCTGTGGTCTTCTGTGAGAGCCAGTGGTGTCTGTTCTTTATCGTCTATTTGTACCTAAAGAAAATAATACCTTTATATTTTGTTTACATCACTAGTTTTGCTGCCTCCCATTCCAAGAAAGCTAATATTTTTCAGTTGGATCCACTTCCAGACTCTCATCTCCACCTCACTGATTTGCTTTTCTTGCACCACAACCTGTTCTGAACCCACAGCCTCGGAATAATGATAGTGGATGGGTAATTTCATTATTCGCCAGTGTAATTCTGACAATTTATTTCAATTTATTTATTCCTACATCCCTCTGATATTTAGATATACCCCAACCCAGTCACTTTACATCCTGGTTCAGTTTCACTCTCTCTCTCCGAGGTCTACTTCAGGACAATTCAGTTTTCTTTTTGCTATGCAAAAGAGAGGCTTAGATATGGAAAGCCTTCGGCTTTAAATCTCATTCTTCCAGAATCACAACCAACATTCCTCCATTACAGAATCAAGCTGCCTCTTAAATGAGGCCAGCGACCTATACCCTACTGCACTTTTCATTATAAGTCACGCCAGCTGTTGATTACCCTCTTTGAAACGAAATACTCAGACACATAAGGTCTGACAAATCTCCTGAATTCACGGTTGAATTCATTGGAAACCTGGAGACACCAGGTTTCCAATGAATTCAAATCTCTTTGCTGAGCGGAAAGTATTCTTCACCCACTTTCAAATACATACAAGCTGTTCATGCAAGTTAGGCGGGAGATTGGTCGAATCAGAACTATATGAGAAACTGCCCCCAATTCCTGCCAGCTGGGTGACCCAAGCAACCCAAGTAAAAAATACAGAGCTACCAAGCACCAGTACCTAGTACTGGCAGCAGAACCAACTGAGCCTGAGGAGCACTGAATTCTGGCTGAAACCCCAGTAGATCTGAGTTCACATAACAGATGAGAACTGGCAGCTTTGAGTACAGGCAGTTACTGAAATAACTACCTTAAAGTTCAAGCCAAATACAACAGTTGGCTCAGCACAAGAATCTAATCATGTCTTGAATGGTTTGCTAAATATTGCAAAGAAAAATAGAATTACCCTCTCCTTCAGGTTCAAAGGATCTTCCTCACTGATCTCTGCAGCCAATTCTGTCAAGTACTCTAATTCATCAGAATGGACAACTTTATAAGCAGCATCTGGAAAAAAAATATAATAAAAAGTCCTCTGAGAGCAAATGATAATAATAACCCTTGCGTTTGATATAGCTACTTTTATGTCAGGTGAATGTCTCCAAGGCCTTCACGGATTTTATTGTAAGGTGTAGTGACTGTATTTCGTAGGCAAATGCTGCCAGCAGCCAATTTGCACAGAGCGATGTCCAGGCCATGAGGTAAATAACCAATTTTATTTGACAACTCCATTTTAAATTAGAAACATGTTTTTATAAATATTGAGCAGACTGTTGTTTAGAATCACAATATTAGCAATACTCATCGACACCAAGACTAACTAAAGGACAGCAACAACAAAAACAACAAATTACATTTGTATAGTGCCTTTCACATCGAGAGGACGTCCCAAAGTGCTACATGTTAAGGGATTTGGACTAGAGCAGGGAGTTGGGATCAGGAGGAGTGGAGTTCAGAGAGGGTAGCAGCATGGCTGAAAGCGCGGTCAGAAAGAAGCGTCTTGAGACATGCCTTGATGCAGACAAGGGAGGAAGCAAGGTGAAGGGACTGTAGGATGGCGTTCCAAAAGGTGGGTGCAGAGAGGCTGAAGGCCCGACTGCCGATGATGGGGCGGGCTGGGCCGTGGACGTGGAGCAGACTAGAGCCTGCTGAGCGGAGGCAGAGCACAGGTTGGTGTGGCATTAGCAAGTTACAGAGGTAGGAAGGAACAAGGCCGTGGAGGGCTTTGAAGGCAAGGAGAAGGATGTTGAACTCTATCCTCTGGGGAATGGGGAGCCAGTAGAGCCGAGCAAGGTTGCAGGTGATAGAATCATGGAGCCTGGTGCGGGAGAGAACACAAACATCAGAGTTCTGGATGATCTGCAGGTTGCGGAAAGAAGAGTTGGGAATGCCGACAAGCAGGAAGTTGGCATAGTCGAGCCTAGATGTAATAAATGTGTGGATTTATTACATCTAGGTTTCAGCAGCTTGAGGAAAGAGGCAGTAGTGGAGTTGAGTGATGTTACGGAGGTGGGGGAAGGCAGAGCGGGTCATGGCACGGATGTGGGTTAGAAAGGACAGTGAAGGGTCAAACAAAACTCATTTGAAAACAATTATAGTACCGAATGCCACTTTCAGGATAATGGAAAAGCACAAGCTGTAAACTGATAAACTGAAACATGCTTACAGTCTGTTTCTTCCAAATCTTCAAGAAATAGTTTTTCGAACTCTTCAGTTCTACTCTTCACTCGTTCCAGACAGTAGAGAACAGACTCAGGTAGATCATCCGAATCCTAAAATGTGAATGTCAACAATTACCAAATCATCTTAAATTATTCATGCCCCCAGGGGCAGTTAAAAGTACAACAGTCCAATTAATTGTCCAGCATAATATCAACCCTAAGCACCATATACTACCATTTATACAATGAATTTTACTTAACTTTGGTACTGAATTAAATATAACCATCAGGAAAACAACAAACATAGAAATTATTTGTGCATTTCAGCTCTACCTAATCCCAAAAATATTTAAACAGTCTCCTAATTGTGTTGAAACCAAGATTCATTGCACCTACTCCAACTCATTAATTCCCCGGACTTCAAAATATGGAACTCCTTACTTTCAACCTTTGTCTTTTCTTCCTCCTACAATTCACATAGTTTAAAATCTAAAGATTAGGGCAACCTCACCTCTACTTTCTTGAACTTTTTTTATTGATCAACTTTTCAAACTTGGTGGTGATTTGCAATGCAACCTTAATCTAAGATTCTCAATTTAAACAAAAGTTGAAGCTTCTCCTGTTTTCTCAGTCAACAAATACAGTGGAACCTAGTCAAACAGATCATAAAGGTCCTGTTTTAATTCCACCTTTGTTTATATCTGTGAAAAAGAAGCATATTGATGAATTTTCAAAAATCCTTGTTTATATATGGATTGTAAAAGTTAGTCAAAAAGTTCAACCTCTTCATTTAAAAGCAATCTAAAAACATCTATCTCTACCTAAACTGTATCTAAGACCATATCATTTTATCTATTAGAAATGCAATATGCTGCATTTGCTGCTAACAAAAAAAACAATTCAGTTAACAAGGTAAATAGATATAAAGTGTTGATATTTAACTGTTTCAACATACTTAAAAGTAATTTTTAAACAGATTTGGGATTACAATAATAATAATCCTTGCATTTGATATAGCGCTTTTCACGTCGGGAGGACGTCCCAAAGCACTTCACAGAATATACTGTAAAGTGAATTGACTGTATATTTGTGGGCGAATGTGGCAGCCAATTGCACACAGCAGTGTCCCACAAACAGTCGTGGATTGAAAATGACCAATTTATTATTGTTTTGTTTTTTAGAGAGATTATTATTAGGCTCTGTGTGGAGTAAGGAAACTTGCCCAAGGTTTCGCCCTCTGCCTGGAATTGAACTCAGGTCTCTCGCTTGCAAAGTGAGTGCTCTAACCACTGAACTACAGGACTTACATGATCTGTTTCAACGAGAATGTCTTCTACAGAGTCCTCTTCAGGCTGGTCTAGTTCTGTGGGCGAGATGCTGATTTTCCTCAGTTCAGCTTCAATTGCTTCTTCAATCAGCCTGACTTCGGGGTCTTCATCCATACTTTCCTTTTCGCTTCCGGTGATCAATGGATAATGAGAAGAACGAGGTCAACCAGCCACGATCTACTTCATTTAAATGTGATTTTTTTAAAATAAAAGTGCTGGAAATATAACTTTTCACCCCCGGTCACTAATCACAATAATACAGTAGTGTTGTTGATCAGGCGGGTTGTTATTGATCAGGCGGGTTGTTGTTGATCAGGCGGGTTGTTGTTGATCAGGCGGGTTGTTGTTGATCAGGCGGGTTGTTGTTGATCAGGCGGGTTGTTGTTGATCAGGCGGGTTGTTGTTGATCAGGCGGGTTGTTGTTGATCAGGCGGGTTGTTGTTGATCAGGCGGGTTGTTGTTGATCAGGCGGGTTGTTGTTGATCAGGCGGGTTGTTGTTGATCAGGCGGGTTGTTATTGATCAGGCGGGTTGTTGTTGATCAGGCGGGTTGTTGTTGATCAGGCGGGTTGTTGTTGATCAGGCGGGTTGTTGTTGATCAGGCGGGTTGTTGTTGATCAGGCGGGTTGTTGTTGATCAGGCGGGTTTGTTGTTGATCAGGCGGGTTGTTATTGATCAGATAGATCACCAGCACCAGGTCTGTGAGGAGCTGCGGGGTTGTAGCCCGGGGACGCGATGCTATGGCCTCCCGGTGGAGGCAGCTCGGTGACGGTGACGACCTCCAGGTGGTGGCGGGCGGGTTTGAGGAGCGAAGCCGCCGTCAGCCACTTCCCGGAGGCTAGGACGCCGCAGGGTCACCATGGCAGCGGCGTCGCACGCCGTGTGACGGAACCCCCGACCAGCCGTACGTGGGCGTGTGCGTCTGACGTAGCGAACCCTCAGCGGACACCGCGCATGCGTCAGGCGACAGGACGCTTATGATTGAATTCCAGAGAATAAGAGAGAGAGAGAGGGGGTGAAGGAGAGAATAGAGAAAAGAAAAGAGAACAGGAGGGGAAGGAAGGAGGGAGGGAGGGAGGGAAGGAAGGAAAGAAGAAAGGAGGAGGGGAGGGAAGGAAGAAAGGAGGGGAGGGAAGGAAGGAGGGAGGGAAGGAAGGAGGAGGGGAAGGAGGGAAGGAAGAAAGGAGGGGAGGGAAGGAAGGAGGGAGGGAAGGAAGGAGGAGGGAAGGAAGGAAGGAGGGAGGGAAGGAAGGAGGAGGGGAAGGAGGGAAGGAAGAAAGGAGGGAGGGAGGGAAGGAAGGAAGGTCTTTTGCTTGCTGGATCGTTTGTTGTCTTTCCATTCTCTTATCTCTATTCTTTCGCTCGATCGATTGAGCGCGCCAGAGAAAGGTAGAGATACAAAGGAAAATAGAAAGACAACAACAGAATACACGTGTGTAGGGAGAATGGCGAGAGATAGTCACAGAGAGAGATCGAGAGAGGAAAGGCGGAGGAGCATAGAGAAGAGACGACGGAAAGAGATGGAGAAGAGAGGGGAAGAATAGAAAGAGACAATATAAATAGAGAAAGATAGAGATGAGAGGTACAGAGAATAGTGAGAGAGAATAGAGGGAATGGAGAAAGATATTCGCAGAGAAAGTAGAGAGATAGAGGATAGAGAGAGAGATAGAAAATAGAAAATCGATAGAAACAGACAGTGATCGAGACAGACAGAGAGGAAGAAAGACGGATATACAGACAGATAGAATATCCTACAGAGAGAGAGAAAGAGGCAAAGAATAGAGAAAGAGAGTCAAAAAGAGAGAGAGAAAGAGACGGTGAAAATAGAAACACAGACGGACAGAAGTCTTATTTATAAAGCAACTTGAAGCTGTGATGTGTAGGGTTGGTGTTCAGGAGAGATGGCATTGGAGGGCTGAAGGTCCTTCTTCATACCAATCTTGTATGAGAGAAGGAAAGTTATAGAGACAAAGAGAGAGATAAAGAAGAAGACAAATGGAGAGAAATAACAAGAGAGAAAGACTTGGAAAAAGATAAATAGACAAGACAGGTAGACAGAGAGATATAAATAAAGACAGAGAGAGGAGACAGATCTATTGGTAATCATGGAGTCCTGTAGCTCAGTGGTTAGAGCACTCGCTTTGCAAGTGAGAGACCTGAGTTCAATTCCAGGCAGGGCGAAACCTTGGGCAAGTTTCCTTACTCCACACGCCTAATAATAATCCCTCCAAAAAACAAAACAATAATAAATTGGTAATTTTCAATCCACAACTGTTTGTGGGACATTGCTGTGCGCAATTGGCTGCCGCGTTCGCCCACAAATATACAGTCAATTCACTTTACAGTGTGTTCTGTGAAGCGCTTTGGGACGTCTGGAAGACGTGAAAAGCGCTATATCAAATGCAAGGATTATTATTATTATTATAATTAAAGTAATAATAATAAAATAATTTTTGCTTTTGATATATCCAAATTTACATTTCATATCAACTCTATACTATCAAATTTCACTTCAGATTAAAATTCTAATAACACTTTTATCCCTTTATACTCAAACATTTGACACTATTTGAAAAGAGAAGGGAGTTTTCCCGGTCTTTCACTAGGACTAGGTCTGAAAGCACTTCACTGGATTTTACTGCAAAGTGTAGGGACTCTGTATATTATGGCAAAAGAGATAGCCAGTTTCCACACATAAATGTCTTGAAAATAGCCCTAAAGTTAATCTGAGGAGTGTTGGCGAGGACACCAGGAAAAAAACATTCTCTCTCTGAATAGTGTCATGGAAACTTTAAATCCACCTGAGTGGATAGTCAGGGCCTTGATGTAATGCTTCATTCAAAAGAGAATTTCCCCAGTATTGCACTGGAAGTTAACTTAACACAAATTTAACTTAAGAATTTGCTACTGCACTCTTAACCTAGCCTATGAGCATAGTGTGTATTTACAGTGAACACACATACCTGAGTTCAATTCCAGGCAGAGGGCGAAACCTTGGGCAAGTTTCCTTACTCCACACAGAGCCTAATAATAATTCCTCTAAAACCAAAAATAATAAATTGATCATTTTCAATCAACAACTATTTGTGGGACATTGCTGTGCGCAATTGGCTGCCGCGTTCGCCCACAAATATGCAGTCAATTCACTTTACATTGTGTTCTGTGAAGCGCTTTGGGACGTCTTCCTGACGTGAAAAGCGCTATATCAAATGCAAGGATTATTATTATTATTATCACAAGTAAACTGGTTTTTACTTGAATAGCATAGTTTCGATTTTCAAAATTAAATGCAGTAAAAACATCCACTGACAGCAATGCAGTATTGTGAAGGCCAATTGATTCCAAGGTTTCTGAGCTCTCGTAAAAATGATGGATTCTACACGTGCGGATATGAAATTTTGCAGAGAAATGACACATTAGACATTATCTTGGCTTTGGCGAATATATTGAAACAATTGTTCTTATTATTGTGGCTCATCTAGATCCACTACTTCTATTCTGCTCCCAAAAACAGCTTGTGTGCTACAGGGTATAGTGTGCCTGAGCAGCAACCAGAAAATTCCATTGATATCAGTGGAAGCCAATGTTTGGGACTAGCCTTGAGGCCAATTGAAAACAGAAAAATCATTACCAGCTGAACAATCCTGCTTACTCAGCCATAAATGTTTTTTTCGGGTCTGAGGGTCAGACAGCTTTAGACCGAAACATGCCCAAGAGCAACTGCTTATTGTATACAAACAATAGGTCTTACAATACATAGTTTTATACATTTCTGCTGGTACAGAACTTTTGTGTGTTTGGGGTTTGATAAGAGTGACCTACATTCTTTAAATTCTTGATCCTTTGTAACATTTTCCACTTTTGATCTCCATTAGGTAAATCCAACTCAGTATTTTTGCATAGAGTAGAGCTGGCAGCTTATAATAATAATAATAATCCTTGCATTTGATATAGCGCTTTTCACGTCGGGAGGACGTCCCAAAGCACTTCACAGAACACACTGTAAAGTAAATTGACTGTATATTTGTGGGCGAACGCGGCAGCCAATTGCACACAGCAATATCCCACAAACAGTCGTAGATTGAAAATTACCAATTTAGTATTGTTTTGTTTTTTGGAGGGATTATTATTAGGCGTGTGGAGTAAGGAAACTTGCCCAAGGTTTCGCCCTGCCTGGAATTGAACTCAGGTCTCTCACTTGCAAAGCGAGTGCTCTAACCACTGAGCTACAGGACTCCACGAATGGTCATAGCTTGTATGGTCACAGAGAAAATAAAGACATAAATAATGAATGAAAAACAGCCATTCGGCCACTAAATCTCACCCCTCTAGTGTTTTATCTCTTATCATGGCATTCATTTCTGTTTTGAACACATCTAATTTTATTTTGGAACTCTTGTTCCACTAACTTTTCAAAAGAATACTTTTATTATTTATATCAAGAGTCATCTTCAAATAGATGTTAAGTGAAACAAGAAGTGTGCAGCACACTGTACAGATGAAAATCTGCAATTTCAATCTGAGGTTACACTGGTGTGTGTCGGAATTGACACTGAGAATAAGCAACTCTTGAGATCTTTTGTTTACACTGCAATAAATAAGTACATAGGGAATTTCAGAGGTCACATTTTAATCAATTTCAAGTCCAAACAGCCTTTCAAAAGGCATTACAACTGAGATGTTGCCTCCCAATTATAGTACTCGTCAACAAATCATGTTTAATTCTACTAACTGCTTTTGCATACCTTGTATTGATTCACTTGATTTATTTGTTGGCATCTGGCTATCAAACATGTTTTGCATGCAAACAAATTAACCGTAGCTCTCAAGGTCAAACATTCCTATTCCTTAATTTACCAGCTTGGTTTTGATAATCTCTTTGTAAATCTATGCACGGTCCATAAGACCAACTTAACAAATCTCTGTCCACCAGGGCCAAGCATTTCTGCCGAATTTCCTTCTGGTCCTGATCTGTTGGAGGTTTTGTCAACTTCACTGCTGCAGAACATCTTGAACTGAGAATGGCAGATGACAGGAGAACACCTACTTTGCATTAGGGAAGGGTCAAATTGAACATTTCTGACCATAGCTTACTCCCAGTCAGTTTATTGGAGAAGATGGATTTAATCAAAAAATAATTAGCAGAGAAGTCCTAAAATAAATTTGCTGAAATAAATCTTCATTGGCACAATAATAATAAAAACTTACATTTTGATATAGAGCGTTTCACATCGTGGGACGTCTCAAAATGCTTCACAGGATTCACTGTAAATTGTAGTGGATGTGTATTTTATAAGGCATTTTCACCTGAACCATCTATTTTGCACTCTTGCCCATTCTGTTTCAATTTCTGTTTACTTTTTGAAGAGGAAGAAATATGCTTTAACCACCGCTGTAAGCATGGAATATATGCGTGTCTCATCAGAAGTAAAATTCCAGTGTTGCCAGCAAAGTCTTGGAGCACAACTAAATGTTAATGCACAACAGGTTGAACAGACCGGTCACTTTGCATCCAGGGTGGTCCTTTTGACAAACTGCTGGCTTTGGGCTGGCAGATCACTATTCATTTTATAACCAGTCACAATATTTTACAAAACCTTGAGGAGATTAATTCATCACCATTCTTGTAAATAGCTGAAGATGGAATGAATCCACAGAAGCAGCTTGGGGAAGAAAATCAAGGATTTATTTCAAACCTGATTCATTAGCCACTGTTTGGAAATTTGATTCTTCACCTATTATCAAATGTGCTTGATGCCACTGAATTCTGACTGCTGATATTACACTGTACTCAATGTATTCTAGCAGCAGCTGTGCTCCCAACTAAGTTTTGATTATGAATCCATTGCTTGCTGATGCTACTTTACAGTGCATCGTTTTTCCTTAAATCTCAAGGCACCACTGAAGGATAATTTGATATAAGAAACCTATTCACAAATTTTGTCAGCAGGAAATGTTATTGGTGTGCAACTATAATTTGATAGTCATCACGTTTTTGCAAATTCAACCATAAATTACACACAATCCCAGGTAATAAGGAAGCAGTGTTTAACATTTTAAACTTAGACATAGTATTGACAGACCTGAACACAGTTTCTCTGTGCAACAAAAAATACATTTTATATGTAAAACTCAGTGTTTTTATATTTGTATTTTACTGCGAACCACGTAGCCAAATCAGTATCAACAACAAGAACAGCAACATTACATTTGTCTAAATTGTGCAATTTATTTTACAGAACAGCCAATTTTCATACAACAATATCCCACAAATAACCTTGAAGTGACTGATCAATTTTATTTGGGGGATTGATAGCTAGGATTCCCTTCTCTTTTCGAATAGTGCCATAGGATACACCTGAACAGGCAGATGGCACCTCAATTTAATGTCTCGTCCGAACCATGGCACTTTCAAGAATGTAGCACACCCCAACAGCGCATTGGGGTGTCAGCCTAGACTATACCTTCCATGGGCTAGATCCTCAATGCTCAGTTTATTTGCTTTATTCGAGCCTTGTAGTTGTGTGTCTGTTTGGATACTCAATTGATCACTTACCTCTTTTCATCACTTTAATATTGATTTTTAACCACATGTTCCCTTCCATGTTTGAATCTCCTTATTCTCTCTCAACAAAGCATAACATTTTACTGCCAAGTCTGGATTTGTGTTGCTTTTCTCCATTGACAGTAACCCCTGATAATAATCCTTAAAAAAAAAAAATAAAATTGGTCACTTCAATCCCGACTGTTTGTGGGACACTTCTGTGCGCAATTGGCTGCCGCATTTCGCCCACAAAATATATACGGTCAATTCACTTTACAGTCTATTCTGTGAAGCGCTTTGAGACGTCTTGAAGATATAAAAAAGTGCGATATCAAATGCAAGGATTATTATTTTTTGACTGCAGCACACAAGTTTCTCTAACGACATATGATTTAATAAGCTTTAATATATTTAATACAGCAAAGTTGCATAAACATGGGAATTGGCCCTTGGCTTAAAACATGTTAAAACCAGAATACTTAACACAAAGTGTCAAATGAAAGAAAAGCCAAGTGGGTAATTCTATGGCCTTTCATATATGTTCTGTATATGACAATACAGACCCAGAGAACTATAGATTAGCATGTTTTAGAGGTTTCTGGCCTCAACACATTCCTTTTGCATTGTGTACACCATTTTTTTACATTTTATAAATACAATCTGCTTACAAAAAAACAGACCCGAAACAATGACTCATTTCCTTTCTCCATAGATGCTGCCTGACCTGCTGAGCGTCCCCAGCGACTTCTGTTTTTGTTTCAGATTTTCAGCATCTGCAGTATTTTGCATTTTGTTTATAATTGTCTAGTTGTCCAGAGCGTTTCACATAAGTCTTAAATATAAAATATGTGCAGCGTTTATACATAACTTAGCTTCCTAAAACAAAGTTGTGCAAATTGAGTACATTTGACTTTTAGTCAAATATAATTTAACATCAGAACGTGTAACGAGCATGGCCCTTGACGTTTACATAATATCACAACAGTACTCATTACCTGCTTTGTGCAATTTCTAGCTTTGGGATAGAATGAGGCCTGCAAAGTCTCTTGCAATTATTATTACCGTAGAGGATCTGAGAAAAATCAACCCTTGCTTTCTGCGCATTCACCTACCATAAATAACCTCTGGAATAAACATCCTGATACTGGCCAGCTTTGCAGCCTCTTTCTTCTGATCTTTTATGAGGGAAATTATTTTCTCTTGTCACTATAGGTACAGTACATCAAAACCATACCAGTAGATCATTTTTCAACAAAATATAATAATTGTTGGAGCCTATTTCAAGACCATAAACCTGTACAAACGCAATAAGTTGTTTCTCCAGCGGCTATAATAAAAATAAATCTACAATAAAACGTAACACTGTCTTTCAATAGTCTAAAAGGCTGTAGGGGGGTGGCAGCTGTCATATTCAATTTTAGAATATTCTTCTGTTACCCTATAAAGGGGAGAAAATGTTGGCAGAATGTTGTCCTCCAGTGGTGAACCAGAAAAAGTGGTGTGCATTGCCTTAATTTGAAGTAGACATTCCTTCTGTTGGCAGAGTATCAAGCAGCATTCATAAGGGGAGAAATTCCATTTAGGTCTAAATTTATTCTATTAACATGTCACTTTAGAACGTCCAGAATTTGGCAAATTCTTAACTTAATTTTGCGTTAACATAACTTACCTTTTAAGAACTACATAAAACCAACTTAATATTAAGGCTGAATTCAACAATTTGGCAAATTATGGGAGTTCTAAAATGCTCTATTACTTAAGTAAATACTTTGACCCAGGTAGAATAGGACAAACTCATTGCCTGCCTTTCAGGCTCTGGGATACTAAACAGAGATGAACATCAATGAAAAGAAGAAAAACTGAGTAAAGGGTGTTGTGGAGAATCTAGTAAAAAGAAATCTAAACCAGTTTGACCATCAAGCACATGTTAACAATTAACTGCACATTAAACCTGATATTGGGAAAGCAACAGAAAAAGAGAGAATTTTGCTATAGCATCAAGTTGAAATATCTCATTTCAACATAAGCATTTCAGGCATAATTACTATCAATTGTAGTAGCTGTTTTTGTAGGAAAAGTGGCAGTCCTGTGCATTATTTCGCCCACAAAATACACAGTCAATTCACTACAGTATATTCTGTGAAGTGCTTGAGATGTCTCGATGTGATAAGATGTTATATCGAATGCAAGGATTATTATTATTATCAGCATGTCTCTCAAACAACCATGAGAAGAATGACTAATTGGAGTCCTGTAGCTCAGTGGTTAGAGCACTCGCTTTGCAAGTGAGAGACCTGAGTTCAATTCCAGGCAGAGGGCGAAACCTTGGGCAAGTTTCCTTACTCCACTCGCCTAATAATAATCCCTCCAAAAAACAAAACAATAATAAATTGGTAATTTTCAATCCACAACTGTTTGTGGGACATTGCTGTGCGCAATTGGCTGCCGCGTTCGCCCACAAAATATACAGTCAATTCACTTTACAGTATATTCTGTGAAGCGCTTTGGGACGTCTAGAAGACGTGAAAAGCGCTATATCAAATGCAAGGATTATTATTATTATTATAATTAAAGTAATAATAATAAAATAATTTTTGCTTTTGATATATCCAAATTTACATTTCATATCAACTCTATACTATCAAATTTCACTTCAGATTAAAATTCTAATAACACTTTTATCCCTTTATACTCAAACATTTGACACTATTTGAAAAGAGAAGGGAGTTTTCCCGGTCTTTCACTAGGACTAGGTCTGAAAGCACTTCACTGGATTTTACTGCAAAGTGTAGGGACTCTGTATATTATGGCAAAAGAGATAGCCAGTTTCCACACATAAATGTCTTGAAAATAGCCCTAAAGTTAATCTGAGGAGTGTTGGCGAGGACATCAGGAAAAAAACATTCTCTCTCTGAATAGTGTCATGGAAACTTTAAATCCACCTGAGTGGATAGTCAGGGCCTTGATGTAATGCTTCATTCAAAAGAGAATTTCCCCAGTATTGCACTGGAAGTTAACTTAACACAAATTTAACTTAAGAATTTGCTACTGCACTCTTAACCTAGCCTATGAGCATAGTGTGTATTTACAGTGAACACAGAAGTGTCTCTTCATTAAAACAAGCAGAATTCAGGATTATGTATAATGTCCAGGTTATTGTAATTCTATTGTTTAGACACACAGTGGTGCTGTGCTCTTCTGAAATCAAAAGGATTGAGACAAACTAATTTTACCACCATGGTAACAGATTGACAGATTAAAATAAATATGTATTTAAATAAAATGTTTCAGAATGTCCAGATTTTGGCAAATTCTTAACTTAATTTTGAGTTGACTTAAGTTTAAAGAACTACAGAAACCGATTTCAAAGTTAAGACTGAATTCAACAATTTGGTAAACTCTTGGTGCTCTAAAATGCTATCTTCACAGAGTAAATCTAGACCCAGGTGGAATTTCTCCCCAGTAGTATGGAGTCAGTGTTTGGGGAAATATTTTTGTAAATTAATATTTCTTTATCTCTCACTTCACACTAGTGAATGTCCCAGAATATGCTGAATATATTTATTGTATCTTTCTGCTGTTGGGAATATAATTGTAAACGTTCTATTAATACAATGGTGTCTATACATTTTCACGAGAGAGTCCCAGGTTTATCATCTGCTTGTAATGACTGTGTGGGGGTCCCATGTCTTTTGGTAATTGTATCAGTTTGGAGTTGAAAAGAAACATTGCAGTTTCCCACATTACTGTTTCATATCATTGTATTTCCCAGCTGCTTCATTCACCACATGTCTCTTTAATTTTTTCTCTCTTTAAAACCCACCTCAGAACCTACCATTTGGACCAAGCCAATGGTCAACTCCCAATCTCCCTTCTACTTTGCTTAGCATTTGACCCCACCTCTGTGAAGTGCTCGGAGTGCTCCAAGACATTATCCTTCACAAAGGGGAATATGCTAATTAAAGTTGTTGCTGTATTGATTCTTATACATTTAAGCTGTTTCATATCAATTCTATACCATCAAATTTCACTTCAGATTAAACTTAAATTTATAATAACACTTCTACCCTTTTATACTCCTACCTTTTACATTATTTGAAAAGAGAAGGAAGTTTTTCCTAGTGTTCCTAACCAACAATCACCATGGATAAAATTGGTCATTCACTTCATAGTTGTTTGTGGGACGTTGCTGTGTGCCAATTGATTCCTGCATTCGCCTACAACACACTGCACTTTACAGTTAATTTTGTGAATTTTGTGAAGCCCTTTGAGTTGTCTCAATAAAGTGATAAGGCACCATATTAAACGCAAGATTTATTATTATTATTATAAAACCTGGTAATGTACCTGCAGTGAATATTTCTGGACTGGTGCTTGCTTCAAGTAGGGGTGCTTTTTCCTTTGATTGGTAATCCACAGCATTGTCATTACCTTGCTATATAATGCACAGCTGAACACTCACTGTGCACAGATATGTTGTTCTTCAGCATAATGCAGCACAAACAGTGTCAGATCTAAGCCATAAAAGCTTTCCTCTGCTAACATCCCAAGGTTTCCGCATATTCCCTGCCGAATAATTGTATGATTACCTCCATGTGGGACGTCAATACAAATGTTAGGAACTGGGGGGTTCACTATCTATCACCTTCACTACTCTGCTAGAATGCCAATTTAACCTTTGAACACAAGAGCAGAGAATATTGAGTCCTGGTAATGTGACCCATGGAAAAGACTTGCTGTCGTACATTAGTGCCCTTTAACACTGCTGGAAGTAATGTGATTCAGAATGGAATCTCAGATTTACATTATGTTCTGACTCGCTAGTTTAATGCATTTGTTCCACTCAGCATTTTAGCCTTTCACGTGCTAATCCGATGTTATTAAAGTTCCCGCATCAACACAATTCACCTACTTATCGGCAGATGAATTTCATTTCCATACTATGAGAAATTTTCTGCACAATTGTCTTAATTTTTTTAATGGAACAATTGGAATAATATTTAACCCAGAATAGTATTTATCAGATATCCCCAGAACAGGAGGTCACCAGTTCTCTGTAGGGAAGGGAAAATTTAGGACAGATACCAGGAAATATTTCTTGACACAGAGGGTAATTGGCAGCTGAAACTGGTTATCAGGAAGATTCAGAGAAGTCATCTTGATGCCGTGAAGCGGCAATTGTAGGGTTAGCATTCTGAAAGGATGAGGTTAAATGGACAAAACTTAAATTACAATAGAAAAAAAGCACAAGCTGTGTTTGCATTGGTCTAACAATATATTTGTGCAGATTTTCTCAAAGCATTTTATAACCTAGTTGTTTATTTGGAAAATTGTTACAGGGCACTTTTGGTTTTGGTTTCAAGATGACTTTAAACAGCAAATTACATTTGTATAGCGCCTTTCACATCAGAGGACATCCCAAGGCGCTGGATAAGGAATAATGTCATGCTTTAGAAGTACCAATGTACTTGCTATCTAACCACGACTGCGACAGCTCAAATGTCTGTTAGTCTCACAACCCAGAAACTCTGAACATTTTTAAGGAACTTTTAAAATTATAGTTGAAATTTTGAAGAAGTCATGGGGTGTTTCATTTGGTGCCTGCGTCAGCTTAACAGCTGATTTCTCTGTGTAACTTCATTCTTACTGTAAGAAGATCTGTCTTTCATTCTTTCAAAGCTTTTTGTTACACAGTTCTGGTTAATGAATAATTTACCTGATTACCTGATTACTTGGTGAAACCGTACCTTGTACTTTGGATTCTTTATCTTTAAAATAAGGTGTTTGGCTCAAGATTTGGTTCCGGAAACTGCATCTCTGTTCAGAAAGTATAAGTGATCAGAGAAAACAAGGTTAATAGAATACGAGTAAAATACTGAGACTAAACTGCATTGATGAAATTACCATCTCAAAATTAATTAAAAAGTACTGGGGTAAGTAAGTTCAGTTTTACGACACTGTGCTATATCTTTCTCTCTCTCTGACTTTCTTTTTCTCTATAATGCAATCCCCATGATGTTATCTAACTCTCTCTCATTCCTTCTCTCGTTGACCCACTTTCTGACTCTGAATTTCTCTCTCATACTCTTTTCAGACAAATTCAAAAATAGACATGGTTAGATCCTTGTTTTTAATTCTTTTAGGTCAAGTGATAAGTATGTACAACATGACTCTTGCATCTGGAAAATTATCGATATAGGTATTAAGGTCATATTGAATATGATCTGTTGGCCTAATAGACAGTTCTTACCTATTAAAATAGTATAGACAAATGGTTCAGTTTCACACTGGACGGTGACTTCAGCAAATGTTATTTTTTTGGTTCCTAATATTTGCCAAATCAAAATAAGTGGCCTGTTTGGTTTCAATTGGTACTGATCAGATATGTATTTTGCCAGAATATCATCAACAATTCTTCAATAATTATGCTAGAAACAACAGTTTTAAAATCCCATTCATGGTAATGGGAATACCTTTCTTTTCGACCGCGCCTTTGGTCACCTTCCTCCCCCTCCCCCTGTCCGTTACTGTAAAGCGCTCTGAGATGCCATCCGGGGTGGAGGGCGCTATATAAATCCAAGTTGTTGTTGTTGTAATCCACTGTTCCCAATATAAATGGCATAAAGACTACCTGAAATGTAAAACACTCTGAAAATTAAAAACGATCTACATTGCTTCAAGGCCCTTTATTATTATACTGTTTCACATCTCGAAGGTGTCTTTTTCTAAGAGAGAGTGAGTGGCAATCAATATTTATTGGCATATATTTCTAAGGTAGGCAGACGCTTGCATTGAAGTGAAATTGGATCAACACCTGCTTCTACAAACTGTTGTACTGCCACCAACAGGCATGTTCCATTAAATACTGATCATTTAATATCTGGTTGTCTTGGAATGTCTCTTTACACAGAAATTTTGGAAACCATCATAAGCAAGAAAATGAAATATGAAGACAAAGTGCACATCCTTACTTATGTTCTGAGTATATTTAATTCCATTTTTCTTGTGAGTATGCTGCTTTCTTTTCTAAATGTGATTTCTCTAGTTTTATGAGCATAAAACATTTGTCAAATGATAACACTCACTTGTTAAAAATTTCCGAGATAAAGATCTGATTCTCAAATTTGACCACTATTTTCACTTGTGAAAACTGGTATAATAATTTAGTACATAAATAACTAGAATACTTGCATTTGATATAGCAGCTTTCGTGTTGGAAGGACATCCCAAAGGATGTCACAAGAATTACTGTGAAGTATAGTGACAATGGATTTCTAGCCAGATGTACAATTGTTAATCTTTAGTTTTTTGCCCTAACATATTCCTATCTGATTTTTAATATACAATTTACTGCTATTATTGCTTAAATATATCCCTTTGGATCTCAGTTGCTTCCGCCTGGTATTTGTTTATTATTATTAATAATCCTTGCATTTGATATAGTGCCTTATCGCATCAGTTGATGCATTTCAAAGGATTCACAGGATTTTACTGTGAAGTGTAATAACTATGTATTTGCTGGCAAATGCAGGAATCAGTTTGCACACAGCAATGTTCCACAAACAGCCTCCTGGCTTCCTCCAATACTGCTATCAGTTAACCTCATTATGCAATATCCCTTTATTTTATGTTTTTTCTTTATCTCTCTATTTAGTTATTTTGTTGTGTCCAGATATTATCTTATTGCTTCCAAGTGGCATGGGTTTCATCTAGATTCATATGGCCTCTCTAAAAACAAGCAATCTCTCTGTACTTTTATCCTGTAATCTTTCCTGGTTCTTTCCGAATCGCAAAAAAAAAATGCTCTTCTGAAGTTCAGCACTAATTCTAACGCTCATGTCGCTAATCCTCATCAACATGTCAAATGCAACATTATGAACATTTATGCCTACATGATCCCTCACCTCTAGTTTTACTGACTGTTTCCGATACATTAATAAATCCTAAATTTAACATGGCATCTGCCTTGGTTCACTGATTTGCTACCTGAATCAAAAGGGGCCTGCTTCAATCAATCAGTTTCTTCCCTCCCCCCCACCACCCCCCACCCTCCAAATGAAATTACCGAGTAACTGAAATTGCCAAGGATCAAAAGTCTTCTCTTTGTGGCAATTTCCCACAGTTACTCAAAACAGTTCAATGTCAACTTGTCTACTTTGCCTGAGTTGCTATAAAGTTATGTGTTTAGAATGTGCCAACCATTACGATATAGTAGAATAACTGTATCGCCTTGTTTATACTTCATCGATGAAAGCAACTCAGAAATAGGAAGCATTGGCCTCTCTATTGAGTTTCCATTCTCCATTGTACTATAAACATAGTGATACAACATGCCGTTGAGAGAGATTCCAGAATTACTTGATTTTTGCTAAGCAAACAGCATATTTATAAGGTGTGAATAGAGTCTCAGAATAATCTAATGTGAAATAGTCACTGCTTAATAGTTCTTTTAGTTTCAAACCCAAATGTTTGACCTACGTTGCATAATTTTAGATGCAAATTGCAGTTAGTGTTCTGTGTTTCTAAACTACTGAAACATTTCCTGACAAATTTCTATTTTACCTCTAAACAAAGATGCTCTGATCTAAATCTTATATTTTTAAAACACCTTGTGGAAATGTTTCAAAGTGTTTAACAAATAATTCTGATCAAGTGCAGTGACTGTTTTGTTTGTAAAGCCATGACTATTTTCACCAGAAATGTCTCACAAAAAACCATGATCATTTAAGCTGAGGATGATTGACCAATAGATCACAGACTGTGACTGCCTGCATTTTGGTTGAAATGGTTCTTTTACATACTTTCAGATTGTTGGAGCAATCATTTTGGGAAGCGGCATTTGGGTGTTGTGGGATAAGAACAGTTTCATCACTGTGCTATGTGAGTACAGTTTCATTCACTGAAAGCTAAAGAAATAGGAGAGCAAGATTGTAATGCAAAATAAGAAGTTAAACATGTTAATATTATCTTTTTAGAAAATAACATTAATGTATATGATTGAAAATAAATGTCCTGTGTAGAATTGCTGATGGGAGGATGGTGAGACATTATTTCTGAGTTTAAAATAACTCATTCAGAATCAGGATCTGACTTTTCATTTCACACGTTTAATTTAATTTTAAACATGAATGAACAATGGTTTAAATTCTTTCATTAGCAAAACAATCAGCACATTTAGGTAACCAAATTGTTAATAATAATCCTTACATTGGATATCATGCCTTATCATTGTTGTTGAAAGGTTTGAAAGCACTTCACACAATTTACTGATGATGATTGTGTGTTGTTTTTGCATACCAGTATTCCACAAACCACAAAATGAATGTCCAATTTTCTCTGGGTATTGTTTACCCGGACACTATGAGAAACTCTTCAATTGTGTGCTTACGTCTTTTGATTACAATTGCCTCAATTGTCCTTATATACTTCTCATGAGGCTCTTCTATTGTAACTCCATTTGATTGCAGGTTAGACATACTCTGAACTCTTGGAGTAGCTGCATTTTTGTAGCTCTAAAATTCAAATAAATGCAATAACACATTGTAGACCTTATATGCAATTTTAAATGTGTATTCCTGATTGTACCCAATATAGCAGAATATCCTCTCTTCATTCACCAACATGCACAGTACTGATGATAATGTATTATGCCATCGAGCATTTTTACTGCAACAAAAATATTTATGCCACATTAAACAGTCAGCGAATATAAAATATAACAAAGAAAAGTAACCATGAAGCTCTAATATAATTGTTCCTACCACAAAATATCCTTTCTCTTAGTCACACAGATCATAATCCAATTGGGAGTTCCTGAGGGCATCACTCAGCAGATTTGTTTCGATACAGATGGCAAATCAAGTTTAATGTAGCAAAAGGTGAAGTAATTCACTTTGGCAGGAAAAATAAAGAAGTTGTCTCTAATCTGGATGGTAGGAAACTCAGAGGAGTAGAGGAGGAAGAAATCTGGGAATTCAGATTCCCAAATCTCGACAAGTGGCTATATAGGTAGATAAGGCTATAAAAAAAAGACAATGGGATTTGGGCTTTATAATAATAATAATCCTTGCAATTAATATAGCGTCTTATCACATATTCAAGATGTCTCAAAGCAATTCACAGAATATAATGGACTGTTTTGTGAGCGAAATCCACAGAGATAGAATATAAAAGTGAGGAGGTGATGTTGAATTTGTACAAAAACCTCGATAAGACCACACTTGGAGTATTGTGTCCAATTCTGGTCTCCACATTATAAGAAGCATGTAGCAGCGATGGAAAGAGTACAGAGTAGATTTATAAGAATAATACCAGGCTATCAGAATAGACTGGAGAGGTTAAGCCTTTTTGCACTAGAGTAGAGGCATTTAAGGAGGACGTCCTCCCGACCTGAAAGGTGCTATACAAATGTAATTCTGTTGTTGTTTGTTGACCTAATAGGAGTGTTTAAAATTATAAAAAGAATGGGAGAAGAGTGGAGTATAAACACCAGCATGGACTGGTTGGCAGAATGGCCTGTTTCCATGCTGTACATTCTTTTTAAATGTTTGTGAATTTACAAAATTTATCTTCTGCTTCCTATTAATGTTGCTATTTTTACAAAATGAAAATATATCGAATGTGAATGTGAACCAAGAAGCTGAATTGAGAAAGAGTTGACCCTTTGAAGTTTACTAATGACGACGAATGAGGCTGGTTAGACTCGAAGCTTTATCTTGACAGTTTAATACACAATATATATAAAAAGTTGTTTTGATTGCATAGTTTGGGGGATGTTGGAAAAAACATGAAAGGCTGTTTTATAAGTTTATGTGCTGATCGGTTTCCAAACTTCTAAGTCCCTGCAGATGAAAATGATAATGTCTTAAGGATCGCTGCCTACTGTTTCCTTGCGATTGGTATCACTGCTATCATAGTCTGCTTGATGGGATGTATAGGAAGCATAAAAGAAGTAAAATGCTTACTTATTCTGGTAAGTTCAGTGCACTTTAAAACTTCCTGCCATTAAAAGCCCATAAAAAGTTGAACTTCTGGATAGTTTTTCATATTTTATAGCAGCATGCTCCTGTAAATATTGCATTAAATGTGATGCCTATCAAATGGGACATGATTGTCAAAGAAGTATTGTGATTTAATTTCAGCTACATTGTCCAACACTTGATACACTTACTTCAGAACCCTGGATTGTTTACTTAATTATATGTTTTAATATGAATCCCATAGTTAGTTTTTGTCGGTCTAAACTATCTGAATCCAACTTAAATGTTATTTCATTTGAACTATAGTGAAATATATCAGGAGCACTGGCTTGTCATAGCAATGTGGAACAATTAAGTGGGTATATGTGCCAATTAAGTGGGTATATGCTTGGTATCAAAATATATCAAAGCAATTGGTAATGTGGAAATTCCCTCCTTCCAATACTATTATTATTTCAACATAATATTGCCAGATCTGGTATGCAGGTAATAAAATGCTGGATGTATTTTTATATATAAGTATAGTTTGAAAATGCCAATGTGATTTTGATAAGATCCATAAAGACCCAATGATAGCAAATCAAGTCTACATCTCTTTTCGATAATTGTAATACGGTAAGCCCTCAGGGGCCCTGCTGATCTTCAGTAGCCAGGGATGTCGACTTTCACTCAGTTTGAATCCCGCAAACAAACGATAGCTGTCTTCTGCTGGTGGGATTCAAACAATTGTAACCCCAGTACCAGCATTTACTGGCATGTTTGGGGCACTGTGAAAAACTGTGTTGAAATAATAATAATAATAATAATTCTTGCATCTGATATAGGATCTTCTCAAAGTGCTTCACAGAATATACTGTAAAATTAACTGACTATATTTTGTGGGCAAAATGCGTCAGCCAATTGCGCTCAGCAATGTCCCATGAACAGTCGTGGATTGATGACCAGATTATTGTTATTTACTGCTAGGTAAACAAAGTCATGTGGAGTAAGGAAACTTGCCCAACATTTCGCCCTGCCGGGAATTGAATCTAGGTCCTCTCGCTTGCGAGGCGAGTGCTCCAACCACTAAGCTACAGGACTCCACAAAACCATAAATGCCAGTACCAATACTGTAATTATACTCAGCCAGAAAGTCCGGCTCGCCATATCATATCTCCCCCACCACCCACCCCCAACCCCATTGATCCGGCTAGAAGCGGTTTTAGTATATTGTTTTAATATATTGATTGATCTCAGTCGAGGCAGCTGCAGGTGGATTTCATTTGTGTTCAAGGAAATGTATTTTAAGAGATCGTATTGTTTAATGGATAGTTAAATATGGTATCAGTTGGGTAGGAATTCTTTCCGCAATTTATTTTGTTTTATTTCTCTTTTAGTACTTGATATTCCTCGCTCTCATTTTCATCATTCAACTTGCTATTGGATTAGCTCTACTTTTCCAGCAAAATAAGGTATGTGAAATATTATTGTGTGGATTGGTAGGGTTATAAATTGTTAAAGAGAATTTAGGATAAAGAGAAGGGTAAATTTAGGGTAAATTGATCTTGAGTTACATTTCTTTGTGCCCAATCAGTCAGGTTGTTCAATAAGACACTTGAATAGAATCACAAATAAGATTCCCTTGCAGTGTTATCACAACTGGGCATCATTCCATGGGTTTGGATGCTATTTATGGTGCTGGGACTGAATTAGGAGTTGTCTGTTCTGTGGAGGATGGGTTTGAACAGTGGAGATGTGAGGGGTGAAGGATTATTGTGGAGTATGTTTTGTTTTCCTTTGTAAATCAGGATGGATTTGTACAAAGCTCAAACCACTCCACACAGTGTATTTCTTATTGCTGAGGGAAGCGGTGTGGGTCGCTACCCTGCATGAGGGGCTCTATATGAATGCAAGTTGTTGTTGTTGCTTTGAGGATTAGTGACTATTGTTATTAGTGAGTATGGGTATCTCAGGAAATATGGCTCCTCGTTTGCATCCAAAAATACCCCACATAGATCAATGAGAGCATTGATAGGCATTGTCTTTTGTTTCATTTTGGATGAGGGAAGCATATTGATCAGAATACTGGAAGAACTGCTTGTCTTCCAATAACAGCATGGGATCTTCAGAATCAGTACAGTGTGTTGAAATTTCAAAACACTATGTTTTTTGGGTCAGCCAGGTGACTGACACATGTGGCAACCCATCATATGCTTAAGAGTATCCAAACCAGACTGTGAGTTCCACATATATATGCCACCTACACTTGGAAATTCCCCTATGTCTGGAATGGAATGTGCACTCGCTCCCTGGAGAGGTGCTCCCAGATTATGAATCCCGGAGAATATGAGGGACAGGTCGGCATGAGCCAAGGTTTGGGGGACCCAAGAGTGTGAGTTGAGGGTACTTCTGGAGTTGAGCCAGGTAAAACTGCATAGCTTGCCATTGAGAGCACTGTTTTGCAAGCTTCTTACTACTTCTCTGGCCGACCACCCTGACTATTTCAGGGTTAACAGGATCTGAGAGCCCTTGAATACTGCAGACCCGCCTAGCTCAGGAATCAGACTACTGAGACTGCCACACATTCCACATCCTAAAAACCCTCTGTCCAAAAAAAAACCTCCTAATTTCCTTGCCTTTTCCTTTTGCCCATGCTATCGTGTGCAATCTTTTCCCTTTATTTAATTTTTACATGTGACCTATCTTTACACCATATTTTTTGGTGCTTGTTAGTTTTCTGAGTAAACATACTGCTCCTCCCAAACAATGAGGAAGCATATAGTGATGTGATGTATCTGTGATTATTGCTTTTCCTTCAGTAAATCATCATCACTACTAAACTGGATTAAAGATATTGATTTTTGTTTCCATTATAACTGGTGCCATGTACCTGGCAAAAAAATTGACAGTTTGCAATGACTTTCGGGAACCCACTTCTGAGTCAATGTCTTATGCTGAAAAAAGGATATGATAAAGGGTGGTTGACTCATTGTGCATCATTAATGATTCAATCAATTATACTGAATATTCATGTAATGTTTGCTGTTCTACTAACTGTTTCTCCTGACAACAAAAAGGATTCACTCTGAATCCTGTCATTTAGCAGCAGGAATCACATTGTTGATTATCAAAATAGCCAAGAATCAATTAAAGTGTCTTTCATTTTACCAGATTGAAAAAGTATTGGATGAGAAAACTCTTGACGTCATCAAGCACTATGGCAACAACGACTTTCCTGAAGAACACACGTGGAAACTTTTGGATATCATACAAAAACAAGTACGTCTAAATAAACAAACACGTAAGCAATAAAGATTGGTTAACCTGAAATGTTGTAGTATTGTGGAGTATTGCACAGAAACCTATCGTTTGGTCCATCACATTTGCAATAATTGTTTTTACTCCACATGAGCCATTTAATTTGATCCCACTCACCTGCTCACTCCTGTTTAATATGCCATACAACAACAACAACAAGATTACATTTATAGAGCGCCTTTCACGTCGGGAGGATGTCCGAAGGCACTTGGAACTGGAAAGACTAGGGATCAAGAATACGTGGCCACTCTGTTTTAGATACAATAAATGATACATCTGTACATCCCTTCCTCTTTAATTCGAAACTAAGAGTTACTTGAAGATCGATTAAATGATTGCTCTTTCTGAAGCCTTAACAATTCTATTGTGCAACACATGAGTAGACTTGGGGTTTTATAGTAGACCTTTGGAATCCTCATGTCAGCTGTTATTCTTACCTCAGCAGCAAAGATTGTGATAGCAATAGAGTGTCAAGGCTTTAAGGTGCCAATCTTCTCAAAACATTTAAAGAGGAAACAAATGACGGCATCATACTGGCATTCATACTCACCTTGCTTTACATGCTTCTTCAGAGGTCTCACCATGGTTGTGCCTTAGGAAAGATACAAGTGGATAGATAATAATTTGGGGAGGACAAGTTTGTAGGGCTATGGGGAGAGAGCGGGGGAGTAAGATTGATTTGGATAGCTCTTTTCAAAGAGCTGGCACAGATACATTGGGTTGAATGGCCTCCTTCTGTGCTGTATAATTCTATGGTTCTATGGAGACCAGCACTGACTAGAGCGCAGGAGGCAAAATTGTGGGCAAATCCAGCTCCTTCCAAACTATTCTCCTACACCATCTAAACTGATTCAAGAGCAGCCACTGTAATAATAATCCTTCCATTTGATACAGCACTTGATCACCTCATCAAAGAGTCTCAAAACAGTTCACAGGATTTTATATTGCTGGGTCTAGTGACTGTGTATTTAAAATCAAATAAGGCAACCAATTTGCGTGCAGCAATGTCTCACAAACACCCATGAAGTGAATAATCAACTTTATCAGGGAATGTTGGCCAGGATATTTCCCTTCTCTTTTCAAATAGTACTATGTGATTTTTAATATCCACCCAAATAGGTAGACAGGACTTCGGTTTAACATCTCATTTGAAGTCGGGACCTCCGACAATACAGCACTGCCCCAGCATTATATTGGATTGTTAGCTTAGACTGTGAGTTTAAAATCCAGATGTGGGGCATGAACACTAGCCTGACTCAGAGGCAAAAATGCTACAAGCCAAGTTTTACCTCCTATCCCCCATCCTATTCCCCGGCTCGGCATCAGGCTCTGCCACTGTCAAGTACTCTGAGACGCTAACGTGTGTGAGGGGCACTATACAAATGCAAGTTGTTGTTGTACTTCTCAAACCCACTGTCTTATCCTGGAATGGTGTGTAATGCAGGAAGACTATAGGAGAAAATATAGCAATACAATCACACTCATGGTAAAGTCAGAATACTTGACATTTAGGAGGTAAAACATACAAGATCTTAAACAATAGCCTTTGACGGTTTTACTCAAGAGTTATTTAATCTTTGAGTGTGAATCACACTTTATATTAATCTCATAGACATAATATGTTGTCCATGCAGTCAATGCCAAAATATTAAGTAACGATTGAATGAAGTTGCTTAGGTGGAACGATAATCTTAACTTTGATATATTACAGCATATTGATGGCAAGGGAAACCTTTATCACATCCTATTTTAGTTCAAAGATGCAAGAGAGTTTTGATGAAGGGGGCATCATGAAATAGATGCTCCAGTTGCAGAATAACGTGAACACAATGGGGAGGTTTTTCTATGGATTTAAAATTGAATGCTAACTCATGTGTTTGGATTTGTGTTTGAATCTTAGATTAACTGTTGTGGGCACTACAACAACACAGATTGGAAGATGAATGAAGTGATCTTATCCTTCCCCAATTTGACCCTGATTCCTTCCTCTTGTACCAATAATACAATTACTTCTAGCCTCTTCTGTAATGTGACTGAGGACACCTACATCTACCCAGAGGTAAGGAACATTCTGCTTAGCCAATTTTTACATAAATACCCATTGCAATTCATTACCCCATTGAAGATCTATCCCATAGAAGCATTGCATGTTATTCAGCAAAATGTTAGATTATTTTCATTAAACCCAGGAATATAAATAAACCATCTTCTAGATATCTTTGAGTTAAGGTTAGGTCAGAAATTAACCATTTTTGATAGGATTTAAAAAGAATCAGTCATGAGTGCTGTACTCAGTAACTGTTTTGAACAAATTGGTCTCACAGCATCCAACATAATGCAGTGCAATGCAACAGAACCAGTTATATTGAGTTATAATAGACATTTCATATTCAGACTTCCTAGATGATGTGTTTAAAGAGTCAATACAAGGAAAAGCAAAATTAACCTGATCTGTGAGCTCTCAGTAGTTTTTAACCTTGCACTGATGTTACTCAATTTTTGACAACTGTGTTTGCACAAATCTTTGTGCTAATTGTGTTAATTTGTAAAGTGCTGACTCTAAAGTCTACATTTTTACCAAGTGAATTGCTCTTTAGTGCCTCCCATATCTCTTTGGATATCAGGCTGACTGTCTGTCAGTTAATGTGCAGAACATTTCGTTAGTTACTATCTCACTTTTAGTTGCAATCATATGGAAATCCCCAAGGAAAGGCAGTGTCAGGCTGTTACTGTTACTCCCTCCAAGGAAGGGCCTGGCTTTTCACTCATTTTCTCTGATAGCAGAATGGGATTCAGGAATCAATCACATGGAGAGGGTTCATCTTAGAGGAAAGAGTGGAGTGTTCTTCATTTCAATAGAAATATTAAGATGGAGATTGATGAATATTTGGGTATCAGTGAATATGGTGAAATGGCAGAAAAATAGAATTAGATTGCAGAATAGCCAATAATCTAATAAAATAGTGCTGCAGGCTCAAAGGCCTGGAAGATCTACGTTCTTATGTTCCTGATTATTTCCAGAAAAGGACAGGTGGCAAATTTGAGTAATAGGTTGAATTGATTGTTTTGAAATTATACATGGTCTGTCCATGTTGTATAATTTAGCCGTGTCTTACAGGGCTGTAAAACAGCAATCCAAGATTGGCTTTTTAACAGCATCTTCATTATTCTCGGAGTGGCTGTGGGTCTCCTCCTCACACAGGTACAACATTGAATTCTAATACTGTGACTCTCAATCTGTGTTTTAGTTAATCCAGTTATACATTCATACAAATAAAATGTAAATGGACATTCAAAGACTGGGTGTTTTGACATCAGTGACAATACAATTTGCATTTATGTAGACATATCAAGAGGGGTGTGGGAAGGGGAAATGGCTGAAAGAGCAATCAAACAGGTACATTATGAGGCACGTCTTGACATGAATAAAGAGAAAAGAAATTGTAACAGATAGACAAAGAGCTGCCTTGAACTACTAAAAAAAGTTTCAATGCATGATCAATTTCTTCCCAAAAAGCTGCTAAACATTATTGTTTTATGGCAGTACAGTCATAACCACTGGGCACAATAATATTGATAATAATGCTTGCATTTGATACAGTGCCTTATAACCTCATTGAGATGTCTCAAAGCACTTCATAGAATGTTGCTGTGAAGTGTGGTGACTATTTGTGAGCAAACATGACAGCAAATTTGCACACTGCAATGTCCCACAAACAACCCTGAAGTGAATGAACATTTTTTTTATTTGGAGGATTGTTTGCCAGGACACCAGTAAAAATTCTCTTATTTTTTAAAATACTGCTAAGGAACTTTTAACAGATAAAGAGCATGTCGGTTAATTATTATCAAAGAATGTCACCTCCAGCAATGCATTGTAGTGTCAGCCAAGACTGTGGGTTTTAAATTCTGGTTTGGTACTTGAATTCACAACCTTCTAACTCAGTGGTTAGCACAAAGTATTTCACAGGTAGCTTTCATGTATCATATGGTAAACTGAAAAAATGCGAAAAATGTCACCAGCACTCTCTAGCTAACCTCTAGCATTAGAGATCTATTATTATACTGTACACTTATACTGACGTGAATGCCAGTTGTTTTCCTATTTGGATAATTGAAATTGAATGAGTTTTAACCTGATCCATTTTAATATAGAGTAAATAGGGCTGCGATGGGTGTGCACAACCAGAAGCAAATCAATGACATGGCCATTTATGACCTCTTTTGTTGATTCCATATTCGCCCATAAAATACAGTCACTCCACTTTACAGAATATCCTGTGAAGCACTTTGTGATGGCATAAGATAAGAATTATTATTTTAACTCTAGGTAACTCCCACAAAAAAGTTTGTCTTGAAAAGAACTACATGAACGAAGAAGCTCAGATAGTCAGTGCATCACTATATATTGCATCAGAGTATATTGCTCTGTATGTGTATATAGTTCCCTTGTCAGTTTATCTCACTTGATAGCACTCTTGCCTTTGGGGTCAAAAGATGATGGTTTCAAGCTTGAGCTCAGAAATTAAACTGACAGTCAAGCATTACTGAGGGATTTCTACACTGTTGGAGCTGTTGTCCTTCAGATGAAACATTAAATTCAGGAGACCATCTGCCTGTTCAGGTAGACATTATTTCAAAGAAATTCTCTCAGCTTTGTGGCCAATATTTTTCACTCATTAAAATTTCACCATAAAGATTGATTGGACATTCATCTCAATACTGTTCTGGGATAATGCTTCTGCAGCTTCTGCAGCTGAATTTTGCTGATGTTCATTCACTTCAAAAATAACTCATCACATGAAGAGCTTTAAGATATATTAGCGGAATTAGGTGCTATATCAAATGTGAGTATCGATACATAATAGGTTTTCTACTCTCAGCTTGTGTTGCTTGCGGAGAGATGGAATGTAAATAAAAAAGATTAAGATTCAACACACATCAGATTCACACAACATATGGTGGTTTATTCCGAATAGCAGGTTCTGTGGGTGGGTCCATGTGAATAATAGTTCCACAGCAGATCTCAGACAGACATAATATAGATGGATTTCTGGAAGAAAGGAAAATGAGGGAAGATGAAGAGAACTTTTATTTCACATAATAGTTCCATTAAAATAATCATAGAGGATTGCAATATTGTAATAAGATGTTTTGAAGATCTGTTGCTGGATATGTTTCTTGGTAAAGCTGTTTATCGTCTAATGTACTTACCTCTCTCTAGGTGTTTCAATTTATACTAGCAGTGCAGCTGATCAAGACTATCAAGAAACATGTGATCTAACTGAAAAACTGCAGATCGCATCAGACAGAGATAAGCTCTTTCATCCCTTAAAGGGAACTGTTCAGTTCTTTCTAACCAGAGCCCAAATTAAAGGCCAAATCTTCTTTTGTGTGAGCTAAATTGGAAGGCTGCCTCTATTAAGTTGCAACATCATGGAAAGTGATCAGTTTCTTGCAGGCCTGTACAATACCATGGATAACTAACTGTACTTTGCTTCAGGTGTACTTGAATGAAGTGACTCACATTTAATCCAGCAAACAAATTTCACAGTGTAATGTAGCAACATGCTAAATAAATGGATTGGGATTTATTTTTACAACAGAGACCAGTGGAAAGGTTTCATACAGAATTTAGAAAAGGGTTTTAAAATTCTATTGAAATTGCAATCTCATATCCAGGTTAACGCATTGCATCTCACACCTTTATAGAAGTTTCAGGAACTCCATAATAATGAAGGTTTGCTGTGCTGGATTTCCTTTCAAAATTAATGATCAGAACCTTGGGACGTCCTCCTGACGTAAACATGCTTTTTAAATGTAAATTTGTTGTTGCTTATTTATGATGTTTTGTCAGTGTGCAATAAACTGTTAAACTATTAAAATGAAACTATTTGATAAGTGTTTTTAAACTAATCAGACTCTAATAGTATTGATGTATTGTTGAGAGGAACCTACTCTGATCAGGCAGTAGAATCGTGCTTCAAAGATGCTGACGTAACCGAGATTTCCCCCAAAACCTCAGTTGGTAAAGTTACAGAACAGTCTGAGCCACACACACTAGGAAGATCCCAAGTTCACTCTCTTGCCTATGCTTACTTAACTCATCTCAGCCAGGCTAACAGAAGGAGTGAAATTGGCATTCATATCAGGAAAGCATAAATCACAGGATTTGATGCTGCATTTGGTCAGAGTAAAGATAGGTCCCACCAGGAGTACTGGGTAAAATTCTGGTCTTCGTGTTATAGGCAGGACATTTTGCTATTAAAGAGGGTACAGTGAATAGTTACAAAATTGTTTGTAGCAATTAGGCACTTGAGTTGTGAGGAGAAACTACATTGGGGAAAGAGAAGTATTGATGTACTTAAGATCCTGAAGCATATTGATGAACCCTAATAATGGACCCTAATAATGTTTCACAAATCAACAATTTCTTAAACCACTATTTGGCAAAGAAAGTGATTGAGCAGTATAAAAGGTGGTGGAGTGTATGGCAACATGTAGATGAATTGCAATGGTAGCTTGCACATTTCTGGATGCCTTTACCATTTGTGTGGTCCTGAGACCGAGACTGTATTGAAACAACACAGAAAATGGCAAGTTGGTAATTGACATAACATAGGCAAAATTGCTGAAGAAAAATTCAAGAAATAGGTTTGTATTCCACATCGATTGTTAACCCTCCACGCCCTCCACCCCCATCCGCCTGCCCCCAATCCCCACATACACAAACACAAATATAAATATTGGATGACCTTGATAATACTATTTTCATGAGAATACCAATTAAATTCTTATGTCCAACAATCTGCCATTACAATTATATAGTTGTATTTTTGCAGGTTATCGTTATACTGAGGAGAATCTATAAATATACATTGATTTTACTTACTTAACTTAAATCAAATTGATTTAATGATGAACATTCACCGAAGTATTTGTATCTCACTCATATCTACACATCAACTCTTCAATGTCTCTCTCTCTCAGAATAAGCTATCGAATGTGCGCTCTCTGAGCTCAGTAAGTGGTTGCAAAATGTGAAGACATTAATTTTCAGATTGCTAATTGATCCACATCTCTTACATGGAGCATGTACTTGTCCACAGCAATTGCTGTCCAGTTTAGTGAAATAGACAGTGCTGCACATATATGTATCGACCATGAGGGGGCGCTCATGGTCGCAGAAGAATTCTTGAACTTCCAAAGCTGGATTGAAATGTCATGTGAAGATGATGGCTTGTGATAAATCAGATAAGATGTCTAATTTGGAAGCAAAATAATTTTACTTCATTTTCAGTAAAATGACTGACCAAACAACCTCTACTTTTTGTTAATATTATGCTGTTTCCTTTCTTTTGATTTTATTACAAAATATTTTCAAATTGGTACTTGATTCACATCTCTTACATGGAGCATATACTTGTCTACAGATATGGGATCAAGTTCCACGTGTATGCGGATGGCACCCAACTCTATCTCTCTGCCTCCACCCTTGATTCCAGGACTACTGCTGTCCTGACGGACATCAAGTCCTGGATGAGAGCTAACTTTCTTCAGTTGAATGTCAACAAGACCGAGGCTCTCCTGATTGGCTCTTGTCAACGTCTCCTCACCTCAGGTGCTGACAGCATCACCATCCATGGTTGCACACTCCACCTTGCTAAGCCAGCTCGGAACCTTGGGGTCTTATTTAACTCTCAACTATCCTTTCTAACCCACATCTGCGCCTTGACCCGCTCTGCCTTGCCCCCCATCTGCAATGTCGCCAGGCTCTGACACTGTCCCACATGGCAGGCCAACGAAACCCTCATACATGCCTTCATTACATCAAGGCTCAACTATGCAAACTCATCGCTTGTCGGCCTCCCCAACTCCTCCCTCCACAAGCTGCAGATCATCCAGAACTCTGCAGCCCGTGTCCTCTCCCACACTAGACTTTGCGACCCTATCACCCCCATCCTTGCCCAATTCCACTGGCTTCCCATCACACAGAGGATACAGTTCAAAATCCTGGTCCTCACCTTCAAAGACCTCCATGGTCTTGCTCCCTCCTACCTCTCCGATCTCCTAACCCCTACCATCCTGATCGCTCCCTCCACTCAAAGGGCTCCGGCATGCTTCACGTCCCCTGCCTTGCTTGCCCCACTATTGGCAAGTGGGCCTCACCCTCAGGAACTCCATCCTGCAGTCTCTCTGTCTCACCCCCTCCCTCGCCACTTTCAAGACCCATCTCAAGACCCTCCTCTTCGACTGTGCTTTCGATCTCCCTGCTTCCCTGCCTGCCCTCAACCCTTCTCCACCCCGACCTCCAGCTTGGGTCTGTAACTCTGTCTTTTCAGGGCCTTGGGAAGTCCTCCCGATGTGAAAGTCGCTATAGAAATGTAATTTTTTGTTGTTGTTGTTGTATTCACAGCCACAACACTTTACAGTGTATATCCTGTGAAGCGCTGTGAAACATGTGTATCAACAACAACAACTTGCATTTGCATAGCGCCCTTCACGCGGGGTTAAGTCCCAGAGCGCAAGAATTATTAAAATGACAACAGCAAAAAAGCGCTTGGATGCTGTGACTAGCCTCAGTGCCCTCAAGCTACGGAAGGGTGATCAGCCACAATTACCACTCCTTTCTGATCTCTATCCTTTGCCCACCACAGGATTATGCATGTGGGTGGAAGTTGGCTGAGGACAGTGAGTGAGCTTGGCTGATGCAACAGTTACTGATGGCTGCTGTTCTCAGCTCTCAAATGGTTCGAAAGCGCTCTATGTCTGGGCTTGTGAATAAAACAACAGCATGTTGATGTACATGGTGACCTTTGCGCAGGTAGTGTCTTGGAGTGCTTGAAGTGTAAAAAGTGATGACATGAGTTATTAATGAGTGGAATTAGAAGCCTGAATTGCATTGTGATTGATTAATGGTCGCTGAATGCTTATTGACTGTCCTGATATTGACCAGGAGTTGACTCAGCAATAAAGTTCCTTTGGTAGCTAAATACCTCTTGAGTAATATCCCAAATTTAAAATATAATTTTCAGGGTAGTATGTTCTGTATTTTCTGTATGAGAAAACATTCTTATTACTTGAATTTCCAGTCAGAAGGGTGTGTCATTATTATTATGGTAATTGCCAAGGAAGCCATTTTAATGTCATTTAACTTCCAGAAATCTAAATGTTCTTGTTTATAGTTAATTATCACTTTGAATATCATGTTTTAAATATTAAAACCTTCAGCAGTAGGTAAAATGCACTAATGCCCAATTACACGAATGCAGGGGGTTTCACCACTGTTGATCTGATTGCTAATGGACATAGCCTGAGCAAATTAGCATTATATATTCATTGTGTGAACCCCACAATGAGTATTTTTTCAGCTATGGTGGCCGTGAAGGTGAAAGCACTGTTCTACTTTAGTGATATTGATTCAGCTGATTGACCATTTAATGGCAGGTATTTGATTGATTTCATGCTGTATAATATTGAGTCACACGGCGAAAATATTTTAAAATGTTTCTTAAAAATAATAGCCTACTAAGTGCTGTAACCACCTACCTTCCTGATTAAATACCCTTTTTATTCAATGTTTATGTGATTACGTTTTTTTTAAATTGACTTCAAATGTTTTTCCTTTGAACAGGAGAATTCGACTGTGTTGGTGAAAGAGAAATAACTATGCTGTTATTTATCAAACATTCCTCCTTCTCTCTCTTGCCTCATTGTGAGAAATTCTTATTTTATTTTACCTCCATCTCTACCAATGTACGTATGCAACAAGAAAAGGCATCAACTCCATGTAGTAGCAGAGAAATAGGGTGAATTGGAAGTAACTTAGCCTGGCTCAGAATGTTATGGGTTCAAGCCTCACATTGGAACTTGAAATCGCATAGACTAACTTGACACTCCAACGCAGTGCTGGGGGAGTGTTGCATTGTCGGAGGTGCCGTCTTCAGACGAGATATTAAACCAAGATCTCATCTGCTTGTTCAGGTGGCTATTAAAAAAGAGAAGAGAGTTTCTCCCAGTGTCCTGGCCAACAATTCCCCAAATAAAATGGCTGTTTGTGGGATATTGCTGTGTGGAACTGGCTCCCACCTTTCGCCCACAAAATATGTACAGTCAATTCACTTTACAGCATATCCTGTGAAGCATTTTGAGACTCAACAATGTGATAAGGAGCTATATCAAATGCAAGGATTATTATTATTATTATTATTATTATTACTATTTCATTTTAGCTTCTTCTTCGAGAATTGGAGAAATTCTTCATTTTTGGTATAATGAATTGTATTGAAACATAATGAGGTTTCAATGTACAACTGAATAAATTTCAGACTGGAATAAAGGACAAGAAGTTGATGAAAGCACCAGCAATAGCCATGTGCTTTAATCTACTCCCAACTTGGGTTTGAAATACCTTAACTAGAGAGGTTTTGGATAACTTAACAGTTCTACTATACTGTATCGTATTATACTGCATTTTAAGAAGAATAACAATCCTTGAATTTAACATTGCACCTTACCACATTGAAACATCTCAAAGCACTTTCACAGTGTCTGTAAAGTGCACTGGGTGTATTGGTGGGCAAATGTGGCAGCCAATTTGCACGCAGTAATGCTCAACAAACAGCCATGAAGTAAATGTCCAACTTTTTTGATCTAGGGGATTCTTGGTCAGGACACTGGGAGAAACTGCCTTCTCTTTGAATTGAGCCATGGGATCATTAATGTCCATCTGAACTGGCAAATAGAACCTCGGTTCAGCATCTCTCAGAGGGAGGATATTTAAATCACTTCAGTCCACCCTGGATTTAAGCTTAGCTTCCAGAAGTAAAAGGATTACTGTAACTCACTGCATTATCCAGTTTCCTCAGTGTGTGCATTATTAAATAGATTGACTATTTGCACTAAAGGACTGGCTAATAATCTTATCATGTGCATGTTTGTATATATTAACTTCCTCCTTCCTATTAGATATCTCAAAAAACTTCTTTTTTTTATCAAAAAACGGTGTTCAAATATTACTATTCTGGCAGTCTAGTCAAAGATGGCAGCTGGCTGATGTCTTGGCATTGCTGTGCGCAAATTGGCTGCCAAGTTTGAAGGTTGCCTACAAATAGACAGTCACTAGACTTTCCAGTAAAACTTGTGAAGTGCTTTGAGATGTCATGACAACATGATGAGCCCTATATCAAAGTATATTATACAGACAAAGTTACTGAATGCAATGTCCCATCTCCCAACCCACCCCGGCTCCAATTCAACTCTGATTGTTTACAGGCTCTCCTATGAAAGCTGGAAGTGGTCGTCTGATATAGATGGTCTAATCACTGCTACTTTCCAACCACAGCGGACATCCCTATGCCTGAGTGACCAAGGAAGGCTCAGTGCTAGCATTAGAGCTTCAAGCAGAGGCATTGATCCACACATCAGTTCACAGATGGCATTCAGTAAACGTTGCTTTGCAGACAATTGAATCACAAAAGCCTCCTGTTTCTTTTTGACTGCAAACAGCATAAGTACAGCGTTGCATTGCCAAGGACTTAGTTTCTTGCAAAATGCCTTTTCCTTCAGGACTACTTGCCCCGGGAGAGATTGATCTAAATCCCAGGGTAATTTTCTAGAACCAGATGGATCCGAAAGATGAGTTCTGGCATTGGGGAACGGGGAGTGAGAGAGAGGGGGGTTTGAGTGCAGCATTGCCAGTATTCACCCTTTGCCTGCTGCGAAGCTCTTTATGGGCAGATGGCTGTTTGCTGGAAGGGGGAGGGGCTGTAATCATCTGGCATTTTGAGCTATCTTTTCCCTCATGAGCTGTGTAGCTGATCCTACCTTTGCTTAATGCTCAAAATGGATCTCTTTGTTCATCTTTTGTCATGTTGACTGCCCACTGTTACAGCCATTTCTCAATCTGACGTATATTAAGACTCTGAGCTCACCTTCGCTCCTGATTTATCCATATCCTTCTTCAGTGAGTGTAATATCCTTGAAAATTACATTTTAATCCATGTGTGCTCTCTCTTGTTGTTATGCTAGACAATTGAATAGGATTTTGTCATAAAGTGCCTTCGCTGGCAGGGTGAAATGTTGGGCAAGTTTCCTTACTCCATATGCTTCTGTTTACCTAGCAGTAAGTAGGAACCCGGTTGTCAGTCGATTGGCAGATCGCTTTTCTGGGGATAATAATTCCTTCCAAAAAAAATAAATAAATTGGTTACGTCAATCCACAACTGTTTGTGGGACACTGTTGTGCGCAATTCACTGTCGCGTTTCACCCACAAAATATTCAGTCAATTCACTTTGCAGTGTATTCTGTGAAGCACTTTGCGACGTCTAGAAGATGTGATGTGCTATATCAAATACAAGGATTATTATTATTTTTCAAACAACCTCTAACACACAATGATGGTAAACAAGAAAAACTCGAAATGCTGAGACCTTGGATTATTACGAGCAAGAAATCTGCCAGATCCAGGAAACTGTGCGTGTGTGTCTGTGTGTGTGTGTAGCATCCAATTCGCATTTTTTTAATCATGATCTTAGCTCATTCATTATTATCCAATTTTAACAATCGAGTTAGATTTGCAGATGTTCAGTGAACACTATCCAGTGTAACGGCGCTCAGAAAATTTTCTGCATCGCAAACCATATTTGCTACAAGCATTCTGAAAATCCCAAAGACAACAACAACTTGCACTTATATAGCGCCCTCCATGCAGGGTAGCGTCTCAGAGCACTTAACAGTGGCGGAGCCTGACTCCGAGCCGGAGGTAATGGTGAATGTGGCGTAAGCATGGTCGAAGAGGAAAATCTTTAGGTGGGACTTGAAAGAGGGGAGAGAGGGTGCAAGGAGGAGGGACGGAGGGAGAGTGATCCAGTGTTTTGGGGCATAGTGGCTGAAAGCGTGACTTCCAATGGTGAGTCGGAGGGTGCGAGGGACAAGCAGGAGCCAGTTTTAAATATAGTATTGTTATTTACTTTTCCTCTGAGGAAGCTGCAGAGAAATGATTATCTTTAAAGATGTATCACTCTTCTCCAGATGGTTCTTTGTGAATATGGCACTGTCCAGTCGTACCATTTAAAGAATCTGTCTTGGATTCTGTACAGTGCCCTGAATCCTATTGAATAAGTTCTTGATGTAATATAATAATATAAATAATAATTTGATATAGTGCTTTCCACATCTTCTAGACGTCTCAAAGCACTTCACAGAATATACTGTAAAGTAAATTGACTGTATATTTGTGGGCAAAACCCGGCAGCCAACTGTGCACAGCAGTGTCCCACAAACAGTCGTGGATTGAAGTGACCAATTTATTATTTTTTTCTTGAAGGATTATTATCAGGCGTGTGGAGTAAGGAAACTTGTCCAACATTTCACTCTTTAGGGAATTGAACCCAGGTCTCTCACTTGCGAGGCGAGTGTTCTAACCATTGAGCTACAGGACTCCACAATTGCATTTATTTAGTGCCTTTCACATCAGGAGTCCCAAGGTGCTGGGCAATGAGGGATTTATAATAATAATAAAAAGAATTATGATATTACTGCCTGTTTGATGCATGTTTCTTCCCCTCCCCTCATCGAGGTCTTTCACCAATGAAATTTTAAAATGTGCACTGATAATTTTCTTAAATAATAATAATCCTTGCATTTGAAATAGCCCCTTTCACATCTGGAGAATGTCTTGCAGTGTTTCACAGGATTCACCACAAAGTGTACTGCCTATATTTTTGGTAGACAAACACAGCAGCCAATTTACGCACAGCAAAACCAAAAGATGGGACAATAGCAGACCGCTCAACATACGTCTTTGTCTGGATGATCTCAGAAGGTTTAATCACAGTAAAATTAGAATGACCTATTTTGACAGTACAAAAAAAATTGTGGCATTCCTGATCTGCAAAGTATAATTTTGGCTGAAGTGCAATAAATGCTATTGTATTCTTTGAAGGGTTAAGCTTACAATGCTTAAAGAATCTGCTTTTCACATCCCCAGATGTTTCTGTATTTGGTTGCACTGTCGAACAAGCTTTCCCGCTACTTGTTCAACTGGGACCACCTAGTCATTTTGGGCTTTGGATTTCAGGGTTAACAGGAGCTGAGGGGCATGATTCCCTGCCCCCAGTGATTGGTCTACCCTTTCAGGTCTTGCTAATTAAAGTGTTTACCTAGTTGTAATTCTCTCCAGCCAGCTTCATAAATTTGGGTTATATTTATCTGGAAATAATGGAAAAAAATTATTAAATATTTACACCTAATCTTATTGCTTGTTTCACCAAGCTGACATTTTCTTTCTCATCACAGGTCATAGGTATCCTTGGCCTTATTAAAAATCTACACTCCCTTGCACGAAAATGCATTTCTCCAGAATACCAAACCCGATATGTACTGAACAACTTTTCTTTGTTCAAGAAAAGATCCAAAATAATTTGTTGTATCTCCCTGTCACTTAAAAAGCATGTTTAATTTGGGGGATTATTTCTCATAACATTGGGAAAAACTCCCTTCTCTTTTGCATGTTGCACAATGGGACCTTTACATCCAGTTTAACAGGCAGATGAGACTTCGGCTTAACGTGTCATCCAACAAACGAGCATTGGAGTGTCAGCATTGACTTGTCAATTCCACGTTTGGGCTTGAACCCACAAGCTTTGGCCACCACCTTCTGCAATAAAGAAAATCTTTGCTCTAACTTGGGTGGGGTCAAGATGTTAGCACCTGAATGATTCATTCATTTGTAAAATATTTTTTGATATTCAAATTTATTTTTATTGCTAAAGTAAGAGAATTCTAGTTGATTGCTTGTGGTTTGCTTAGGCTGTCTAAAGTTATTCTTATGTATCATGTTATAAGATGAATGACTTTACCCTCCCTGCTTTAGAAAGATGGGAAGTGCAAGCTACTCATTTTCCTAATCTTTCTGAGTCCATCTGTAATTTATTTATTTCCAGCTATTCGAACATTTAAAGGAAAGGGCATATAGTCCTAGCAGTGTTGAATTCATGCTATTATTCTTGGTATGTGAAGGCTGATACTTCAGGTGCCAAGGGTATTGCAATAAGGGTGATGGCACTGAAAAATATCTTTTTGTAGAGTCTAATTTTTAACAAGGTTCCTTCATAACAACAAATTTTATGATTTTACAAAAAAATGCAAAAATACTTACACGATGAACCTTTAGAGAGTAATATAATATGTAATATATATTATATTTTAGTAGTTTTCTGTGATCTGTTATTGATAAGTCTCAGTCCACATCCTTTTTTTGGCAACAAAGACAGACTGCATTGCATGGCACTTGAAATTATATTGTTTGCACTCTTAAATAATTGTCTGCTGGAAGAAATCTGAACAGCTGTCAACATCCTCCACTTTAAAAGTGCTTGTGCCATAAGTGGTTCAGTTTCAATAGGTTCATTCTTGGTTTTATTTATCATAGTAGACCCTGGAATTAGCACAAAAGCAGCTTTGAGTTAAATATTCTCACCAATAGACTGCAACACACATCTCCTTCAGAAAGATAGTGTTACTAGTCTTATTCTTAGCAACTGGTTATTTCTGGGTTCGAAGATGGAGTGGAGTGGGAGAATGCAGGGAATTGCACCCAAGAGATTGGAAGAGTTGCAGTTACTTCATGCTCTCCAACTCAGGAGTTGGATATTTTGCTATTTTAAGCAGAGGGAACTGTTGCACATATTGGAAAGATCATTACCTTGAATAAGTCTAATAATGTCACCATGTTGTATGGACCAGAACTCTGTGTTCCCAAGTTTCTGTTGGAGCTGGTCTGAGAAACGATGCTTCAGTATTGTGATTCTGAAGTGCAGGGTTGGTAAGCTTGTAGTGGTGCTACTCAGATCAGAATAAACTGAACATATAGTTAAGATTTTTTCACTGCACAAGCAACCATGTAGGTGACAGCCTAACTTAGTTGGTAGCACACTTGCTTGCCTCTGAATTGGAAAGTTGGTTGGTTCAAACCCCACACTCTGACTTTGAATTCACAATCCAAGCTGAAACTCCAGGGCAATGCTGGGGTTTGCTATTCTGCATTGTTAGAGGTGCCATTCTTCGGATGAGACATTAAATCAACAGTCTGCCTGTTCAAGTGGATGTTAAACGTCTCACTATGAGAAAAGAGAAGGGAGTTTCACCTGGTGTCTGAGCCAACAAACCCCCAAATTAGAAAAAATGTGGTTCCTTACCGAATTTGTGTAGAAAGATACAGTTCCAGAAAGTACTTTGAGATGCCCAACGATGTAATTGGGCATTGCATCAAATAGTAACATTTCACATGGGTCATGGTTTACTCTGTTAACGTAACATGTCAGAATTTGTACAGAATTTGGCAAATTGCTAAATTTAGTTTTAACTCTGAAGCCAGTTTTCTGCAATTCTAAAAGAAAGTTAAAGAAAAACAGCTTCAATGGTAACGACTGTATTTAGAAACAAATTCTGAAAGTTCCGAAATGTTATGAAAATTAAGTAAATCCAGAGACAGGTGGAATTTCTATCCAGTATTTTCCAACACTGACTGCTCTGATGGTACTTCATTCAAAATATGCTAGTGCTCAAAAATAGAGTGGGGTGTTAAACAGTACTATCTAAAACTCATATTAAGAAATTACTTTTAAAACTTCAATCAATCACCCTTCATTACAACAAAGTGTGAATTAACCTGTTACGCTTAACATCATACGTCCTCTGAGAAAAGACGTAGATTATCACTAGGCCCTACTTCAGTTTGGTTTGTCCTGAACTTTGAACAAAGTGGGAATTATAGATTGTTTTCAAAAGCTCCGAGCTTAAAATATGTCCATCAGCAAACATCCTTCTGCTCGAATTAACCGCAAAAAACATGCCTCTGTGGTGTCAGTGAGAAAGGTGCTCCCATCTATTGTATAACTTTATGAAACACAGACAGTACCCAGACAGCCCAAGCCTGTAGATTTGTATAAAGATTATGTTATTCATTGGAAGTCCAGCCAAATAAGACACACGTTTGTATAGTATCTATTCCTGACCAACCAGCTTCTCCCCCATGCCCTTTAGGCATTGTTTACCATTGGCTGTGGAAGATCATTTACCTTCTGGCTGAGAATTGGCTGTGTTGTGGAATGGAGATGAAGTTTTTTTTCACAAGGGCACTCGCATGGAAACGTTGCTCATCAAGCATTTATTGTGTGGTGCTGATTGAATGTGCTCAGTACTGAGACCAGAACGTAGTCTCTTCTCTGTAACTATGCCACTGGGCTATTAGTGTTACGTGCTGAATCAGCATTTACTGGTTCTTCAGAAATCCCTGGTGAGCACAATACTGGCCCAAAAGTAGTTGACTTCAGGCAAACACTGTGACCTTTGTATCTGAACATTTTATTAAATGGTACATCTTTCAAATATCTTTCGAGATTGTTTAAAAGAAGAAAGGGGGTTACATACGTACAATCTATTCGTGCAAATCACATTTAAACATAAAATAATAATTTTATTATATGATAATATAATTATATTATAGAATTCCTGGCCAACAATCCCACAAGAAAAAATGGTCATTCACTCCACAGTTCTCTGTGAGTGAGACATTGCTGTGTGCAAATTGATTGCCACATTCGCCTACAAAATACAGTCACTACACTTCACAATTAAACTGTGTGAAGTGCTTTGAGATGTCTCGATGACATGACAAAGGGTTAAATCAAAAACAATATAATATAGTATTTATAATAATCATCTCAAAGTGTTTTACAGGATTCTACTGTAAAGTGTAGTGATTGTGTATTTTGCAGGTGAAATAATAACTCAGTATGGATGTGGCGCTGCTTAATGTGTAGAATTACTTCTCTGAACTGTGTAACCATAATTTACGTAAACCATCATCCTACATAATAGAAACTCAATTTATTTAGTAGTCACAAAAGGATAAAGATTATATTTTAAGAGCAAGGAATGACAAGTTTCAGTTCATATGTTGAGGTTGAATCAACTGGAGCAAAGCCCAGCTCATTGATCTTAAATTCAAGACTGCAGTGTTTCGAGGGCCAAGTCTGAAATTAATTGGTCCAAGCAAAAGTTGACTACAAGTAGGGGAATTTTTAATGGCACGAAATTCCTGTAAAGGAAATCACTTTTCAAAGAAATTCCAACCCAGCTCTAACAAATCAAACTCTTCATGTGGTTTTGAACATTGTACCCCGGTTCCATTTTATCTCAGACAATTAGGTTAATTGGACGTAACAAACATGAATCCTGCAGATTCTTGATCCAACATTAACTGTATACAGATTAATACAGATCTTTGGGAAGAATTGTGTGTTTAATCCAGAATGTAGGAATCCTTTACAAGTTCAGGCAGTCCTTGACTTATGAATCCTCTTTCAGTGTCTCATCAATAAAATTTACCTGAAAAAGTGATTCACTGCTGCCACAGATGCTGACTTTTATGAAGAAGAGAAAAGTACTCTGGAAAATACTGCTGTGCTGGCAGAAAAAGGCTTTATTTTTGTATATGTTCCATGTAGGAGGATCTTCAGTGTGTCAAGGCCCTTTGACTCATTCCTGAGAGCAGGGAATTCATCCATTGTGTTCAAGTTGCTATCTTGCAGCTGTATAAGAGGGATACCATTATCATCATTTATCGAGCCAGTCTTGTCATAGAGATAGTTTGTGCCTTATCTCCTAATGCCTCATTGTTCTCTGCGAAAGTAAAATACTGCAGAGGGGTGGTGGTGGTGGGGGGGAAACAATTAAATATGAATCTCTAAATGTTCATTATATGGTTTGGAATCCAGTTTATCGTTTGCTTTTTATTATTTACAATATAAACATTGTACAAGATGCTGCAGAGGTAGAATGCATTTGTCTGTATGAAAGCAAAATACTAGTGCTTGCGTCTTTGTAGTGACTGCCACCCTGAAGGAATTTTGCTCAAATTGATTGTCATGACAACATATTCACCTCCTATTTAGCTTGCTATAGACTTCCTCTGCATTTATTTTCACCTCAGCTGGCTAGGGCATTCCCAGGCAAAGGACTGAAAGTCCTTACGGTAATCCACTGCTTTACAGCTTCAAAGAAAACTGTTCACTTTCTCCTAAACTTCTTTCGTATTTCTATCTTTAAAATATAGCAGTCTCTCTCTCTCTCTTTTCCTGTCTGTCATTTAGTTTAGAAAATACATAATCACCACTATGAACCCCCCAAATTGAAGGCAATAAATGTATACACCTACGGATCAAATGGCTTCTATGCAGTGGTCATATGGCTTCTATTTCAGCGCCTTGGGACGTCCTCCTGACGTGAAAGGCGCTTTATAAATGGAATCTTGTTGTTGTTGTTGTTGGTCGGGGAAGAAACTACATTAGCTTTCAAGAAAGAATTAGATAAATCTCCAAAGAGGAATAGTCTGGTATGGGGAAAAGGCAGGTAAATGTGCTTGAACAGGTTGGTCTATCAAATATAAGATAGCTAGTAATAGATCTACTAAGTTGTTTAATTCACTTACACGTATTTAAAAATTAAGTAGATCATTTATTACTGTAATCTACTTTGAAACGAAACACACTCAACAACAATTTGTGTGGAGTAGCTCTCTTGTTCTTTTAATCGAGGGGATACGTTCAGCCACCTCAGCCCCGTCCACAGACACCCCCACATCTCCTCTCCTCATGACCCACCCATTCCCCTCTATTCTCCTTTGACCCTATCTCACCCTCTTCCCTCACCACGACTGTCCGCAAACTCAAACCCACCACCTGCTCCCTCGGTCCCATCCCCACCTCTCTCCTCGTCTACCAGCTCCACATTCTGACCCCTCTTTTGTCCAATGTCATCAACCTCTCCTTGTCCACCGGTTCAGTTCCCACCCCCCCTAAAAACAGGCATCATCACCCCATCTTGAAAAAACCTTCTCTGGGTCCATCCCTCCTCTCCAGCTACCGCCCCATCTCTAATCTCCCATTCCTTTCCAAGGTCCTGGAACTTGTCGTCGCATCCCAGCTCTGCTCCTTTCTTTCTCGCCATTCCCGCTTTGAACCCCTCCAATCCAGCTTCTGCGCTGCCCACAGCAAGGAAAGAGTCCTGGTCAAAGTCACAAATGATATTCTGAACATCTGTGATCAGGGATCCCTCTGCCTCCTTGTCCTCCTCAACCTCTCTGCTGCCTTCGACACTGTCGACCACTCCATCCTCCTGCATCGCCTCTCTTTATTTATTCTTCACTGACCTGCCCTTGCCTGGTTCGATTCCTATCTCTCTCACCATCTCCACTTCGTTGTCTCCAATGGTTTCTCCTCCAGCCCCCACACTGTCACATTTGTGGAGTCCTGTAGCTCAGTGGTTAGAGCACTCGCTTTGCAATAATACCAATAATAAATTGATCATTTTCAATCTATGACTGTTTGTGGGACATTGCTGTGCGCAATTGGCTGCCGCGTTCGCCCACAAATATACAGTCAATTCACTTTACAGTGTGTTCTGTGAAGCGCTTTGGGACGTCCTCCCGACCTGAAAAGCGCTATATCAAATGCAAGGATTATTATTATTATTATTATTATTATTATTATTATTATTATTATTATCTGGCGTCCTTGGCCCTCTCCTCTTTAATATCTACATGCTTCCTCTTGGTGACATCATCCACAGACATGGGGTTAACTTCCACATGTATGCGGATGGCACCCAGCTTTATCTTTCTGCCTCCACCTTCAACTCCAGGACCACTGCTGTGCTGACAGACTGCCTGTCGGACATCAAATCCTGGATGAGGGCAAATTTCCTACAGTTGAATGTGAACAAAACTGAGGCCCTTCTGTTTGGCTCGCGCCAGCGCCTCAGCACCACAGGCTCTGGCAGCATCAACCTCCATAGTTGCACACTACAACTCACCAAGCCAGTCAGGAACCTAGGTTTCTTGTTCGACCCTCAACTGTCTTTTCTCCCCCACATTCACTCACTCTGCCTTCCCTCACCTCCGTAACATCGTCCGACTCCGCCACTACTTCACCCCTCAGGCCGCTGAAACTCTTGTTCATACCTTCATCACCTCCAGGCTCGACTGTGCAAATGCCCTGCTTGTCAGCCTTCCCAACTTCTCCCTCCACAGGCTGCAGATTAATCCAGTCCTCTTCCGCACCAAACTCCATGACCCCAGCTCCCCCACTCTCGCCCGACTCCAATGGCTGCCTATCCTTCAGAGGATCCAGTTCAAGATCCTGGTCCTCACGTACAAAGCCCTCCATGACCTCGCCCCACTCTACCTCTGTGACCTCCTAACCCCTACCAACCCGCCTGTTCCCTCCACTCAGCTGTCTTTGGCCTTCTCCACGTCCCCTGCCCCACCCGTCCCACCATTGGCAGGAGAGCCTTCAGCCACTCTGCCCCCAACCTCTGGAATTGCATCCCACAGTCACTCCGCCTACCTCTTCTTAGCCTCCTTCAAATGCCGCCTCAAGACCCTCCTCTTTGACCATGACATCAGCCAAACCCCCTTCCCCTCCCTTCCCCCCCTGACCCCAGCGCTCGGGTCTGAAATGCTGTGCTCTGTCCAGCACCTTGGGACGTCCTCCCGACGTGAAAGGCGTGGTACAAATGTAATCTTGTCGTTGTTGTTTAATATCCTTAAAAAAGCTTTTCCTTCCCTATCTACCTCAATACTCAGGATGCTACTCCAAGTGCAGGGCACTATATAAGTTTTTGTTGTTGTTTATTTTACTTTCAAGAACTCATTGGTTTCGAGTCCAGACAGCTTGTGATGAATATTGTTCTAAAGTTGCCTTATTTCATCTGTTCAATGTCAAAGACAAACACAGGCCGAAGATCCACAGCCTTTATTGATTTGCTTTTAGAAATTGCTCCCAAAAAATCAATCTCGCTGCGTACTCTTAAAACAGTAACGCTGACTGATGTAGCAAAATCTGTAAATGCATAAGCCTCCTGGATATTGCTGAGCTGGGATTTTGTGGCAAGCTTGCTCACAGCTCACTTGCCTCAAAGTAACGTGCACTTGGTGTATTAAGGAGAAGCATTATGATATCTGCATGAATGCTAAATATTCCTCCATTGGAACTCCTATAGTCTACGCTGACACTTTGATGCACTGCTGGTGGTGTTCTTCCTTGTTGGAGGTGCCATCCTTTGGATGAGATGTTAAACGAAGGTTCCATCATCCTGCTCAATTGGATGTTAAAGATTCTATGGCACTCTGAAAAGAGAAGGGAATTTCTCCCGGAGCCCTTGCCAACATCCCCCAAATAAAATAACATTCACTTCATGGCTGTTTATGGGATATTGCACAGAATACATAATCACTTCACTTTACAGTACATCCTGTGAAGTGTTTTGAGACACCAGTTGACATGAAAGGCATAACATCAAATGAAAGAATTATTATTACTGGATCAGTAGACAGGTTGAGGAATTAAAACCACAACCTACTCATAGGTACAATACAATATGGTCCATTTCGTCCTCTCCACCCCTTGCCCTCCACCTCTCTTGATTCCAACTGCCATCTTGGATGCAAACCCTTTATTGGTCAGCACCTTGGGATGTCCTCCCGACATGAAAGGCGTTATATAAATCCAAAGTTACAAATGGATGTCTCATATAGTATTTTACCACTGCACAACACTGCTACCGCCTTTCAGTTAGGCTTTGACACTTGCAAATCTTTCTCAGTTGGTCAAACCTCCCTGCACAATTCTGTAAAAGTCTCAAAAATAACATGAACAAATACATTGACAAGTGAGGAAGCAACAGGATACAGGAAAGACATGTGATTATTCCCATTTCCTTGCCACTGCAATATGTGATCATTTTAATTTTCTTAAAAAAAAATGTGTAGAAAATGCTAAAATATATTTTGATTTGATATCAGAAAAAAATACAGCAGGAAAGTAATGGAGTACAGTAGATGAGCAGAAATATAACTGGGTTTTAGCAAATGTTAAAAACTCATTTAGAACCACAGTGCTATAATATTTCAATTCAGTGTTCAAGGCCTGCTGGATAAAAAAGTGTCTTATACATATAGACTAAGAGGATCAAATGAATGGTGCCAATTATATCACATGAAGGCTACAGAGAACAGCTTCTATATGGCATGTGATTTATCTTTGTCGTTGCTTGCAGTCATAATACTCAGCTAACTTGAAAACTCTTGCAGCTGATGCTTCATTTACTTGGACATTAATTTTAATTTTGTGGTTTAGGGAATTAGATGGTTCATTGGATGCGTATAAATAGGAGTGCGATAGTGATTGCTAACTTGCAGCACAGGAATAGGGTGAAGCATTTGTGCAGTTTGCATAAAGTGAGATGCTTTCCAGCATATAAAATATTCATGTGAAAGTAGGTGGCTGGTAGAAACAAGCCACGCAAAGCTGTCTATTAAATCCACTCTCGTTCAGCCGCTGGAGAAATAGGAGCTGGATGTGGAGCCTGATTAATCCAGAAACACAGAGAATCAAATTTCGATTAGAGACTTTGTGTGTATGTGTGTGCACATGTATACATATACACATCTATACACATATACACCCATACATGCATAGCCAAAAATGCATAGACATTCACAACCAACAACAACATCAACAACTTGCATTTACATAGATCCTTTCACGCGGGATAGTGTCCTATAGTGCTTAACAGTGGCGGAGCTTGATACCGAGTCGGGGAGAGGGTAGGGGCAGGGTGACTGAAGGCACGGTCGAAGAGGAAGGTTTTCAGGGGTGATCTGACGTGCATGAGGCATGTGAAGGAAGCAGGTGCAAGTTGAGCAAAGGGAGCATGGACTGGAGTGATGAGTAAGCAGGTTGGAGAAGTAAGAAGTTGCCAGGGCATTAAGTAATTTGTACACGAGTGTGAGGATCTTGAAATCAATCTGTTCTGTGATAGGGAGCCAGTGAAGCCTGGAAGGAGCTTGGGGTGATTGGGGTTATGGAGTTTTTTGTGGTGGCGGAGTTTCAAATTAATTGGATTTTATGAATGATGGAGCTGGGGTGGGGAGGGTGGGATGGGGGGGGAACCAGCGAGGAGAGCATCGGAATAATCAAGGCAGGAGGTGATGAATATGTTGATAAGAGTCTCAGCTGCATTGGGCGTGAGGTACAATTGGAGCCAAGCAATGTGTCGGAGGTGGAGGAAAGTGGTCCTGGTCAGGGACCAGATGTGGGGTAGGAAGGACAGCTTTGAATCAAATCTGACGCCTAGGGTTATGCACAGGTTGCACTAACCATACAAACACACATGCGGAACCATGCCCACATACAATCAAAAAATACACAAATGTATATAACAGAACAATCACACATACACACACAAACATACACAATGCATACACACACACACACACACATGCATAACCATACACGCCACACATACACAGAACAAATACTGGCACTATAGCTTCTGAAGAACTGGAATGATTAATTTGGGACCACTAAATAAGATAAATTCTATAATAAATGATAATATTTTGGCTTCAACCAACAGTTTCAATCATTGCTCATTTATTCTGAACCCATCCAAAGGTAAACAAATCATCGACAAATAAAAGACACTAAATTCAATAGAATAATACAAGCTACTCCGAGCTTTTGCGGTGGTGAGACTTGATCTGAGGTCAGCATTAATTTGACAGTTGCATTAATGCAACTGGACATGCTACTTCAGTGACAGAATCAATATTCCTGGCTACCTTTCTGATTGCTCTGTTGTTATGGGAGAGGGCTAAAGGCTACGCAGGCTGTAATAACAGTCATGTGCCTTTGTTGTCATGGAGAACGATGCAGGTGGCTTAAACTGGGAGCCCTTGGCACGTGACAATTTGTATAATGGCTTGAGATGATTTGCCCTTGAATGTTTCAAGCTGGAGAAGTGATCATATGACTGAATAAGCACTGTGCTTCCAGGAAAGAGAGGGGGAGGGGAACAGAAGGGAGGTTGGGGAGAAAAATCATACCAGGCTGATCCTGGTGGCATATTTTTATTTGTAAGATCAAATGGATTCTGATCGCCGTTAGTACATTGTCACCTTTAAAGTAATGCATACGTTCTGCTGTTTATATCTGCAAAATATTCAGTGTTTGAATAATTTAAATGTGGTAAAACCGTCCTGAGAAATTTGAATATGCAGCAATGAGAATATAGCAATCTGCAATTCACTTGATGCATCAGAGCCAAAATAAAACAGAATTCATTGTACAAGTACACCTTTAAGGATGATGCAATTGGAAGCAATTCTTCCATTCTCTGTCACTTGGTGCACATTTAAAACAAAAACAACATGGTTAGTCTTAATAATAATAATAATAGTTCTTTTCTCCTAAAGTCCTTTTGTCCAGGGTGGGATTGGTGAGAAATGGGCATTGAAAAGCCACAATACAGCAAGTGCTGGTGCATTTACAATTTATTCCATTTACTTCCATTAGCCTGTTGTAGACAATGAACGTCAGCGCACTACTCTGACAGCCTCGGCAGACATTGAGGACAAACAAACGACCTCAGTCTGAATTACTGGCAATTTGTCTGCTTCGAGTTAAGTACAGACCAGACCCTGTACCAATACGGTTTTATTTTACCGTTCTTCACTGGAGTGTGGAGTACGGGCACACAAAAAATATATATAATAATAATAATCCCTCCAAAACCAAAAACAATAATAAATTGGTCATTTTCCATCTACGACTGTTTGTGGGACATTGCTGTGCGCAATTGGCTGCCGCGTTCGCCCACAAATATACAGTCAATTCACTTTACAGTGTGTTCTGTGAAGCGCTTTGGGACGTCCTCCCGACGTGAAAAGCGCTATATCAAATGCAAGGATTATTATTATTATTATTCAGCCAAATTTAACAAAACTAGGAGCCAGATTTTATACAAAATGATGCCATGAGATTCTAGACAGCCGGGAAATGTAAATTATCAAGACAACTCAAACAAATTTGATAGATTAAATAACCAAGAGAACCGACAGATAAAGGTCATGCTGCGGCTGTGTTATGTGTGGATTTTTAGAAGGCTTTTGATAAGGTGCTGCAGAAGAGATTTGTTGAAAAAATGATTACTTGGATGATACTGGGGATGACCTTTAAGCAGAGACGAGAGGAACTGGGTCTATTTTCTTGAAAACAGAGAAGGTTTGAGGGGAGATGATGAAGGTCTTTGAAGTTATGAGGGTTTTTTGTTAGAGTCAATAGGGAGAAATTATTTCCGCTGATGGGTGAGTCATTGATTAGAGGTAATCAATTCGTGGAGTCCTGTTGCTCAGTGTTTAGAGCACTCGCCTCGCAAGCGAGAGGCCTGGGTTTGATTCCTGGCAGGGTGAAACCTTGAGCAAGTTTCCTTACTCCACACACCTGATAATAATCCCTCAAGAAAAAAAAACAATAATAAATTGGTCACTTCAATCCACCACTGTTTGTGAGACACTGCCGTGGCAATTGGCTGCCGTGATTCATCCACTAAATATACAGTCAATTCATTTTCCAGTATATTCTGTGAAGCGCTTTGAGACGTTTAGAAGACGTGAAAAGTGCTATATCAAAGTGCAAGGATTATTATTTATTTATTATAGTTACAAAGTGAACAAAGGGAGAGAATAGGAGAACTGTATTCACACATAGAGTTGTTAGCATGTTGAATACCATGCTGGGAGCGATTTGAAACAGGATCCATGTGGGAACTCGGTAGATATCTGAAAAGGAATAATTTGCAGGGCTATTGGGAAAAGGAAAGTGAATGTGATGGAATATTCTAGCCAGCACAGATTGGAGTCCTGTAGCTCAGTAGTTAGAGCACTTGCCTCTCAAGCGAGAGACCTGGGTTCGATTCCCGGCCGGTCGACACCTTGGGCAAATTTCCTAACTCCACATGCCTAATAATAATCCCTCAAGAAAAAAAAAGCAATAATAAATTGGTCACTTCAATCCACGACTGTTTGTGGGACACTGCTGTATGCAATTTGGCTGCCGCATTTCGCCCACAAATATACAGTCAATTCACTTTACAGTATATTCTGTGAAGCGCTTTGAGACATCTAGAAGACGTGAAAAGCGTTATATCAAATGCAAGGATTTTTATATTATATATTATCATATGATGTGGCAAATCATCTCCCTTGTGCTGTATGATTCTGTGATGTGAATTAGGATCAGTTATATACTAACAATAATGCAATATTATGTCAGTCTAGCTCAGTTGATAACACTCTTGACTCTGATCAGAAGGTTGTGGATTTAAGCTCCATGTTGGGACTTTGAAATTATACAGGTTATGACGGCTGACAATCCAATAAGGTGCTGAGTGTCCTTCGGATGAGACATTAAACCAAAGTCCTATCTGCTTGTTCAGTGGGATGCCCCATTGCACTAATCGAAAAGTGTTTTTCCCGGTGTCCTGGCCAACAATCCTTCAGATAAAATTGGTCATTCAATTCATGGCTGTTTGTGGGACATTGCTGTGGGCAAATTGGCTGCCACATTTGCCTACAAAATACACAGCTAAAAGACTTTGAGACATCCTCCCAACATGAAGGGCATTAAATCAAATGTAGTTTTTTTATTATAATAATATTGTGGCTTTTTCTCCTATTGTTTTTAAGAGCTACAGATATTGTTAGACTATAGAGCTACTTGATGGAAATGTTTATAAATGGAAACACAACCCTTTTTCTGTCTACTAAGATGTGACTGGGAAATGCACATCTTGGTATTTGTTACCATTGCTCTATGATAATATTGCATGAATAACATAGGTTGGATACATTGTCACAATGGCATTGCTAAGTAACCAGAGGAAAGCTTGTTACAGAAGATGAGACATTTCTTTTGTGTTGGTTCAAACAGAGTTAGTTGTTTCAAACTGGTCCATCATTATGCCATTTTACAAATAAATTGTTTAAATACAAAATCGAGTTAGTAAATGATCAGTGCACAACGAAAACATTCACTATAATGAATAATACATAATATCCCACATGTTACTCATCAAACCTCTAAGTAGGCCAGCTCTTTGGTCCGATTTATTCGTTACAATTATCGGTATATTTTCTCTAATACATGACATTATTGCAATGCAATAATGGGGTTTTCTGTATTATAATATGACTTGAAATTACCCACAATGAATTACTTCATTCAATTACACCTACCAGATACAATCAATAAATTGTTCAATTTATGAACAATTGCGTGCCTTAAATTATCACTTTGTAATAACATTTGAAAGAATGAATTTGCAGTTCTCTCTTGTTGACAAAGAGTGAATGCACTATTTGAAATGCGCTGCACCTACTTGAGGTGCTGGATATTACAATGGAAGTGACAGTACAGAACTTAGATGGATATCTGTTCTGGTCTGCCAATGGCATTTTATTTAAGCTACATCACTCTTTGTTTGCAAGCAATATAAAAGCCAAAGGAATGTAAAGGAAAGCCTGCTTGCAGTGTATTCCCTTTCCTATCAGTGTGAGTGACATGTGCAAATACATCACTTAATTGTCATTATTAGCACCTAAAAGGACTAAACAATTAGTTCATTTCAGTGAAAAAATTGTAAATTCATGGGAAAACACGAGCACGATCAGTCGCTTGCTATCCCACAGACTAAAGTCTGGGTTAAAACAACACACTTTCCGTCTGAATTTACCACTGCAAGAATGCATTAGTGATGAGAATCGAAGAGACCAATTTTATTTTTTGTTGAAAACCCTCAAATGGAAAGTATGGCTTTAGGATAAAATTCAATGTGTGCTTTTGTTTGAATGCCTTTTCATAATCAGTTTCCCCCTTCCTAAAACAAAAATAACGTCTTAATACTGATATACAGAACTAGAAGAATAATGCAGTGTCTAGGTTTTATTTCAGACCAGTTTCTCACATAACTTGTGTTATTTCTATTTAATTCACTATATCTGAGGGCTGTAGTACTCAACATCACATGATCATGGGCACAGGAAAGTCATGCACATGAATATGTAATCAACCAACACACTGTAATAAAAATGGGTACAGAGTAATGTGACTAACGTGTATATCCACAGCCATGCCCCATTTAATATGCAATTCGGATATTTTTCTGTTTCTATCTTAACCCACTGGAGAGAAAGATAAAAGTAACAACTCCAGTAATTCCAAGAAGCTTTTAAACAAGCACAGAGCATGTTTTGCTACTTGATATTCCAGATACTGTAATCTTATATGTGCAAACAAACTGGTAGCATGGAAAGAAGGACAGAGCAGAGCAAATGAATTAAACATTGAAATGACAGATTATAGCTGCTGTTTACTAATTTTACATGATACCCTTTGCCTTAGGGATTTCTTTCCAGTCTTTTGGTTCCTGCTAATCTCTCTGTTGTTGTTTTATTTGAAAGGTGCTAAAATCCCTAGTATGTCCAAAGTGATACTTCAAAAAGTCTCCTGTCTTATTACAATTGTACCACTAAGTAATCCCCTTACACTCCAGGTAGAATTTTCCTCTATTTATACACAATGAGAAAACTGTCACCTTGCACACTTCTAGAGCTAATTAATGTACTCGCATTGCAGGATATTTATACATTTATGCTGAATTCTTTAATTTGATTAAATCAGCCTTTATTCAATCTCTTTCCTTGACACAAGTATTAATGCTAAGGCAAAATAAGTGCTAATTCATGTCATCATGTTATGGAAAAGAGAGGCTTGGAAGTAATTTATTTCCAAAATTCTTGCCTCTTTCCCAAAATCTGAAGGGGGATATGAGGAACAGTCCTTCAACTAGACCGTTATCTTTGTATAATTGTGTTGGATTGGTTGATCCTACTTAATTTCCTAAAATTAATGTTCTGATGAGTTGCATTCAGATTTCTGAAATTGTGAACGTAGAATCATAAAATTATACAGCACAGAAGGAGGCCATTCGACCCATCGTGCCTATGCCAGCACGTTGAAAAGAGCTATCCAAATCAATCCCACTCCCCCACTCTCTCCCCATAGCCCTGCAAACTGGTCCTCCTCAAATAATTATCTACTTCTTTCTTAAAAGTTGTCATTGAATCCGTTCCCCTGTTTCTTTTAACAACTATTTTAAATCAGTGTCCCCGGGTTACCGACCCACCTGCCAGTGGAAATAGTTTCTCCTTGTTTACCCTTTCGAATCCCCTCATAATTTTGAAAGCTTCTATTAAGTCTCCTCTTAACCTTCTCTGCTCCAAAGTTTGCAAAACATCTGACAACTTGCAAAATTAAGTGTTATTCCAAGCTTGTTTTAACCCTGTGTTAGACTTTACTCAGAGTAGCTGCAGGACTCATTCAGTCCTCATTCAGGATTTGTAACATCGGGCAGGGATATGGTGGGATGGACTCACCACACCTTCAACTCCAGTTGAAATGCCATCTCAGATGCAAACCACATGATTTCCTAATTCTTTTTAAGCTCTTGATGTAATTTGCCAACCCCTGCCTCAGGACATTCAGATAACTACAGAAAAGGAAGGATGATTATCTCAGGAGGAGGCTTTCTGCAGCTGCCTGCTATGGATCGCTTCCAGACAGAGAGGAGTGTCTTAAAACTGAGTACCAGGCTGAAGGAGGATGCCAAGTCAAAAACTTTTTTAAAAAAGCCCCTGTAACCAAATACTGGTCATTCTCGCAAAATATTAAAGCATGAAGATAGAGCAGTCTTATCTTCTGTGAGAATCAATTCATATCTTGCAAAAGAAAGGCTAACCATTCTGATTGAAATGAAGAAGCCACTCACGCAGGATACTCACATTATTCACAAAACCAAGCTGTGTAAAAAGTTTGGTTAAGTTAAACTTGCAAAAAGACTTGTATTCTGTCTGAAACAATAGTTGATTCATGCCCAGACCCTAAGGCAGCCTCCACAAATCTTGACTTGTTTTTTGTCTGACTATGTAGTCTGGCTTAATTGCATATGGGAAAATATTTTTTATATACAATATAAAAATATTATTTGAATCATGTGTAATCGTGTTCTCAGGCTTGAAATTAAACATATGTTTTTTCACACAGAAGCCACTTCCAGCACTTTCAGCACATTGCAGTTATTCCAACTAGTCTCTATCATTGGCATTTGTAGTAGCTAACTGTCCTCGACCCTTTAACTCTTTAATTGATAAGAATCTGAGATGTGAATGAAGCACACAGTACTAGGTAAATGTATTGAGACTGTAGCCTTGATTACAGTGACGGAATGAATAGCCAGACATTATTGGGATCAGATTTTATTGTGAAAAATATGATAATTTACATAGATTTATTTTACAGAAACTCTTTTCTACTATGACTCACTCTCTGATGTCTTGATATCCACCTCAATATCTTGATATCCAAATTCTTGATATCCACCTCAAATTCTGATTGATTTTACTTTACACAAAAGAGATGGCACAGTTACACAATAAAAAATTAGCTGGGACAGACAAATGCCATTTTCTAAGTCTTGGGCACTCTGAATTGCAAAATTAAACCCAGTCTTAGCTTGTAACACTATTTGGTCTTAAAGTTTAACATTGCCCAAGATTGTGGTAAATTCTTAAATTTAGTCCTAATTTGGTAATTCAGTCTTTTTAAGCCTGCAGAAAACTTGTTTCAAAATCAAGCCTGAATTTAAGAATTTTCCACAGTTCTTACATTTTAAGATAAAATGATCTCACAAGCTAAAACTAGGTGGAATTCTGAACCCCGAGTGTCTCCTGCTTGAGGCCATCATTTTACCAAGTTACAAGTTTGAGCAAGAGTTCTAGGTCAGCTTTTTGCTCTGAAGCCTCTGCCAATGTCATTCTATAAGTAATCATTGGGGAGGTGTGCAACACTGACAACTCACCCATCTAATTTCTCTTCTTTCCTGCGGGAAAACACCCAAACTACACTGTAACGTGACCCAGTACCAACAAAAGCACATCCTACAACAGTTTGATAGCAGAGAAACATTTTGTGCTGTTGTGTTGCCAAATTTTCTAATCACTATCCTTATGGGATCCAGTCATGTCCATGGAAATAAATGTTATTTTCCTTGTTGATAGCACATACCCAATGAATTTGAATGTCACCCTCTCAACACATGGGACCTAAACATTGATAAAGGCCGCCAACAAAGAAACAATTGTAAGAAATGTACAAGCTGAAAAGGTACTTGTGAAACAAGCCAAGGTCATAGGAAAAAAGTTATGAACCGTCTTTAACCTCTAACATTCTGTAGAAGTGTGTAATTCTATTTCACTGGATTTTTTTATAAGTTTATTCAAAGATAATTTAAAACACAATTGATTTCTGTACTTCTACAGTTTCGCAAAATATTGATAAACATCTGGAACTTCACCAATCCTGCAGAAATCAAGCACAGCACTTATAAAGAGGTGAAATCATACAGCACCTAGATGATGAGTGGACTTGATCAAATAATATATTAGTAACAAGGTTGTAAGTAAGTTTTAATGTCAGGTCAGCCGATTGGATAAATATACCTGTGCTGTAAGCTGTTTCCTGCTTACAAACAGAAACAGTAGTCTCGTAGTGTTACCGAAACCTAATGGGAATTAATGAATTTCAGGCGTATTCCCCACAGATGAAGATCATGTGTGACATTAAAATACTTTGACTCACCCCAATACAAGGTTGTTTCCTAGAGCTTAAGAGAAGAGTCATTTGGGCAATGACTGTTTCTGTACTCATGTTGTGGTGCTTTTCTGTGTGAGGGTCTTGCAGCTCATTGCTTCCAATCTCAAGTTGTCAGCTGGGCACACAGAATTGGAAAGGATTAGTTGGGCTGAATGTTCTGCTTCCATGTGGTATCACTCTTTGAACCACCCTGTGCAATGTACATAAAGCTTGTTCACACTCATGTATGCTGAACCTTTAAACAAGTTATTCAAAAGCATCAAAGCAGCTACGTGTATTTTGACTATTTATTCTGTGACTCAAAATTCAATGTAAAAGTTCCATTAGTATGTTCAACTGAATGAGAGAAAGTATCTCTCTCTATACAAACTCTTTTATCTCAATTGCTGTCGTTACTTCTACTCGAAAATTTATGATGGTGTTTCACCAGGAATATTTTATTATTTTTTTTTGGTCAGGCAGGTTTTTTTTGGTCTGACACATATGGAAATTTATGACCGTGCTTAAGCATGTCCAAATCAAACTGAGAATTTCATGCACCCCACCTACACATGGAAATTCAAGAGAGTAATTGTGTTTTATAGCATGTTCCTTATGATAAAGAAAGTGTTATGAAAAGCCGCAAAACTCACCCCAACATCTCTCATAATATTAACCGATGTTTCAGAACTTTCTTGCAATTTTGTCAATTCAAATCGCATTTATATTTTCTTCACAATTGTGACTTTCAGCGCTGTAACACTTTTATTAAGACAGAATTGTCGTTATATATTTTTTCATGTTTTACCTACTCTAAGTGGGAATCTTTCAGACTTTTCAGGCTGTAGATATCTATCATCGTCTTCTATCTATCGTCTATCTTTGATATATTAATAAAACGACAATGTCTGTCTGCGGTTCTAGAAGGATCTAAATAACCAATTGACGTAGAAGCATGATTTATACCTCACCGGAAAGGACTTGCATCTGGGAGTGACATGGGCATATTTGTTTTCGGGTATCTCCTAGCATTTATAAATTATTTTCAGTCTTGTGTTTTTCACAGCAGTTACACCTAGTGGCCGCCAAGTCAAAGTGGTGCTGTGTCGTTATGCATCACAGAGCACCACAATTACACTTGGTGGCCGCGCTGGCTGTCTGTGGCACAGTGGCATCCTGTGTCACAGAACGCGCACATAGCCAAGCAGCGGGAACAAAATAATAATAATAATAATAATCCTTGCATTTGATATAGCGCTTTTCATGTCTTCTAGATGTCCCAAAGTGCTTCACGGAATATACTGTAAAGTGAATTGACTGTATATTTGTGGGCGAACGCGGCAGCCAATCGCACACAGCAATGTCCCACAAACAGTCATGGATTGAAAAATGACCAATTTATTATTGTTTTGTTTTTGGAGGGATTATTATTAGGCGTGTGGAGTAAGGAAACTTGCCCAAGTTTCGCCCTGCCTGGAATTGAACTCAGGTCTCTCACATACGCAGCTAAGCCGCAGCAACAACAACAAAATTACATTTTTAATACTTTGAGTCCTCCCACTAAGTCCTCCCACAGTAGTTCTCCCAGTTGAGTATAGATAAAGATGAAATGTTTATCTATGTATCTGTCTGTTTGTCAATCTACATTCCATATTGGATCCTTTGGTTGCAAGCGTAGCTGCAACGGGTACAACTAGTATATTATATATGTATATATACCTTTCATGGAACTGATACTTTCAATCATTGGGCTTGGTTTTCATTTCTGGAACAAAGCATTTGCCTTCTGCCCTATCTTAACCTACCAAAATGTCAAGCAAGTGGTCGGTTACAGCCTTTGTTAGGTCATCACAAACCTTCTGAGCGTTAGTCACTTCCTCCTTCCACATCAGTCAATATTGAATGTAATGTGATAATTATATTTCAGTCTTTAAAGCTTGCCTTTAAACGTCTGCCTCCCTGTAACATGGTGCGGACTGCCATTTGCCTTACTGTAGTACCAGCAGTAGAGAGGCAGTAGACTGGTTGACTATAGTCGAATAAGTCAAAGCTGTTTGTTGATCTGATTCATGCTGCATGTATGATTTCAATGAGATGATATAACTTTTAGCTCATCATATTACCGCAGTGGAAATAGATCGCCTTTGGGTGCCAATGGCGGTGTAGTAAACGGGCCATTCAATTTATTGCTTACATATCCTTAACATCCTCCCACAGCAAAATCCAGCCTGTAGTAGTTATTACCAAAGTAATGTGGCTTGACAGGGTAAAATGTAGTGTAATGTGCTGGAAATGTACCCTGACAGCAGCAGCTTAGCGTTTTTTTTGCGCTCGGATTTAATTTTGTTTGAATCTGCAGTTTAAAATCTCCATCTTGGCATTACTCCCCAACTTGTTCAAGGCAGAACACTACACATTAAATATATTATATTGAAATATGGAAACAAAGAAGTATAAACAAGTTCTCACTGTTAACATTTCAAATAGTAATATTATCTATGTTAAGTAACTGTTCTGCTAGAGTTTCTTGAACAAAAATGCATCACAAACAGATAAAATGGAATGTTTTAGAATTTATATCCTTCGAAAGAGAAGGAAGTTTCTCCCAGGTCCTGGGCAATAATCCCCCAAATAAAATAGATCATTTAACTTCATGGCTATCTGTTGGACATTGCTGTGTACAAATTGGCTGCCACATTTGCTTACAAATGCACAGCTCCTACACTTCACACAGTAAAATCCTATGAAGTGCTTAAAGACATCTTGATGAAATGATAAGGCACTACAGCAAATCCAAAGATTATTATTTCAATTTGGTACAGAAATTAAATTGATATGATCTTACTCTTCAGCAGTGGAAGCCTTGGGTAAACACATAGTATTTCCTATTGTAAGAGTCTGACTGCACATTGCTTTATCATTGAGACAATTCAAGCACGGTTGCCACTAGTATGCTCAGCATTTATCTTCTCCTAATGGTCAAGTTAGAGACACAGAGTCATCCCCACCTAGGGACTTTAAAGCTCAAACCTTCAATCCTTTATTTTTTTCTTCTCATTCTATAATCAAGTCAGATTAAAAGTTATTTTAAAAATCCCCACATGCTACATTGTAAAGTTTGTGCAACTGACTGGACATCAAGTTAAAACCATAGGAATGGACAAGGCTGGGAACCACCACTGGTTGCTGCAAACCAAAAAGTATTACATGCTGTAGAATCATACATTACTAATCACTTCAAACCCTTCAATTGAAATACTCACCAAACCAGCGATTAGATTCCTGTTTGACTTTACTGATACAATCCACCTTTAAGGCTAGTCAATTTTTCAAATTCACCAATCTCTATAATTAAATAGAAACTGTCTACATTTAAAAATGAAAATCTGCAAAGTTTGCACAACCTTCTGCCACAATGGTAATTGAAATGCACCCAAAGATATTATTTGAAACCAGTTAATTACACTAAAGAGACACTCATTTTCCTCACTGATATGCACTGAATATACCACTCTGTACCACTTGTAATTCAGAGATCATGTCAATTTCTGCAATACACCAGCATAGTTCCTATAATCATCAGTGCAACTGGGACTGTTGATAAGATTGTTCAGAAATGACTTAACAAAATACCCGGTGAACAAAATATGAACCTCCTGTAAAAAGTAACTATTTTAGGAAGCTCAAACATACACATCCATTCATATTTAACGTGGCAGTGTTATTGATTTGTCTGACATCACTAAAAAATGCTTAGAAATGACCTCTACAGATTGATTTAAACTGTAATAACATAAAAATGATAATAATAATAATAATAATAATAATGGAGTATGTCTCAAAGTGCTTACAGGATATATTGTAAAGTGGAGTGGTTGTATATTTTGTGGACAAATGCATAAGTGTAAGTGTTCACTGCTCTACTACACTTAAGTTGGAGAGGAATGCAGAAGGATTGAAAGGGATTGGGCTGTACTACTCCAGGCTGTTGTCATGCAGGACTCTACAGCAGACGTTATGACATAGTGCCTATCATAAAACTGAGATATTAAAAATTGGCTACTTCGGAAAGTACTCGAACTTTGTTTACACATACACTGAGCCTTCCTGATAACATTCTGAATAACATTCTCAGGCCGTCACCTTTTGCAATGATTTCACAGTACTGCTAAATATCAGTCTTCAGTTGAAATTGTAAGCTTTATCAAGCCACAGAGATATAGTTAAATATATCAAATAATAGCATAATTTATAGTAGATTATGGATCAACAGCCTCAAAATAAATCTGATTAGTGATGGAGCATAGGTGAAAATTGAATAACATTTGCAAGTACGATTCTGGCTGTTGCAGACTTGCTTTGGGTTGTGCATCTTGCAGATTTGTGCAAAGAATATGCGGAGTAACTTTAATGAACAATAGAGCTAATCACAAACACTAATCAAACCAGTATGTATCTCAAGACCATTTTGTCTCAAATAGGATGCAGGATTATGGAATTTTTTAAAATTAAATCTTAATAATAATAATCCTTGCATTTCATATAGCCCATTATCATATCTTTGAGAAATCTCAAAGTGATTTACAGAATTTACTGTAGAGTGGAGTGACTGTATTTTTGAAGCAAAGATGTTTTTCTGCAGTTTTTAAACTTACAAAGTAAAACTGAATTGAAGCATTTTTCATTGTGAATTCTAATTTAAAATTAGGAAACAAATTGGCCCTCATGAAATTATGGACCTTTGGTTTCTCATACTGATTTTACTGTGTCATCTCCAATTGTATATTCAAAAAGAATTTCTCACTCATGCAATTTTGTCATTAGTTCCTTCCCAGTACCTGTTTCTCCGTACCTGATCTGCTCCGACATTATGATTTATTCCAGATAACATTGGTCATTTGCTTTGTGGTTGTTTGAGGGACACCACTGTACCAAAATTGGCTGTTGCATATGCCCACAAAAAAAATACAGCCACTATACTTTATGGTAAATCCTGTAAAGTGTTTTATGATGTCTTGACAATGTGATAAGGCATGATATCAAATACAAGAATTATCATTATTACTTGCTTTTTTTTTGCACTGATTGTTCTTATCTCAAAAGTACTTACTGAAATGACTGATCAGTAAACCACTGTTAATCAGAAATTACTGGCTATGCGGTAATGTTGACAGCAATTGGCTCATTACCATGAGTGAGAAACCATGGAGCATGTATGACAAACAACACAGGATGAGATTGATGTGCGAATCACTGTTTACAGAAAAATAACTCAATAAGCTTGATCAGCCTGACATCAGTAGAAACAGTGATCAGCAGAACAGGTTGTAAACCTCTATTGGAATATACATGGGGTGGTTTCTATAGTTTCTCAATGAGAAAATGCTTCCCAAAATTATAAAATAATGATAATACTTGCATTTTATATAATGCCTTTCACGTTGGGAGGACGTTACAAAGTGCTTCACTAGATACAATGTAAATTTTAGTGATTGTGTATTTAGTAGGTGTAGTTTAAGTTGCCTGATATGAATGTGACGAGTCTTTCCAGTTGCCAATGTCAATTTTAGTTTCAAAGCAACTGAACGTTTATCAAACACTTATATTTGGACTGAAGAAGAATAGTTTTTCTTTTTTTTTCATCTTTCAAAGGATTTGCTTTCAGATCCTGGTGTTCAAACTCTGGCAAAGGTATACTAATTCTATTTTATGGTACATGTGGAGTCCTGTAGCTCAGTGGTTAGAGCACTCGCCTTGCAGATGAGAGACATGGGTTCGATTCCCGGTAGGGCGAAACCTTGGGGAAGTTTCCTTACTCTACATGCCTGATAATAATCCCTCAACAACAAAAAAAGTCACTTCAATCCATGACTGTTTGTGGGACACTGCTGTGTAATTGGCTGCCGAGTTTCGCCCACAAAATATAGTCAATTCACTTTACAGTATATTCTGTGAAGCATTTTGAGACATCAGAAGACGTGAAAAGTGCAATATCAAATACAAGAATTATTATTATTATGATTATTACATGTATTGAAAACAACAACTTGCATTTATATAGTACCCTCCATGTAGAATAACATATTGGAGCGCAGGATATGGTTGGATGCTGAGTGAGGGAGGAGGGGAAGGGGGAGGTGACCATAAGCTCAGTCGAAAAGGTAGATTTTTAGATGAAAAAATGTTTTTATATTTTTACTGTCTTCATATTATTTGGATAACAACTTCCCATGTGTTAGCATTCCCGGATTTGAAGATTATAAATCACTTGTGCTCTTGTCCTTCTGAAATCATTAGGATTCTGATAGCTTCATAATCTATATGGACTTGCTCATTTCCCAAACGGTGCAGTTTAGATCACATGATGTGTAAGTGCTGCAGTCTGAATCATATGATTCAATGAAAAGAGTCTGCTATTTGTTTCAAGTGGATTCATAGCCATTAACTTACAATAGCAAAGAGTTGTTAAGTGGAAATAAATAACTGAGGGTTACCTGCAAAATACACAGTCACTATAGTTAACAGTAAAATCGTACAATGGTTTATGTCAAATGCAAAGATTACTATTATTTTTATTATTTTATTATTAATAGTTACACTTATATAGCGCCTTTCATGTCGGGAGGACGTCCTAAGGCGCTGGAACAGAAACCCAAAATACTTGTCAGGATGTATTTAAGAAAAGCTAAAGTAAAATGAATATCCACAAGGATTCCCACATTGATTAAAATGTGAAATGGGAGTAACATATAGACACAGATAGGAAAATCCAATAAGAAATGAAATTGTGCACTTCCTAGGATTTTCCAGCCTAATTCAATGATCATTATTATTATAATTATTATTATTATTCACTTCACGTGGCTCTTCATGGACACTGACCTGGGTCTCATGTTGCGAATATAGGAACATAAGAACATAAGAATTTATTAGGCGAAAGAAGACCAACATCCATCTAATTCAGCTTCCACCATCCTGGCTTGACAAGTTGCATCCCAAACTATATGCTGTAACCTGATATATTGTTTTCTATCAGAAATCTATCTAATTTGTTCTTGAAACAAATTACATTTTCTGCTTCCACCATCTCTCTAGGGAGCTTGTTCCATAAGTTTACTGCTCGCTCACTGAAATAGTGTTTCCACAGATTTGTTCTGAATTTACCCTCCTTCCCCCCATCCTTCAATTGCAGGCCTTGTCCTCTGGTTCTACTGTTCAGTATAAGAATAACATTTAAATAACATTTAAATAACGTTTAAATGCTCCAAAACATTATCCTACATAAATGTGAGCTGTTGTTGTACAGAAGAAAGGTATATGAGAGAGAGAAAGGGATATTAACGAGAAAGGAAAATAGATGTGAATAAAACAGAATAGACAGTCTGGGAAACAGGGTCACCAAGTTTGAAAATCAGACAAGAAAAAGCAAAAGAAGGTGTTACACTTAAGCTCTTCTTTCCTGCACACCAGGAAATGTGACCCTCTGTGCATACACCCAGGATCAAAATACTTTAAGGTTATTGTATGCCTTTATTTGTTACATTCGTGCCTTTGTATATAGGAAGATCACAGTGGAAATACAGGAAAGGTAGTGCAGAACCTCGCAGTGCACTTAATGATGGTGGGAATACTGGACACCCCAATGCTAGTATTTCAGTCAATTAGTGAACAAAGTGACTGAAGCCCAACCTTAGCCTTACTCCAGACTTGGTTTCACGTGTTGGGAGCTAAACTCATTTACGTGTCCTTGGAGAGATTTCAGCAATTAGCAAGGAAACTGGAAATTGGATTGTGTGTGTATGTAGTGTGCGTGTGTGTACAGTGGTTAACGATTGAAACTGCTGCTATTAGTATCACCAGGCTGGGATTGTACATACATGTGCTGGACTGTACATGTTCAAATCACTTACAGATTTATAAAAGAATCAGTGTAAACCCGTGAGATGTTAGCATGTCAGGAACCCGGCCCCTAGCGCTCTTTAATGTGAATCCTTCCTAACAATTAACCCCAAAACCAGATGGTATCAGAGGGGGGCGGGGGGAGGGTGGGGTGGTGGGGGGGAGAGAAAGAGTGACATCTAATACAGCAAATCAACCTCAATTGTAAAACGTCAAGTCAAAACCCTGGAGAGGTGCGGAAGTCGCTGCAACTGCAATTTACCGAAATAAACTGTGAAGCGTTTCGAGGCGTGATAAGGCGCTATAATAATAATAATAATAATAATAATAATCCTTGCATTTGATATAGCGCTTTTCACGTCGGGAGGACGTCCCAAAGCGCTTCACAGAACACACTGTAAAATGAATTGACTGTATATTTGTGGGCGAACGCGGCAGCCAATTGCACACAGCAATGTCCCACAAACATTCGTGGATTGAAAATGACCAATTTATTATTGTTTTGTTTTTGGAGGGATTATTATTAGGCGTGTGGAGTAAGGAAACTTGCCCAAGGTTTCGCCCTGCCTGGAATTGAACTCAGGTCTCTCGCTTGCAAAGCGAGTGTTCTAACCACTGCGCTACAGGACTCCATCAGGACTATATCAAATGCAAGGAAAATTACTATAATTATTATTATTATTATCATCATCATCATAAAACGACAAGAAAATCACATTCTGTCTTAGCGCCTGGTCAGGTCGGGAAGGGACGTCCCGAGGGGCTCGGACGGTCACACGGTGCGGTGCGTTGATACGTTTCACGCAGAAGATCAGTCGAGTGGATGGGCGACACCTCTCGTTTGAAAACGGTCCCCACAGTAGGTGAGGTCCGTGCGGTTGGTGAGGCAGTGACCGGCGCCGGGGTTTGTCGCTGTGCCTTTCTTGGCCGAGCCTTGCGGGGGTGGGTGGGGGTGTGTGTGGGGGTGGTGTGTGTGTGTGTGTGGGTGGTGGTGTGTGTGTGGGTGTGTATGTGTGTGGGTGGTGGTGTGTGTGTGTGTGGGGGGGGGGGGGGGGGGTGGTGTGGTGTGGTGTGTGTGTGTGGGGGTGTGTGGGGTGGGTGTGTGTGTGGTGGTGTGTGGGTGTGGGGTGTAGGTGTGTGTGTGGGGGTGTAGGTGTGTGTGTGGGGTGTGTGTGGGTGGTGGTGTGTGTGTGTGTGTGGTGGTGTAGGTGTGTGTGTGTGGGGTCGTAGGTGTGTGTGTGTGGGTGTAGTGTGTGTGTGAGGGGGTGTAGGTGTGTGTGAGGGTGGTGGTGTGTGTGTGTGGGGTGTAGGTGTGTGTGTGGTGGGGGGGGGGGTGTAGGTGTGTGTGTGTGGTGTAGGTGTGTGTGGGGTGTAGGTGGTGGTGTAGGTGTGTGTGTGGGGTGTAGGTGTGTGTGTGGGGTGTAGGTGTGTGTGTGTGGGGTGTAGGTGGTGGTGTAGGTGTGTGTGTGGGGCGTAGGTGTGTGTGTGGGGGGTGTAGGTGTGTGTGAGGGTGGGGTGTAGGTGGTGGTGTAGGTGTGTGTGGGGGGATGTAGGTGTGTGTGTGTGGCGGGTGTAGGTGTGTGTGGGCTGTAGGTAGTCGTGTAGGTGTGTGTGGGGTGTAGGTGTGTGTGTGTGTGGGGCGTAGGTGTGTGTGTGTGGGGGGGGTGTAGGTGTGTGTGAGGGTGGTGGTGTGTGTGTGTGTGTGGGTGCAGGTGTGTGTGTGTGTGTGGGGTGTAGGTGTGTGTGTGGGGGGGATGTAGGTGTGTGTGGTGCAGGTGTGTGTGTGTGTGTGGTGCAGGTGTGTGTGTGGGGGGGATGTAGGTGTGTGTGTGGGGGGGGGTGTAGGTGTGTGTGTGTGTGTGGTGCAGGTGTGTGTGTGGTGTAGGTGTGTGTGTGTGTGTGGGGATGTAGGTGTGTGTGTGTAGGTGTGTGTGTGTGGGGGGTGTAGGTGTGTGTGTGGGGATGTAGGTGTGTGTGTGTGGGGGGGGTGTAGGTGTGTGTGTGTGTGGGGATGTAGGTGTGTGTGTGTGGGGGGGGTGTAGGTGTGTGTGTGGGGGGGGGGGGGTGGTGTGTGTGTGTGGGGGGGTGTAGGTGTGTGTGTGTGTGTGTGTGTGGGGGTGTAGGTGTGTGTGTGGGTGGTGTGTGTGTGTGTGGGTGGTGTGTGTGTGTGTGGTGGTGGTGCTGTTTGTTGGCTGTCGTCACGGAGGGTTGGTGCTCGGTGAAAGGTGTGGTTCTGCTACAGCCACTCCGAAGGCTCTCCCTCACTCCTCATCCTCCCCACAACACGCAGAGCCGCGTATCAACCCACAACCCCCCCCTCCCCCCACACACACACACACCCCTCCCCACACACACACACACACCCCTCCACCACCACACACACACCCCACACACACACACACACCCCTCCACCACCACACACCCTCTCCCCTTTTTCTTCCTCCATTCACCCCTCTGTCTTCCACCCTATCGCTACCCCCACACACACACACCCACCACACAAAGACCCCCCCACCCACTCACCCACAGGTAAGATTATGCGCCCAGTTCGCAAACGCCATCCGCAACGAGAAGTCTTTGACGCTTAATTCTGAAGGTTTTTTTTTAAAAAAAAATAGAAAATAAATAAAGGCGCAGCTGTAATTTTTGCGCGTCGGTCGGTCGGTCGGTGGGTCGGTGGGTGCGACGGAGGTGGCGGTGGCGGTGTTTTGTTTTCATTTGCAAATAACAAAGCCAACGCAGAGCGTATCCGCTTCACGTGTGTGTTTGGAAAATTAGGGTTGGAAAAAAATAGTGATCATCTTCTCTCTGTCTCTGTCTGTCTATCTGTCCGTCTCTCCCTCTCTGTCTGTGTCTCTCTGTGTCTCTCCCTCTCTGTCTGTGTGTCTCCCTCTCTGTCTGTGTCTCTCCCTCTCTGTCTGTGTCTTTCTGTGACTCCCTCTCTGTCTGTGTCTTTCTGTGTCTCTCCCTCTCTGTCTGTGTCTCTCCCTCTCTGTCTGTGTCTCTCCCTCTCTGTCTGTGTCTTTCTGTGTCTCCCTCTCTGTCTGTGTCTTTCTGTGTCTCTCCCTCTCTGTCTGTGTCTCTCCCTCTCTCTGTGTCTTTCTGTGTCTCTCCCTCTCTGTCTGTGTCTCTCCCTCTCTCTCTGTGTCTCTCTGTCTCCGTCTCTGTCTCTCTCTCTGTCTGTGTGTCTCTCTCTCTCTCTCTCTGTCTGTGTCTCTCTGTCTCCGTCTCTGTCTCTCTCTCTCTCTGTGTCTCTGTCTCGTCTCTGGTCCGAGGCGATGCGTCTTTATGGTCATTCATTCATTGCGCCGCAGGATGTGCGAGTTGTTGTTAGATGGAGACGCAGAGATGGCAGGTTGGCTGGAGAGGAGAGGAGAGGAGAGGAGAGGGTAAAGATGGCCAGGCGTCTGTCTCTCTCTCTCTCAGTGACATTCGTTCCACTCTAGCGGATGGTTTAAGCTGTGGATGGACACGAGATGGCCCTGTCCTGGCTTGGGTTTAGCAGCCAGACAGACAGACAGACAGACAGCCTGAGATGTGCGCGTATTGTTTTGGTGTGTATGCAAATTACAAAGCGATCTGTCTGTGCAGCCCACTGCGTCGTCTCCTCTCCTTTACCCCCCCCCCCCTCCCCAACCCCCCCCCCCCCCCCCACACACACACACACACACATTGACAAAACACCCACAAGGACCGCGTAGGACCGTATTTTTTTTCCACGTCTTCCCATCTTGATCGTCTCCGCAGTAGAACTTTTAAGCGTAAAATAAGGTCTGCCCCGGATTCTCTCCGCCCGCCTCATCGAATGGCAGTGTGCAAGGTCGTTAGGTTTCAGCTGGTTGAGAGCTTTGTTGCAGTTTGTCTGATGGGCACCTGTCATGGTTGAACGTCTCCCTGTTGTATATACGATAGTGTCTCCCCCCACCCCACACGCCTGCTATTGACCCTTATCTCTGGGACGGTACTGTTGACCATGCCTACTCCTTTATAGAAGCGATTACCTCTTTGCGGTAGACGCGGGGGTTTACAGGATTGACAAGCCCACTGCAAGGACATAGATCCCAGACAGATTTGAGAGTGTATATAAATAGAAGTGGAGTGTAAAATGTCTAGCTGTGCAGATCCACTGCGTCGCCTGTGTCGTAATCAATGCGGCTCAGTAAGACTCAACGCCAACCCTGTCGTGCCTTTTTCTTTTGACTAGGTTTCATTCCAGCTCAGCGAGGAGAATTAAATCCCACATCCAACAAGCAGATTAAATAAATGATTAATTCCTGGATGTGTCAAGAGCAGTACAATGAAAATCTCAAAGAAATCTCCTTTGACATGTGTTTTACCGGTTGATTTATCTACGGTTTGAGTGCCTTAGTTGTTACGCTTTTTCCCTTCCCAGAGATTTTACTATCTTTCAGAAAAAGCCGATTAAGGCTCATGTGCAGTATAAACACAGGCTCGAACTGGTTGGGCAGAGTGGCCTGTTTCTATGCATGTTGTACATTCTTTGTAAATCTTATAATTCCATGCATGTACCCAGCACTATGCCCGGGTCACACTCCCTCTCTGTAAAATAAACTCAATCTCGATTAAATATTTTTTTGAGCAAGTCCTTTACAATGCTAACTATTGCATTTAACGGTATTGCACAATCAAGTGTATTGATTTCCGAGAGACAATTTGACAGTCACTGAATGGGGGGTTGTGGGGAGGTATGATGTGCTTGATAATTTCTTGAGATGCAATGAAGGGGGGAAATGTGCTTGGTGTGAAATAATGACTTTACGATTTGATTTTTAGATTTGATTCCTAATAAATAAAAGAAAAAACAAAACCATTAAACTGATTTGGTGGCAAGATCTCAGCAGGGAAGTGGCATTAAACAGCTGTAGACTCTTTTCCCCACATGGTCATTCCTGGTTTTGGATTTCCTCAGTTCAGTTCAGTCTTAGAATATTAATGTCGAAAGTGGTAGTGTCCCATTGGGGTGCCTTGCTGTGTCGGTCATAAAAGGACAGACAAGCGGTGAAATCCTAACATGATCCCAGGCAAGTTGGGAGTGTTTAAATATGCTGTCACATAATAGAAAAAGATCACCATCACTAAAATGAATGATTATTCAAATCACTTTCAGAATTGCAGGCAAGAAAGAAAACCCTCCCAGTGTATTTTAAAGAAAATTGCTGTTTATGTTTTAAAGACCAAACAAATTCATCAAACTAACTTTCTTGGACCATGTTTTGAATAGTTACGAACATCAATTCTTCCCAAAATAGCATTGAATTGTTCACATTGGAGCCCTTTACCTTATTTTAAACTGAGATTTCTGAATACAATAGTCCTTAAGTGGATTTGGGGAATTTGTAACCACAAATAAACGCTATTAGGAACTATGGTTAACCCTCCCGTTGTGTACATGCTGATATCAACAAGACAGTATTCAAAGAATCTTTACATAACTTTAGAAATAAATTCCGGCTAAAAATAGGGCCAGTGATATATGCCTCAATGTTAATTGACATCGTGGGAGTTAAGATGAGAAGTAGACCAGAACTATCAATAATTATGCTGTTCTGTGTTGGTCACTTGGGTTGTAAGTTACCTTTGACCTGATATAATTCCAAGTTCAAGATCTTGAAAGACGATTCTATTCGATTTCAAATAGTAGTTCAGTGAACGCTCACTTAACTATGTTTTATTTGGTCCTCAACCCAACTGAAGAAATCTGATGCTGTTACCAATTGCATGCAGGTTTAGAAGCAGTAACTCCAGGCCTAGAGAACTGGACACCTGTCTTGGGGATCCGAGTATTGAAACTCGTATATCCCCAGTGAAAGAGATGCACTGCTTCTTGGCAAGAGCACAAATGGAAGCTCAGTGAAGCTATGTTAACTATGCCTGGCTGTCGGTTGATATAAAGCAAGTGGGGTACAGACTATGGGGCTACAGTATCGAGCAAACTGCACAAAAGCATATTTTTAAAGCAAAAATAGGCACGCAACGTGTCATTTTATAGTTAAACTTGAGAAGTTGCTTTACCTAATCTCTGTGATAGACAAAACGTTCTGTTAACTGTAGTATCCATTTTTGCAACTGTAATTGATGAATCAGTACATAGAGAAAAGTAACATGTTGAAAAAAATCTTAGAAAATCTACAGTAATTGTCGATTTCTGTGGAAAAATCGATGGGGAGATACTATCTGGGCTGCTCTACTATCAATAATTGTGAAGAAGAAATTCAAATGGTTGCAACTTAGACAGAAAAAGGATCTGTGTTCAATTTCCCCGATAATGAGCAGCTCACTTTGCAAGATGCCTGGAGCATTATATAATAATAAATAGTCCTTGCATTCGATACAGTGGCTTTCACGTCAGGAGGATGTCTCAAAGCACTTCACAAGATTTACTGTAAAATGAAGTGACTGGGTATTTTGTAAGTGAAGGTCTGCAGTGGATTAGTTCTACATTGTCCATCAAAGTATCCATAAGAATGCATGTATGAAGACGGCTTGGACCTTCATTTTGATGATGGCCGTAGGAAACATAGGTCTCAGTTCGGCTCATTGGTAGATTGTGGTGCTAAAGACCACACCATGGCTTGAGCTCCTAATCTGTTTTGACACTCCAGTACTGAGGACTCAACGAATATACTGTCCTTCAGAAATGTCACCAAACTGATGTTCGTCTGCATGTTCTAGTCGATCAAGAGAATGTTAGAGATGCTAGGGCGCTATTTCAAAGAGGTGCAGGGACTTTTTCCGGCGTCCTGGCACATATTTTAACCGCAGTAAATTTACTAATATACTGCAAATCAAATTGGGTATTCATCTCATTGCAGATTTTGGGGTATTGTTGTGTAGCTCAGCTGCAATGTTTGTCTACACAAGGCACTCACTGCATTTCAATTCAACTCATTGCGTGAAGTGCTTTGAGACATTTTGACATGATAAAATGCTATACAGTATTAAGTATGGAAAGTTCTCATGTGGAGGGCACACTTCCTGATCTAGAGACTAAATGGCAATTAAGTAAAAATGCCATTTAAGTATCAATATTGTGTGGAAAATGGAGAAAATGTATTTGATCTATGAATATTTAACCTCTGCATATTTAATCTCTGCATAACAGATGTCTCCCTCCCCACACACACACACGTCTTAATTTTCTTTTGGTTAAACTGGATCTGACACATGCAGAAATCCATCACCATGCTTAAAAGTATCCAAACCAAACTGAGATTTCTATGTATCCCACCTACACGTGGAAATCCCAGAGACAGATTGTTGGTTTGATTCCAACCACCCCCATAACCATCTCCTCCAGCAGCTTTATGATGACTTTCCAACAAAAAAGTTAAGGACCCAGACCGTGAAATCGATTTAAAAACTAAGCCCTGAAATAGTTTTTTTAGAATTCTCATTTCTAACTTTGTGACAATCTCTACAATAGTCATATTTTCATCAGTTATTTATAAGGACATTTTCCTTGATAGACTCCATTGTATCTGTCATTCTGGTTTTACAGACTTGAGAGGGGTACTAGTGCAATAGCTTCCTTTTCCCTGCATTTTTGACCAATCTGGTGGTGATTTCTGTAGGGCTCCTGAAAATGATATTTTATAGTACTGCATCTTTGGCAAACACCCAAATCGAAAATCTATCACTTGGAAAATACTGGCTAGATGCAACTCAGAAGAAAAATTGTGCCATCGTTTTTGTCAAATATATCAAGACAAACAACATTACCTAATGTGTCAGAAAAAGTAAATTTTTACATCAGTACATTAGCTGATTTTTGACAGTAAACCTTTCTGGTTTGCAGGAATGTTTTAATTTCCTTTCTAAGTCATTTTTGTATATTATGATCGCTGAAACTCTTGTTTATACCTTCATCACCTCCAGGCTCGACTATGCAAATACCCTGCTTGTGGGCCTTCCCAACTCCTCCCTCCACAGACTGCAGATAATTCAGAATTCTGCAGCCCATGCCCTCTCCCGCACTAAACTCCGTGACCCCTTCTCCCCCATTCTCGCCCGACTCCAGGGGCTCCCTATCTTTCAGAGGATCCAATTCAAGATCCTGGTCCTCACATACAAAGCCCTCCATGGCCTTGCCCCACCCTACCTCTGCGATCTCCGAACCCCCTACCTCAGCTGGCTCTGGCCTGCTCCACGTCTCCCGACTCATCCACCCCACCATTGGTGGGAGAGCCTTCAGCCACTCTGCCCCCAACCTCTGGAATTCCATCCCCCAATCACTCCGCCTCGCCGCCTCCTTAGCCTCCTTCAAGTCCCACCTCAAGACCGTCCTCTTGGACCATGCCATCAGCCACCCCCCTTCCCCTCCCCTCTCTCCCCCACCCCCCGCCCCCGACCCCAGCTCGGGTCTGAAATGCTGTATGCTGTCCAGCGCCTTGGGACGTCCTCCCAACGTGAAAGGCACTATACAAATGTAATCTTGTTGTTGTATTATGAGGTGGATACAGTTTTGCAAACCGTAGAGGTGTGTGTGGGGGGGGGAGAGTGTGGGGGGGGGGGGGGTTGCGGAGAGAAATGAGGGGTTCAGTCCATACACAGTTAATCTTGACAATGAAGAATTGTAGAATTTTTATTTACACTTCTAACATTCATCAGTGTTTTTGGCAGTCGACACCTTCATTGCATTAGCCCTTGAAAGTTTCTTCTGACTTAAGATAGTTTCAAAGTATTAATCTCGTTCTTCAAATACCTTGTGTTCCGTATTTGTACTGTATTATGCATTCCTCACACAGAACTCAATGCTTGAAGTTCCCTCTGGTGAACTGTTCTAATAAGGTAGTTTACTTGCGCTGCAGGACATTTTATGTGTTGAACCTTGGGTCCAATTGGCCTAGAAATGTGCTACTCCTGCAGTTTGGGATAATAGTTAGCTTGTATTTTACACTCAAATGACTGTTCACTTTTGTAATAGAAAGAATAATGTGTAGTTGTAAAGAGGAAATGAGAAATCGTGATTTGTCCTAGAGTTTGTCTCAATATTGTATTTACAGTCACATAGATCTTAATGTGAAGAGACTTGGTTCCATTGTTAAGATCTATGAGGTTATGCAATCTCTGACCATACAGTTGTGCTACGATTTTCACAGATGAAGCGGCAGGTGTAAATTTCCATCTTTGAGAACAGTTCCAATCTCTCTATTTTAGTCTGATTAACAGAGACCAGCTGTCTTACCTAAAATGTGTGTGTTTTCACTGAATATGCCCAGAACTGTATACGCTTTAAATAAGTGATTTATATTTGTGTTGTGAGAGCAAATCATCAGAAACAATTTGAAGAACACCAATTATAGTCGATAGCAAAGCATCTTTTAGCATTCATTTACATGTTTTAAGATTTCTTGTTCTGCTGACTAAAATGTGACCTTTTTTTTCCTTCCCCCCCACTCCCACCAGCAGCTGTTGATGTACAGAATGCGCCTGTTGACTCAGAATTAAGAGTTCACCTCCGTTTTTCAGTGACTTTGCACGGATTGCCTGCTTTCATAGGGTTTGGTTGGAACCAAACAGTAAACCTCTCCCACCAGACTTTTGAAAAGTTTTTCAGGATCCGTGATTCAGTGTTTCCGATGCCTAAAAATAGCAAAGTTGTGAAGAGAGAACTGGATGAGGATGTCACAGAATCTGTCAAGGACCTGCTCTCCAATGAGGATCCAAACGACGATCAATTTAAGAAAAGTGATTTGTATGTAGATGATTCGCCGATTGATAAGGATGTGGACATTGAAGATGGTTCTGATGCTGAGGAAGAAAGGCCTGCCTGGAATAGCAAACTGCAGTACATCCTGGCCCAGGTTGGCTTTTCTGTTGGTTTAGGCAACGTGTGGCGATTCCCCTACTTGTGTCAGAAAAATGGTGGAGGTAAGTAAGTATGTGGTTGTATTAGGGATTGGGTCTATTTTGCAGATATAAAGATAATGGGTCGTAAATGCAATATTCACAAATAGCAACAACTGTTGGTAAGTGGAAGTTTGTCAGGCCGATCCATGAGAATACCCCAATCAAGTTCTGGGAACATTGGAGCGGAATGTCTGGGGATTGACATCATGTACTTCTGTTGACATCAGCAGGGGCCTATTTGCCAATCTTTGGCATTGCATTACTGAGAGCCATGGATACCACAGTATAAATTCAGAAAGCTTGTTGTGCCATTCTACAATTAAATACAATTAGGCACCTTATGACTCAGGATTATAATTCCATTCGGAAGGTGTTATGCAGCAATACCACTGATTCAATTCAACCAGGAATATCCTTCCCAGTACTTCCTTACCTCCTGCTATTCCCAAACCCTCAGCCCAGGCTCCCAGTCAGCTCTGTGAAGTGCTTTGAGATGTCCTTCTAAGGTGAAAGGTACTGTGTAAAATTGTTATTGTCCTTATAACTAGTTTATGAACTTTTCTTATGTTGAGTCAATCTTTCATAATATGTCCTCCATCTACATCTAGCTACAAGGCTTAATAATGTGAAATATCCACACTTGATTTCCACACACAATGTATTTCAAATATCAGGGATTGGGTTCATGCATGTATTAATCATTGTGACTTTCCTTAGTATGGCCCAAGTGTAAGTGTTTTTATTAGGCAAACAAAATATTTATGGGATGCAAAATAATCAGGGAAATCAAATCTAAACCGAGGGAGGTCTAGCAGTCAGAACAATATGTTGGAAAATATTAAATTGCAGTGGAATCATTTCATCATATGATGTCCAATTTCTTGAGCGCTCATTGCTAGAGTGTCTTCCAGCAGTAAGTTACAGGGGCTAATGGTGAAAGAAGTGGATAAGGTATAAAGCGAGAGTGTTAGATGCTAGTTTTCAAATGTTGGGACTCATCACATGTGATCTCTTCCGATTCTATACATTCCTACATATTAGGAAATGGTGGTGACAAGTTAAAACCACGTTGTTTCTTTTTCAGGTGCCTATCTTGTGCCGTATTTGATTTTGCTGATTATCATTGGGATACCACTGTTTTTCCTGGAGCTTGCAGTGGGGCAAAGAATCCGCCGTGGCAGCATTGGTGTTTGGAATTATGTCAGCCCACGTCTGGGAGGAATAGGATTTTCCAGCTGTGTTGTACGTTGGTACTTTTGAAAATACTATGTTATGACTTATTTTCTCCCAGTTTTGTTTTGCAAAGCAAGTGGAGTACACTTTTTTGATTTCACATTTCCTTTGTAGAAAGATTGGGCAACCATGTTCATTCACCCTTAAGATTGAAGGTGTGTAACATTCTTTCACAAGCGTGGGAGATAGTTCGTAGTATGTTTTGTGCTTCGAGCTATTGTGCACAGGATTCTCCGCAATCCTTTTGCCTTGAGTAAGAGTGAACACAATGTTAAATATTCTTTATAAAAATCCCATATAACGTTAGAAGTCTGTTGCAGCTGCATTTTAGACTGACCAAGTGCAAAGTCGTATTTGTTAGGAAAGCCCAATGATTATTTCAAGTTCTCTCACACCTATTCTCTCAGATGCTCCCCTTTTCAAAGAGTAGGAAATGAGGATGGAACCCTGATATAATCCAGAGTAAAGGAGTTCTAAAGTTGTTTTTTTTAACACAGTTGAAGTAATTATCTAACGGAATATTTAAAGTACCACAAAGCAATGTGAACCCATTGTTTCCCATTGATTTTTTGCCTTTCATGCATTACCTGACAACAGTTAGTATTATTTGCTTCTGCTTTCCAGAACCATGAGAGCTATTACTGTAGTTTGTTATGTACATTGCTGAAATATTGTAAGGTGATGTTGTATTGGGAATTGCAACAAGCGAGTATGAGGCCGGAAGACATAGTTTGATGGCACCAAAGCTTTTTTGTTTTGTTCTGTTTTGCTGAAACAACCCTGGAAAGAAAAGGATATGATTCTGTGCTGAATTAGCTGGAATGCGACAAGAGATTCTCATTGTTTATTAATCCAAATTAGATTCATAACGTTTATAATGGGATTGTATTTCACTGCTTTACTATAGATTTGTACAGTGCTTCCTTGATGTACAAAAGCAAATCAGTCCGTGATTCTCATAATTTATACAGTGAAAGGATTGTAAATGGTTTCTTGATGTTTTGCCCAGGTCTGCTTCTTTGTTGCTCTTTACTACAATGTCATTATCAGTTGGAGTCTTTTCTACTTCTCCAAGTCCTTCCAGCATCCACTGCCTTGGGATCAGTGTCCTTTGGAGAAGAATGGCACCAGAACCTGTGAGTATGAAATATCCTTGTCCTTTTTACTCAAACATTTCATTTCCTTGTTAAGTGATGGTGGCAAGGTGACATCTTTCTGTCTTGTTTCAGTTGTTGTGCCTGAATGCGAAAAAAGCTCTGCCACTACCTATTTCTGGTACAGAGAAGCATTGGACATATCTGACTCAATCTCAGAGAGTGGAGGTCTTAACTGGAAGATGACTATTTGTCTGCTCATAGCCTGGACTATGGTGTGTCTTGCCATGATCAAAGGCATTCAGTCTTCAGGAAAGGTTAGTGCTGTTATTTCTGTTTGCAGTATTTAGTCATTGTGTTTTCAGTAATGTTTAGGAATTCTATCATAACTTTAATTATAAGGTAACTGGATACCTGCTGAGACACATACTCCCTTTTCATCCTATAGCATTTGTCATTATGAATATTTTATATTTTATACTCAAACACACAGTATGCCGTCCAATCCGCACCACCCCATTCAACACTCAATTTGATCGCTCAATCCATGACTCATTGTGGGGCACTGCCTTGCACAATATACACAGTCACTCCACTTTACAGTATATTCTGTGAAGCGCTTTGAGACATCTCAATGACATGATAAGGCGCTATATCGATTGCAAGGATTATTATCATTATTAACTGTTATTCGTATCATGCTGAATATTTTCGAATGGAAATTAACAGAATGGAAAAAAAATGTCTTTGTTCACCTTTCTCTCTCTCAAACTGAAAAATTTGCAAGGCTGGTGTTTTGAACTTTAGGACAGGAATGCTTCGATAATTCTTGAGCATTAAATCAATTATGTCAAAATAACTTTCCAGGATTAGGACCTTCATGTTGAGCTGATGTGTTTATTAAATCTCGACAAGCTATTAGAGAATCTAGCAGGTTGCCTTGACATTGAGAAACCGCTTGCCAAGAACAAACCACAGCTCCATCTAGGGCCCGGGAGAGAGAGATAGTCATTCAATCAATCTCAGCAGGAACATTGTGCCCGTCAATTACTTCAAGTCGTTAGCTGGTCCTTGTACGCAATCAGAAGAAATGAAAAGTGTTGCCAACAGCTTATCGATGTTCAGATGACCGTTAAAGAAATCCTCCCCTATTGTACTCCTTGATTGCTGGCTTGTCCTCACCCCCCACCCCCCCATGTGTTTTTTTTGTCTTCCTAAATTGAGATTTGTACATTTTTTTAAAAAAGACCTGAGTGCTGCTTTGTTCTTACTTCTCACTGATATGCTTCTTCATGCCGCTCCTCCGATCCCCTCTAGGCTGAGGCTGGCTTTGATATTATTGTAAATGACCTTCAGATTTGTGCCACATTCCTGGGTTTGTTTTGAGATGAATCTTGAAGCCTCACTTGATCATCATGATACCTCAGCTGATTCAACAAGCTCAAACACCTCAAGTGCAGTTTAAAGAAAAGTTGCCTTTTATTTAATTTAATTGCAGTTTGCCTCCCTTCCGTGTTACACTCCTTTTGTGTCTCTCTTATCTCCACTTGGTAATTGCTCACCGGTCCAGTCCAATGAGTGCAAAATTGAATATTGCGTGCAGGTTTTCTCACAGATGTGAACAGCTAAGGTGTGCTGTGTACTCTGAATTATGTGAATTTAAGCCACCATAATATCAGGGGAGAATGTCGTCTTTTGGATAGAATGCCCTAACGAGTTCTTTTCTTCCTGTTCAGGGGGACACTGTTTGGAAAAAAATGAGAGATTTTCCTAGGACCATTGCCAACAGGTCCCCCAGATTAATTGGTCAGTCACCTTCCTAGCTATTTGTAGGGCCTTGCTGTGCACAAAATGACTGCCACGTTTGCCAGTAAATCAACAGGCAGTACACTTAACAGTAATTGCTGTAAAGTGCTTTGAGACATTTTAAGTGGTGAACTGCAATAGAAATGGTGTTTTTTTTTCCTTTAATTTAGATTTTTTGGTTTGGCTCTTTGAGCCAAGGTAGCTCACTGGATTCAGTTCACGTCTGACCTGCCTAGTTGTGTTCTGTAGTGTCAGAATCATTTGAAAGAATGGTAAATCTCTCATTGGCTCAGTGGAAAGATGTGGAGGTGGACAATTCAGCAGATGAGTCACCGCACACACCTTGTTGTAACCATTCAATCAAAGCATTGCCAGAGGGAGGGATCGAGAGCTTTAACATGAGCAAAAATCTCAGACAAAACCATTCTCAATACAAATTCACAAGATCATTAGATCAACTTGTTACCAAACCGCAAAGTGAGTCTGAAATGCACAAGTTCAAAATAGTTAAATGCAGAGTAATGCATACTTGAGAGTGAACAATAATCCTAAAATTCATCGGTGGAATTGATGCATGTCACAGTAATATCCTGTGAAGCTGGTTGAGAATCCTGGTGGGCTTGTATTCTATCAGTCAGTGTCGTTAACGTATTCCATTTGTCATATTGATAGTACTGTGTATAATAAGGTCTATTTTCTTTGGACAGCCTTGACATGTGCAGAAACCCATCACCATGCTAAAGAATATCTGAACCAAACAGAGGGTTCCATGCATACCATCTGTACATGGAAATTCCTGAGATAATTGTTGGAATCGAATGCCCACAGGATGCATCCTGCTTCCCTAATTCTAGAAAGTATTTGGCAAAGGTTGGCAAGATTCCATGTTTTGGGGACCCCAGAGTGTGTGTTGGGGTACTGTTGAAGCCTAACCAGCTAAAAGCTCATAGTGTTTAATTGAAATCATTGCCTGGCAAGCTTTCCCATTGCTTGTCCAGTTATGACTTCCCTAACCATTAGGGCTTTCGCTTGCTGGGTTAACAGGAGCTGAGTGGGAAAATTCACTGCTTCCAGTGACTGGGTTGCCCTTGCAAATCCTGACGATGAGATAGGCTCTGTGGGCTATTATCAGCTGTGCCCTGGAGTACCTCAGAGCAGTCTGGTTCAGTAACTGACTCTCAAAACATAGAAAGTTGGCTCGATTCTGACATTACATGCCAAACATATCACCTTGGAGTCAGTTTAGCTCTGAGGAGACCCTGCTTACATCTTCTCCCCTGCCCCTCTTCCCAGAGGATAGTCACTGGTTGGTCATTGACATCTGACAAGCATAGGTTTGAGTTAGTGGATTGCAGCTACCAGGAATTCCCTGCAAGCTTCATGGTGGGCAACACAGATCACAGATCAAATGAATGATAACCCTGCCACCATCTTGTGCCGATAGCTGTCCACCAGATAGATGATGAGAAAATTCTGAGGCTTGGGGCGACAGCTGCTGGAAAACATTACTTGGAGTCTGAGTTTGTGAACACGCTTTCATACATCCAGGCCTTAGAATCCACCTTGATTGGTTTGCAGAACTGTAAGCAGTTGCTGCTCACACTCTGGTCCTCCAATTGGTGGAGTTCTCGCTCAGTGGGAAAGAATGTGTATAGTCGTGTCTAGTTTATGATATTTACATAAGATGTAGGAAGTGCTAATTGTGACTTCCATTTTGCAGTCTAATTTGGGATGTTCACAAGATGGTTAATAGAAAAAGTCCAGAGAAAATTACTGATCTGTTTACTCTTGGCCTTTCTTTCATACTTTGGAGGTGGGGGTTGAAATCTAAACTTAACTCTTTTATGAATGCCTTATAATGTTACTGTTTAGGGTGTACTTAGTCTTCCTTGATCAGTGGGGAAGAATTATGGTGTTACAAGCGAGTGTGATACTATTGTAACACCATAACGTTTTTATCGTGGCTACATCAAAACATCATTAATAGCAGATCACAGGGAACTAACTGCCCATGAATAGCAGAAATCCCAATATCTGCAGTGATATAAAATCATTGTGGATATCAGGTTTCTGTGTCATTGTTTATCCGTGTCTCTCTTTTCCTTTGACTCACACACACTCGCTCTCTCTCTCTCTCTGCCACTCACCCTTTATGTGTGTTCCCGTGTACACATTTCTCTACGCCCCTGTAACTGGTAGTGTGCGTGTGTGTGTGTATTTATGTCTTTCTTTGGTACTTTCTTTTTTTTCTCTCTCTGCCTCTGCCTCTCTAACCAGGTTTGTACATATCATTCCTTCCTTCTTTTTCATCTGTGAGGAATCTGAATAACGCAGCGTTTTGAGCAAATGCTGCCCGAACATCTGTTTACACATCAAAATGTCAGATTCCAATGTTTGTCCTGTGTTGCTAAGCTCTAATTTTCCCAGTGTTCTTTCGCCGCAGGCACAGGTTCTCACAGTATCCATTTGTTGCCATTAAAAGGCCGGAAGTTTCTTCGCCGTCTGTCTGTGAATCCATCAGCACTTAAGCAGGCTGGATTTAAATGAGCTTGTCTGATAATTAAGACCATGAACTGCTTCCTCTTCGACTGTTTGGGAATCTGCATGATGCCTCTGCCTAGTGTGTGGGACTAGGGCAGTCAGAAAACTAACTAGGAACACTACTGGAATCTGACAGCAATACAAACAGGCAGAATAATTAAAAGAACACACTTTTTAAACTAGCTGTCTGCAGTAGGCCCCCCGTTTCCTTTGCCTACAGTCAAAAGACTGTCACTCAAGGCAAACCCTACGTTCCATGGTGTTTAGCAGGGCAGCAATTGCTGGTACTTCTGTAGAGCGGCAGACTGCTCTGGTCAGATTATTAAGATTTTAGAGCTGCAGTAATACAAACCAAGGCTCCGTAGTCTAATTTCACTTGTAAAATTGACAAACACTTCAATGAACAAGAGAACCCAGTTCTGAAATGTTCCAGGCTTACATTGAAACCATATAGTTACGGACAGAAACATTAGAATCCTGGACAACCAAGACACAGGTTTTATAAAGTATTTTTGAATGAAGAGGATTGTAAAAATCAAATGAATGGTTCAATGTGTGTGTGATTATATATTATATATATATATAATATAGCACTTGATAGAAAATGGCCGTTTTTGGAGAAAAGCAATAACATGTCCCAGCATTGACTGATGGCAAATCATTACCGTCTCCTGGGCTTCTGATTCTATTCCCTACTCTATTGTGACAAAGATCAGTTCATTGTCAGTCCAAAGTGAGTTGGGAAAAATAATCCTACTATGTCTTCACAGGCGTCTCTTTCCAAAGCCACGTCTGCTGAACCAGCCAGCCAGTCTGTCTGTCATTGCAGAACGATGACACATACTGGAGTCCTCAGTATAAAACGTTGTGGATTCATTTGCAAAAATTCAGAGCAGGAGTTATTAATATCGACTCTGAGTCGTAGAGAGAGAATCCTGACGTTGATAGGAAATGTGTCTTGATGACCTGTGGGAAATTTGCTCTGACACACCCGGCAAACAGATTCCTTCCAGATACTGTCAAGATTCCCTATTAAGGACTCTAATAGAAAGATCCTAACACCACTGTTTGATGGGAGGTGAGAATCAAAAGGTGCGGTATTAAGTGGAACACAGCACAGCCTCAAGAAGAGATGAATTCAGTGTTTGTTTTAGCTCTGTGCAGCTGAGCCAGCTCTGGATTTCCCACCTATGGTGAAATCATCCACATGGTCAGCTCTGGAACTCAGCGCACACGTTGAAGTGTGTAGTAAAAGGAAAGGTTGAGAAAATCAACTACATAGACAGATGATATTAATTCCTTGACACACAGAGAAGGAAGTCATTGGGCGGTTTGTAAGGTCATTGCAAATAAGACTGCGGAGTCTTGTCTCAACCAGTGCACAGGGATGTGATAGAATACAACTCAGCTGGGGGATGTTGGTAAAACAGATCGACTTCATAGTTTATCAGCTCATTACAGTGGTTAGTAGTGAGCAGATACGCTCCCTCTCACAGGTCACCACAGTGGACAGAGAGCAGTAACTCTCTCTCTCACAAAGCAACTCTGTAGTTTTACATGTAGTCGCCGGATTAATAACGGCATTATTTCATATAATTTAAAGAAATGGAATTGGTGCTGATACCGTAAGTCAAATTAACATGTATTCAGAGAAACAAACTGCCTTTATTTTAAACAATGTGAAATCTATGAATGATTCATTTATCCTTGAAGTTTGATATGTTTGAGTAAATGGTGGCCTTTTTCCACCACTTAGATCATGACCTTTCCCTCTGTCACCTGTGTTTAGCCACTTTAAATGTACATTGAAGAAAAACAACCTGAACACATAGTACTTTTTCTCTATCCTATTTGTAGCAATTTTCTATTGCATGAGTAGTGCTTTTTATCTAGGTATTGTTTTCATTAACCTTTTCGTTGCTGAAGTTCCATTTAAATATACAGGCTAAGGTAGGGGGTGGGTGTTCATATAAAATGCGAAAGGAACCTTTGATCGCACGTTTTCCTTGTGTGTACATTCAGAATAATGCAGTTATGATGACATTAACAACAGGTTTGTTGCGTTGTAGAAAATATAATTGGCTCATTTCATCACGAATCTCAATGTGCCAGTGGAATTGTTAAAGGTTAATCCTTTGACATCTGGAGTGTCATCTCTGCAATCAAATCAGTACATTTCCAGCTCACATACTGAAAAAAATAATATTGCAGTAACCAAGATACTCAAACATCGGAATAACTTTATTACTGTAGTGTTAACGCTAAGTGCTAAAATGCATGCAGAATAAAAAATATCTTGAACACTTTACCTATCCATTCCTGGTGTCGCTTTTTGTCCCTAATAATAATAATAATCCTTGTAATTTTCATGTTTGGAGAATGTTTCAAAGCACTTCACAAGATTTACTGTAAAGTGTATTGACTTCATTTTGTAGGAGAATACAGTAGTACCATAAACAAGCATGAAGTGAATGTACACTTTTATTTAGGGGATTGTTGATCAGGACACCGAGGGAAATTCCCTTCTCTTTTTGAACAGTGGCATGGGATCTTTCATGTCCGCCTGAACAGGCAGATGGGATTTTGGTTTAACGTCTCATCGAAGGGATGGTACCTGCAGCAATGCAGCACTCGCTCCTCTTAGATTTTGAGTTCAAAGTCCTGATTGTAGGGCTTGAACACACAGCCTTCTGACTCAGAGATGAGAGTGCTGCCATTCCTTCCATTTTCTCTTCAGTATTAGGAACACGAAAAGGACATTTGATCTATTGAGTCTGTTCCATCATTTTATTAGATTCAGGCAGATAACAAGATTAGTTTGGATGAAGAAGGGCTTTCCAGCCATCTGATTTCAACCTTCCAGAGAGCCCACCTTGTCAGCCTCCCCTCATAGCATCAATCTGTATATTTTAAAATAATCCAGTGTCCTGGCCTCAGCCACATTTCCTGACAACATTGTCTAGTCCTTAATTAACCTCAGGGTAAAGAAAAACTGTCTCGTGCCTCCTGAAACAGCCCTTTGCAACTTCAAAACTGGCATTTTATTAATTCCATTTCCCTGCTTTCTTGCCTTAATCCTGGCCAACAATTCTCCAAATAAAATTAGTCATTCATGGTTGTTTGTGGGATTCTCTTCATTATTTTAAATGCTTTAAATCAGGTCATCCCTTTATTCATTATTTTTAAACTTTATTTTTTACTAGATCAGTTTTGGCACAAATGCTAACCTAAAAAAATTAATGGCTGATGGATTGTGAATCCCTGACTTGTTTCATACCTAACATGGGTAGTGGAACAAGTTTCGCAATTATGGAAAGTGTTCAGTAACTCATTAAGTTCAGCCCATTTCAACCCACTTTCCCACCCCACCCTATCTCACCCCATCCTGTCACGCTCTCCTTACTTGCTAGAATCTGCAAGCAAACCTGTGTGGCTCAAGAGCTTAGTCTCAATTCATATGAAACAATTTCTATTAAATTGAAAGAAAAGTTGGGGCAATCAAAGCTGATTGTCAAATAACATTTGACAGTGTTTAACAGTGGCAACCAGTTAGCGTTGCATTTAATATTTGACGCTGGTGGTTTGTTTAGTTTAAAGTATCGATAAATACCAGTTATTCAAATTAATGGGATCCTCCCCATAGTGATGGCTGGTTTCTGTGTTTTATTCCACTCTTACTTCACGTGTGCTGTCCTGTTGTGTTAAAACTCACAGCGGTAGGGTTTGGCTATTGGCCTAAGAACTAAAGTACTCTGAACCCATCAAAGTGCCATGGTCAATGCGCTGGATATAGAGCCCAGTGTTTTTCCTCCCTAATCCTGCCCTAATCTGTGGTCTGGAGATTTCTTCGGAAATGTGATTTCACTTTACAAGTGATGCAGATTGTTCTCCCATCCAGTTGTCAACACTTGCTCATTACCCTGAGGGAGGCTGTTCCATCTGTCAGGATGCCTCACCTCGTATTCGCCTCAACTGAAACGTCTTGACATTCCTCCTGTAATAATCTCCCAAATACAGTTCTGCTGCTCTGTGTGGAGCACATAAAAAGTATCAAAAGCAGATTAATTGGATTCTAAAATAGATGATGTTTTACACCAGAATTATTAGGAGAAGAAAATTCTTGTTCAGAAAAGTAATGCTTTATGTTCTTTGAGTTGAGTGTGAAAGATGCAGCCTGATTCTCTCCAGGGGCTGTTCTCAGTACAAGACGTAAAGAAACGCAGTGTGCTCGGCAGATTTCTGTTCTGTTGGCTCTAACGAGTGACATACATACACTGTATGCCACACAGTAATAGGGCTAAGGTTGCCCCAGAGAATTCCACAGCATGGTTTAAGATTTCAGCCGTGCTTATCAAGGGGATTCATATAGCTGCCATACCACAGCAGGGAAAGAAAATTAAAGAGATAGGCAGCCCAGGCCACTAAATACTGTCCAAACTTCACTGACCAAGGATAGTTTCATGACATGTTCTAAGAAAGAGGAGAATGTGTTATTAAAATTTTGAAAGAAATATAAAATGTACAGTCCCTAAAATCCATTGACAGTCAATCCTGGAGAGACAGACAGCAGTGCACTTTCATTAATCAGCTTCCACAATCAAATTGTTTTCTTGTACGGTGCTGCCCTCTCCAAACAAATATTTAGTTACTTCAAAGCAAACCAATGGCTGGTTATGTTTGTGTATGCCTGTAGATTATTTTTGATTCTGACATTTGCAATTCTAGTTGCTGTTCACACTGGGGTGTTCCTGGAACTAATATTTCAAGTAATTCTAGTATTCCAACCCTTGCTATATTTTATTCAGTAATTTCTAGCAAAGGCTTTGCAGGGGTTAAATTATGCAAATACTTCCTGTGGGAGACATCGCAGCTGAGCAAATCATTCTCAAGTGCCTTAGGACATCCTGCCCACATGGAAAATGCTATAGAAATATAAATTTGTATTACTGTATATTGTATTGCATTCCATTAACCAGCCACATGTGCAGATCATCCAGGAGGAAACAACTGGAAATAGGGCTCTGGATAATGTTCAGGACTAGGAACCAAGGCTGATATCCTCTCCCTTTTTCATGGGCTCTGAGGCCAATTATAGCTCCCCAGCTGCTAGCCCAGCTGAGATAAACTTACTAACCCTAAGAGCTTTCAGTCTGTATGACCTTGCTATATATTGAACAGTGCCTTTTACTCAGTTATGGGGAAACTGCCTAGTCTCAGCAGATGAAACATACAGGGTAAAGTCTGTGATAAAGGGCATCATATATGGTTTGTAGAAGAAATAGTAATAATAATTCTTGCATTTGATATAGCGCTTTTCACGTCTTCTAGATGTCTCAAAGTGCTTCACAGAATATACTGTTAAGTGAATTGACTGTATATTTGTGGGCGAAACGCGGCAGCCAGTTGCGCACAGCAGTGTCCCACAAACAGTCTGTTTGTGGTTTGGAGGGATTATTATTAGATGTGTGGAGTAAGGAAACTTGCCCAAGGTTTCGCCCTGCCTGGAATTGAACCCAGGTGTCCCCATCTTTTGTTTTGCTTATCAATATCACTGCTTAACAAGGTTGAATGTAACTAATGTTTCCTTACATATCATACATCAGTGCTGAAAAACAAACTGTCTTTGTTTGGTTTTCCTGAAGTAGCATAACTTGCCCGTTGCTGACAATTTCCTAAAGATAATTTTCTCTTTCAAAAACCCTTGTCCACATTAATATTATTTAACCAAATGCACAATATGAAGGTTTGTTCAAACTGTTTCTGATTGTAACACAAGGATTAAATTCTTTGAGAAATACAGTAGACAAAATGTAAGAGTTCCACTTATACACGTAGACTTTATGAAGTGGTTTAGCTTGAGTTTGCAATTTTTTTTGTTTGTAGTTTTTTTTAAATAGGAGCTTCATACAATAATATGCTCAGAAGTTTTACTATCTTCTCTCTGTTATCAATATAAAACCCACATTTAGCTTCGATACAAGAGCATCCGCTCTGCACATGTCCGTCTGAACAGATTTTCATATTGTCCTACGACTACCTCATCGTTGCCTCTCTTCTGTTTCCTCCGATATTTACTATAAGGCATTACTGTACTCTTGTACAGAACCAACACACTGCTCAGGTCATCCAGGTGCTTCTGGTACTTTTTATAGAGCAGGTAAGACTCCTGAAAATGATCTGGATGAGTCAAATGTTTTCCGTGCCTTCCTGCAATCTTACAGGAAGGCCTTATTGACAGATCATTTCCCCGCTCATGAGCTGTTACTCTTACTCACCAAATCTTCCCATTCAGCAGTAATTGTAAAATGAGCCACTTGAACAGTCATCAAATTGATTCCAACGCCCTGAGATTGAGTCTATGTTTAGTGGATATTACCAATGTCCTCGAAATTTATCAGAAAAGTTCAAAAGCGAATTCTGTGCTGTTAGTCATTAAAAACAGGGGAAGCTTTGTCAGCTGTATGGGGTAGCCTGTAAGAGCATGATATTTCCTTATATTAAAAAAGGCTAAGTATATGATTGTTGTGATATCCTTTGTCTTCGCCAATGTTTCTCACAGGAAGACTTGTTAAAAGTGATTGCTTTAAAAACCAGCTTGCTTTTAACTCTGTGGTGCTTTACTGAAGGGCATTGTGCTTAAAAAGATATGTAAGGTGTACATTTTTATAGCAAATGGGGAAATAATTTAAGATAAACAGCACAAATTAAAAAAGTCATTGCAAAATAAGGGTTGACAGATTTATTCTTTCCATAGATAGTAACCAACACCAACATTCATGATGTAAATTGTTCCTCGGTGTTACTGTTGCTCTCATCCCCTAACCTTAGAACCATGTCTGGCTGAGTTGGTAAAACTCTCGCCTCTGAGTCAGAACATTGTGGGTTCAAACACCATTTCGGGGACTTTGAACTTATAACTGACCTGGAGGGAGTTTGAAGTAGGCTAACACTCCAGTGTCGTGCTGAGGGCGTGTTGCATTGTTAGAAGTGCTGTACTCCTGATGAGACATTAAACCGAGGCCTCGTCTGCCAGTTGAATGGATGTTAAAGATGGTATGATACTATTTGAAAAGAACAGGGAGTTTCTACCAGTGTCCTGACCAACAATATCCCAAATAAGATTGGTCATTCACCTCATGGTTATTTGTGGGACATTGCTGTGAGCAAATTGGCTGCTGTAGTTTGCCTACAAAATAGATTGACTCCACATCACAGTATATTGTTTGAAGCGCTTTGAAGACATGCGCTTAAGCACTTTGACCATGAAAGGTGCTGTACCAAATGTAGGCATTTTATGTCTGATTACTCTGCTGAGCCACCTATTTTGTCCTTCAAATGAGACATTCTATCTCTCTGTTCAGGTGGATGCTAAAGAACCCACATACTATTCAAAAAAAGAAAGGAGTGTCAATAATCCTCCAGATATAATTGATCATTCACTTAATTGCTATGAAACATTTAGAGTAAATCTAGATCTGGGTGAAATTTCTCACCACTGGTGAATAACTCAAAATGTAATTATCAAATTATTAGGATTTGTGTGTTATTATTTAAAACGCTTATCTAGTCAGAAAGAATTGATATGTTGCTTTGGTAAAAGAAATAATTCTTCTGTTGTTGCGATTGTTTTTCAGGTGATGTATTTCAGTTCTCTCTTCCCCTACGTTGTACTTATTTGCTTTCTGGTTCGAAGCCTTCTTCTCAAAGGTTCTATAGATGGCATCCGTCACATGTTTACCCCTAAGGTGTGTTGAAGAATGAAAAGGGCATTCTGGCTCCATCTCGCTGCTTGATTGCGATTGTGTTTTAGTGTTGTTGTGCTCCTGTTTAGATTTACGGTTCTTAACATATGAATACATCAACTAGAATGAGAGCAGTTTAGAAATGGAAGGCAATTCTGCACCAGAATTTTACTTTTCGACTGCCTTTCAGTCATCTTTGCCCTCCTCACTGTCCAGTGGCAGGATTCGAGAAAAAGCAGCCCTTCAATATAATTTCTAATGCCACCCAGTGGCAATCGCAAGGATTGCATTGGAATTGATATCTTCAGAAAGATACTCACAAACCAGGAAAATCCTGCTGTTTGATCAAATCAAATCACACTGTGCACTCAGCTTCATAAAAGTAGTAAATCAAATTTGTAATCTTGGCTAAATGTATCTTCCTAGTATTTATCCTTTTAAATACCAGGAAAGGATAAATAAGAAATCGACTAACCACATGTTTATCTAATCTGTTAACTCCACAGCATTATGCTTGGCTGAACACAGTGCAGAACGACACATGCAGTGTGGTTTTCGGAGAATGCATTGTGTAAATGTATGACGGTTGGCATGTTTCTTAGCATTGAGAATGGATATGGAGAAGGCAACTCATCACCATTGAGTGCACAGCAAGCAAATTAGTTAGCCCAAATTTGCATTGATTGTGAAAAGAAAACCCTAAAAAAATTCTGTGGTTGGGATTGCTGTGTAGATTAAGTGGATTGAAGAGGTGGGTAAATGAACAATCGAAAGTCAGTTGGCGACTGCACTGATATTTTTATTGATTCTCTGTGAAATTGGTGGGGAAGGGATCTTTCAGTCCCACATTCCTGCAGCAAATATCAAAATAACTTTAACACATCTTTAAAACATAGATTGCTCTAGTTTTGACAATATTACTGTATTTCTATCCTGATTAATTTCTTCTCTCAGGTTTGTTACTTTGCCTATTTGGTGATTGTCTAGATATGAAGGGGTACTCATTCCGCTTGTGTCTAGATTTACTCTTATTTTCTCAGCATTTCAGAGAGTCCAAATACAGCCTTAAATTTGAAGCTAGTTTTCTGTATGTTCTCTCAAGAACTATGGAAAAACTGATTTTTCAGTTAAGACTGAAATCAACAATTTGTCAAAGAAAAATACAGTAAATCTAGATCCAGTGGGGATTTTTTTCCACAGCCGTGCGCTATAACCCTGTCTCTTTTCAAACCCAACAGTTGGAGATTATGTTAGACCCTCAGGTCTGGAGAGAGGCCGCAACCCAAGTGTTCTTCGCCCTGGGTCTGGGATTTGGTGGCGTGATAGCTTTTTCCAGCTACAACAAGCGTGACAACAACTGCCACTTTGATGCTGTCCTTGTGTCTTTGATCAATTTCTTCACCTCTGTCCTGGCCACCCTGGTGGTATTTGGCATCTTGGGTTTTAAAGCAAATATTATAAATGAAAAATGTATTGTTAAGTAAGTACTGCTTCCCCCACCCTCCATCCCCATCTTATTCATTCATCTGACTGTGTGGCAGGAACCCGGTTGCATGTGGTGTTGCTCACAGTGACAACCTCCCCTCCTGTTTTGTTGAATTCCAGAAATGCAGACAAGATCCTGGAAATGTTATCAGCGGGAGTGGTTAGCCATGACCTGATCCCTCACCATGTCAACTTCTCTGAGGTCTCAGCGGAAGATTACTATCAGATGTATGATATTATAAAGGGAGTGAAGGAAGAAGAGTTTCCAAAGCTGGGCCTTGAGTCCTGCCAACTGGAGGATGAACTGAACCAGGTCAGTCAACCGTCATCTAGTCAGTAAAGAAATAGATCTCATCACTCAGAAATTGTTCAGAAACAGATTTGCAGGGACCAGATTTGCTGTCGTTTTTACAGAATTGTAGCTCATGCAAACCATCCAGGAGTGCACCATTGCATCTCTTTTATGAGTGTGTGTAAAAAAATACTCTATGCTGTTCCACACGGCCAAGTTTTATTGCATTTTTTCCCTGGAGGAGAAGCAAAAGGGAGATTAGAGAGGCTGAAAAAGAGAATGAACAAAAAAGACTGGCAGTCAATGGAAAGAGCAATAGCAAAGACTTTTATGTGCCTTTTATAACAAAGATAGTATTTAAAGACAAGGTGGGACCATTTAGAGCTTTGGGGATGGCAATCTTGCAGTTCAGAAGGAATGACGAAGATGCTTAATAAATACTTTACTTTGATTTTTACAAGTGTAAGTGGGGGTGTGGAAGTACTAGAGGAGGATTTGAAACTCCTGGAAATAAAGATTTCAAGAGAATCTGCACTTAAGAAGTTAATAGCACATAAAAGCAGAAATGTCACAAGCAGGATATTGGGATTAGAGTAGTCAGCTCCAGTGGATGAACCATTTGAGGTTGGATTGGCTGACTGGTCTCCTTCTATATTTTCTTTCTATAATTCTATGCATTTTCACCTACAGTAAAACGCTGCTAACCAGACTAATGGGGGTACAGAATTCTGATCTAGTGAGCTAGAATATCTGGCTAAGTGTAATTACTACCGATAATGGATTTACGAACATTTTTTGGCACTGCTGTTTTATGCACGAATGTACTGAATGTTAAACTTAGCTATTTTCTGCTCACATGATTCTAGCTTTACTAAACAATCTCAATCAAATTCGATATCCCACCAATGGAAATTTTTAAAAACGTTTGAACCCTGGTCCGAATTTTGGATACCTAAAGTCCAGTAAACTGGAGGGTTACTATACTTATAACATGTAAGAGATCATGAGGTCCTCCCCACACAAAGAATTTCCTGACCAAATAATTCCCCCAGCTAAAATTGGTCAATCACTGCATGGCTGTTTGTAAAATATTGCTTTGCACAAACAACTTCTGCCATCTCCTGCAATCCTGCTCCATTTCCCACTCCCTGTGCTCCACAAAACTGGGTCTGTTTCATGTTCCCAGACCCATCTGTTGATGCAGCCTCAGATACTTTTGCTTTACAGTCTGATCCACGTAACTGCTGTGAAAAAAACTATGACTGAGCTCCTTACTTTCTATGCTTTGCAGGCTGTCCAAGGAACTGGTTTAGCCTTTATTGCATTCACCGAGGCTATGACTCACTTCCCAGCTTCTCCCTTCTGGTCAGTGTTGTTCTTCCTGATGTTGGTAAATCTTGGCTTGGGCAGCATGTTTGGAACCATTGAAGGAATAATTACTCCTCTCGTCGATACGTTCAAGGTCCGCAAAGAAATTCTCACACGTAAGTGGTTTGATACTTACACGCTGTAAGACCTAAAGAGGCACATAAAATCAACTAAGACAGTCGTCACCTAATGTTGGTTCCAAAAGATAACCCCATCAACTTTTACAGATAGAGAAGAAATTAAGTCCGCGGGCCGTAGTTTGGCCGGCACTGTTCTAGAGCTTATTTGGTGCCTGATGGATGCTAAATTCAGTAATGCTGTATGTGCTGCTTCCTCCGGCCGTTATCGTTCTTTTGATACACGTGATGCAAAGCAGATGCCATCAACAGCTCTGAAGAATGCACTGAATCATGACAGATTTGCACTGTTGCTACAGAAAAATAGCACAAACTCAAAACTCTGCCAAGTAAGGTGTTAGTGGCAGAATCCATTGTGGGTGTCAAGAGGGAAGTAGTCAGATATATGAAGGATAGAGGCGTGAAGGGTTCTGGGGATAATGCAGAGCGGTGGGATTGAATGAACACCTTGCTCTGGGAGTTGATGCAGACTCTATGGGCTGAATGGCTCTTCCTCTGAGCTGTAAATCTCTATGACTCTTTGGTTCTAAAAGTGAGTGAGCTTTCAGTCTCTGGTTCTTCCTGAGGAAAACTCCAGGTTTGCCTTTAAAATAATTTCCACTTCAATTCCAGGCTAATTCTTTGGAGTCAAAATTGAACAACAAGTTGTCTCTCAGTTTGAAAGGTGGACGGGCCACTATAATTAGTTAACAAGAAAAGTGCTTGCAGACAAAATAAATGTGGGAGAAGTGGAGCACTGGCAACAATGTATAGTGTTTATTTTCTGCGTAGGCATATAAAAGGCTTGACACAAGGAACACTGATGGCATTATTCATATGTCATGCTGAGTGCTGAAATGAAAATGTACCTCCTGATATCCCCATTCTCCCTTCTTGCCTTTTATGCTTACTGTACCAATAATTACAGAGGGATTACAGTAATCTTACTTGGAACTGTTTGAAGATATACTTTGGCCATCTATCAGGATTTTAATGTGTATTTCCCTTTGCTCCAGTTGGCTGTTGCCTCGTGGCCTTCTGTGTTGGCCTCCTCTTTGTGCAGCGCTCCGGAAACTACTTTGTAACCATGTTTGATGATTATTCAGCCACGCTGCCCCTGCTGATTGTAGTTATCCTGGAGAACTGCAGCATTGCTTGGGTTTATGGCACAGATAAGTAAGTACTTACTTAACAACGGTATTTCAGCAACTCAAAAGTGGAAAAACTCCATTCATTGTTATCAGAAATTGTTAAGTGTTGTGGATATGGCTTTAAGAAGTTAACATTGTGGTGGGAAGTGAGTGGGAAGTTAGGTGACTAATCCTGTGGTGAGGCTTGTTCAGTGATACATTGTATACACCTGTGGTTGCTAGTTATATAAACAACTATTTCAGTCAGTATAAAATAACAGCCACGTTTCAAACAAGTTAAAGTGCTTGTACTCATGAAGTGTGTTTACATGTGCAGTTCAGTTCAACACAGTATATTTGCTTCCTCTTTCTGCTTCACTGTAAGAACACATCCATTTACCACGTTTGTGAACCAGTGACACTCACCATTAAGAGAAACTTGAGTTTAAGCTGCGCGGGGGGGTGCTTCACCAGTGGAACCAAAAACTGCTTGCACATCTATTCGTATTGTTATACGACTTAGTCTCTTTTACCTCTCCCTTATTTCATTTAGCCCAGCCTGCATACAAGCAATAATAATAAGTCGCTAGAAACACTCAGCAGGTCGAGGAACAACAACTCATCCACTTCCTAGGCTCCTTATAGTGCACTGGCCTCAACATGGATTATAACCATTTCAGACCTTAAACACAGCTCCCATCTTCTCTCAGTCTTGCCTCCCCCCTTCCATTCATCTATAACCATTCACACTTCCTGTGGGTCTCAGACATCTTTTTTTTCTATAATCTCCCACTATTGCCTTTGTCTTGCACCTTCACACCCCTGATATCATATCTCCGGTCCTCCAGATAAGAATTTCCTTTGCCTTTCTTTCCCCGCCTCCTTCTCTACTTGTCCTTATAAACTGCTCCCTTCCAACATACGCCAGTTCTGACGAAAGATTATCAACCTGAAGTATTAACTCGCTTTCCTCTCTCCATAGATGCTGCTTGATCTGTTGAGTGTTTTCAGCGACTTCTATTTTTATTTCAGATTTCAGCATCTGCAGTATCTTGCCTTAAAATAACAAGCCAATTGGCTCTGAACCTAACGCAGTAGCGAGCAAGGACATTGATTCCCAATGTTTGAAAGACGTGCTATGAGAAAAAGCCAGATAAGCTAGAGCTCTTCAGTCTTGAAAAGGGACATCTCAGAAGAGAGTATCTTGAAAATATTAAATTGGACAAAGAATGTAAACCTGGAATAATACTTTCAAATTTGTCAAAACACGAGAAGGATTCATAATTTCAGATAAGGATCATTGATTTGAAAGAAGAACAAGGTGAAATTAGTACAATTCTATAATGTTCCCCATGAGATAATTATCACAGGGAACATGTTTTGAAGTACTGAACATAGCCCAATACCATAGGTTGCTGGAAATTGGCAGTTGTGTAAAGGTTGGCTATGAATTGAACAGGTTCCTGTGCTTTCTGTCCTCTGAGCATTGCTCAGGGCAACATAGGCAAGAGCAGGATCTTAGTGTAGAGAGAAGCGTGGGATCAAAGCCAAGGAGTACACAAGGGTGCAGCAAATTGACTATCTCTGAGTCATTTGTTTATTGAGCATTTACCATTGAATGCAGGAGAACCCAGTTGTAGTCTCTTTTGATATAGGGTGGATCGATTATAATTTGAGCTCATCAAAAGTGTGATGTTCAGGCACCATATAGCCAGCTTATCATGCTTAGAAAAAGGTCTGGGTTGTCAAGTCACAGAGAATAATAATAATCCTTAATAATAATCCTTGCATTTGATATAGCGCTTTTCACGTCGGGAGGACGTCCCAAAGCGCTTCACAGAACATACTGCAAAGTGAATTGACTGTATATTTGTGGGCGAACGCGGCAGCCAATTGCGCACAGCAATGTCCCACAAACAGTCGTAGATTGAAAATGACCAATTAATTATTGTTTTTTTTTTTGGTTTTGGAGGGATTATTATTAGGCGTGTGGAGTAAGGAAACTTGCCCAAGGTTTCGCCCTGCCTGGAATTGAACCCAGGTCTCTCACTTGCAAAGCGAGTGCTCTAACCACTGAGCTACAGGACTCCAGAATGTCACTTCCTGCGCACTGCGTATGCGCACTAAGTAGGAGGACGGAAGCGATGTCAGTGATACTTCCTGCGTATACCACATTTGCTCTTAATACAACACAATACAAAATTACATTTGTATAGCTCTTTTTCACGTTGGGAGGACATCCCAAGGTGCTGGTCAATTGGGGATTTGGACCTGAGTGGGTAGGGAGGGTTAGTATCAGGGAGGGTGGAGGGTAGGAGGGTGGCCAAAGGCACGATCGAAGAGGAGGGTCTTGAGACGCGACTTGAAGGAGTCAAGGGAGGGAGAGAGGTGAAGGGAATGTGGAATGGAATTCCAAAGTGTGGGGGCCGAAAGGCTGAAGGCCCGACCACTGATGGTGAAGCGGGCTGGGTGGGGGTCGTGGAGCAGGCCGGCTGTAGGAAGGGGCAAGACTGTGGAGGACTATGCTTTGTGCAGGAAGGGACGTAAGCGAGAAACTGATGCCTTGGATTTGTGCAATCTTCTGTGTTTTGCTAACAATCCAGCCACTGTGACGTTAGATCCACCCAACAATACTGTAGAAAAGTTTCCACGTATAACAAATATAATACCTTCAACTTGTTTTGCAGGTTCATGGAGGATCTGAAGGACATGCTCGGATTCACTCCATTCAAGTATTACTATTATATGTGGAAATACGTGTCCCCAATTATTCTGATTGCTCTGCTCGTGGCAAGCATTGTACAGATGTGCTTGAGTCCGCCAGGCTACCACGCATGGATTAGTGATCTGGTGAGCCCTGGTCAAAGCTGTGTGCCACCTTTTTATCGTATTGTGTACTGTGTTTCTTTCTTCTGAGCTGTATAAGGTGACATTGTCACCTTTCTGGAATCGAGCCTTTATAGTTTAAAAAGAGCTTGCGCACTCTGCGTTGGATAGGGAAACCTCTGTCACCAGGCCTTAATGAGATTGTGAAGATGAGATAAGTTTAGCAAGACAGCTCCCAAACGGAAGCATGTTGGGACCCAGTAGTGTTTTTTAACTGGGAAGCTCTGAGCTTTTTTTAATTATAAGTTGATACAAAATGGATGATTCACGTATTGATTTTACCTCACAATCTGAAGCAATAAATTCAGAAATAATAGTATGCCCAAGAGCCACAAAATGTAAAATAGACTTTGTTCGAATGAGTCAAATATTAAACGTACTCCGTTTATCTTCCTAGGCAAGTGAAAAGTTCCTGAGTTACCCACCGTGGGGTTTGGCTATCTGCATCTCTCTCATGCTATTGGCACTGCTTCCTGTGCCGATAGTGTTCATCGTCCGTCACTTTAACCTGATTGACGACGGCTCCAACTCCCTGGCTTCTGTCTCATACAAAAAAGGCCGGATTCTTAAGGAGAATTCCAATCTGGAGGAAGACGATGCCAGTCTGCTGCAGAGCAAGGCCCCAAGCGAAATGCCCTCCCCAGTACCTGGTAAAAGCATCTACAGAAAGCAAAGCGGATCACCCACTGCAGAACTAGACACAGCTCCAAACGGCCGCTATGGCATTGGCTACTTAATGGCTGACATGCCTGAATCAGACTTGTAGCTGCAGAGCAAGCTTTTCCGGTCTATGTGTATGTTGTTGCGTTGATCAGAATTGCCACTCCACGTAAAGTACTAACGTGGCTCAATATATCCTGTATATCCTGTAGATAGACTATATTTTTCCATATCAATGATAATGATGATATTGTCTGAAATACTGCTGCCTGTAAGTAGCTATGAACAAAAAAGAAGGAACATACTCTAATGCAGCTGAAAGTTTTTCTTCAATGATTCCTCCAAGGAAAGAATTCCTGTGTTTATTTTCCAAACAAGAAAGTTTCTCCTGTCAAAATGGGGACTTTCAGAGTGCCCTTCGGATCGGTAAATATGAGAGGCCCAATAAAGCACCTAATTTTAGCCCTGAAACCATTTTATCTTAAAATTTTAAATTGTGCGGAATTGTGGAAAATTCTTCAATTCAGTCATAATCTGGAAGCAGATTTGCTCTTAATAACAAATCTTCCAAATTAAAATGAAAATAAAACAAATTTCACATAACACCATGTTAGGACTGAATTGAATGAATTTTCCACAATCTACATTATCTTAAATGTAAGCCAAAATGGTCTGACAGGCTAAGACTAGGTGAAATTGTGTGACTTTTAATTTCTTACCCTTTGTGTAATATATGGAAGGACTTATAGCACCGGCATGAATTCGAGCAGAAATTATACAAGTTAACATTTGTAACCTTGCATTATTTGATTTCTCAAACCAAGGAGCATTTTTCTGCCTTTACTTTAATCTCTGACAGGTATCTGTCGTAGGAAACACTTGAGATATACAATGATCACAACATTCATCTGCTAACAGTTGTTAACTGGATGTACATTATGCCTATCTCCACAATGTGAACAGGATCAATGAAGTGTGGGCCGTGCGAGCTACAGAAACCAAGTGGGAATTGTTATTTTAAAACAGGCTGTATATCTTATGTAAAGTGGTTGCTATTATTTGAAGAGGTAAGGTTGCCCCATTATCCTAAGTCAAAGCTGTCTCTTGTTTTATTGTCATCAAACTGAACAATCTTATCAGTTGATTTGGTGCCTAACTATTTCCGATATTTATTGTGGTTTAGAACTATTCAGTGAGCGAGCAGTATATTTATATTGTATATTGCAAAATGTACATATGTATATTTGTCTTGGGTTTGTTTGAACATTTTGATGCAAAGTAGCTTTTTTCAGCTTTGATAAGCTCCTTTGGTGAAATTCTTTGCTTATTTTGTTACTATTAGCACAATTGTTTCCTTACAACAAGGCTATTCTATATCTTTGCTTTCCCTCAGGAGGAGGGTTGAGACCAGTGGGCTGCACAGGAGTCCTGCATACCTTTACTATATTTCATGTGAAAATAAACGCACAATGACTTGATTTGAGACTTTCTTTCAGTGTTTATTTTTAATTTTTCTGGTGTCCATTTTTACGAGAAGAAGATTTGGAGGTGAAAGTGCAGTCTCTATCCCTTCATTCTCCTTTTCAACCATGCGCCCTGCCACCCACATCCCCCACCCCACTCCTCAAAATACACCTCAAATAAAAATGTTTGAAAACACATCATGTTTTAATCAACTTTGGTCTTAAAATTCCATCGAGTCTTAACCTGTAGAACCATTTTGCTTTTAAACTTAACCTCGGTCAGAAATTTGATAAATTCTTAAATTCAACCTTAATTTGGAACCCTTTTTTTTAAGAACTGCAGGAAAATGATTTTCAAATCAAGATTGCATTGAAGAATTTTCCACAATTCTGCAGAATCTTCAATTTTAAGACAAATTGGTCTTATGAGGTTTGAGTATCTTTACAATGGTTAAAACCAGGTGAGATGTTGAGTCTTTTATCTCTACTTTTCTTACCTTTCCCATTCCCAATCACTTTTATCTGCCTCTCCTCCAAGTTTATTTCTTGGTTATCTACCCATCTTTCTTTTTAAGTTTTTCAGTAGTCTCAACACAAAAAGGACAATATTAGCACAAAGGGGAGGAGAGTTTTTTTTAAAAAAATGCTTTATTTAAAACTTTGCATTTGTTTTAAAGTGTGAGGGACAATATATATGTAATAAACATATTTTGATGTTTGAGTAGCTTTGTTTCTGCAAGGTTAATATTTTGTCCAGCTTCATAGTACAAGAGCATAACATGGGCAATAGTGTAAAAAGTAGTCCTGCTTGCAATATGAGGGTTAAATGGGGTAGATCGATAGCTCAGCACAGATAGTACTTCCAACAGTCTTCAAGAGAATTATTGGGTTCTTTGGAAACTGCAAATGACTGATGCTATCTGGCATCAGTAAATCTGCAGCAGAAAAAATATTACCCATCTGTTCCTTTTGTATAATATCTTCCAATTATTCTGAATGGCAACCTTTATGAATGAGGAAAAATGATATTTGTAGGCTGATTTCTTGTAACTAAAGACTTGTATATAAAATCAAGCAAAACTAAATGGAATTGTATTTGAACTGTAAATTTATGAATAAGAGAATGGGGGAGGTCTGTTTAATCAAGAGCAAAGAATAGAAAACCACTTATGAAATATTGCCAATACCATCAAAATCAATCAATCTTGGTTGTGCCATTAATCTTAGGAACCTATGGGTAGAAATTCCAGATATACTGTTTTAACATAACATTTCAGAGGGTCTAGAATTCGGCAGATACGTAAAATATAGTCTTCAATTTTGAAGCCAGTGTTCTGTAAGTTTCTTTACAAATTACAGAAAACTGGCTACAAAGTCAAAACTGAATTCAACAATTTGCCAAATTCTGAGGATTCTAAAATGCTATGTTAATTAAATAAATCTAGACACAGGTGGAATTTTATACCACAAAGGGTCACTTTTTGGGAGGGTATTTGCATCAGAATCAAATTTTTGAAAACATAGTCCTATGTCTGTTGTAAAAGTACAGAACAATCAAATGAAGTCCTCCAGCAGTTTCAGCCTGAACCATTTCTCATTTCTTAAAGAGAATCATTTCTTAAAGAATCATCACAACAGCACAGCAACGTGCACTGTTATGCATTGCAATCTCCTGCAAACAGTGAATATGATTTGTGGAGTCCTGTAGCTCAGTGGTTAGAGCACTCGCTTTGCAAGCGAGAGACCTGAGTTCAATTCCAGGCAGGGCGAAACCTTGGACAAGTTTCCTTACTCCACACGCCTAATAATAATCCCTCCAAAAAACAAAAACAATAATTAAATTGGTCATTTTCAATCTATGACTGTTTGTGGGACATTGCTGTGCGCAATTGGCTGCCGCGTTCGCCCACAAATATACAGTCAACTCACTTTACAGTATATTCTGTGAAGCGCTTTGGGACGTCCTCCCGACGTGAAAAGCGCTATATCAAATGCAAGGACTATCAAATGCAAGGACTATGATGCACATTGCTCTACATAGCTGGAGACTGCAATGCAAAACAATGCAGAAACCACACAAAAATAAAACACTCCGCATTGTGTCTAGGAGAAAGAACAGACAGCAGAAGATTTGATCCTATGTTTTGTAATTTTACACGCAAAGAACATTTTAGAAATAAAGTTATACATTTTGATATGAATTGCTTTGGTGTCTATCAGATACTTTTCAATAAAGGAGGTGCCCATTTCAAACTAAATATAGTGAATATTTGTTTATAATATATATTTATGTGAGAATATTCATGGTCTACATATCAATCAATTGATCCCTAAAGTATTTCCAGTAGCAGGCTGTTATTTTCATTTACTATTTTGGCCACTAGGTGGAACAATGTCTCATAATTGAAATATAAAATCAAGAACTATATATTTTTATATTTTATGTTTTCTTTCTCTCTGCGTGCTTAATTTGGTGAAGGCTAACTGCTCTGGGGAATTGAATATCTTTCATTTTTAAACCTAGTGATAGCACCAAGTGCTCTCATAAATGAGTGAGAAGCAATGGTTTTAAATACAACAACAACAAGATTACATTTGTATGGCGACTTTCACGTCGGGAGGACGTCCCAAGACGCTGGACAGAGTACAGCATTTCAGACCCGAGCTGGGGTTGAGGGGGGAAGGGAGGGGAGGGGAAGGGAGGGTGGCTGATGGCATGGTCGAAGAGGGTCTTGAGGGGGGACTTGAAGGAGGCTAAGGAGGGGGCGAGGCGGAGTGGCTGGGGAATGGAATTCCAGAGGTTGGGTTAGAGTGGCTGAAAGCTCTCCCGCCAATGGTGGGTCGGGTGGGTCGGGGGACGTGGAGCAGGCCGGAGTCAGCTGAGTGGAGGGAGTGGGCAGGTTGGTAGGGGTTAGGAGGTCACAGAGGTAGGGTTTGGCAAGGCCATGAAGGGCTTTGTATGTGAGGACCAGGATCTTGAATTGGATCCTCTGAAGGATAGGGAGCAGTGGAGTCGAGCGAGAGTGGGGGAGATGGGGTCACAGAGTTTGGCGCGGGAGAGGACACGGGCTGCAGAGTTCTGGATTATCTGCAGCCTGTGGAGGGAGGAGCTGGGAAGACCGACAAGCAGGGCATTTGCATAGTCGAGCCTGGAGGTGATGAAGGCATGAACAAGAGATCCAATAAATAGCGATAATAAAAGATTCCACTCAGTTATAATAATAATCCTGACATTTCATTTTGTGCCCTTCAGGTCAGGAGAATGTCTCAAAGCACCAGGAGTGTGCCTCACAGGATATATTGTAAAATATAATGACTGTGTATTTTGTAGGTAAGCAAGACAGCCAATTTGCGCACAGCAATGTGCCACAAGCAGCCATAAAGTAAATAACCAATTTTATTTGGTGGTTGTTGGCCAGGACATTGGGAATAACTGCCTTCTCTTTTCAAATAGTACCATTGGATCTTTAACTTTCACCTGAAAATGCAGACATTATCTTAATGTCCCATATGAAGGATGGCATTGGAGTGTCAGTCTGTGAGCTCAAGGTCCCAATGTGGAATTTGAACCCATAAGCCAGGCAGGCAGACAGGCTGGACATAGGACATGACTCATTGTTCACTACAGTGGCAGATTAGTGCTATTTATGGACTGTTTAGTCCTCTGAATCGTTTAACTGGATTACAACTGTCTGAATACACGTTGAGCCTTTAAAGTGCTCGAGAGATGGATTTAGGCTGGATTTGAACCCTTGACATAGCAAATTAACTAGTGTTGGCTGAATACTTGGACAAAACTGAAATCCAGGATCCGATTTATCCATCCATTACCTAAAATGCCTCTTAAAGCTAAATGTATTTTCCTAGATAGCTTCATAGCTAGATTCAATAGCTTGTCATTCACTCTAGCTACTCAGTCTGTGAGAGCGGATAGAAGGAACAAGATGGACAGAAGTCTTTTCAGCCTACAATTTTTCAGACTCCTCACATTTCACATTTGTCCAAGGGCCAAAGAATATAACAAATTATTCCACTGCACACATTCACCACAATTATTTCAAACAGATAATAAATAATGGCTTAATCCAAAGGCCAAATTGAATCAAAATTTGATGAAATAAGATAAATTTCGTAAATACTTCAGAGCTCATCTCCAATTCTAAAGCACACAATCTGCTGATTTTAGTTAAAAAGGTTGCTCACAAACTCACTTTTGGGACAAAAAACTTCCAGTCCAATCATATGACTGATGGGAAGAGGTAGGTTATGTATTATTTCAATGACTTAACCTGATGAAATCATTGATATTTTGCACACTTTGTTTTCATTCAAAATACAGTATGACTGCACTTGAGTCATTATAAGCAAGTCAGGTTAGATGCATTGTTTTGTCTCTTATTTTACAATATAACCCAATCAACCATTAAGTACAAGTACAGCAGAAAATTCAATATTATTTTGCAAAACAATTGTGTTACTGCATCCTTTTGTAAAATTCAATTCGATATACGGATTATATTCCTTGTTTTGGTATTGGAGGATGCTAATTCTAAACATGGTTAATTCTGAGTCGAGCATTAGCATTGTCAGCTATATGCATGTAGTATTTAATCAGCACAGCCTGTTACAAATGTGTACAGAAAGTATCTCACTTTACAGTACTTCCTATGACCAACAATAATTATTTCAGGTGATGTACTCTGTTCTATTAATTCGCTGTTTGGGGATAAATGTCTTAAAAGAGATATTCCCCTACATTTACACATTTCTATCATTTTTGATAATTTTGGTCCTCTGGTTTGGATTTTGGAACCTGAATAAATGTAGCCAATGCTGGTTACATGGTGCTAACTGTTCAAGATTCCTGTATTTTAACCTTCTAAAAACAACAACAACAACTTTTATATAGCGCCCTTCAAGCAGGATAGCATCCCAGAGCGCTTGACAGTGGTGGAGCACGACACCGAGCCGTAGGGAGGTGACTGTAGGCACGATCGAAAAGGAAGGTCTCCAGGAGCGACCTAAAGATGGGAAAGGAGGGGACAAGGATTTAGGGAGAATGTTCAGGGCATAGTGGCTGAAAGTGGAGTTACCGATGGTGAAACAGAAGGAACGAGAAACATCTTTATACACAAAATCTCAAAACAGGTCATATCCAACAGCATCAACTGTAGCTCCTGTCATTTCAGTGTTACTGTAAAAGATAGTCTAGGTCGATGCAATTGCCAACATTCCTCCACATATAATAGCCCTGTGGCTGTCTCAGATCTCCCTCAATGCCCCCCAGATGCACATATCAAAGCAAGTAACTCATCATTTTGCAATCTATGTGACAGCGGACAAACAAAAATCAGCCATCTGATTTGTTTTGTGCATCTTTGAAAGAATAAAGTTTTATTGTGCTATTTATTATTTTTAAATAACACTCTTTTGGCAACTATATTTTTTGTAACTTGTACATTTTAAGGTGCAAATGTTAACAAACACTTAGTGTTTTTTACTTTACAATTTTACCTTGTTCAATTTCTTTTCAAGGTTTCCAGTTTGTAATTATCCAGTTGGTAATGTTACCTAACACTTAGATAGCTATTTTCAATGTGGTTCAACTATTGGCTGGATTACTTGTTATCTATATTTTCCTGCACTGAACTAAATCCAGGTTCGCCCACAATGAGTAAAATGCAATTTAAACCACAATTTAAGGGTTACATCAGACTGAAATAAGATAAATTGGCATTTCCTGTATTATGTGCATTAAAGAAGGGCACCTTGAGGTATATGTGTATTAGGGATTCATCTGATGTCTTATCTTGCTTTGCTACTAATGATTTGTCAGATCTTTGCCATGTATTTTTTGCTGGACATGAATCTGCCAAGATGACTACAAACAAAAGGATTCACAAACATCATGCTAGAGTTGGATGGATTTGGATTTTAAAAGCCGTGTTTGGGTTTTTCCAATTTCCCTATTTTGATAAAATATTATATCATTGATTCTTAAAGCAACAGTACAACATATGACTTAAAAAGGAATTGCACTCCATTTCATTGTTTTTATAAGGCACCGAGCACAAGACAAGGCGTCTACAAACACTAAGGTGAAATTTGTGACATTTCATAATTCATTCCTTGAGATGATGAATACAGCAAAATGTCATCCCTGTTAGATTAAAGGCGCAGAAATGCATTGGTTCAATGTGGATTGGCATAGGCAGAAACAATCCAAAATGTGTCACTGCACGGATCCACTGGACATTTGGCACATGAAGCCCATCACACATAAAAATAGTCTCGGAACACATTGCTTCCAGTGAGAAAGCGATTCTTCTTTATTTCCACTAGATGGTGGTGATGTCTAAACTGAACTCCTTGTAACCTATTCGGAATTGAAACGCTGCCAAGGCTCGGAAGACAATGACACAACATCAGCATGGCTAAACAACAGTCTTCTGAACAGATAGCAGATTTTATCTGATCTGCATTCAATCAGCAGAGACAAAGGCAGCATGCTTAAAAGAAAGCTGCACTTCTCTATTCATCCATGGGGGTTAGTTGAAGTGTGTTGTTACAGGGAACAAGGGTGGGGAATGAAAGCAGGTCATCATTGAAACTCAAATGAGCTGCTCTAATCCTATTTCAGGATATTGAGCTTCATGCTGGGGAACAAATGAGAAATAATATTGGGGTTTTTAATATGCAGCTATTTTTATTTCTAACAGGAAATAGAATTAATAAGAAATCTGAGTGGGTACTCCTCCCTGTAGCTGAAGGTACCTTCTCCCTACATCACCAACACCCTCCCCATCTGCCATCCATCCAGTTCAGGCTCCCCCTCAAATCAAATGTTGCTCATGAAAGGTGCTATATAATTGTAATTTTGCACTACAATAATCCCAGCATTTACAGTAAAGCATAGTGACTATGTATTTGTAGGTGAATATGGCAGCCAAATTTGCACACAACAATGTCTCATAAATAACCGCGAAATAAATGACCAGTTTTATATGTAGGATTGTTGTCCAGCACACTGGGAGAAACTCCCTTTTTTTTCAAATAGCGTCACAGGATCTTTAGCTCCCACCTGAACAGGTAGATGGGACCTTGGTTGAACACCTCATCTGAATAACAGCACCTCTGACAATGCAGCACACCACTAGCACTGGATTAGGGTGTCGGTCTAGACAAGGAGTTCAAAATTCCAACGTGGAGTTCGATTGTTGTTCTAACGCTCTGTTCCAAAAGTAGATCGAATTGGAGCAGAGTTTCTGCTATTCAACTTGATATGTTTCTGGTTTCCTTCTTAATTAATTCCATTTGAAATCGATATCCACTGGTCCCCGATGGCAGAATAAGTAATAGCATTGACATTAAAGGTGTCATCAAGTCACTACATATAACATCCAAGCAGTCCCCTGATCCTCACCAAACTGAGTGGCGTCAAGCTGTGTGAGGTCTGAGGGTCAGATATACAGAGCTGAAACTCTTCACTTTTACAGCTATCCCAGTAAAAAGCAGTAAGTCACCACACTCTGCTGCAAATCTCTGTTTGTGCTTCCAGCAGCCACTCTGGACTGACACAAAGCAAATGTTTGCAGTTATCATTTGGCCGTGTATTAAAATAAATCAATAAAACAGTAAGATGCCCGGCCTTTAGCATGCCGCAGTGGGTTTATGTATGATTTCTAGAATGGCTCTTCTGGAGAATGTTTGTTCTCTCCAACAGCGCTTGCGGAGGAGCTGGGCAATAATGAGGTGCAGACTGACCACATACCTGCTGATGTCTTGGTAGAAAATTCCATTTGCAACATGCTGTGCAGATAGTTAGTGATCAGTACAGTCAGACTGTACCGTCTAATGTCCTGTAGACCTTAGAGGAAAGCTTCCTAAATACTAAAATAACAGTGTATCACAGAAGTGAAATGGAGAAGATCGTTTCCCCATCGGCTCATACAGAAGGCATAAGAATTTGATTTATTCTTTTGGTTTCAGCATCAGAGAGCATTAAAGATTAGGTGTTGACAAAACTGAAACCTGATTCCCATTGATGAAGTATCCCCAGAATCCAAAAGAATAGAACTAAGAATGGAATGGGAAGGGCCTTTTGTCCTGTCTAGCCAATTCCCTACACAAACTATGTGCAATGTACCTAGTCACTCTACCCTACTGGTCCGTTTTCCTAAAGTAGCATTCTGCCCAAATAATCCTTGATTTCTCCCGAAAACTCATCCATCTTCACATTTCCAATACTCAACTGGTCTACTTCACAACAAAATGCCATTGTATTTATACATGAACAGTTCAGTCTATGGCAAATTCTAAATATTTATCCAGCTCCTTTTTGAAGCACTTAATGAACTTCAATTGAATTTGACAATAATTTCTCCCAAATATCTTCTAGTCTTTTCTCATTTTTCATTCCATGTAATGTGCATTCTTGAATTATAAGATCAAAGTTCAAGTTAAGCAGTGCGATAACAGATCCTTTGGTCCAAAATCTTAATTTCTCAGCATTTAAACACCTGCATTACTTTATTCCCTAATTTTTTTTTCTTTTCTGAATTTTTTTCACAATTTCTTAAGAAGCAAAACCTTTCAATTCTTCAAAACTATTTTTTTACAATTAAGACTTCAAACTCCTGCACTATAAGCAAACAATGTTTTTCTAGAAGTCACATGATTGGAAGCAGTCAGGCCACAAGAGTCTTTTATTATCAGTAGGGGGAGAGCAACTTGCCTTGTGTGGCCCATTAAAAAGTTCTGTATTGTTTTCTCATCTTGTTCTTTCCAAAGAATATCTCAAATCACTTGTGCAAAATGAATAAGTTGGTAATTCAAGCGAATAGTCTGTATTTGGCCATAGGAACTTCTTAATCGTTGTTATTTTTCCAAACCCTTGTATGGTTTTTTCATTTCCCCTATGCTATCCATGGAGAATAAAATATGCGCTTCTGTTTTTCTATTTGCAACTCCTGCTTAAGTTTGCTGCTTGTGCACTATATGCTCAGCTTTAATAGCTTGCCTTTATTTAAGTCTCTCTCCCACTTTGGTGTTCTCACTTTTCAATGCATGGGGTCTAAGTGGTATGACTTCTTCACAGGATTGCTTAATAAAAATTCTGTTAGAATTTCTGCAACAGTTCTACACTGGAGGTAGATTGCATCATAGCAAAGTTACTGTGGGCTGGGAGAGGTACTATTGCTTATCAGAGGGAGCCTCCATATAGGATTCCCGTTAAGAAAACCACAAATTAGACCCCATGCTTGCTTTATTTTTCTTTCTACGTGTTTTTCAGATAAATAACTAGTTTTAAGAAATCTCTACTCCTGCAGAATTAGATAACACTTCATACAGTTCAAACATACTTTGAAGGAATTGTGCTCCCCACAAATATGCATCTATATCTTTGATAATCTTAAAAGTGAACCTCAAAATATTTACTGTTCATAGAAAAATGCTTTATCCGTAGCAGACACATGTGCCCTGGGAGGGTGATTGGCGTTTAAATTGAGGAGTTTCATTTGAAAGTAGTTCAAGCTGACAATATAAATGTAAAGCAAGTCTACATTAAATACAATAGTGAAGCTGATAAAATGTAGCTGTTCAGCTTACAGTGATATTGCTACCGACATGGCTGAATGCAGTGTTGTGTGGTAGAGGAGGCAGCATAATAATAATAATCCTTGCATTTGATAAAGTGCCATATCACGTCTTCGAGACATCGCAAAGTGCTTCACAGAATATACTGTAAAGTGAATTGTCTATGTTTTGTAGGCAAAACACGGCAGCCAATTGCGCACAGCCGGCCCCACAAACAGTCGTTGATTAAGTAACCAAATTTTTTTAAAAGGAATTATTACCCCGAGATAAGTGATTCACCAATCGACTAACAACCGGGCTCCTACTTACTGCTAGGTAAACAGAGACATGTGGGGTAAGGAAACCTGCCCAATGTTTCGCCCTGCTGGAAATTGAACCGAGGTCCTCTCGCTTGTGCAGCGAGTACTCTAACCACTAAGCTGCAATAACAGAGCATCATAGCATCAATGTCTCTGGATGCTTAGAAATCCACCTGGAAAAGTAATATTCTCAGTGGAGGTGCTGCCGCTGGAGGCCTACAAGCTACTTTTATGCTGTTCATGAGGGGGCTGAACATTTTGCATTGTGGTCCACGCCAGTCATGCTGGGTTTTTCTCGGCTGGGTGATAGGAACTACGAGGAAGTTCCAGCAGCCAGAACTGACAGTTTCTCCTGAGGGTTTACTGATACATAACTGTATGTGTGTAAGACAGATAGGTTGCATTTTGTAGCATCTCATCATGTTGAAACACCTCAATGCACTTCACAGTAATTACTGTCAACAACAACAATTTTAAATTAATATAGCGCCTTTCATGTTAAGAGGATGTCTCAAAGCACTTCACAGAGCCAATAGAACCAAAATGTCGGGTCTAATGGAGTGACTGTTTTGGCAGGCAAACATGGAAGCCTTGTGTACCAGCAAGGTCCCAAAAACAGGTGAATGACTGAATAATGTGAGGGTTTGCTGACCAGGACACTAGGAGAAATTCCCTTCTTTTTTCAAGAAGCGCCACTGGATCTTTAAGAATCCCCTGAAACAGGCAGACATCAGGGGACCTTGGTTTAACTTCTCATCTCATCTCAAAGGCAGCAACTCCAACACATGCATGTTCATCCAGAGTGTCAGCCTAGAATATGAGCTTCAACTCCCAATGTGATGCTTGAATCTACAACATTCTGACCTCAAGGCATGAGGACTATCAGTTAAGCCAAACTAAAATACTGACCAGATAGTCCCACTGTTGCAAAAGCAGCCCAGGATGTTTCAGTACTGCTTAACCGGTTCTGTAGAACAAACACAGCATTACATAAGCCTGACTGTTATTCATTCATACTGTGCATGACAGAAGCTTGCTGTAGTGGATGCAGAATATTTCACATTAAACAGATGGCATTTGCTTTTTATTCTAAGTTGTGAAAAAGTCGGAACAAGAAGCAGATCTCTTTGAAACTAATTTTAAAAGTCATCTCAGTGCCCAAGCTAATAAGAAATGCAGAATTCTAAAAAATGCCCAAATCTTACTCTTTAAGAAATTCATATGGCTACACCATGAGGCCAAAACAGTTGCCGAAACCAGCATTGTGAAGCATTCCTTCCCATTCCATCCTCAGTTCCCCCAGCTCGGGCTCCCAGTCAACTATGTGAAGTGCTTTGAAACATCCTCCCAACATGAAAGGCTAGATATAAATATCAATCCTGCAATTGGAAATTCATGCCTCAAGTCTCCTAAAGACCCTTAAAGGGTTCTTGTGTTTGACAAATTCCTGTTATTTGAAACATAGAAATATAGGAATTTATTGGGATGAAAGAGACCATTCAGGCCTTCAAGTTCACCCTGGCTCACAGAGCAAGGCAATCAATTGATCCCACCATCCTGCTTTATTCCCCATGCTCCTTCAAGCTCCTCTTCTTATAAAGGAAGAGACAAGCCCTGAGAGTTATATCTTATAATAATAATAATCCTTGCATTTGATATAGCGCTTTTCACGTCTTCTGGATGTCTCAAAGCGCTTCACAGAATATACTGTAAAATGAATTGACTGTATATTTTGTGAGCAAAACCCGGCAGCCAATTGCGCACAGCAGCTTTCCACAAACAGAAGTGGATTGAAGTGACCAATTTATTATCGTTTTTTTTTCCTGAGGGATTATTATCGGGTGTGTGGAGTAACTTGCCCAAGATTTCGCCCTGCTGGGAATTGAACCCAGGTGTTTCGCTTGCCAGACGAGTGCTCTAGCCATTGAGCTACAGGACATAGATTATGTGCACTTTATCATGCAACAATGCCTTTTGACATGGAAGCAATGTGCACCAGCAAGGTCAGTCCCGCAAACAGGTGAATAACTGATAATCTGAAGGTTTGCTGTCCAGGACACAAGGGGAAACTCCGTTTTCTTTTCGAGAAGCACCACTGGATCTTTAAGGCTTCCTGAAACAGGGGCCTTTGACACAGTTTCTCACACCTCTGGGCTGGAATTCCAGTTGGTGGCACATGTAGGGTATTTATGATGCGTGTTTACAATGAGGAAATCCTATTCACGGGCAACATCACTAGACACCACGGGTGTGCAACTCTGACTGGAATTTTAGTCACAGGTTGCGTTTTTAAATACAAAAAAAATGAATTTAAATAAACATATGCTACCAGTTCAGCGATGGCACATGCCTTTTGACAGCAAATCATTGACACTGCATTTATCTTTGGCGTTTTCCATGGTCCTCTGTTAAATGGACAAATAAATAATCCTTACATTTGATATAGTGTCTTATCACGTTGTTCAGACTTTTAAAAGTGCTTCCCAGGATATTCTATAAAGTGTAGTATTTTGCAGGCAAAAATGGGCCTCAAGAAATGAAAAAAAAGCCACAACTTAATAATAATAATCCTTGTGCATGATATAGCACCTTATCAGGTCGCTCAGCCATCTCAGAGCGCTTTACAGATTCTATTGTAAAGTGGATTGACAGTGTATTTTGGTTATAATGCCTTTCGTGTTGGGAGGATGTCTCGAAACGCTTTCACAGGATATATTGTAGTGGAATAATTGTGCTTTGTTGGCAAATTAGGCAAATTTACATATATCATTGTCTCACAAACAGTCATATTTAGCCTCTCATGATTTTTAAAACTGGCTGAATTGCACAACATAGTTTTGTATCAAAGACATATAGCATGAGTGCACACTCAATCACATTGCCCAGATTTGGGAGGTTCTGACTTACGGCTGAACCACCAGGGGAAGATGCCATGTAGAGATCAGGCCTCTGTCCTCATAGGGAGGGAGGGGCAATAACTAGGCAACCCACGATTCTCTATATTTACTTCATCAGTCAGCTGAAGAGCAGTACCAGACAGGCCCTGGGGCTAGGATTCTTGGCTATCTTACAGTCAATGAACTGTGCATTGTTTATTGAGATATAAGGGAAGAGGATAAGAGGAAAATATAATACAGAGAGTAAGTAATTCTATATGTTTAAAGAATCCTTTCTGAAATAGTGCACTGCAAGACAAATAGTTTCCAAGGTATGGTGATGTAGCAATCTGATAACTTTTTGGAACTCAAAATGCAATCCAATCCAATTTACATTTATATGGTGCCTTTCACGTTGGGAGGACGTCTCAAAGCTACTGGATGGGCACCCGAGCAGGGGGGATGGGGAGGGGAAAAGAAGGAGAGGGGAAACTGAAGACAAAGCAGCTCAGAGTCTATCTGAGAAAATGGAAACAAATCGACAAAGAAAACTGGCTGTGAGAAATAGAACAGGAATGTAACAATCCTCTGCCTGAAAGTTGTGTGCAATTATTTTGTTTTTTTTATCAGATTTGCGGCTGCCAAAATAAATCCAGCAAGTTCATATTTTGCAAAAATGTTCTACCAAATAAGGGCTGAAAACATGTCTCCAATTTAGTATGTTTTAAACTGGGCAACATTAAGGCAAAAACAATAAGACCAAGAACACAAGATCATAGAGAAAAGGGCAAAAAGACTCCTTCATCTTGTAAAACATAATCTGCTAAACATGAACATTTTTAGTTGAAGACTTTCCAACTATGAAAAGTATGATATTAAAAATGTAAGTTTATTTCAATTAAGAGTGACCCGGGTTAAAATATAATTACCAATAGTATTACAAGTAATGAGAGATGGCCAATATTTATACAAATAAGTGGTTTTAAACAATGAGCAACGAGAGGTATGTTTTAAATGGCGCAATCTGTTTGAAGCTTGAATTAGGAACATTGTTGAATTTACAGTCAATGCAGTGATGCTGCAACAATGTAATGTATCATGAAGTAAGAGAGTGCAGTTTGTCCCCCACCTCAATCCCTACATTTAGATCGTTTGTTTAAAATTTAAGATTGTGTAGAATATCTAATTGTTTCCATTTCCTCTGGGCTTTAAAATTAAGGCTGAATGTCAAACGATCTGACTGGGCCATTGACCATCTCCAGCCTAGAGCCCTTATCTGCCACTCAACTTGTCTCCCACTCCATGTATGTAAATTACTTTGAGAAGTCCTCTTCAGTCAAAGTTGCTATAGAACTGTGAATCGTTGGTGATTTTGTTGTAAGAACTTTCTAAAATACTGCATTGCCTTAGATTTTAATCCAACGATCTTTCAGGTATGGCTGTGAGTAATAAAAAATAATCTTTGCATTTGAAATAGCGACTTTCACATGGGGAGGACAATTCAAAGAGCATCACATGATTTATTGTAAAGTGTAGTGACTGTGTTTTATGCAGATGAAATAAACTAATTGTCACTCTTTGCTGTCAAAGCCTTGTATGTCACCACCATGATTTTCATGCAGTCAAATATGAGAGGAACTAAAAGTATCATTGTGCATGGTTTAAACACAAAAGTGCACAGTACTTCCCCGGCTGCGACAAATAGCAATTTTACTGAGATATTACTGTCTGCTGATAATATGGAATTGCTGTTGCCACTTTTACTGAGCAGATTAAAATGTGCAGCATCAGGTTCCAGCCAGAAGCTATCATTCAATCTGCACCCACCCAGCCAGGCAGAATGAAAATGAACAGCTAAATTCCATTATTTTAGGAATGATATGCAACAGAAAATCTGAGAAACATTTCAATACCGATTTTTAAAGAGATATGAATAAATCATCTCACTTTCCACAAACAAGAGGATTGTCATCGGGACATGGCAAGATATTAAATTGAGGAGAGGAACCTTGTGGCTGAGCAATGAATTACTGAAAACATTGTGTGAACGTCAGAGACTCTAGATTATCAGACTCCATCAAAAGGAAAATATAACTCCTTGATAATTCAAAACTGTTCTTGGACTGAGGAAGGATTAGAATATGGAGAGCATTCATAGAGTCTGGTCTGCACTGAGTACACAATCTCTTTAATAAAAGTGACTTTGGAGTTCTTACAGCTGTTTATCCAAAGAGACTTTGTCTGGATTAAGTGGTTTAGTGACTTTAGTTTTAAGATTACTTGAAATCTTCACTAAGGTTTGAGGGACAGGAAATAAAAAGAGATCCAAAACAAAGAACATTTGGGAAGGTTTGACAATGTCGAACGCAGAGGAAAAATCAAGGGAAGGATTGTTCTGGAGCTAATAGCATGGATTAGAACGTGTTTTTGAGCATTTTTCACCTTAATAATTAATTTTAGTTCAGCATACGTTTAAACAAACTTTAAATATCTTTTAGCCAAACCCCTAATGGGTAGGGTAGTCCTGGCTGAACAAGCAGGGGGAAGCTTGCCAGCCTGTGCTTTCAATAGTAAGCTACGTGGTCTTAACTGGTTAAACTCCAGCAGTACCGAAACACACACATTCTGGGTCCCCAAGCCTTGACTCCTGTCAATCTGCGCCTTATATTCTCCAGGATTAGGTGATCCAGGGAGAGAATCGCATTCCATTACAGACATGGCAATTTTATGTGTAGGTGCCATACATGGAACTCTCAGTATGGTTACAAACCACAATTGGAATAAGGAGTGTGCAGATGAAATGGACCAAAGAACAGAAAAGCTACAAATTTGTTCAATACTTTGGAATACATTTGTTTTGTCTGAAAAGCTGAATTGAGCACATCATTTAATGGGCGTGGCAGATTAGGATCAAATCCAAAAGTCATGTGTTTGATGTAGAAATCTCTAGAGGTAGAATTGCCTGTGTGAATCGAACTCTTCTGAGAACTGATGTTGCAGATCATATGACAACGTTAGTCCATGGCATTACGTTATTGTCTGACCTAGTTATGCATTGGGATCAATAGTACAAGTCTGGTTTGGATCAAGCCTAAGCACAGAACCCAACTCGGATTGCCCTCACATTCCTATTTCAAGTACCATCAATAAAGGTATGACCAAAATGTACATTAAAATATACATTTTGCAGCAACATGTGTGAGAACTGGCTCAGAATAGAAACAATATATTTCTGTTAACAATTATCATTAGGAATGTTAATACGAAAATGGCAATGCTACACTGCTATTATGAGGTTTCATTATGTAGGCTACAGGTCAACTACTAAAATGTGTTAAGAAGTCCATTGCTTTGCTAAAAGAAACCCAGAATAAGGAACAAATGATTCACATCTAGTATAATAGCTCACATTGTTCATGTAATAGTAATGCTTCACTCTTTAGTTGATCATTGACCGACTGATTATAAATCAAACAAATCTATTCTTAACTTTGATCTGAATTTTAAAGTTTATGTTGGAGTCAAGTCAAACACTCTTGTTAAATACAAAGGTATGCACCTGTAAATTAAGCACTGAGTATTTTGAAATGTTGTGTTCCGTAATAAGATTAAAATGACACTTGTTTATTATAAAGGAGATCAGCTTTTCCTTCCTTTGCCAATTCCTACTCTAATTTACAATCATGTTCAAAGGCCTTTGTCACAAAAGGTTTAATGTTGAATCTCTCTACTGCTAAATTATAGTTATATAGTTACATAATAGAACATTTTAAATATTAAAGATACACTATCTGTTTGGAAGAGCTTACAATTTTGGATCTGTGAAAAAAATGGTTCACACAAATGAATTTAAAATGAAAGCAGCTGTAAAATCAAAACCATTTCTTTGCTTCCTAAATATTTTCTCGAAGCCTTTATCTCTGTTTTCCAGCTGTCTATCCATAATGTGTTTTGGGTGAAGAAGAAACACAAAGATAGAGGGTTAAAGATCATTACTGGGATCATTTAAAAATGATCCTGAAGGAATATTTAGTTATTTTTGACTTAACTAATGAATGGAAACTGAATTGCACAGTGTTACAAAACTGTGATCTTAATTAGAAACTGTAATGCGTCTTAAGCCTCTTAAACAAACCCTTCAAATGCTAATATTCTACCTGCTACAAGTCCTGATTGATGTCCAGTAACACCCCCACCACCCCACCCCACCCCATCCCCTGTTGGTTTTGTCCCAGTTTCTGTTCGAAGTATTGTTTGGCTTGAGGTTCTATTCACATTTTCTTTCCTGCACTTTCACGGGCCATAGTATTTTAAAAAAAGAAAATATTGATTTTAGTTTGATTTTGTAATATAATAATAATCTTTGCAATTAGATGCAGTGCCTTACTAAGCTGTTGAGATATATCAAAGTACTTCACAGGAGTCAGAAAATAGTGACCGCGTATTTGTTGGCGGACATGGCAGCCAATGTTGCATAGCTGCAATGTCCCACAAATAATAATAATAATTCTTGTCTTTGATATAGCACCTTATCACGTCTTTGAGACATCTCAAAGCGCTTCACAGAACACACGATAAAGTGAATTGACTATATATTTTGAGGACGAAACGCAGCAAACTGTGCACAGAGCCATGAAATGAACGACCAATTTGTATTTTATTTGGGGGATTGTTGGCCAGTAGAAACTCACTTCTCTTTTCAAATGCAGCCACAATCCTTTAATTTCCACCTGAATGTGCAGACTGGACTTCGGTTTAGCATCCCATCCGAAGGAAGAATGGAACTTCTAATAATGTAGCACACCTCCAACACTGCATTGGAGCATCAGCCTAGACTGTGAGTTCAGTCTCAATGTGGGGTTTGAACCCACAACCTTCAGATTCTGAGGCGAGAGTGCTACCAACTGACCCAGAATGACATCTGTATTTACTTGATTAAGTTTTAATATATAATTATTCCTCAACACCTTCATTTTTAGTCCACTTCAGTGCATAAAGGTGACTAGTTTTGGTTGAATCTAAAGCAATAACTGACCTCAATTTGGCAAGGAGAAGGAAAAAAAATTGAATTCTAGAGCAATGTGTTTTTTTTTGCAAAACTTCTGTCTTGTTCTCAGTGCATAAACACTTCAGGCTGCTCCTTTCTCAAGCCGTATATTTCTACTTTCAAAACACCAGCATGTGTGTCAGCCACATGTTGCAATATGTATCTGTCAATGTTTGTGTTATAAATGTTCCCATTAATCAGGTTTCAGTCTGTTCACCAGCTTAACCTCTTGAGTAAAGAATAGTCTTTGAAGCTTTCAAGTACACACACATTTTCCGCAATAAACATTTTATTTTATAAAAAAAACTTTTATTTTCAAAAATGTTTTAATGGTGACTATAAGAAGGATACAATTACAGAGGAGTTCAAGTAGTTGAATGCTAAACCTCCGATCTGTATCAGTTTCTAAATGCCGAGCCCTGAAATGAATGGGTTATGAATTTCGCTGTGTGTGAATGGTGTATTTTGTGCATTGAACCCAAAATCACCACACTTTACAATAAAATACAATGAGACAAGGCGTTATACTAAATGCAAGGATTATTATAGGATTATTATGGTTTAACAAAGCATGCATGTCACAAGTATTGTGGGAGGTTTAACAGATTGAGTAGAAGACAATAACAACAACTTGTACTCGTATAGCACCCTTATCGCGGGATAGAGTCCCGGATTACTTCACAGTTGCGGAATCTGACAACAAGCCAAGAGGAGAGGAGGTGGGGTGGTGACTGTAAGCACAATCAGAAAGGAAGGTCTTTAGGTGGGATTTGAAGGTGGGGAGGGAAGGGACTGAGGATGGGAGAAAACATTAGAGAAAGGTAAAAGCTCACTTTCTGTAAGTTGTGGAAAGTTATTGACTGGGTACTGCGGAGATATCTGCAGCCAAATCAAACCAATCTCTCTATTTCTTGAAGTTTTTCACTGAGCAAACAGCAAATATTTGGAGAAGATAGTTGATTTAACAAATGACATGAATCTCATTTAATACAAGGAAGGATCACTCTTTGAAAGAGAAACATTGTGATTCTTTTTTGGAAAAGCACTGATTTTACTAGTCTCTCCAGGGACAGAACTAGTTGTAATGACAAAGAATCAGGGAATGAATCAATAAGTTTAAAATACCTATAGTACAGTTTTCAATCAGTGTAAGACAACTGAACTTTTAAATTACAGCAATTCAATAGTGTTATGTTGCAAGCAATGATTTCACACATTATACATTTTCTTTAGAGATAGATGTTTCTGATTAGAAGTATTTGCTATAGGTCCAGAGTTTAATTTTCTTCTTTAAAGAAATGAGAATGTAATCCCCTGACTTTTTTTCTTAGACCAAAAAATGCCTGTGGGGACAGAGTGACTGAATGGGTTAGTGGGTCTCTTCACCTCTGAACTTCAGTTTGAATCTAGCAGCAACATCAGACACATCAACAAGGGCATGAGAGATATCATATCTATGGCGTGAGAAAGTTGCATACAGAAAATTTGGGTGGAGGAGGATCAGAGGCATGAGGCAGACAATATGAATGCCATTGTGCTATTTTCCTCAACACATTAACGCCAAGGGTTCAAAGGCTATGTCCAATTACTGTGCCACTTAAGAGTTTGTATACTGAGACACGATTGTAAGGTATTCAGGAAAATGAGACTTAATGTGCCTTACTTTACTCAATATATCATATTATGTGTCATAATTGTGCTAAATGCTCATGTTCATATTTAGACGTCTTTCTTTTCAAAGTAAGTTATGGGTCATTTGGAAACACGTTTAGTACACTATTTCTGTTGATCTCCATTATACACACATGGATTGGCACATGGATAAAGTACATGAATACACAGCAGAGTACATTTTATTTCGGTCTAGTTTATTTTTATTGGGAGTTTATTTGGACGCTCTCTTTAGAGTGAGTGTGAAGCACGCAAGATTATGTCATTTTTGGAAAGGGCCTTTGCAAGCTTCAAAGGAAAGAGGCACTCCGCAGAAGAAACTCTGTTCACTTCCAGTACTAGGGCTAACCTCAACCCTTGTAGCTGAGTGGACAAACCTGAATTGAGGATCTAACATTTCTCAAATAAAAGTCCAGACGACTGATGGAATAACTCCAAAAGGTTGTTACAGATTTATTGTGGCAGTGAATCCTTTTTCAAGCACACTGTACACATCTCCATGGATCAGTGTGCAGTGACAACACAGTATTACTCATACAGTATTTTGATTTTGTTTGCTTCATATGCTTGTGTGGCTGCCTGTGCAAAAATTATGGTGATTATCTTAACATTTATTCACTATATGTAAGGCTTGACATCCAGTGCAAAGTTATGGGTTATTTAGAAACACTTTCAGCAAACTATTTCTGTTGATCTCCATTATACACACATTTTATTGGCAGATGGATAAAGTACGTGAATACACAGCAGAGTACATTTTATTTGGGTCCAGAGCACATTATTTTTATTGGGAGTTTGTGGGGCCTCTCGGGCCGTGTCATGTTATCTTCAAGTCCATGTGGGGTACAAGTGATCGTGTTGATGTAAATGATAGCTAACCACTGGGAAATCTTCAGTCATAAATCATTTTCTTGTAGTTGGAAGATTTCAAATATCAACCCAACCTTTTGATTGTTTGCATGTCCAGGGAAGTAGCAATCTCCATGAACTGGTTGCTTTGGATGTTTTCAGCGCTGTGGTCCTGAACAAACATATTGCTGCAATATTGTTCCTCATCTGGCAAAGGAGCCCTCCCTTCCCACTTTCAGGTCTCTGCTGAAGACCTTTGTTTTTGACCGTCAGCTTCTTCCCCCTCCCCCTAGTTCGGTCCCGGGATCCGTTATTGTAAAGCGCTCTGAGACGCCATCCGGCATGGAAGGCGCTATATAAATCCAAGTTGTTGTTGTTGATGTTGCATTACCCTATTATTATTTCTATCAATCTGCAAGGAATATTTAGAATTTTCTTATGAACAATAAAATGAATTATAATTCTATAAGCCATGTCATTTGTAAGGATTTTTTCCTTTTTTTTCTGTTCAATTTCTCTTTTGCATTCTTTCTCTGGCGTTTATATTCTTAACTTTAGATTTTATTACTTTTCTATAGATAGTCTATGTTTTGACATGCTGTGTCAGCTGCTTAGTGTTGGATATGTTCCTTATTCACTTAAGCCTTAAAAAGATCAACTTGGCTTTTTCTTTCTTTGGAAATAGATTTACACCAGCTTTTGAAGTGTTGAGATTTAATAATATTAATTATCCTTACATTTTGGTATAGAGTCTTTCACGTCGGGAGGACACAGCTGTGAACAGCTGTGAATTCATGCAGTAAGGCTAAACAATTTATCAATGCAAAATCTCAAGCTTCTTCCTTTTTATGGATTTCTATATTTTTACCAATGTTCTTGAACAGAGGAATTTCAGGCCCAAATTACTACTCACACAACAATCCTTCAAAAATTGAGACACAAATAGATTTAGAGCCTACTGCTAATTGCACTCTGCAACTTTAAGAGATATCATGTGAATACAATACATCACCGCTAGCAATGCACAATGTTTCCAAATTAGAATGATCTGTTAGTAATTGCATTTACAACTGTTCACAATGCTTGGATGCTGCAATGAAATCCATAGCAAGACAACAACAAAAACAAGATTAAATTTGCATAGCGCCTTTCATGTCGAGAGGATGTCCCAAGACAACTGATCCATTATAACAAATAATCCTAAGTGAATACCATGTGACTGTTGGAGATGCTGCAGTTGATATGTGACATGTAACGGAACAACTTATTCAGAATTTACCAGTATGCTTGGGTTTCCGCTTACTTCCTGCTACGTAGTAGTTTCCCACGGCCTTGGATCTAAAGCTGCTTCTGCTGATGCTGTTGACAATATGCTCTGCAGTGTGCCCTGCAACTCACAGGTGGTTCAGGCTCCTCTACGGAAAAGTGAAGCTGTACATTAAAATGTAATGCCTGACACAAACCTCATAATCATATCAGCAGAGAAGGAAACAAACTGGTTTATTGACAGGACATAATGTAATGCACATGTGACATGACCTGTGTGTTGTTAGAATTTGACTTTGTGTTCATATTCTCTAACATTTGATGTTATACAAATTGAACTGGATATTGCTACCTTCAGTGCTGATCCCTCCCATGTTAGAATCTGCAATAACCTTTAAGGTTAATTTATAACATCTTTGGCTCTTTAATTGTTTGCATTCACCTGCAATCACCCTTCTGGCTTGGCATTTAAATGTCTTCACAATTATCAAATTTTGGGGGACTTTTGATCAATTCTCTGAACAATCTCCTTCCAGATTTCCTTCCTTTATTTTGGGGTTGGGTGAATTGATTTGTGTGTTTCCATAGCACAATTTGCACTTCCACCAGTTTAATCTCCTGCTTGGTGAATCTTTTGCAGGCTTTAGCCAGACATGAGAGAGCCCTGCTAGCGGTATTGCTGTATTTGCTTATAATAATCAAGGGTGTCAGTTGCTGCATCTTGAGTTGCTTAGATCACTGTTTTTCCACTGACTGGATAACTTAAGTTGAAGTTGGCTGCAAGTTAAAACTTATCGGAACTTTAAATGGGGCATGAACGGTTTAGCAGTAGTTCAGCACAGTTGCTGCTGAAAACCTGTGCAATGTGCCATTGTGTCTGACAGTCCACGTAGAGCGCCATATATTCTAAAGCCTGGTGAAAATAGCATCTGCACAAACTTGTCCAAGTATAATAAATTTGGGCTTATGAGACAGCAAATATCTGAATTTGAAGTGAACCAAAGACCTGAATGCATTTTATCCCATTGTATTACCAAGTAGGTATCTAGGGCTGCATGTCCAATACAGGAGTCAGTTTCCAAAAGGTCTGCACTATGATGTGAACAAATAGATTAATTCAAATCCTAAACCTTTATTTTGTTAGAATATCCAAATTATAGCCTGATCCTTAATAAGGATTGAAAGAAAAGCAAACTGTGCTTTTCCGGTACCTATTCCACCTCTCACACAATTACAGTACCTCTTGCAGAAGAAATTACCATTCCTATCAGATATGCTGGATTACGTTTGTTCAAAACTTCCACATGTTATTCCTTGAACAAAAGGCTTTCATTGCCTGCATTAAAATAATAATAATAATAATCTTTGCATTGCATATAGCACCTTTCATATCAAAAGGGCGTCTCAAAGAGCTTCTCAGAATATACAGTGAAGTTTAGTGACTGGCAGCTAATTTCCACACAGCAAAGTCCCACAAAACATTGATGTTGAATAAAAAAATCAGATCATGAAATGAAAGGCAAAATACAACGATTTGGGAAAATAAATGGCAAATAAATTTAAACATCAGAACAACAACAGCAAAATTACATCTGTACAGCGCCTTTCATGTCAGCAGGACCTCCCAAGATATTGTATCCAAGGTATTTGATCCCTGGATTGTAACAAGGGATAATCGGAGGGTGGTCTGGAGATAATGCCAATCATAGTAATCTGTTTGCAATCAATGTTTGACCATGGAGGTGCAAATGGCCAGCAACAGCATTTCTCCATGAAGTTGCAGTCTCCTGTTACCAATTTTATGTCTCATTTCAGATATATCATCTAGAACCATATCCAGGTTGGCTCAAGTACCTTGGTAATACAAGCAGCCCAGAGGCCATAAATCCCATTACCCACTTCCATCCTGTTACATTTTGTATTATTATTGTTTAATTGGTTTAGGTATATGACTCCACTCAGCTTTCCGCTGTGAACTTTTAGCAGGCAATATGATGGACTAAATGTGCTGAGTGATTTTTTTTATTCAGATAATCTATCACTGGGGAAGATTGATATAAACAATGGGACTAAAGCACAATTCCGTAAGGGAGAGGGGGTTATGACCAATCCAATTGTTTATGTTTTTCACACTCCATGACTCTGACAATATATAGTTTCCACAACAATTTAAATCCATCTTACCATCGTGATCCCTTGCAAGAAACATCTGGTCACACTTTGAGCAGTCTGTCAAAACCATTGAACAACTTCCACAGTTCCAAAGGGAACAAATGTTGCCCAAATAAGATTGTTGAGTAGATTGACATGTGCTAGTTTCAATGTGTTTTTAGAGAACATGGTTATCATGGTTTCCGCTTCTTCTCTGTTATTGTTGATCCTTGTTCTTCAGTCCTTGGACACTGGTGTACATAAGCCAGCAGTGTCATTTTTGGGATCCACATTGCAGATATGGAGCACGACACACATTTCCATGTAAATGATTTACTGTTTTACTTGGGTGACCCTTTGGTGTTGCTCCTGTGTTTATGCGCGTGGTTCTCCATTAGGACTGCCACTTTAGACAAATCCAAAACAGATCCTGGATAGGGAAGGAAGTGGGATGTTGGCTAGACTGTTGACTGATGACACACATTCATCAAAAACCTTACAAAATAATATCTCAGTGTCATAACTAGGAGCATAGACTTCTGCTTTACCAATCAGATTTTTGGCATTCAGTTTACTTTTTAGATATTTCCTGACAGCCCATTTAAAATACCCACTCTGGTTGCATAAATTAGACATGACAGCCCTATGTTGTGCCAGGTATAAGACTAATTATGTGAAGGCAGACCCTTTACATTCGCCCTTTCACTCTTCCTCCCCTCCCCTACCCGCTGTGAATATTACAGGTTCAACTCTTCATGAAATTGAACCCTGTTAATGTCGATTTAGGCAGATTTCAACTGAATTTAATTACATGGTGGTACTTTGCTCTTGTGATTTATAGCTTCTGAATAAAATCAATTATCCCTCCATCATTACTATAAGCCTCACACTTTTAATTCCTTTTATAGTTGTATTCAATGTTCTGATTACTAATGGTTGTTCGTCATTATTGGTCCAGCTATGGATCCCTAGATATAGCTTGAAGATAAAGAATTATCTTGTTATCAGTTTATCAGTTTAATTGCCTTTGGTTCTCTTTAATGCTGATTTTCTGCCCTCAGACAACCTTAACACCCCTTTTTCCTCACCTGCATGCAGACACAGTTTTAAATTTTACATGTACCTGTATATGGATTCAAAGCTAATTTTCCACTTCTACTCTTGATTCCAGGTCCACTGATATTCTATTCACTTGCTTATCAGACATCAAAGCCCGAATGAGTCTCAATTTCTTGCACTTTAACAGAGTGGAAAATAGAAGCTGCTCATCTCCCACCATCATCTCCTCACTTCCGTTTCTGACCTCCTCAACCTCCCTGGTCTCTCTCTTAAACTCATCGAACCAATATTCCACCTTGAAGTTCGGATCGATTCTCAGCTCTCCTTTCTCCCTAACATTTGGTCCCTTTTCTTCACCTTCACCACACTGCCCAGCTCCTTACACAAAATGCCAATAAAACCCTTATTTGTGTCTTTGTTACCATGGACTTGACTTCTCACTTCTCACTGGTGTCCCTAGTTCCACCATCCACAAGCTTCAGCTGATTCAAAACTCTGCTGCTCGTATCCTCACCCATATCAAATACCATATGCCCATCACCCAAGTCCTTGGATTCTGTTCCAATGGATTGACTTCAAGGTCCTCACCCTCATCTATAAATCCCTTCATGTCATAACACCTCCCTATCTCAGTGACCTTCTCCTACTACACTCTTCTGTTTGCCCCGTCAGCTAACTCTGGCCCAATGATTGGTTATAAACTGCTCTTTTTAATTATAGAGTTGGAGACTGATATTGCAAATAAATAAGTAAATAAGTAAATAAGTAGATAAGTAGATAGATAGATAGATAGATAATTAATTATAAATAAATATAAATAAACAAATAAACAAACAAACAAACAAACAAATGAATGAATGAATGAATGAATGAACGTTCGTTCATTCGTTCGTTCGAACAAACAAACAAACAAACAAACAAACAAATAAATAAAGCTTGCATTTGATGTTCCATCTGCAAAGTCAATACATCTGACAGTGCTTTACAGTAATTGCTGATAATTCTACTGCCTGTGTATTTATAAGAAAACACCTATGACATAACAGTTGGAAGACTTGGGAATTAGAATAGAGAGATATAATTTATGTCTCTTGGGCTGATGAAGCGCTAGCAATCTGACATGTCCAGCTTCACTGTCAGCCCGTTTGACATGTTAATAGGTTTATCCCCAGCAGATGAAGCATAATCAAGGACCACACTCCAATCTGTTCCACCGCACTAAATAACATGCATATTCCCATTGATCTGTATCAATGTTGGAGCAAGCTTGATTTAAAATTATACCTTGTGGATAGTGACTGTTGGGTATGTGGCAATTTACCACAACAATCATTTTAACCGCTAACATTGTGCCGGATTGTATACAGCTCCAAAGATCTTCATCTGCTGCATCTCCCCTATTAGTAACCATACTCCCAAAGCACATCAATATGTGGAAATTAAAATCTGGCCTATTCAGCTGTGCTTATTTTTACAGGATTTAGTTTTCCTGAGACTCTTCATATTTACACAGCGGAGGATAATAATAGTCTTTGCATTTGATTTAGCACCTCATCACATTATTGCGAGGAATTCTTAAAGCACTTCATAGAATTTTTACTGTGATGTGTGGTGCCTGTGTATTGTTGGCAAATGAGGCAGCCAATGTCCCACAAACAGTCATTGCCACTCTTATATGGGGGATTGTTGGCCAGGACACCGATTAGCCAGGCTAACATCTGGATAAATAAATGTATTTACTTTGGCAAGACAATTGATGCCATAACCAATTCCAATGGAATGCTTGGCATGCAAGACCCTCAGTTAAGCCTTCAATAATGTTCATTTTTAGACCTGAATCGATCTAATCTGAGAACTCAGTAATACAGCCTGTGTGGAGAAGGATCTAATCTGAAACAAACCAAGACTTCAATGCAAGAAAAAAGTTGTCACAACTTTCAAGGGGGAGGGGATGAAGTTTGCTCCACTTACATTGGTTTCCACTTGAAGGTCGAACAAAGAAATTTTTCTACGTTAGTGACTGTGTACAATATTTAAATGATGTTTACGTGCTTTCCTACGTCTCAAGGGTAAAGGTGGCTCCTTAAACCACAATCCCTGGGAACCTGCTTGGGACCAAACATATAATAATGGGATCAGAAAGAGGTTTACTTTTGTAATTATAAGGCAGAGGAATCTCTATCCTTCACCAATCAAACAAGACTTTAAAAGAAACTCGTGCGGCTTCATCTGCAGTTCACGGCTATGGCCAAGCAAGGCCCCGTCTTTGTAATTCATGGACTTCGGCACGTTGAACTTTGTCAATAACCTTTACCATCATAATTACTGCAATCTTTCAACTGGAACAATATTTACACAATTATGATGTTAATTCAAGCCAAGTGCTCCATTCCATGCAAATAACTCACAATGGAGCAATTAAGAGTATTAACCTACAGAATTATATTATACAATATCAGTTCATCTCATGCATGCAAGATATGTAAAGAGGAAGTCCACTCATCAAGGTTATTTTGCTGCATTAGTTAGATCAGTTTGTTCCACTCTCTGTCTCTCCTTAGCACAATGAATATTAATGGTGCCAGTTCTGAGGTTAAATGCATGTTAAATGTATTGCGCTGGTTGTTTCAGGTACTTGATAAAATAATATCTAAGCAATTTCACGGAAGAATGATTCTGCTGCCTTCCATTCACTTCTAGGTGCAGATCTGTTGAGGAACCATTATTAAAGCTTAGCTTAGTGAAATTTTGAGTCAGCAAAGGATGACCATAAGTGACCAAGTACTGTAATGAATGTGAATAATCAATATTTATCAATTTAAATAAACAAAAAGTAATTGTGTATATTTCTTGTTATCAAATTTACATTTTTAATCATCCTCCCCAAACCCATCCCCTCTTCCCACACCCCCTCAACTCCCAACCCCAGCCAGAATTGTCAGGGGTAACAATTGCCCATAAAATATACAGTCAATTCATTTTACAGTATATTCTATGAAGCAATCTGAGATGTCTCGAAGGTGTGCTAAGACAATATATCAAACGCAAGGATTATTGTCAAGAGCTTTGAAATTTGCTCCTGACATGAAAAGTACTATATATGTAAACTGTATTGCATAGAATGTAATTTCTTCAAACAATTGTATTTATTTGTACTCGGCAAGATGTCCACCTGGTTTAGATGAAATTTATTTAACAATTTAGAGGCTCCAGGATTTGGCAAATTATTGAATTCAAGTCAACTTTAAAATCAATTTTCTATCATTCTTAAAACAACTTCCAGGAAATCACCTTCAACATCAAGGCTGTGTTTAAGAGTTTGATAAACTTAGAAGCCCTGAAAGTGCTAGATCTGTCTTCTATACCAATAAAATGACAATGTCTGTCTGTGCTTCAAGAAGGATCTCAAAAACCGATTGATGTATAGACATGATTTACACCTCATTGGAAATGTCTTGCACCTTGGAGTGACATGGGCATATTTGTTTTCAGATATCTCCTATCATTCATGAGTTATTTTTAGTTTTGCATTTTTCGCTGCAGTTACACCTGATGGCCTCCTAGTCAACCTGGCGCTATGGCATTATGCATCACAGAGCACCTACTTATGTACGCACACACTGTAGTTACACTTGGTGCCGCGCACGCACGAAGCCAAGCGGCGGGAATAAAATAAAGAACACTGACAAAGCTAAGCTGTGGTAACAAAAACAAACTCACATTTTTAAAGCGCCGAGTCCTCCCACTGAGTCCGCCCAAAAGGAGTCCTCCCACAGGAGTCCTCCCAGATGGGTATCAATAAAGATGAAATGTCTGTCTGTGTGTCAATCTACATTTCATTTTGGATCCTTTGGTTACAAGCAAAGCTGCAACGGATACAGCTAGTAATGTATATTGACCTAACTAGAAGTTTTCTCCATATCTCATAAGATGCATAACAATCAGGCAAACTAAAAGCTAAAAATCCAGCTCTATTTCTCTTCTACTTTTGCTATGTTGCAGATTTTTCTGTCAGTTTCACACTTTCACAGCATGGGTGCCCTCAAGTCTACTTTATCCACTGAAGCAAATATCAGCCGCTAGAGATCCAGATGTTGTTTCACCAGTCAAAATAAAAGCATTCTCTGTGAGTTGTATAATTTTATCTTTAATAATGTACATCAATACTCGGGCAGTCAGGGAAAGTGAGGTCATTCTCCCCCATTGACTTTGTACAGAGGAATGAGATGACAAAATGGCACCTGGTTTGGCTGTTATCATTTCATCACTTTAGAATCATGCTTGTTAATAATAAATAATAATCTTTGCATTTGATATACTGCCTCATCAGCTTTGTGATAAAGCCAATGTCCCACAAACAGTCCGGGATGCTACCCCGAGTGAATGCTACTGTTGTACTGCTATTACATTGTCCAAACGTCTCAAAGTGCTTCACAGGAATTATTGTAAAGAACAACAACTGTATGTTTGTAAGCAAACGTGGAAGCCAATTTGTGCACAGCAATAACCCACAAACAATGATGAAGTGAATGACCAATTTTATTTTGGGAATTGTTGGCTAGGACACCTGGAGAAAGGATATCAGGTAGAGAGGATATCTAGAACAGGCCCTCCAAACATCTGGACTCATCCTATTTTACTTTATCACAAAGCATGTTGTAAGGTAATATGTAATTTTACTTCACCAGTGATATCAAGAAGTACAGTCAATCTTATGAAGAGAGATAATAGCCTAGCGAGACTTGAATGTAAGATGAGATAGCTCTTTGAAGACATGTAGCAATTTGGACGAGACATTAAGTTAGAGAGGTTCCAATCTTCCAGTCTGACTGGCTCAGTGTCACAATATAACTGTGGTAACAAGTTAAATAGAAATGAAATGAATTACTGACTGTGTATAACAAAAGTTACCCAATTTAGTCAGCAATGGGCTTTTTTTTATTTTAAAAAAGAGCGTTGAACGTATTGTAGAGCATTGTGTATATTGTGGGAGTGCACAACAGTAATGCGGGATTTGTGTAAAGCTTTGATTAAGTACATAGTAAGAGACATGTGCCTTTTCCATACTGAAAAACAATATTCACACAAGAGGCTTATAAAATAGCTTAAAACCCACCTGTGGAGAAAGCACCATTTTGTACACCTCTAAAAATATGGAAAATGATTGCAGTATGAAATAAGCAGGTGTTCAGTCAATTTCTTGTCAGAGCGTGACAAACACAGAAAAGAACAAACTTACGACAAGTGCAGCAGTGAGGTTCCCTTAAGGACTTTCTCCCCACCTGGAGATCAGGCAGCAATAGCTTTTTAACTGATAGCATTTCTCCTCTTGTCACTGCAAGGTATCACCTGATTTCCGAAGAGACTCCCAAAAGATTTCCAAAGCATACAAGGAGTAGTTGCTTAATTAACAGTGTGCAGGCAAAACCATGTTAAATAGTGAGTACACTTTAAACCTTTTGATAATGCACAAACTCCGAAGTAAAGCAGATGCGCTGAATTTGCATTAGCAAGTTTGTTCCGTAGATCGTTCATTATTACAAATTCGGATAAATCTGGGTGCATATTAAAAGCTGAAAACCCTGAGTAAACAGTTAAGCAGCTGCCAATACACGATTGCTTTTACAAATTTAAATTTGCTTGGAAAGGAATCAAGAGAGTTATAAGACGTATTGCTGGGAAGGTCTCAGAGTCTCAGAGCAATCTTTTATAATGCTGTAAATCATTGTTAGAAAAGAAAAGTAAATCTTAAAGCTGAAATTAGAACTTCAAAACGAGACGAAACAAACAGGTTTGTCACAAAAAAATATACGGACAACTATCTCTAAGGACTGTTCAATGCAGACTTTAGTAAAAAATATATGCAATAAATAAGTTGCCAAAAAAGAAACAGTGAAACCATGACCGGGAGAACTTATCTGAAAAGTTATCATGTCCAGAGGTCAATAAAATATGTCCAATTGAATCAGATGGTTTCAATTTGAGTAGCTCGACTTTCACATAAAAACAATGGTTTGAAAGTGTGACTGTCATTCCAGAACTCTGCAACAAGATTGATATACTTGCAGTAGTAAATGTTCAAGGACAACATGAGGTGACTTATTTTAGAAAAGAATTAAAGTCGTCTGACTATGCATAATATCAACAGTGACTTGTTCTAGGTACGTGCTGTTGTCTCATGGGGGTAAAAAAATCCACATAATGCCAAATTATTATTATTATGATTATCATTGGACCCTGGGAGTGCACAAGCAGCATCCTATGTCTTTTGCTCAGTGCGGCCTGGCTAATTATTTAAATTGGTAGAACATTGTGTGTAGCTTTGACGTACATTATTGTGGGGGAAAATAATCTAAATAAAGCAACGTATACTAATGGAAATTGTCACTTATATAAAAACTGTAAAAGTGCATAAAATTTTATTCCAATGCTCTAACCTTTTGAAGGTGCAGGTTCATGCTGAAATATGGCTTAATGACTGCCTGTGCTTCTCTTGTACCTTGTCCATGTAGCTATTCTTGTGTTAGCATGATAGCCAAGTTCAGCCCTGTCGTTATGTGATATTTGCACACTCATGTTTTCACTGGATAATAATCAAGAGCTGATTTTTCCTCTCTTTAGACTAGGTAACCGTTGCGCTGGATAACTCAGCACAGAGTGTGAATCAAACCCATTACCATCTAACATAATTGTCTTAGTTCTACATTCTGGCTGACCCTCAAGGTATAGTTCTCAAAGCAGAAGATTTCTTTTGTAAATAAATAATCTGCTCATGTTGAACATTCAAAATGACCAACTGTTGACCAGCCTCCAAGGAGGGAGGCGGGAGGCAAGTCAGCAGGATCTCCTTGGAGCTGAATTGGCTCCAGGATGACTTGTTTGGCAATGGAATGTCATCATTCAGGCAAATCTCTGTGGCAGTCTCTGTAGTCCAATTCCTGAGCCAGGTGGATTCACAGTACATGGGGTAGGTATTCTGGAAGGATGAGATCAGATAAATGGTCCAGAAAAGAGACATCTCAGAGGGTCCATTATTAAGGTTAACGCAATCTTAAATGGGATTGAAAATGTAAACCCAGAACAATATCTTTTCTTTTATTGGGACAAATGTGCGGGAATTTTTCCCCCTTTGAGCTGAAGGATAAGAATTGAATCTCTGGAAACAATTTATTTACTAATTGCTAATATAGTGCCATCAATCACTGCTGTGCGCGAAGTGGTTGCTTGTTCATTGAGGCCACAGCCCATGGGCTCAAACCATTTGTCATTTTGAAAGGTTTAATGTGACTAGTTTGTTTATAGAACATTAATACCGTGCAATGAGTCAGTGGGTGCTGAGCATTGCGTATGCTATTAAAAAGAACATTGCATTGGCTGGACTGAAAACATTAGTGTTGTCAAATGCCAGGTTTGAGTTTACATTAACAAACAAATACAATTCTCTGAGATGCTCTGTCTATTCCTATCCAAACATTTGGCAACCCCTTTTTGGATAGATCAGGAAGTGACCGGAATGCCTTGGAATGTGCCCGTATGATGGCACATTGGTCGTGTGGTGACATCAACAGTCTTTAGAATAGAATTCTCCTATTTTTATTGCTGCAAGTGTGTTTTAGAGTTTTGATTTGGATTCAGTTTGGTTGATTTAGCTCACATAAGCTCAATGAACAGAACAAACAAACAAACCAAAAATTATTTCACATCGGGAGGACAGCTCAAGGCGCTGGACAATCAGTGTTTCGGACCTGAGCTGGGGGTTGGGATCGGAGAGGGTGGAGGGCAGGGGGGAAGTGGGGTGACCAAAAGTACAGTCGAAGAGGAGGGTCTTGAGATGGGTCTTGAAGGAGGCAAGGGAGGGGACGAGGTAGAGGAACTGCGGGTTAGAGCTGCAGGCTTCTGTCACACCGCATGGTAATTTGACATGACATAATGCTACACTTGTAGTAGTGCAATTGGGTCACTAAAGGGTCAAATCAATATTCTAGATAAATGTTTTCACATCAGAATCTCCATCCACATATAATATCCTTGCTATAAATATACAGTACAATACAATTTACATTCATATTGTATGCCTTTCACATTGCGAGGATATTTCAAAGCACTTCACACTTCTAAAGCATTTAAATCTTTCTGTGTTCCTTGGTCACCATTCAGCTCAGGACATTTTTTTTACGCATCCACTGTCCAGAATTAATATTAACTTGATGAGTTAGGCGGGAAGGCATTCCTGAAATTGTTGCAAGTTAAAACGTATGGTGTGTAGCTTTTGGGGAGAAAACAACCTGTGCATTCATGGAACAGTAATGCTAGAGGAAGAGGAGATTAGTCCTGCTTTATAAAAGATATAACCAATCAATTGACACTTTGAAATAGGTTTTTGTGAGAACATTTGAATTTAATGGAAAACCATAGCTAAGCAAATAACTTCTTTGTGATTTTGCTTTTCATCTGTCACGGTGTTGGGCACTTTTCATTACTGTGTAAATTAACTTGACAAACAGACTGCTGCATGACATGTAAGCCAGCCCTCAGTTCTATCACATACATTATTCAAATATATTTGTGCAAACTTCTAATTTATTTATGTTTCTAATATTCATGGAACTTTTTGGTGTGTTTTGGTATCAAATTAAAGAGCAGTCACTGTGAAAGCTTCTTTTTCCCTTTAGTTTTTATCCAGGTTCAGAAATAAAAAGAGTATTAAAAATACTTTTTGGAGCCTTAGGGAGCATGCTCTGTTAGTCTTGGCTGAGGTGGTGATGGAAAGGGAAGGAACACTGCTTGGGGAGGGGAAGGGGTTCATTCTTGCACCTCTCAATGTGCCTCTTGCCTTGTTGAATGAGGAATAACACTCATCAACAGGCTGAGGAATCTCTTAAGTGATGAGGATAACATGAACACACAAAGTTGCTTAGGGCACAGGGTAAATGAGAGTGGAAACTTGGGATGATCATTATTTACTTTGGTACAAAGTGGATACTTTATTTCAGCTATGAAATGATAATCTCTTTACCCTGGCTGATGAGAATTAATAATAATCCCTTTGATATAGTGCCTTATTATGGCATCGAGATGTCTCAAAGCACTTCACAGGATATACTGTAAAGTGATTTGACTGTATATTTTGTGGACAAAGCTTTCTAAGTATCGACTACAGTACTGCGATAGAAATTCAATAACAAAAATCTTTCCACCAAAATATGTCACAAACGGATTTCAGTCCATATTATTGGGGATGAAAAATGTCCTTTAGGTGCAATAAATGTGTGCCCATCAGAATCGGTCTAAAGTCTTCCCATATGACTGTAAAAGCTTTGCAAAATCTACAAAATTCCAGGACCAATAATCATCATTAGTTCTGTCCATCCGGTTCATCCTCAGGCACAATTTATTAAAATGTCTCATCTATCAATCAACAGAAAAGGAAATGCATCATGGCTTAGAAAAGCAAATCAGTAGGAGCTTCTTAATGGAAACTACCCTGTGGCAAGCAAGACATTTCCTGCCTCCTGCTGGGTCTATTCAATAAACACTACAGCATTATCTTATAAATACCTGAGAATTAGAAACATTAACATTAATATGCGCTGTAAATTCCAGGGGATGTTTACACTGTGGTTTGTCCACACCCAATTTGAAATTGGCCTATACTGCAAATGGGAAAATGCTCAGCTCTACACTGACTCAAACAATTACTGAACGGTCAATGCAAATGTCCCCCAAGGAGAGTGTGTTCTGTGAAGCGCTTTGGGACGTCCTCCCGACGTGAAAAGCGCTATACCAAATGCAAGGATTATTTTAAACTCACTATAACAGGTCTGCCACTAGACTAGCCCTTGTTATATTTCCTTTTTACCAAGGTGTACTCATGAGCTGAGCGTGGGAATTTGGACACTGTTAATCATTAATGAAAAATAAAAACAGACTGAGGAGGTCCTGAAATTCCACCTAGTCTTTGCCTGTAATTCAATCTTGTCTTGAAATTTAACATGATAAAAACATGTGAAAAATTGTTAAATCCAGTCTTAATTTGGAACCCGTTTTTCTGCAGGTCTTAAAAAAAAACGAGCTTTCAAAATAAGGCTGTATTTAAAAACTGTCTCAAGGTGTACCTCTTTTACCAAACCTTTAGTCATCCTTCCCCTCCACATCCTCTGGTTCCCAGCCAGGAGTGTCAAGCATTTTGAGGCATTCTCTCAACGTGAAATTCCGAACTATTTTAAACATTAAAACAGACTAAGTTTTGCCAACTAAGATTGGGTAGAATTTCAGGCCTAAAAAGTATCCCTGAACAATGAATCGGTCTATTTACTAAGTAAAGAGACTACAAGGTGAGATTTAACTGCAAAGTAAAAATATACTTTACGATGGTCGCTCTTTGATTTTATTACCAAAATGACACAATACAGACACAAAAATATTAAAAACACAAATGAATAATAAATCTTGATCTCGCACAGCTTGGCTAGATTAGTGGTTGTGTTTCAATGGTCGCCTAATGGATAGTTTTTCTTTTCTTTGCACTATCTCTGAAGCCCTCTGCCATCATTTCCACTGTTTATATTGCTGTTGCTTCCTATGAGATGTTAAATCGCACCCTCAGGTTATTTACATGGCAGCTGAACACACTGTTTCTTGAGTTTGTCTGTGTTAGCGTAATCAGTGATAAGCAGTATTGTTCATTTGCTGATCACACAATGACACACACCTGCCAAGGGCAATCTCAAGTTGCACTTAAATTATCAGAGTGTGGTTCCAAAGTGTTGCAATGACAGCTTTGCAGCAGATGATAATAAGGTTGTAAAACCTTAGCAATGGCAGGAGTTTATGAAAATCCTTCATCAGCTATGCTCGCTGTATCTCATTTGTTCTGAAAAAGCAGAAGCAGCCATTATCATGAAGGGATGTACTTAATCAAATACATGTAACTGAAGCTGTTGCTTTTGTTTAATGTCTTATAGTTGTTAATACAGTCATTGACCAGATTCAGCACTAGGAGTCTTGTAGCTCACTACATCATTAGGTTAGAGCACTCGCCTTGCAAGAGACTTGGGTTCAATTCCCAGTTGGGCGAAACCTTGGGCAAGTTTCCTTACTCCACACGCCTGATAATAGTCTCTCAAGAAAAAAATAATAAAATTAGCCACTTCATTCCACGACTGTTTGCGAGACACTGCATGTGCAATTCGCTGCCGCGTTTCACCCACACATATACAGTAAATTCACTTTATATTATATTCTGTGAAGCGCTTTGAGAAGTTGAGAAGACGTGAAAAGCACTATATGCAAGGAAAATGTTATTATTAGGTTTATGTCTACGAAGCATCTAGCACAATTCGGATTACTTCAGCAAGCCTTCAGGATTTTTTAACGTGAGAATATTTTTTACATAAGTATCCTGGTCAGAGTGTACTTACTGGTTATGGCATTTTTGAAAGGTTGAATTTCCCAGCTATAATAGTCCTATATAAGACTATAGGACTATATATGAGACATCTGCCCGATGAGAAGAACATTAAATTAATGTAAATTGTATTGTATATTCTCTGTTATTTTCTTGAACATTGCTGATTTCATAGAATCATGGAAATCACAGGACAGAAAGAAGCCATTCAATCCAAATTTCCTAATAATCAGCTTTGCATTTCATGTGGCACTTAAACATGTTGTCATTATGTCTCAAAACGCTTCACAGGATTTCATCGTAAAGTGAAGTGACTGTATTTGTAGATGAATGTGGCATCCAATTTGTGCACAGTGTTATCACACAAACAGCCATAAAGTGAATGACCATTTTTCTCTCTTTGGGTACTATTGGCCAAGACACCAGGAGAAACTACCTTCTCATTTCGAAGAGTGCCATGGTATGCTTAATGGCAGATGGGACCTCAATTTAATGTCTCATCCAAAGGATGGCACTTGCTTGGCACAAAGGTTTGCAGCAATTTCCAGTTCAAGTGGGCTTTAACCTACAATCATCTGTCTCAAAGGCAAGAGGGCAACAAATGTACCAGGCTGACACGACGTTATCAATCTCATTGCATTGTGTAATTCCTGCTTCTTTGTTTGTGAACCATCCTTTTTCCCTGTTGTTTAAAATTTAAATTTAGCTCTGCAGTATCCATTGATCTTGAGGATAATTTCTAAGACAACATAGCTAATAGTTCACCCAGTGTTTGCAGTGTTGCTATACAGCAGAGGGTGCTGTTGGCATCTCAAGCCAAATAACCCTGAACACAGGTAATCCAATCATTTTGTTAAATTGCTGGACAACATTTTTCAACAGTACCATTTCCATATGGCTGCTGTGTGCTATGGATTCACCCCCTAATTATTTCATGGACTGATACACTGTCTGTATATTCTCCAGCAATAAAAACATTGCCTCACTAAATTTTGTCATTTAGCAAATAATAGCAAATGTGATTAGCATTGCACTATTGGATTAGCATAGTCATTTTTTTCTGGATCCCTGAGGGTTAGATTTTTTAAAAATCATAAGGACAAAGGATTTGACAGTAAATCCCATATTACTATCCTTGAAGAAAGATTTGCTTCATGCATCTGCTTCTAAAAACAAGTTAATAAATACACAGCCATTGTAGTGACCAAAATACCCAGTCACTACACTTTGCAATATATCCTGTGAAGTGTTTTGAGGTATCCTCCTGACATGAAAGGTATTATATCAAATGTAAAGATTATTATCTATTGTTATTAAAGATAATGCAGCTATTTTTCTTGATAACTACAACAACAAAATTACATTTATAAAGAGCCTTTCACGTTGGGAGGACGTCCCAACGTGCTGAACAGTCAGGTGTTGGGGGCCACAGCCCACAATCAGGAGGAATCTTGGAGCAATCATTTGTTTGAAATAAAGATTTCAGTTTTCCACCCTGCAGTACAAATGCAGTACCCATTTCTCAACAGACTCTTGGAAAAGCAATTAAGGGATTTAATTCATACTGGCTGCCAATTACCTGGTAGCTCTTATGATTTTCTACAACATCTCTGGGGCTTACAGTGTGAGTGTGGTATTCAATCATGATCTGAATAGACTTAAAGTCAACGAATTGTGTACAGAGCGTGCCAGAGAATTTAATATTAGACAATGGCATGTTCTCCCATTTCATTATCCGAGGAAGAGAGGGATGAAAGGATAATCATAACGATTCTCGCAGTTGATAATCCATCTTTCTGAAGAGACACTGTCCTTCGGATGAGATGTTAAAACCAAGGTCCTGTCTGCCTGTTCAAGTGGGCGTAAAAGATCCCATGGCACGATTCAAAAAGAGAATGTGGCAGTTTGTGGGACTTTGTTGTGCGCAAATTGGCTGTTTGTTCATCTACAAAATATCAGTCACTACACTTTGCTATGAGCTCAATATTCCGTACAATCTTCTGACCCAGAGGCAAGATTTCTACCAATTGAACCAGGCTGCCACAAGCATAGCGGGCTCTCTACATGAGTCTGTATCTGTTAGAGAAGATCTTTAAGCTTTGACTCTCTTACCTGAACCTCTCTGCTCCTGGTATCCCTCAGTCTTGACAGTGATTTATGGATAAGGAATGGGAATATTGATGTCAAATTCTGAAGTCATCAAACCATAGCAATGAAAACTGCCAAAATATACACTAAATGGTGAAATGAAAATGTTATGATAAACCCAAAGGAATGAAGGAAAGTGTTCAGCGTCTATAATCTCAGAAAATGTTTACTTTTACATATTTATTCAGTAAAAAGAGTGAATTTAAGATCAGCTTCAAAGCCTTTGAGTCTATAACTTTGCTTATTCTTTTAGGTAAGAGACAAAATAACAGAAGCAAAACATTGAAGGAAAATGGATAAGAGAAGAGGTATTTCTCTCATCTTTCCCATTTTCTTAACAACAACAACAACAACAAGATTCCATTTATTGAGCGCCGTTCACGTCGGGAGGACGTCCCAAGGCGCTGTACAGTTGGGTCAGGACCCGAGCAAGGGGGAAATGGTCAGGGTGAGGAGAGGGAAGGGAGGGAGCGAGGAGGGGTAGAGAGTCGAGAGGGGAGCAGAAGGCACGGTCAAAGAGAAAGGTCTTGAGACCAGCCTTGAAGGAGGAAAGGGAGGAGGCGGCGAAGGCACTGGGGGATAGAGTTCCAGAGCCTAGAGGCTGAGAGCTGAAGGCCCGGCCACCGATGGTAGGGCGGTTGGGGCGGGGGATGTGGAGCAGACTGGAGCCACAGGAACGGAGGGTACGGGCAGGTAGGTAGGGGGATAGTAGGTCGCAGAGGTAGGAGGGAGCAAGGCCGTGAATGGCCTTGTAGGTGAGGGTGAGGATCTTGAATTCGATCCTCTGGGGGATGGGGAGCCAGTGGAGGCGAGCGACGGTGGGAGTGATGTGGTCCCGAAGCCTGGTGCGGGACAGTACACGAGCTGCAGAGTTCTGAATGACCTGCAGCTTGTGGAGGGAGGTGCCGGGAAGGCCGTCGAGGAGAGAGTTCTCATAGTCCAGCCTTGAGGTGATAAAGGCGTGGACCAGAGTTTCAGCAGCGTGAGGGGTGAGGTAGTGCCGTAGTCTGGCGACATTCCGGAGATGATGGAAGGCGGTGCCAGTTGTGGCGCGGATATGAGGGAGAAAGGACAGCTCAGGGTCGAACAGAACCCCGAGGTTCCTGACTGGCTTTGAGAGGTGGAGAGTACAGCTCTCTCTCAGGTACCATGTCTGACCTAGAAGGTAGGTGGTAACTTTACCACGAATACTCTGATTAAGTGCGAAGAGGTCAATGAGAACTGCTGCCTGCCTCTTGTATTCTTGTGTGTCAGCCTGGCTCAGTTTCTGGCACTCTCACCTCTGAGCTGTGAATTCTTCCAATTTCCATGTTGGAAATTTGAACTTATGTGGTCTTTGCTGGCACTCCAGTGTATTGCTTGAGGTTGTCCTGTATTGCTGTGGGTGCTATCCTCTTGATGAGATGCTAAACAGAGATCTTGTTTGCCTGTTCAGATGGATGTTCAGATGGATGGCACTATGTGAAAAGAGGTTGGTACCATGGCCAACAATCCCCCAAGTAAATATATTATTAATAATAATAAACATCCTCGCATTTGATATAGCGCCTTTTCACGTTGTTGACACATCTCAAAGTGCTTCACAGAATATACTGTAAAGTCAATTGACTGTGTATTTTGTGGGTGAAACATGGCAACGATTGCATACAACAACTTGCATTTATATAGCACCCTTCACGCCGTGTAGCATCCAGGAGCACTACTGGGGTTACACAGCAGTGTCCCGCAAACAGTCGTGGATTGAGTGACCAAATTATTACNTTTTTTAAGGGATTATAAAATAAAACTGGTCATTCACATTATGGTTGTTTGTGAGACGTTGCTGTGTGCAAATTGGCTGCTACATTTGCCAAAAGATTCAGTCACTAAACATCTGTGAAGCGTATTGGTCACTCACTGTGGCTCCAATATGTCCATCTCCCTTTCAAATCGTGTACCAGTTCTATGTGATTGTGAGTGTGTGTGAGAGTTTATGCTTGAGTAGGTACTTCAGGAAATTCTATTAATGACCTTTCGCGTCAGTGCAAATCCATGTTTGGGGAACGACAGCAAAGACTCCGAACCCAATTGCACCCAATTGATGGAATAATGAGGCAGGTCCCTGGACTTTGTACTGCAGATTCCTTGCAACAGATCAAAGTCGGAAACAGAGAGAGAAACAAAAAACAGTACATAAAAAACATTTTTATTATGAGTGAAAAGAAATTAAAAACCCATCTGTATCTTTCAGACAGTCTCTGAAATGAATCTTTCTTGACAAGTTTCACATTGTATGTTCCTGCTGTCTAGCCATATTTCCACTCTGTTCTTCTTTGTCCAGGCACATTTTGTTTATTGCATAATGATCTTGTTAACTGTTCATTAGAAGGTCATTTACTGCTCCCCACTCCCCTATCCTGATTGGTTATTTATATTTTATTACAAACATGGGACTCTACAGCAGAAATATCCAAATTATCCAGAGTTTGGTAATCGGGCAGATTTATCGCTCGATTTCTTTCTTAATGGCCCAAACAACTGCCATAAGGAATACCGTTTCTCTCTTGTGGCTTTATGGGAAAGAAAGATATCTACAACTAAATTGGTTTGCGTCAACATTCTGCAAGCCATATGTAACGCACCGGAATTATCAAACTTGCCTTCTGACAATATAAAATATGTTAGTTGTGTTGAGATTTAACGCTTTTCCCAGATTCAGTCAGTCAGCAATTACCTGTGTAGGGTTTTGAGACAGTTTGACATTATAGGCGCTATATCAAATGCAAGAGTTCATTATTATTATTATAACAGAAGATGCATCAATCAAAGTTAAATTTGTTATTTACAACAGTCAATCTTGTTTCCTTATGTACATTGAAATACTGTGCACTCATTACCTCTGCTCCCAGCTTAACTGACTTGCTCTTGGCCTGACCTTTGTCAAGAAGCCAAACTCAGATGCTGAATTTGGCACATAATCTGGATATGAACCTTGTGGCTCCGGCTCTGGTTTCCATTTTAGCAGTGATTCCTGACTAGGGCTTTAATCCGAACAAGAGCTTTAATCCTAACAGTAGGCCTCTTTCTGCTTCTTCCTCTTGGCAGTAAGACATTGTTCTATTCTCACTTATGTTTGCTGCTCACCTCTAGTTAATGGCAACACGTATCTCTGTCAGGAATTTATTTTTGTAGTGCCTGTCCCAGGCCCTGCCTGCCTTGGGACGTCCTCCCGACATGAAAGGCGCTATACAAATGTAATCTTGATGTTGTTGTTGTTGTTGCCTTGGATTGCCCCCCAAACAGTCTGAGGTATTTGCTAGGGAGGGCTTATTGCTTCCTATTTAACAGACATTTATGGAAGGTGGATTAAGTATCAGTCTGTCTTAGTTGGTAGCACTCTTGCTTCTGAGACACAAGGTTGTGCATTCAAGGTACCCCATGTCAGGACTCCGAACTAACAGTCCAGGCTGACACTCCAATGCAGTTCTGGAAATGTGCCGCATTATTGACCGTGTTGTCCTTTTGATGAGACATTAAATCGAGGTCCCGTCTGCTTGTTCAGATGCATGTTGATGATCCCATGGTTCTATTTGAAAAAAGAAAGGAGTTTCTCCCAGTTCCTGGTTAAACACCAGTCATTCACTTCATAGCAATCAGACATTATTGTATGTAAATTGGCTGCTGCATTCGTCTACAATATACAGACTCACTGCACTTCACAGTAAATCCTGTGAAGTGTTTTGAGAAGTCCTTCCAAAATGAAGGCTCTATGTCAATGCAAGAATTATTATTATTTTATTTGCTTATAATTCAATGTGAACCTTGTTGATCATGATAACAGAATTGGGTTCAATGCAGGGTATCACATTCTGACGAAAACTATGTTATTGAATTAACACAAGTAGCATTGATAGTGACTTTATACGAATTGCATAACAACCACACATTATCACTGTTGGAAGTAAAATTAAATTAAAGGCAGGCTTTGTACACCAGTCAATTCATTGATTTTGTAAATCCTTCAGAATCTATTTTGTGCAATGGTCTGCTTGTTGCAAAGTGATGAGACAAACCGATTGCTTTTACTCCTCAGTTGGAGAGCACAGAGGGAAAGATTTTCATCCTGTCAATAAAAAGTATGCACAAACAGTGATGTGAAGAAAATTGGAATTTGAATGGTTCGGAAACTACTTCAAAATAAAAGTTGGAACTTTCCTTCTAGCAATTCAAGTGGCACAAAATAGTTATTGACATTGGGAAAAGGAATTTGGCAGTTAAATGAATCAAGGTGGGAAATCTATCATTTCTCCATTGTCTCTGAGGTTTGCTGATCTTGGAGATACTTTTTTTCTTTGAATAAGCCGGGCCTGAGATCTATACACAGAGTGCTGCAGCTTTGGCAGAGACTGAATTAGGAAATACAATGTGCAGCAAATATAGCTGCCAAGGAAAAGAGGGGTGAAAAAGAGGTAAAGGGCCCTTAGGCAGAGAGCTCTCTGCTGCAGAGAATCTTGACCCTGACTCTCCTACTTTAAGCTATGAATCCATTCATTTAGAGAATCTGCTAAAGTCATTTCAAGGTTTTAGTTTTTTTCTTAAGTATAGTGAGTTTTTTTCAATAATTTTCTTTCTACTGACTCTCTCTCTCTGCTCGTATTCTGACCTCCTTTTTGCTGGAGTGTGGTTTCAGAGGTGCTGGTTACTTTCTAATGCCTCATTTCCTCTCTTCAGGTAATCATTGTTAATGTGTGAGACTTGGCAGTGGGTAGCTACTTGACAGTAACAGGTATCAAAGCCAAGCTTGACCTCTCCATCTAGCTGCTCCACACACATATAAACTAGTTAAGGTTGCTGTAGACGCATGTTGACATGAATCATCAGTAGGTGTTCGGACACCAAGTTAATCAAGCTCACATAGACCATTGTAGATTTCATATTTTTATACTGTATCATTGGTATAGAAAGATATAATTACCAATCTGGAGGATAGAATACAAGTGAACAGCAGTGTTGCCTTTTCCTTCTTTTAAGGTACCTTCTTGTCTTTTAGCCTTACCAGATCCGTTCTGACTTCAGACTAGTTCGTGTCCCCAATACTTATACATGTGAACAAACAAGTTTTCACAAACTTGTGTTTAATCTTCCTCCTGTTAGATACCACCTGATTGTAACTAACTACTCCCATCCCGCTTGGGCTCCCACTTTGTTTCTGTGAAATGCTTGGAGACATTTTTGCTATACAAAAGACATTATTTAAGTGCAACAACAATATTGCATTCATATTGCGCCTTTCAGGTCAGGAGGAAATGCAAACTGTTGTATTGAATACTGGTTGAGTTTAATGGACAACAGGCTCCACATAGTGTTGAACTCAGCTTCCTCAGTGGTCACCACTTGATTGTAACAGGCACACTCAAACACTCTCACGTGTGCTATAGAATACAGGTTAGCTCCTGGACTAAAAATGGAGTGGCATAGAGAAGCATAATTTCACAGTCTAGTAATTTGAAGCATCAAACTTATTAATATTATGACCAAGTGAAAACCTTGATTCAGAGTCCTGTTATTCCTGCAATGTGCACCAAAGGATTTGAAAACCTTGGGGTGAACGTTTTGAGTCACAAATGAACCACAGAGTCTTGCAACACAGAAGAAAGCCAGTTGGCCCATATTTCTGTACCGATTCTCTGTATTATACACCAAGCCTGTGAAGCCTCTCTGTAAAAGCCCCTCTGTAAAAGCTATCTGCTTTGACCTTATTCCACTGCCTTTTCCCCAACACCGTCTTATATTTCTCCTTTTTGGACGCTTTCATCTGATCATTCAGCATTCTACTTTGTCTCAAATTCAGGAGTCCCCAATCCTCTATCCCACAGGCAATAGTGCTACTAGCTGAGCAAAGGTGACACATTTTAAGACCGATGTCAATATACCACTATTAGCCTCAATACGACCAAACTGCTGCTGCTATTCGTGTCAGATCCTAAAGTCATCACGCCACAGCAGTGAGAGACAAGCCAAAATATACACTGACTTGTGATATAAAAGTATTATGAAGCAGCCCTTAGGATTAAAAGAATGCTTTACATATATGCCACATGTACATCTCAAGAAATGTGTTTTTTTCTGCAGTGTCGTTTCAGTAGAAATAGCAAAAAAATCAGCTCCGCCGAACCGTACTTCAACATCCTTGTGCACTACAATTTTACTTTTTGATTTAAATAACAGGAAAGAGAAGGGAGTTTACCCCAGTGTCCGGGGACAACAATCCCTGAAAATATATGTGGCAACTCACTTTATAGCTGTTTGTGGTACATTGCTGTGCACAAATTGGCTGCAATGTTCACCCACAAAATAAAGTCATTGCACTTTACAGTGTGCCCTATGAAACACTTTGAGACATTCTCCCAATGTGAAAGGTGCTTTGTCAAATTCAAGGATTGCTATTGTAAGTAATGTACAAAATGAGAATACCAGAAACAATCATTTTAAAAGACATTAATAAAAAAATGTTTTTTAATGGGTAATTAGTTTTCTATACTTTATGAGTCCTGTAGCTCAGTGATTAGACCACTCGCCTTGCAAGAAAGGGACCTGGGTTCGATTCACGGTAGGGCGAAACCTTGGGCAAGTTTCATTACTCCACATTTCTGATAATAATACCTCAAGAAAAAAACAATAATAATTTGGTTACTCAATCCACGAGTGTTTGTGGGACACTGCTGTGCGCAATTGGCTGTCGCATTTCGCCCACAAATATACAGTCAATTCACTTTACAGTATATTCTGTGAAGCGCTTTGAGACGTCCAGAAGACATGAACAGCGCTATATCAAATGCAAGGATTATTATTATTATTCATGCTTTTCTTAAACTGACCTGCCACAATCAAGCAATGGGAACAAATCTCTGCTAAAGCATTCTTTAGCCAAGTTCTAGGAGGTTTCTGGAAAACTTTTGTCCTTATGCTCTGTGGTGAAGAAAAGAAACTCCATTTTGTGGCTCTATCTTATTGGTCCTTGGAAATTGTGAGCAAGAAACCCTGGCCTAGCCCAGGACTGCACAGTAGGACTGCATATAGTCCTTCACCACCCACCCACACAAGAACTCCAGGAATTAGGAGTGTGTCACCCCAATCCCCAGGAACTCTGGTAACTGGCACTTGTGTCAGCCTGATCTTCAAATCATATACTGGCATTGAGTAAGCAAGTGGGCGTGGGTGACTTTTATACAGTGGGTACTTACTGCACAAATTCTTATTGGATTATCTTAGAGATCTTTAATTTAATGATCGTCACCGTTAGTATTGGAGATCTCTTGCCAGAGGGATTAAAAAAAACTTAAAAGCAACACTGTACAAAATAAAAACAAACAAGAATCATTATTAAAAATAAATACATAAAAGTAAAATTCACCCCCAGTGAAAAGAAGACTTCGAAACTGTTTTCAAGCTGATGCTTTTCCTGTTACTTTTTGTGAATTGTGAATTTTGTGAAATAAATTGACACATCAACTACTTTCATTCTTCATATCTATTGAAGAAAGTCTTCTCATCTAAAGTTCAGGTTGAGGCTTAATTTAAACCAATGTCCTCCAGTTCTCTCTTGTGGTTGAAGTCAAGAAGAGACAAGACAGAGCTTTCTATCACTTGACAACGTCAACATTATGCATCTGAAAAACAATGTTCAAACCATGTAGAGAATCGAAAAGCTGGGAAAGAGAAGCCTTTAAAGATGAAAGTATTTGCCTTAAATTTTAAGCAGGTTGTATTCTAAGATTGGCAGAATGAACACAATGGGTTCAAACCTGTATATTGTTTCAAAAAATTAAATTTCCGACTGACCTGTGTGTCTGAAATATTGCTCAAATCAGCATTTCATTATTCCTCAAATGATGCAATTGTCCCTAAAGAAGCACAAAGAATCTCTTTACATTACCTCAGCTTCTTTACTGGAACACGTACCACAATACTGTTTTGGACACCCAGCTACATTTTTCAGAACTTTATGGAAGGCAGTCAACTCAGTTAAATTTACAGTGAGTGACCCTGAAACTGTCCATAAGTTTACAGTCTGGCAAAGGAGAGGCAGATGCTCTGAAGCTATCTGGAATGACAGCAAATATAAAACAAAGCGTTCAAAGGATCTGAAATCATAAAGGCATGTTTGCTCTAAGTACACCTTTACATTACACTCTCAAGTTTTATTATCTCTGGATCCTCTATATCTTTTTCTATCTTCGTGCCTCTCACTCTGCTATTCAGACAACAATATGCCAAGAAATATTGCAGTCAAAAGCCTGATATAAATCTTTCCTGATAATATTAACCAGCTTTCCGCACTCATTCCAGTATCACACAATCTGTGTCTGTGATGTAGATCACCAGATCACAAGGGAGGTTTGGATAAAGAAAGTGCTTTGACCCATTTGATCCTATCCCTCCAGAATACCCACTATACCATTGCATCATTATAATATCAAATTATTTCTTAAATATGTCCAGCGTCCTATCCTCAGCCATCCTTTATGGTAAGTCAGTCCAGTGTTTAAGTATCCTCTGGGTAAAGAAATACTTCTGGTATAAGTTTTGAAATTGTACTTGACCCTCTATTTTAGCAATATTCCAGCAAATATTGCAGTCAAAAGCTCTGAAATAAATCTCTCTTGATAATATTAACCAGCTTTCTGCACTCTTTCCAGAATCACAAAATCTGTGAGCATTTCTCATCAAATGAAATCTGACACATTTACTATCACTGGGGTGGCACGAATTCTCGTGTACTTTGGCATCGGATCATTATCTTAAAATAATAACAAATAAATTTAGCTTTATTCATAAGCCAATTTTCTGCATTTGTGTCTGGGTGCTACAGCTTCGAAATTAAGATGCAATTTAAGACTGCGCAGTTAAATTTTAAGACAATGGTGTTATGATTCACAACATATTCCTCCTTCAGAAGTCACTGGCTGAAAATAGGTTTGCTGGTACAATGGTTACAGTACTTAAAATCATACTGAAGCATTATTGATCATGTTCTCTGTGCAGACCGTGATGTTGCCTGAATCAAAAAAATAATCAAGGAAAATCCTCAGGTTATTCATCCATGTCCATATCTCCACTATTCAAATTTGGCACCCTCCCTCCCTCCCTTTCGCATTGTTATGTAGATTTACATGGCACAGAAACAAGCTTTCCGGCCCATCTTGTCCATGATCGTTTCAGTGTTTGTATTCCACACAAGCCACCATCCCTTTTATTCCCCTTTCCCTTATGTATTCAACATCACGGTCTGCACAGAGAACATGATCAGTAATGCTTCAGTATGATTTAAGTACTGTAACCATTGTAGCAGCAAACCTAATTTCAGCCAGTGACTTCTGAAGAAGGAATATAGAGCACAGATTTGTAGAGCGCAAGATATGACGCTTTTGTAGCATTCATTTGAGGGCCTTGCACTGGTGCAGTCAGCAAATCAAAGCTACTCAATATTAATTGTATTAGAAAATGGATAATGTAATCTGTAGAGTCAAGCTGTTCCTCTGTTCAGGGCTAATATTGTCTGCAAAAGCATGTGTCAGAAAGCAAGAAAGTAACAAAATATTCATTGGGCTGAACTAATATCAATGAGTTTAGATTGAAGGAATTGAAAAGGATTAATAGAAAAGGAGGTCAGTTCAAGTCATTGCTTCTGAAGCCATTTAAAAAACAACATCCCAAACCTTTTCCCAGTATCCTGGCACGGTGGGAAACAGGAGGCAGGTTACTATCTCCTGGAGCTTCATATGAAAAGAAATCTCCATAGCTCTTTCTCTTGAATCATCAATCCTTCTCAATACAGTGTTGTAAATCCTTGACCCTTGACTGATCTCTTCCATCAGTTTGAGAACATTTCTGGCAAAACATTCAAACCTTTAATGAAAGTTTAATTCAGTTACTCTCCCTCTTACCTTTTCTTCTGCTCATTATGATTGTGGGATGTGTGTTGTTCCACAGAATGAAATGTTGTTTCAATACTGTATCGGGTGTCAGAGCAAAAGTCCACATCTCTTTCTCCAGCATATGAAATCTGCTTGTCAAAACTATCCGTAACAAAATGTACACAACATACCATTTACCACACAGCGGGCAGTCTTACAAAATTCTATGCAGTGTTTTATTAAATAACTTAGTTATAATAGCCGTACAAGTACAAATGCATGTAATGTAGCCTCCCAATCTTTTACTGCTGTCAAGACAACATTGCAAGCACTATATATGTTTATAGGTCTGTTTCAAAATAGTTAGGTGTGCTTTTACATTTCAGTTTTCAAAATAATAGTCTCTGTGATATTGTTTTTGGAGCCACATGATTTTTATGGAGTGAATATGTGATATTCAGCGCCTTGGGACATCCTCCTGACGTGAAAGGCACTTTATAAATGTAATGTTGTATTGTATATACAGTAGTTTCTGTGTTAATAATAATCCATGAATTTGATATAGCGCCTCATCATGTCTTCGAGATGTCTCAAAACACTTCACAGAATATACTTAAAAGTGAATTGACTGTATATTTTGTGGGCGAATTTGTATATTTTGTACTGTACTGGGATGTCCTCCGGACATGAAAGGCGCTATACAAATGTAATCTTGTTGTTGTTGTATATTTTGCGTTGGAGAGGAACATGCATTACATGTTCAATTGAGCACTTGTGGTGTATTATAAGGTGATCTCTTGGAAGGGAATTAATGTAATGATGAAATGTGCATCACTAAGGGATACGAAAGAGTGTCTTTTCAACTTCAAATCTTTTTTTGTGCAGATAACCATTTTTTCTGTTCACTTGAGATGTTTGTTTCGGTGACTTGATTGGGCACCATGTCACATGTAAGGATTATTATTTATTTATCACATGCAGTGTGTAATTTACACTTTTAGGGTGGAGTCCTGTAGCTCAGTGGTTAGAGCACTCGCTTTGCAAGTGAGAGACCTGAGTTCAATTCCAGGCAGAGGGCGAAACCTTGGGCAAGTTTCCTTACTCCACACAGAGCCTAATAATAATCCCTCCAAAACCAAAAACAATAATAAATTGGTCATTTTCAATCTACGACTGTTTGTGGGACATTGCTGTGCGCAATTGGCTGCCGGGTTCGCCCACAAATATACAGTCAATTCACTTTACAATGTGTTCTGTGAAGCGCTTTGGGACGTCCTCCCAACGTGAAAAGCGCTATATCAAATGCAAGGATTATTATTATTATTATTTTGACAGCCTGCTGCTGACTATATTAATATATCAATTAAAATGGTGGGATCATAAACGTATCAAGATGATTGACATTTCAGTTGTATTAAAGAAAGAAGTTATTTTTTTATCGCAGCTTATCACATCAAAGCATCTTTCAGTGCTTCCTGCACTTTCTGTGAAATGTAGTGACTATTTTTGTCGACAATCACAATGGCCACCTGCATCATCAAGGTCCCACAAACAGCCAAAAAGTGAACGATAGATGAATCAGGATGATTATTGGCCTGGACATTGCAAAAAGCTTCCTTCTCTTTTATAATAATAAATTACAATATTTCTTGCACTTGATATGGGATCTTTCACATCAGGGGGAAGTCTGAAAGCCCTTCACACAATTTGCTGTATAAGGTAGTGACAGTGTAATTTGTAGGCAAACATACAAGCATGTCATGGGTCTTTAACATTAACACAAGGCAGGTAGGACCTTTGTTTTATGTCTCATCCAAAAAGATGATAAAGCAGCTCCTCCCTAGTACTGCTCTGGAGTGTCAGCCTACAGTGTATCACAATCTAGGGCTGCTTCCTCCTTCTGGAACATTGTAGTTTTATTCATGCTACAAAAAGAATTGTTCCGAAAAACATTCAACCCAGATAAAATGTTTGCGTAAACGTTTGTGTAAATAAAATGTTGTATAAATGTGGGAACAAGCCCCATGGCAGGTCTTTGAACTCACAGGGTCTAGGCTAATGCTCCAATGTAGTACTGGCGATGTGCTGCATTGTTGGAGATGTAGTCCTTCAGTTAGTACTGTAACAGTGCTGTATGATTGGTTTAGTTTGCTGGGGACCGAGAAATAGCTGTACAGTCTTTAAGTGGCAACGTTATGAGTGCATTAATGTTTGCATCACTAAACAGCAAAGTCACTTGAATAGGATTAGAGAGAAGCTAATACTGTTACTTATGACTCCCCAAGGTAACAAAGAACTTTAGCAACAATCTCCAGATGCCAGGCTTGAAGTAAAGATGAAACCATATGGTGCAGTTAAAGATACGGCACGAACTGTGCATGTGTGTGCGTGCGCGTGACTAATGCAAACTGGAAGAGAAATGTTAATTCTAGTCCAATCAGACAGTCAGTCGTATCTGTCTCTGTTTATTCCTTCATTCTGGGCTTGTGTCCATCTCTAACAGGATTGATGAGTCGACATGTTTGAGATCATACACCAAACCATTGGGTTAAGTGCCAGGATCGGCAACTTGTCTCCCTTTAAGAAGGGCTTTGTGCACAAGAACTTAATTAAAGAGGATGAAAGGCAGGTGCCTGATTAATCAGCCAAACCCTGGACCATTTAAGGTCACTTGAAGGAGAGAGGGGCATGTGTGAAAGAGAAGCTGGGTACAATCTCAGGAACGTTCTGAATGGGAACGTATTACGTGGGGTTGAGATTCTTGGTGTTTAGATTTGCAGGTCAATGAAGGTCTGTTCACAGTTACAAAAAGCCAATAGGAAACCTTTATCACAAGATGGTTGGAATATAAAATGAAGGGAGGAATTTTATAGGTGTATACTGTCCTGGGCAGACCTGTTTTGAAGCATTTTTTCAACACAGACCTTAGAAAAGATGTAATGGCCTTGGAGGTCATGCAGCGTAGAATCACCAGGATGACACCTGGATTAAAGAGGATTTGCTAAGAGGACAGAATGGACAAATTGAGGCTATAATCCCTTGAACAGGCGAAGTTGAGGGGTAATCTGATTTGGGTGTTTAAGATAGTAAATTGACAGAGTGGATAAAGAAAGAATTTCTTATGGTTGCAGAATCCAGAACCAGAGGACATAAATCTAAATATTATAACTAAATATAAGCATCAGAAGATATTTCATCTCCTCAAAGTACTGTTAATGCAGAGTTGGTGGGAATATTTAAGAGGAAAGTAATTAAGTACCTGGCAAGTAAGTGTGGGGGGTGGGAGGGGAAATGACAGGCAATGGGTATTGAGTTACAAATCAACCATGATCTAAGAAACTTGAGATGTTGGCTCAATTGACTGAATGACCTACTGTGTTCTTAGGATGAGCTGACTCCAAGACGGTTGATGAAACGGAGATTAGGAGCAAATTGCAGTGGACTCTGAATAGATCCTATCTGTGGGAAACTTTCTTTAAACTTGACTGTCTTCAACGATCCTAATATCCTGCGTTATGTCTGGTCACTTATAGATTAATGAAGGCAATAGTGATATCAGATTAAATAGCACATAGCAGCAGTGAGAAGCAAATACAGCACCACTGTCAAAATATACAGTGAGTGGCAAAGTACGAAAACTATGCATAAACCCTCAGGATTGAAAGAACCTTTTCAGAATATTCCATGTGTGTATCTCAGGAAATGTTTATTTTTATGTTTCTTCAGTAAAAATAGCAAAAGAAAGATCTGACCCAGCAAACCTTACTTCAATGCCCTGAAGTCCTATAATTTTGCTTCTTGTTTTATTTTAATGAACAGAATGGGAATAACAGGGCAAAGCATTTCAAAAGAACAGGATGAAAAGAAGCAAGTTATTCTCGCCAATTAAAAAAAAGTATTTGTTTTAAGCTCTCATGGGCATCATGGAGTGTGATTTGTGATATTTCTCAAAGGGATTCTTTATTAAGGAATCTGTATCATGCAAATGGATACTCTCTCCGGTAACTGGATGTATATCACACTAGAAGAACTCCACTCTGAATTGGTCTACATCTGAGGCTATCTTGTTATGATTGAATCTTGTGTGCAACAGATTGGAATGGGGGGAGCTCACAGAGGCTCAAGATAAGAATGATCTTAAGAAAACTGATCCAAGTAATCGTAACGGCGTTCCAGTATAAGAAAGGCAGGCTAGATAGCTATGAGGAAACACTTTGGATTTCTGTGGGCCATGCTTGGCTTTGCCAGGGTGTCACCTCAGAGTCAATTAATTTTCAGGTTGACCTACCCAAAGAAACATATCATTATATATTCACAACTTCAAGTTAGTAAATCAACTGACAGTCGGAATTGCCCCAAACAGCTGAGAATTATCCCTTACATTGTTACATAGATTATAATAAACAATAATCCTTACATTTGATACAGCGCCTTTCACTTCAGCAGGATGACTGAAAGAAAAATTCTCACTTTGCAGGATTTACTGTAAAGTGTATTGACTGTATTTTTGTAGGCTGATTTGGGCAACCCATTTATACACAGCAATACCACACAAAAGGCCATAAAATTAATGCCATTTTAATTTATAATAATTACATTTGGAGGATTGTTGGCCAGGACACCAGGGGAAACTCCTTTCTCTTTTCAAAGACTTCCATGGGGTTTTCGATGTTCACCTGAACAAGTAGATGGAAACTCAGTTTAACATCTCATCTGTAGGTTGGCACCTGCAATAATGCAGCACATCCCCTGCAATGCCTTACAAGACTTTACAATTTCAAAGTCCCACTGTGGGTGGTTCAGAGACAAGACTGTTACCAACTGAGCCAGGATGACTCACAGATTGTAGACTTATTTTACAGTTTGTGCACAGAAATGAAATCAATCAGTTCAGTTCTTGCTATTTCTAGTATGTTTCCCATTCAAATAAATGGGCTGCATATAGCAAAGGTTCACACTTCCTTCTGAATGCATCACAGGGGAATATGATGCCAGCAGTGAATTTAAGGTTTATTCAAGGCTCTGGGTAGTAGTACACATTTACTCAAATCTTTTATTTGCTGAAGCCTGTTTGATGTAGGCTTCATGTAGAATGTGCACATTCCTCTCTCTACCCACAAAATCATTCGTGCAGATGGGATGAAAGTATTCTCCCTCTGCCAGGCATAGGTCTCCTGCGTGAAATTAGATTGGTGAGTGTCAATCCAGTGCTTAGAAGGTGCAGGCATTAAAACTGGTCACAGCATTAATCTGCCCACCATTTGGCACGTGTTTAGAGAGTAAGGGATCATTGTGGGAATTGGAACAATCCTTTGCTGGTACAATAGAGAGTGCTATTCTGAGTGATAGTTTGAGTTGTATTTTTTTAATGTACGATTGCAGAAAATGTGTGTCAGACAACAATAAAACTGTGATCGGCACCACAACCAAGTCTGACCTTGTCAGATAATAATTTATTTACAGCACAGGAGAATGCCATTCAGCCTATGGTGTGTGTGTGTGTGTGTAATGCTTTCTACTCTTATTATTGCAATACTAATAATAATCCTTGAATTTTATACAGCTCCCAATGATATTGTTGAAATATCTCAAAATGCATTACAGGATTTACTGTATTTGTAAGCAAACGCGGCAATTTGCACACAACAATATCCCATAAACAGCCATGAGGTGAATGATCAATTTTATATGATCTAACACCTTTCTGTAAGTTTTTCACCCTAAGTGAAATTTTGTTCTTGTAGAATTATTCTTAGCAGTATCCTATGCAGTGGTGAGAGCAAATAATAATAAAAAATAATAATCCTTGCATTTCATATAGCGCTTTTCACAGTTTCTCGATGTCTCAAAGCGCTTCACAGAATAGACTGTAAAGTGAATTGATCATATACTTGTGGGCAAAACATAATGTTGTATGTTTTAAAATATTAGCTGCTTTTCTGGGATTTGGCCTATTTGTTTGATGTGATCTTTGAGTGAACTGCAGTGTATCACTTAAACACTGCATCCACATGGAAGGTCACAGAAGCAATTCATTGAGGGCAAACATTAATCAGCATTCACCAGCTTTGAAAGTGGACTTGAAGCATTGAAACAAAATGCTTTGAGGTGTTATTTTGCATAAATTGTAGTGTAGAAATGTCTGCTGATATATGGCATGAAGACAACTCAGCTTCAAAGAAATCAGCCTCATCCCTTAAGGTGAAAACATAGTTTAGTAGAATAATAAGCTGCCCAGGCATTTTTTGGCTTAATTATTAATGACTGCAGAATAAATAATAATAATAATAATAATCCTTGCATTTAATATAGCGCTTTTCACGTCTTCTCGACGTCTCAAAGCGCTTCATAGAATATGCTGTAAAGTGAATTGACTGTATATTTGTGGGCGAAATGCGGCAGCCAATTGAGCACAGCAATCCACAAACAGTTGTGGATTGAAAATGACCGATTTATTATTGTTTTGTTTTTTTGGAGGGATTATTATTAGGCGTGTGGAGTAAGGAAACTTGCCCAAGGTTTCGCGCTCTGCCTGGAAGGCGAGTGCTCTAACCACTGAGCTACAGGACTCCACAAATAGAATAAAGTGCACACAAAGATTCTGACAACATTTAGTATTGACAGGAGTGCACAGCAAAACATTAAGCAGGTCAGGAAGACTGGTTGGTCACGTCTGATTGCAGTCACTTTTCTTTCAGTCTAGTATATGCTTTTGAATCCAGTTCAAATGGATGGATGGGATGGAAGCTTGCTTTCCTCTCTGATGAATTGTAATGATTATAAGTGAAATGATATTGGACAGTCTCAGTCCAGGTCCTGGGAGATATGAATGACTTCATAGTGCAAAAGTGCACCAAATTTGGCAGAAAGAATTCTGGATTGGTAACCTCATTCATAAAGGCTGCGAACAGGCAATACAGGAACAGAGGGGTTATTGTACTCCCTGCAATCCAAGCCGTGGATTCATTGGCATCGTCTATGTGTTATTTTGCTTTGGTAGGTAAGTTTCCTGAATTCTCTCCCGCTATTCTATAATGCAATTTTGAAGTAAAATTAACAGGAAAGTAAAGATCCAAAATGGAATCATACTTTTTAATATTCCATTGCATTGATCTGAAAGCATGCAGAAACAAACTTGTCCATCTTAGAAATGGAGCAAAATAACATTTATCCCACCGTAAAGGTTCGCTACATTGAGTATTGGGAGTCAAATAACCCCAGAAAGTTAATCAGGAGCCAATGCAAACTCTCTGAGGGTTGGTATTTAATCACTTTGTATAATATCTCTTCTTGAAATGAAGGATAATCTCTCACACAGGCGCAGCCCGATTCAAAGTCACAAACAGCTAAAAGTAGAAACGGTTTCTACAGGGTTTGTCGGCAGTGATAGGGTTAATAATGACAGGCTTAGGAAACCAATTCATTCTGAATGAAATGGAGTCAGTTAAAGCAGATTGCGAAAAATCCAATTTTGCTCTTAGACAATGACCACATGCAAGCTCTTCAATTGTAATGACTGACAGATTCCATCTCATGGCAAATGCCAATGCTATAAGCACTATAGTCAGATTAGACACTGTGTTTCAGCAGAGGGCATCTTGCTTATTGGGGCTGTTTTTCACAATTACAGCTGCAGAGATGACATTTAAGAGATTGTGGTGCCAGAATACATAATGCGAATTCCATCGAACACGTCTGTGTGTTAAACGATGAGAAATGACCCAGCCTAGCCTCAAGTGGCTTTATAACCAGAGCAATTTCCCAGTGTCCTGCTTTCAGCCAGTGAATCTCGCTAAAAGTGTCTGTGACTTTGAAGCACGGTGCATTTGCGTGAGAGGCTATTGTTCATCTCGAGAAGAGATGTTCTGATGGGATTACATTACATTTGGAAAGCATTTTTTTATCCTCTTGAAAAAAAGTGACCAAATGACCTGGACACATAGTTCATTGTTTCACGTTCTGCACGCAACCTTGCTTTTGCTAATAATCAGAACCACCTGGAATAGCAACAACAATAACTATACTGGGTTAGGCACATCTGAGTTAGATACAATAAGAGTCCCTATGAAGTGAAACCCCCATCGCTCATGCTGCCTGATTGATGTGTTCCAGAGAAGCAGCTTTAATATCTTATACAGTAAAATCCAGGCCTGAGATTTAGCAGACGTTCAGGGAAATGGTTGGTGTGTACATTTATCAGACAGCTGCATTTTAAGCTGCTGCAGTACAGCAGGGAAACCGATTCCATGAAAACGCAGAGTGGCATTTTCCGAATGATGTAAGGCAACGATGGAAGAAAGAGACGAACAACATGGTATATGATATGCAGTAATTGCCAGCGTACAGTTCCGCAATGTGCTTGTGACAATGTGCCTAAAACCTGAAAGACCCTATTGTATTGTCCTTTATTTAAGCCCCAGTTTGCACAACAGCAATCGCTTTGACACAGCCTCAAAAACGCTGCCAACAGATGTTACTCCGATTACTTTAGGTGTTGGATTTTATTATTTACACTTTCATTTTTGCATTCTTTTAAAGATTAACTCCATGGAATATGTGACAAACAGAAAACGAAGATGGAAAGTAAACATTGGGACACTGGAGTTGAAATCTCACAGAGGACTAAAAGTCACAGTTAACCAATGAAGTACTTTGGTATTTTATTGTCTCCAACAACTAATCATAATATTACGGAAGGATTCAGCAGACAGCATTTAAGAAAAACTGCTGAATTCTTCTATGTTTTCAAGATGTACCTCTTTGGCCATACTTTTGGTCATCTTTCCCCTCTTCACCTTCACCTTGGGTGCCCAGCCAGCAGTGTTAAGCTTTTTAAAATGTCATCCTATGTGAAAGATGGTAAATGGATGTAAATGATATTGTATGTTTCAGTATTCATGCACTCTCTCCCTGATTTTCTTTCACTCCCTGAATGAGAGTCCTGTAGCTCAGTGGTTGGAGCACTCGCTTTGCAAGTGAGAGACCTGGGTTCAATTCCAGGCAGAGGGCGAAACCTTGGGCAAGTTTCCTTACTCCACACAAAGCCTAATAATAATCCCTCCAAAACCAAAAACAATAATAAATTGGTCATTTTCAATCTACGACTGTTTGTGGGACATTGCTGTGCGCAATTGGCTGCCGCGTTCGCCCACAATTATACAGTCAATTCACTTTACAGTGTGTTCTGTGAAGCGCTTTGGGACGTCCTCCCGACGTGAAAAGCGCTATATCAAATGCAAGGATTATTATTATTATTATTATTATTATTCCACACGCTTGATAATAATCCCTCAAAAAATATATAATTTGATCACTCAACCCACGACTCTTTGTGGGACATTGCTGTGAGCAATTGGCTGCCACGTTTCACCCACAAATGTACAGTCAATTCACTTTACAGTATATTCTGTGTAGCACTTTGAGACATCTAGAAGACGTGAAAAGCGCTATATCAAATGCAAGCATTATTATTATTATGATTATTATTGAGAGAGTACGCAGGCTGGATTCATGTGCTCACTCCCTGAGTGAAAGAATCCTCCACTATTTGTGTGTTGAGCTCATTCTGTAGGCTGATACTCCAATGCAGTGCTGAGGAGTGCTGTGCTATTGGAGGTCCCGTGCTTTAGATGAGACCTTAAACCGAAGTCCCATTTGTCTGGTCAGGTGGATGTTAGAGATCCTATGGCCCTCTTTGAAAAGTGAAGGAAGTTTTTCCCATTGATTTGGCCAACAATCCACCAGATAAGATTGGTCATTCACTTCATGGCTGTATATAATAATCCTTGCATTTAATATAACGCCTATCGTATCTCCAAGACATCTCAAAGCGCTTCACAGAATATACTGTAAAGTGAGTTGATTGTATATTTTGTGGGCAAAATGTTTGTGGGGCATCTGCTGAGTGCAAATTGGTTGCCATATTCGTCAGAACACTTTATACAAAGTTCTGTAAAGTACTTTAAGACATTTTGACATATATCAAATGCAAGCATTATTACTTTTTTTATCATTACTTTCTGAAGTAAGCAAATAGACAGACTGTATTCACTGTGCTCACTTCCTGAGTAAGTGTGCGAGACTGGATTTATGCACTCACTTTCTGAATAAGTGAGTGTGGGGATTGTGTTCACCCTACACACTTCCTAAGCGAGAGAATGTGTGACTAAATTTGTGTACTGATAAGCAGAGTGTGCAGTTATGAACTAGTAGTATTCTACAGTACAGTGCTTCAACAGAGCTATGTGCCACACCATCAAACAACCAAGTTCTCCTCCCTTGCTAAACTTACATAGAGTTGCAATGAGTACAGGATCAGGCCAGTTAGTCCATGCCAGTGTTTATACTTCACATATTTATACTTTCTTAACCCCCCCCATACTATACGTCCCATCAATTATTCCCTTCTCCCTCATGTAGGCATAATATTTGCTCTTAAATGCATTGATACTATCTGGTTTAACCACAACTTCCAGCAATGAGTTCCACTGATGAACTTTGATGAGATTTTGCATGTATAATTTCACACTGGAGCAGAGACGTTTTATAATAAATTGCAGCTTCACACAGGAGTCTTCCTTTATCCCTGTACCCCATAGAGAAGTGCAGCAGTAATCAAGTTATGACTAGTCACTTTTGCATGAGTGAGCTCTATCTGTAATGCTAATGCTCAGGCAATAATGTGATGCTCCCTTTAACCCATGGATGATTCATTTTAATATTTGAAGCACATGTTCGAATCAGACCATTAAGTAAGAGTTCATTGCAGTTAAATTATTTGTGCCCATTTAATAAAATTATTGCAATAGATCTTGGCAATACAATTTCCTTGTGGACAATTGCAAATTATTTCCTGATAAATCTGATGGCAGAATCATAAATCTGTCAGTATGAATATTGTCATGCATTAATGATATGAAGTTGACTAACTGTTGGCCATCTGTCTTGGCAGATGTTCTCAAGGCAAAAATGCACCAAAATCTGAACAAAAGCACCCTTACACTTAAGTGATTTTAAAAAGAAATGACAGCTTCTCATTACCAGAGCCCTTAGAGTTTGCAATGTCCTAGGGAACCTCACAATGAGATTGATGCCTTGCAACCACCCCTATTTGTTTTACCCTATCTAATTTTTTCTTCCAAATGTGATGATTTAAACTGGGGTGTGAGGGAGAAAATTCTAGTGAGCCTTAGGCTTAAGTATATCACCTCTGATGATGTCAGCCTCTTTGGCACTGCGCCTATACTACAATTTTTCCCCAATAATTCTATAGTGGAGACCTGCAGCTCAGATGTTAGAGCATTCGCCTTGAAAGCGAGAGACCTGGGTTCCATTCCCAGCAGGGCGAAATGTTAGGCAAATTTCCTTAGTCCACACGCCTTTGTTTACCTAGCAGCAAGTAGGAACCCAGTTATTAATCAATTGGCAGATCGCTTTTCTGGGGATAATAATTTCTTGAAAAAAAATAATAAATTGGACGGAGGGAAATTGAGACCCACTGCTTTGGGTATGATTAGCTAACTCAGGACAAACTTTGAATGCAACCTAGTTATCTAGATTTCCTTCTTTCTTACTGTTTATTAGAGTTAACCTCTTAAATACATCCTGCACTTTTTTTGCCAAATGCAGTATTTCCCAAATGGTGAGCTGTTTTTGTTACACTCACCTGGAAGTTCAGCAATGAATCACATTTCTATATAACATCAGAATGATTGTATTTGCGTGAGGTCGATTGGTTGCTTTCCGAGTTGGCAGGATTGAATGATCTTTGCCCGAGGGTGCTTTTTCTGAAGTAATTTTTCTTTGATAACAATTCTCAAAATATTAACTAATTTTGGAACTTTCCAACAGCTGCTGCATCCTTGAAAGCCAGAAAAACATAATGACTGATAGTTATTGTAAAGAATATGTCTTCATTCATTAAGACATTGCTTCCATCCTTTGTTGCTGCCTGTAAACACCAGCATTTTTTGCAGTCTGATTTGAATGACCTCTCTAGTGATTAGTGTTCACAATCTGTAGATAAATGCCAACAAATTGCTCTGCCTTGATACTAAACAGTCAATAAACCAACCCCTGGGAGGCATTATTCTCCTATGTAGATGTAAAGTGGCGGGAAATACCCCCCTGGTGTCACATCAAATTATCCAGTAAACTGGAAATGTTATAAAAATGAAAAATAATGGATCTTTTGATAATATTTTGTCCCTGCAGAGCCAGCTTCTGTAAACATGGACTGTGCCTCGATTAATGTTAGCAACTGTTTTCGGGGCTGATTTAGAAACTATTTAAATATAAATGGTGAAACCCTGTGATGGCCCAGATCTTAATAAAACAATAAAAATGAAAGCGCAAAGACAACTCCTGTTTATACACCACTTTTCATGTTAACAAACACTGCATAACGTTTGACAATGGGAGCTGTGGGCACAGAGCCAAAGTGGGAGAAATTTAGAGGTGACCATCAAGGCGTAGCTGGAGAGAGGTTTTCAGGAGATCAATGAACGTAGAACAAGAAATAAGGTGAAGTAAGGGATACAACTATGACTACTATCTCCTTGCACATCAGGAGGATGTTTCAAACTGCTGTATAGGATTGTGCATTTTATAGTTTGAAGGTTCTGCATCCAAGAGTAGGCAGGAGCAGAGGGAGCCAAGCACAAGTGAGGTACAAGGAGCAAACAGAGAGAGAAGGGACAAGCATACAGGCTGGGCCATTGGACTGGAGGATAGTAACTGGATAATGGTAGAACAGAGCTCTGCACTTCTGCACTTGAACTTCTACAAACAACAAAGGCCAGAGTTCCAGGCGAGTCCTGACACCATCTCAGAGAGAGTTCCATGGGCAGGATGAACCACGTGTGAAATTTAAGGGTTCCTATCCATGCAAATATTCTGTGCTGATGCAGAATATTGAAGTGAAGCTACATCAATCAATAGTAATAATCTTTGCATTTGATATAGCACCTTATCACGTCTTCGAAACGTCTCAAAACACTTTCCCAGAATGTACTGTAAAGTGAATTGACTGTATATTTTGTGGGCGAAACACAGAAATTCTTCTGTTCTGGCATAAATATTTGCCTTATTTACCCAGCATCTGCAGGTCATGCACTTGTAGAGGAACCATAGTCCATTTACATCTCTCTGAAGTTATTTTTGTGGGCAGTGGCATGAAATAAGTCATCTCCTCAGGTTCACCAGTTTTTGGACTATATTCAGTCTCAGGATTAAGAGGTGAATTTTCAGTCTGGATTGATTAGGAAGAATGCTTCCTTTCACTGACAGCTATACCACTTCCAGGGATAATCCCAATCCAGTTCTTTGTGTGGCTGAGTCATAGCCNTTTTTTTAACAGCCCAAAAAGAGGCCATTTCCCTTATTGTGTCCGTCCATTAAGCTACAGTCTTACAATCTCTCTGTGATGCCCTCTACAGTTCGACAGACTGCTAAACGTACACTGTTAATGTTTGCACGTGAATAATGGACATTACTGGAGTCTGTGGAACCATATCCCCAGTGGTAGAAAGAATAGTCAAACGCCTTCATGAAAAGAGGAATGAATGGAAGAAAACTGGAGAAGCAAAAGTGGTGGGAAGGAAGGAAGGAAGTTTGAAATGTATATGCTCAAAGTACTGGTTCTCTTTTGTAACTGTCACACTTGCCCCAGATGAATAGGGCACTTTTTATTCAGAAGAATACTGGAATACCATAGACTATTTTGCGATCGAACCGATGTTTCTAAGCAGCACAATTCAGAAATGTTAGGTAGACCAATGGAAAAGGTGGGTTTGGATACATTAAATCTGGCAAGTTGCCAGCCCTCTAAGTTATAAATTCACCTCCTACTCTCCAGGATATGATTTATATGCACAAACAGATTGATTATGGCCTCAACCAAAAATGCAATTTTAAGTTGAGAGTGAGCTAATATTGTCATTAAAGTTATTTCTAATCCTGCCTTTATGAGTTCAATGGTAGTAATAGAGTCAACTGGTCTAAGAGCCAACTGCAGGATAAATTATTTACACAGATGTTAACAGATATGTTTGAAAGGATATGTAAAAGCTAATGGCTAGTCCTGAAAATGGAGACCGCCACAGCTGTCCTGACCGGAAATTTGAGTTGTGTTAAATCTTATCATAGAAGGTGAAATGAAAGAAATACATCAAAGCAGTGGGGACTCGAGATTCCTAGAAAAGGTGTGTAGAAAACAATGGATGGGACATTTCAAATTAAAATAATGATAGAAATGCAATGAAGGTGTTTCACCCACAGAATACACAGTCCCACCACCTTACAGTATATCCTGTGAAGCAGTCTGAGACATCTCAACAATGTGATAAGGTGCTATATTCAATGCAAGGATTATAATGACATTATTATTATTGTTTTTCTGGAAATATCAGCTGTGCTACTTCCCAAGACCCATGCTATATATTTTTATTTACACACCCCCTTTCCCCCTCCCCAGAAAAGCAACAAAGCAGCCATCCTATTATCTCATTAAACTTGCAAGTGCAAATCAAACCACTCCCTTAAATTGCCTGGAGACAATAACATATGTTTCATCTCCTCTGCTGAGATGAATGGAAAGATGCAGCTATTTTATGTGAAAAAATTTTTTTTACAAGGAAGTATATATTGGACTATAGGCAGCTTTAGAGGAGTCCTTCGAGAAACCAAATGACCCACTGCTGAGCATGAGATAATGTAGAGCAACTTACCAGTCCATTGAAAGTTTCTTGAGCATTTTGCTCACAATAATAAGAACTTGCATTCATGTAGGGAAATGTCTCAAGGCACTTTACAGAGTGGGAGATCAATGGGGTAGCAGGGAGGTGATTGAAAGTGCAATCAAAGAGGTAGATTTTTAAAATGGTTTTGAAAGCCAATAGGGGGGAGTATGAGATGGAGATTTCAGAGAGAGTTTCAGAGAGTGGGGGAAATAGGATTATCACACAACCCTTCTGCTTCCAGCCCCACTCCCCACCCTATCGCTATCTCAGGGTCAACCATAGGTATAAAAACATGAGCTTCTTTGAAAGATTGAAGTTCAGTCTTTGGCTGCAGTCCTGCACTAGCAACTAAATGTTACATACATCATTATTGGTATTGTGATGGCATACACCACAGCCAGTTATTGGTTCCCCACTCAATTTATTGCAGCACTGATGTGAGGAGCTTCAAGTTTTCAGCAGGTTCCAATCCCTTTTTTGCATTTTGAGGTGCTTTGAGGTGATCAATACTTGCACTGAAGGAGCAAACAATTGGAGACAACTGTCCAGAATGATCACAGGAACAAGCATTTTGTTCACGTCTCGCTTGGGCAGATATTGGCCGGTCTGACTGATCACATCCTGGTAACTGAGGTAGTGTACTCTTATAATAACTGAAACATGTCTCTGTGATTCATATGCTGCTCCTGCTTGTTATTAAAACTTCAATAAAGGTTTCGGTCATGAGGAATTGAACGGGGCTTTGAAAGGATGGTTTATCTCTTTGAATGCCATGTGTGGATTCCAGAGTAGTGCTGTAACAGGAAAGGTAATCCATAGTGCAGGCCAAATTAACCAATTCACTGCCATTGTTTTCTTTCAGAAAGTACTCATTGCTTGACTGATAAAAAAATAAATCTTGACTTTGATACATAACGTTTCTGTAAAGCGACAATCTGTAAGAAAAGCTACTAGACAATTTGCATGCAGCAGGAGAAAAGGTGACAAATGTTTACTACAACAACAACTTACATTTATATAGCACCCTTCATGTGTGTTAGTGTCCCAGAGTGCTACAGGAGAGAAGATGAGAAAGTAGGCAGGGATGGGGGTGAGGGGAACTAATATATGGGTAATGATGAGTGTCATGAAGCCAAGGAACACTTTTTGAATACAACCCATATAGAGGAGTTTGTTGCACTCCTGTGCAGTGCTGGGGGAGTACTGCATTATCATAAAATCAAGGTTTCATCTGCCTGTTCAAGTAAACTTTAAAGAACCCTTGGCACTATTTGAAAAGAGAAGTGAGTTTCTCCCAGTGTCCTGGCTAACAATTTCCCAGATAAAAATGGTCATTACTTGATGTGTGTTTCTAGACAACGTTATGCACAAATTAGCTGCCGTAAAATCCTGTGAAGACATTGAAATTAGCAAATAACATAATAAGATGCCACATTAAATGCAAGGATTATTATTATTATTCTGGAACCAGTCATGAATTAAACATTTCAAAGAAACAAACAGCATTCAAAATTGCCCTCCAAAAATGCAACGTAATTTCTCTTAATTTTGTAATTGTTTTACTTACTTTAACCATGACATGAGCATAACACGCAACAGATATGTGTGATATATGAGGCTCATCTCAAATGTGAACACAGTCATGATACCTCATTGCTGGTCTTGGGGTACGAGGGCAATGTATTGGGTTGTAAACCTTTTAAAGCACCTGTCACACATCAGCTGCAATCCAATAATTGTTATTTTCTAGGTGTTATTCTACTAGGTGTTGGAACTGGAGATTAAAAGTGTTTCTCCAGGTTAACTTGCGTATTATTGTGGTCAGTGTTTACAGAAAAGCGACGGTGTTGCATAAATGCAAGGTTTTGAATGTTTTGATAATCTCACGATCAACTGTACCTCCTAACGCAAGGGTTTGGGGTTTAGAAATGGAGCAGGGATTTGCTACGATACACTGGCCTTTCTGCTGCGCAATGCGTACTGGCAGCTCTGTGCCAGACACTGGACCAGACACCTCGTTACTGCTTCTGCACTGATTAATTCACGCTTCCTGTTCATGAGCACCGGGTTTCTCTTGCGCTGCCAGAGTTCATATGAATAATTTAATGGCAACTCTAGCCCTGGGTTGCTGTCTGCTGAAATCCACCGGATTCTGGATCCGATTATGCTTCAGGCTCTTTCCTGGCTCCTGATCGGTTTGCGAGTGTGTCACTGGTTGATTGAGGAGCGCCTGCAGCAGACTTGAGTGAGGGCAGTGCAGGGATGATGACCGTTCGGGAGCAATGTCTGGAGGAGCTCTGCAGGGGAATGAATCCCAGGCAATGGGGTCAATCAGCGCTTTTATTAAAAGCTGCCGCTCTCTCGGCTGTAGTGGATGTGTTTTGTAATCCTATTACATCGGGGGGAATTGAACTGGCACTTCAGTGTGGCCTGGGACACGGTTTAGCTGCTGTCGTCTCTTCCCCCCACCCCTTGAATTATTTCAAAGCCACAGGCATGAGAATAAATGATTATTAAAAAAAAACATACAGTCCCATCAAATCTTTCGTTCAATTATTATTTTCCCAAACTGTAATTTAATAGCAATAATGATAGTCTGGTTGTAGTTTAGGGCAAACACAGGTTGATTAAAGGATTTAAACTGCAGGCTTATCCTTCAGTGAATCGGGTTTTCATCAGTGACAGACAGACAGACACAGACAGACAGCACATTACATTTCTACATCTCCCCCATATGCTTTATCTCAACTGCCAAGGACAAGGACAAGAAAACAATAAGAAACGGCGCAGAGCTGAGTCCTGCCTGTATCTGTGTGCAATAGCTTGCTCAACTTGTCCTTTCAGATCGAGAGACTTATCAAGCTATTTTAAGTGACGAATCAAATCACTACGCTGTTGCTGGCAGCGATTCGCAGGTATATTTTGGAGGCTCACACGCATGTTGTCGGTTTTGTCTTAACAAACTAAACTAAAAGCAAACCGTAACATGCTACAGTCCATAATCTGCAGGGATGTGGAGAGGCAGGGTGGGGGCATGGCTGTTGGCAGAGTCCATAACAACAACAACAACAAAATTATATTTGTATAGCGCCCTTTCTGGTCGGGAGGACGTCCCAAGGTGCTGAAGCAGAGGACAAAGCTGAGGCAGATTGCCCGACTTGCACAAGAGATCTCTTGCTGTGTCTTGTTGTTGCCGATCGGAATGAGCCTCAGCTTAGAGGCTTGACCACAGAGCCAGCCCACTGCGGCTCTGGACAAATGCTGATCACAGGGTGCAGCACTCCCGTGACATTCAGGAGATCTCAGAGGTCTCCTCTGCTTACCAGGAGAATTCTGTGCAGGATTGGAGAGGCTAGAAATTCTGGCCACAGCATTCTTCATGATCCAAAGGAATCTCTATCCCTTCTCTTTCTGGTAGAGATGTGGTCTCCACAGTAGGTGGACTTATGTTCGGAACAGTGTAGGATTGATGTCTCCAAGAGCAGTGCTTCAATCTCATTCAGTTTATTTGTTAATGAAATTCTATTTTTGTCAAAGCAAATTCGTCACCTCAGGCATTCTTCTGTACAAAAATTCTGGTCAAAATACATTATTATGATTAATATTTCATTCTCCTTGCTTGCATATGGGATATTATTTTCGAATTCTCAAGGTTCCTGCTAAGCTGCTGCCTTGCACCTCCAAGTTTTGAAGCAACTGACAGAGGCCACGGAGGTTGGTTGCCTATTCATTTATTTTCCAATGATAGAACTATAGACACTTACAGCACAGAATGAGGCAGTTTAGGCCATTGTGCCTGCACTGGCTCTCTGAAAGAGCCATCCGTTTAGACCCATTCCCCAGCTCTTTCATATTTCTCTAGAAACATGCAGCTTACAAAGGACCTTGGCAAACACACCGTATGGTGTGACATCATGTTATACGTACTGGGCAACCCCTGCATTCAAAACCTGTCCTGCACTGTTATAGCTGATCTCACCTTGGGAGCTGCTAGAATGGTGCAATTAGCTTCAGGGCCCCGAGTTATAGAATGGACAAAATCCTCCTACCGCATACGCAACCAAGCATGAAGGGCGCTATATAAATGTAAATTGTTGTTGAGGTAGACATTTGCCACCTTTTCTCCTGCTGCATGTAAATTGGCTGGTAATTTTCCATTAGAGATTGTCACTTTACGGAAACGTTACAGACGCTGTATCAAAGTCAAGGTTCATTTTTTTTATCAGCCAAGGAATGAGTACTTTCTTAAAGAAAGATAAGAAGGGCTAGAACATAAACACCAACACAGACCAGTTAGATGGCACGGACTGTTCCCGTGCCATATCACTATGTAACTCTAGTGCCCCCTGCTGGATACTGGGGGGCATCAGACAAGGATTGTTTGGTACCCAAACAATTACTGTTGAGTTTGCTAGTTGGTCGAGTCACTGGTCGTTGTTGACACACAGAGCACTCATCCACTTCCTGGAGAAGAGGAACAAGGAAGCTTGTGCTTCAAAAAATTATTGAGTTCTTCATCTGTATCCCAGTGATAAATCTCATCTGCAAGGAGGATATTAAAGCACCAACATGTGGTCCCTTGAGGAGGATATGTTTGATTTCTTCATTTCCGCTGATATTTGCCAATTTTCTTTGAAGAGACCCTGAGTGGAGGCAGGCATTGCCCTGGAGATAGAAACCTTAAGAATCTTCACCAAATCTGCTTGCCACACTGGAATGCCTGCTGCACAGTCAATTGTCAAAGCCCCTCTGATCACTTGGTTTCAGTGGCGGGAAGTTGCAAATCAAGGGAAACCACAGTGGAGAAACCTCAGAATTTGCCCACTATCCAAAGAGCTCAACATGAGCTAATGGCAAACACTGCCAAACTTTTCACTGTGTTAAATGGGATATTGATTTCTAAACGCACACAACAAAGTTCGCTAACATGATTGATTCCTACTAAGTAATGTCATAAATTAGGCCCCTGTATCTCATTGCACATGAAATGTAAAAGCTCTTTTCTTTTTTTACATTTATTCAAATCAGTTCATTGCCCAGAACACAGATTGAATCGAAACTGTATCGATTCGAATTATGAAATCGCACTCTGCAAAAATGAATATAATATTCTCGACCTTAAAAAGATTGAAGTCAAAGAATAATTTTATATTTCACTCACAACGATGGTACATGCCCCTGTCACTGCTGGATTTTATTCTGATTTCTTTCATAGCAGCATTTTTGCCTCTCCGACACATTTAAGCAAAACAGATTTCAGAGGTACAGAGGGAACAGAAATGAGGTAACCTTTTGGAATCATATTTAGGTATTGTCTTTGTAAGCCCAAGAAATCAATCACAGGCAGCTTTCAGAAGAGTGCCCCAGCATTCAGCCTCTGCCAGTGCTCTAGTCTGACTGTTTCCCAGGGGTAATATTTTCTTTTGTAATTAATGAAAGAGATGTGCTGTTTTCTTTGCAAGCCTTTGCAAGGATAATGCAGTCTTTCAATGTAACCTTTCAAAAGCTGCTGGAATGAAGTTATTTTGCTTTCATGTTGTGAGATGAGTTACTTGTTCAATGCTTGTTCTGCTGTTTCCACCTATCTTAATATATTTCAGTATTTCATCCTGAGTCGTGCTATGCTGCTCACAAGGAAACTTGCGGGGAATGCCTTGTACCTGCCTTCCACCAAGTGAGGATCAAACCTGCACTTGGAGATTAACTGGCATTCTTGGCAATGGAATTTCATAATTGAGTCACTTGTCTGTGATGTCAATCGTGGCTCCTACGCCAGATGGGTCCGCAGTACTGGAGGTCACTGCTGATGACACGCCAGCCTGACTCATCGATGGGACTTGAAGAAGCAATTCAGTCACCAGGACAGGGATTTTTCTTACTCAACAACTCATGTTAACCATACAAGCCTAAGCCGTAACGTTTATGGTGGCCCTAGTTTGCCATTCAATGCTTTCAATGGCAAGTTAAGCAGTTTTAGCAGGTTCGACTCTAGCAGTACCCCAAAGCACACTCTGGGGTCCCCAAGCATTGGCTCTCGCCAACCTGTGCCTAATACTCTCTGTAATTAAACAAGCAGGCTGCATCTAGACAATCCATTCCAGTCGTGGACATTTCCAAGTGGAGGTGGCCGAACATCAAACTCTGTCTGGTTTGGATATTCGTAAGCATGTTGATGGGTTTCTGCATGTGTTAAACACCCGGCTGACCAGAAAAAAAATCTCAATACATTGAAGTGAAGTTGCTTCATGATGTGTTCCTTCACTATCAATTGACACAAGGATCATGTTATGAAACACAGTAGCCATTACCCCATTATGTAAAAGAAATTGTATATCACTACTAGAGAGAATAAAACAACTCAGTCTTTCTTTTATCTCCTGCCATTTATTTCTCCCCTTCTCTCCTCAAGACAACTATGGTGCCCCTAATGCTGCCGCAGCTAAGATCAGCTAACCTAGCACATACCAGTGAGTCAAACCTAAGAGTTTCCCTGTGCTCCCTGAAACAAAGTCACTGAGCCATTGGAGGAAGCCCTGCAAGGTATGTCTTATACATTTTTGAACCCAGCTTCTGTTACACATTTTGCAGAGTATTTGCAATATTACTTTGCCTCTGGCAACATAAACTGGATACTAAATATAAAACTCATTTTGGTTTCTGGTTTTGAAAACATTATGAGGTACAAAATATTTTTTAAAATAACAGCCTGTGATTTGATAATTATTTATTCCATCTTGCATACATTTCTGTATGAATCCAGTTTCATAACCTGAGTTGGCATTAAAATCATTTATCTGTGGAGCTCTTTTGCACGAGAACAGTAAATAATTGAGAACGTACAGAAAACAATTGCAGAAATCAGTGACCGAGGAAATAGTTTGTCTGAAATGATAAAATAATTTTACCATTTATTTTGATATCAGAGCAATGCTAACTTTAGATTGTGCTGCATTTGAGTAATGGATCTTTTGCACTCTTCATTGCCTGTAGTGGCAGGTCACTGCAGAAATGGTCTGTTAATTTTGGGCCAAAATACTGTGATTATCTTTCTTCTCCTTCCCCTGCAGATGTCCCTTTGAGATAACATTTGGGAAGTGTTCTATTCCTGGCTCTCTTTGGTGTTCTATTGTAAATCTAAGTATAAGCAGATTGATTGAAATTTTGCTACTCTGGGTATTCTTTGGACTCAGAGTGCCACGGTGGCAAATGTTTAATAATTGCACAAAGAAAAATATGGCACGGTTTTGTGTTAACAATTTTTTCTCACAAACCACGCTTTTTTGTGTGTGGTTAGAAGTGCTGTGAGCAGGTCTGAACTTTGAGAAGATAAGCAATCTTCAAACCCAATGTACTGCTTGATTCAGACCCTCTATCTTTGTAGTAATGGGTTTTGAGTGCAGCAGAGTGAAGTTACCCTGGAGCATTTTCTTAAATCATACATATGCATTCAGTCTGGGTTGTTTGGTATGCAAGCCAACAGAGAGACACTTGGAGAAAAGAGGATATGTGAGGTCCACAAATGCACAAAGACTATAATAGATACAAAGCCAATGGATACCAGCAGTGTTAAATTAAAACATGATGGGGTTATTGTGAGTGTAGGAGCAGGCTTGAAAGGATTCAGAATGGAAGTTGAAACTGCACCTTAAGGGAATTAGTTCAATTGCTCATTAATAAAAATGCTTACTTGTACCAGTTAAAGAACTTGCATATTTGTAGCGCCTTATAACACTAACTTGCGCCTAATATTCTTTGGAATTAGGTAAACAGGGTGTGTACCAACAGGGAGAGTATGTATTCCATTCCAGACATGGATATTTCCATGTGTAAGTGACATACATAGAACTCTTGGTCTGGTTTGGATACTCTTAAGCATGGTGATAGGTTTCCCGGCTAACCAGAAAAAGCATCTTATCACATCAAAACATCTTGCAGCCTGTAGTCTGATGTTTGACTAAACGTAACAATAATAATGATCCTGACACTTGATATAATGTCTTATCACATTGTCGAGATATCTCATCTTGCAGCGCTTCACAAGTAATTTCTATCAAGTGTAGTGACTGTTTTTTGTCGGCTCATGCACCTTGAGGTAAGTGCCTTCCCACTTAATCTGGAGAATCGTTGGCCAGGACACTGGGGCACGCTTTGAACAGTATCAAAGGATCTTTAACATCCACCTGATCCTCGGTTTAACATCTTATCCAAAAGACTTCACCTCCAAAAAATGGGTAACACTGGAGTATCAGCCTAGAGATGGGACTTGAACCCTCGCTCAACTAATCCAGAGAAAAAGTTCAACCACTGGAAGAAAACCAACATGCAGGGAATAAAAGTACTGAGAGCTACAGTGTGATGTTTGACTGAACATGATAATAATAATAATGACCCTTGCATTTGATATAACATCTTATATTGTCAAGATGTAACAAAACACTTCACAGGATGCATTATAAATTGAAGTGATTGTAATATGTAGGCAAACAAAGCAGCCAATTTGTGCACTACAACATTCCACAAACAGCCATGAAGTGAATGACCAATTATATTTGGGGGACTGTTGGCCAGGACACCAAGAGAACCCTATCCCGCGCCACCCCCCCACCAACTGCCTCTCTTTTCAAATGATGCTATAGTATCCTTCTTGTACAACAACCTAGAGAATTAAGATGTGTAGTCATGGGGATTGGGAAATTGCCTTTTAAAATTTGAAAGCAGTGCATTTGGAGGAGATAGTTGGTAAGATTCAACAAGGGGAGGAGAGAATGAATGCATGGGCTAAGAGATTTAGCGACTAACTTCGAGGCTATTGCAATGATTTCTGGTCCCTTACCAAAAAGATTCTTGGCAGCAATGATTTAAATTTTTCAAACACAGCAAAGAGAAAAAAAGACTTGTGCAGAATGGAAAAGCAGCAAGTAAAAGGAGGGCTAGAACAAGGAATCAATTTTCTGATTAGATATTCTCAATAACACGAGTTATATGAAAAAGACCCGAATAAACTAGCACACAGAATGAGCTTGGCTTGTTTGAATGAGATTTGTATCATTGCTGCCTCGCAGGTAGGTTGAGAGGTGAACATTTCTGTGAGGATAGGAGATTCCCATGGAAGACTGTAATTGGCTTGCCATTGCTGCACAAGGTTAATGTCCCTTAAATGAGGCTTGCAGTTTTTGATTGATTGTCATTTAATATATAGAATTGTTTGAGGAAACAAATTGGATCTCATTATATGTCTGTATTATGGTGTATGTCATTAAATATGGAGAATTACATTGCTCCAGGGATGGAGCCTTTTGCTGCACAGCAACTTGCACTTATATAGCGCCCTTCACATAAGATATAATAATCCTTGCATTTGATATAGCGCTTTTCACATCTTCTAGACGTCCCAAAGCACTTCACAGAATATACTGTAAAGTGAATTGACTGTATATTTGTGGGCGAACGCGGCAGCCAATTGCGCACAGCAATGTCCCACAAACAGTCGTAGATTGAAAATGACCAATTTATTATTGTTTTTTGTTTTGGAGGGATTATTATTAGGCGTGTATGTTACAGGGATTCACACAGACTGGATCTCTTGCTTAGACATATCTGTTTGAGAGGTAACCTTTTGATCAACGCCACCACGTATTAGCAATGAAGCAAGCAGACTTCAGATAAGAAGCAAATCTGCAGAAATTCAATCCATGTAGACACGAGGTGCTGTAACTGGCAATCAGTGAATAGTTTTTGAAGGCAAATGTAAGATTTATGGAGGAGTGGGTTAGCAGGTAAAGTGATAAAAAGCTGTCAATAAGGCTGGGAAAGTACAAACATGTTTAATATTTTAGTCACAGTTTCAATGTCAGTCAAGCACTACAAAGAAGAAAGCATCTGTAATCATTTGTCACAAGCAAAAGCCAAATTTAGAGGAAGTTATTGACCTCAAGATAGTTGAAGCAGCTATGGGAACATTTGGTATCCAAACGATGCGCTAATGAAATCCAGTGAATACTCAGCGGAGTCTAAAGCTAAGAGCATAGTTTCCATTCTGTCTGCACTTTATCTGCAATAATATTTAGCTCAGAGTGGTACAGACTTCATGACAATGTGGCAAATCTTCTCTATTTATTTGCACAAGATGCATTGACTTAAATCACATCAAAATACACTCTTGAATCAACCACTTGAAGAAATCTTCGAGACAGGAATGGCTTGCAGCACTTTTGGCTCAGTTCTTGGAGTTACAATGAGTGATGCTGCACAGAAACAGACGGTTGGCCCAATGAGTCCATGCCCGTGTTTATACCCCATGGCTTCCACCCCCTCCCCCCTCACCCCACCTCCACCCCTCCTATTCCCATCTTTTCACAATTATTTTTTCCTCAATCAAAATGTTTTTCAAGCCAAAGGAATAATTCACACAAGATATGGAAATTCTTCAATCGTATTTTGCCCTCTTTCAAGTCCGTGAAGTTTTTAATCAAATCCTGGCCTGAAAATAATTAAAAAAAAATTAAAATATAAAATTAAAAAGCAGCTCTTCAGTGTAGATTTAATAAATTGGGTCATTGATTAAGCTGAAACAAAGAAGGTCACATTTCCGTTCTGAAAAAGTGAGAGAAAACCATTCTTCCAAAGTCAGGAGAGTGTTCAATCCCAAACATTTCTTAAAGGGAAAGTTATTGACCAGAATTTCTGTACTATTCTTTTAGAAACCAATATGGAAAGTGCATTTAGGAACCTCACAAATTTGACCTATGTTTCTTGATACAAAACCATGGAATGTTTGTCTTTTTTATACCTTGTCTACCTGCACTGTTATCTTTTAATAATCTTTCACCATTCAACTCCTGTTAACCTCACATGCCAAAATTGGTCGTACCTTGACAAGCAGCGGAAAACTTGCCAGACAATACGTTCAATGGCAAGTTATACAATAGTAACTGGTTAACTATACAGCATCCAATGCACACTCTGGAGACCCAAACCTTTGGCTCTTGAACATATTACTCTCCTTCATATGAGAAAGCAGGGCGCTCTCTCCAAGGAGAGCATGCACATTCCATTCCAGACACAAGGAATGGTGGCATATATACATGGAAATCTCAGTCTGATTTGGATACTCCTTAACAATGCATGTGTCAGAAACCTGTCTAATCAAACATGTTTTAATGATAATTGCATCTGTACACTCAAGGTCTCTTTCACTTTCTTCCACATTTAAAACCTTGCCATGTTTGCAGCTGTGCAGATGCTTACAATTACGTTGACTTTAATTATGCATATTCTTCCCCGTTGATTAGAGTGGTGGAAGTATTCCACCCAGAGTGTTTCCATTCATCGTGTGACTCTTCCTGCAACCTGAGAAATGTATAATGCGTGAAATTTGGTCAAGCCTGTATCTGCTGAACAAGCAGAGTCTGTCAATGCTGTGAATGACTTCCTACTTACTTATTGCCCCTGCAGCTGGACGGCTGTGTCTCTGTAGAACAGCAGTAAAAGCCGTTATTATCACACAGTATGATGGAAATAATTACAAGTTGCAATTTCTTAATCAAGAAATTTGTGGTTATGTTAGCTTTTATTGTAATTCCTTTGCATTTTACAGTGCAGGCATGGGACAGAATGTCTGTCACCTGCTGGGATACGTTATAGCTAAGCAGTCGATTATATTTTCTATACTAAACTCTGATTTAAAATGAAGGGGTCAGTAGTTTTGAACTCAAAGACTATATATTTCAATACAAAGCCTTGCATTTCACATCCTGATTCTCACTATATAAACACTAATCGTTTGATTGTTTATTCCTTGCCCCGAGCAGAAACGGTCAAAATGCCTTACTCTAAAACTCTTTAAGCATCCCAAAGATACAATAATATTATAATATTAAGCAGCCCATTTCTAAATAACCACTGCTTTCAAATACATTCCGTTGCTACATTTAAAATAACTTGTGACGAATAATGAATGCCTGTTCTTGCTGTTTTGATGATAATAATCCTTGCATTTGATATAACGCCTTATCAAATCTTCGAGACGTATCAAAGTGCTTTACAGCATATACTATGGCAGCAATACAGCTGATTGTCATGCAATACATTTGTGATCCCATTTCTTCCAATGGGATTTTTACTTGGTGTCACTAAGCATGCTAAACCGACAACAAGGTAAATTCAAACTTTAGCAGTAAATAGGCTTTCCTCTATTGGTTAGTTTGGCTGCTCCGTGTAATTCAGTAATCAGTCTTTATCTGATAAGTGGGACAAATCTGTCTTCATCGAGATATTGGATTTAAGTGGCTTTGACTCTACCTATAAAAGATTAGGTTCATTCAGAATCGATTTGTAACATTTTCTCCTTCTCTGACAGATGTTAAGATGACAGTAACTCACTGTTCTATTGTGGAAAGAGACTCCACGTGTCCTCTGGCACCAAGATCTAATACAATTCAAACTTGTACATTTCCTTATATCTCCATTGTATTACTTTCCACTCTCTAATATTTTATGAGTCAGTGACAGTTCAGTGCAATGAAACACAACACGGAATTTACACAATGGGTTCAAATGTGTTTATGGTGACTTACTTATAGAGATTATTTATAGAGAAATGATTTTGTGTTCCGTATATATTCCACTGAAAAGATGGAATCTTCCACATTCCTATATCTCATTATCACAGTAAACTGAAGCAACAGTGAAAAGAACCTTCTCTTTATTAAACCAGATGAGCTACAAAACTGGTAACACAAAGATATGCCAAGGTTCTCCTATGATTATGTCACGTTTGACTCTTGTGCGGTTCCCTGGACCAAGGTTGGTCTCATGCAGCTGTTATCCATTGTCGCTCGTCTTTCACAAACACACTAGAAGGATAGTGTTGAAAGGCATGTGTGTACAAAGGCATGTGTGTATAAACTGTGTACAAAGAGTGGAGAGAGCACCAGAGTTAGTAGGCGTCAGTTTGGAATAGGCTGTAAACAGAGGAAAAGTATTTTTTATATTGTTGAAATAGACCTGTTTTTCACAGCTTTATTTTTACTGTTTTTTTTATGAAGTTGGTGCTGCTGTAAATCTAAACACCTACTTAAACTATAATTTGTCATGAAATTCTCACAATTCCTCCACAACTATACAGTCAATTCACAGTATATTCTGTGAAGCTCTTTGAGCGCTATATCAAATGCAAGGATTATTATAATTATCAAAAAGACATACGTGATTTGTTGTGAGAGACTGCTTACCAAATTTGATTTAAAATTTAATTTAAAAAAAAGCTGTGGCGTTAACCATTCTAGTAGCAGGTAATGAAAGACTTGGAACAAGAATTATAGATTGAACTATTGGGGTTTCCACAGAGGATGCCTCTTGCATCCCATCATGAATTAAAAATGTGTTGAGTACGTCAAGGCAATGGTCGCATCTGTTTTATTGCTGGTTCTGGCTTCGTGTTAATGTGCAATAAATCGTTTGGGATAAAAAAGGGAGTTTAGTGTTTATGTATACTTGGAATTTTTTTGGCCGTTTTATGTCATCGCATTGAGGGAAGTTAGTGCTCGGAAATGGAAAACTTACTATTTCAGCACTCCCAGGTCAGGTCAAACTTGACTAAATGCACAGTGAATCTCTTGCCACTCTGCTCCAACCGGGGGAAGAATTCTACCTGGGTCTAGACTTACTCTATTTATGCAGATTGCTGAATGGCAAATTGCTGAATGCAGTCACAGCTTTGAAGTCATTTTTCATTGGTTCTTAAAAGAACTTGCAGAAAACCTGCTACAAATTTAGGGTTCCATGGCTTCCCTGTCTCTCAGTGAATCGATTTTGGAGCCTCACCCTCCCCTACAAATCCCTAGCACGTCCCTATTTCTCTGATCGCCTCCTCTGCTCGTCACCTCCACTTAGCTAAATTTGGCTTGCTACCGTACCCTGCCCTAACTGTTCCACCATCGTTGGCTGAGCTTTCAAATTCTACGCCCCTAAACTCCCTGACCCCATCACCGTAAAGCACTCTGAGATGTCATCCGACATGAAGACCGCTACATGAATGCAAATTGCTGTTTCTGCGCAGCTGTTTATAGGTTGTGGTCAGTGTAAATGGCTACTGAGTTTGCCTTCAAATAAATCACTTCAATTTACTAAACAGGTTCACACCCACTGTAAACTTTAGTGAGATTTGCCCCAATTTCATTCAAAATGAAATCTAAATTTCCATTAAGAACCAATTGGTCTTTCATTCTATCGGTTTTTGGCTGGATTAAAATCCAACTCATAGCAGGGTAAGAGTTCTAACATCCTCTATTATCCAGTCATTGTGATAAAATGACAGTATTTTAAAGATATTTTAAAGATAAATAAACAATAAGTCAAGGAGTCACACGTCTAAAAGCCACAGACTGTAAATGTTGATGTTTCTATGAAAAAGTTTCAACAGTGTCCGTAACATATGAAGTGAAGACTATTTTACCAGTGGGTAAGGATTAGGGTTTAAGTGTAGGAAGAAGTCTTCTGTGAAAGACGGTTCAGGTCAAAGGAAGCTGCTCCATTAAAAAATACAAAGACTTAAGATGTATCTGGAATGGGGACCAGATGCTAAGAAATCACTTATGTTCCTGAACCTGGTAACAATTACATTGAAGCAGGCTCTAGGACGCCTGGATACGGAGTCCTGTAGCTCAGTGGTTAGAGCACTCGCCTCGAATGCAAGAGGACCTGGGTTCGATTCCCAGGCAGGGCAAAACATTGGGCAAGTTTCCTTACTCCACATCCCTCTATTTACCAAGCAGTATGTTGAACCCCTGTTGTTAGTCGACTGCCAGATCGCTTTTCAATCTTTGAAAAAAGATATAATAATTTACAATATAAAGTGAAGTGACTGTATATTTTGTGGGCAAAACACGGCAGCCAATTGCGCACAGCAGTGTCCCACAAACAGTCGTGGATTGAGTGAACAAATTATTATTGTTTTTTTCTTGAGGGATTATTATTATCGTGGAGTCCTGTAGCTCAGTGGTTAGAGCACTCGCTTTGCAAGTGAGAGACCTGAGTTCAATTCCAGGCAGAGGGCGAAACCTTGGGCAAGTTTCCTTACTCCACACGCCTAATAATAATCCCTCCAAAAAACCAAAAAACCAATAATTAAATTGGTCATTTTCAATCTACGACTGTTTGTGGGACATTGCTGTGCGCAATTGGCTGCCGCGTTCGCCCACAAATATACAGTCAATTCACTTTACAGTGTGTTCTGTGAAGCGCTTTGGGACGTCCTCCCGACGTGAAAAGCGCTATATCAAATGCAAGGATTATTATTATTATTATTAATCGGTGTGTGGAGTAAGGAAACTTGCCCAAGGTTTCGCCCTGCCAGGAATCGAACCCAGGTCTCTCGCTTGCCAGGCGAATGCTCTGAGCTACAGGACTGTGTGTAGTATGTAGTGTGAAGTGGTGTGATTGTGTATGTTTTGTGGGAGAAATGAGGGTATGATGGTTGCTCTAATTTGTTTTCAGCAGGCCAATACATTTCCGCAAAGCCACCATCAGTGCTGCTAACTGGTTTCTACCTGGGTGGCAGAATTAGTCAACCAAAGCTATGTGATAGAATTACAACCCTACGTCCATCTTTTTAAGATTATTGTAATCAATGGTGATCCAAGCAAATGAAGATAATCCTCTTTTCCACACTAGCTTTACTCCTATTTGAAAAAAAATCTTCTTTTCATGGAACTACTCAGAGTTTAGAGCCGGCAGTACAGAGTGTATAAACATCAGTTCCAAGGAAAAGCATTTTAAAATCTTTTATTTCAAACTTTTTTTGTATCATATGCATTTTGACACGGAGCCAAAACGCCCTTTCCACCAACAGCATGGAAATCCCAGCAGTGTACTTAAAGATTTAATGCAATGGCTTATTATTGGCAAGCAATAGTAGCAGAGGTGATAAACTGAGCTATTTACCATTGGCACTGAGTCCATTCATTGCACCCACAAAAAAATCCAGACGAGGTGTCTGGAAAATGATAGTAAATCCAGATTTCTGATTTGTACAGCAGGATAACAGTGGCCCAGGGTAGAAGCAACCTTAGCATAAAAGTGGATGCAAAGGATTGCTTTGCAGGTGGGTCTAATTTGAATCAGCTGTCGGCAAGCTATTCTTTGCATAGATCAGTCTGCTACCATATGAGGCCTGAAATTCCACCTAAGTTTGCTTTGCAATACTGTTTTTGCCTTAAAATGTATGATCGTGCAGAGCTGTGGAAAATTCACAAACTCTGCCTTAATTTGGAAGATGGATCTTTTTAACTGTGAAAAACTGGCTTTCAAATTAATAATAATCCTTGCATTTGATGTGGTGCATTATCACATTGTGGAGATGCCTCAAACAACAACAAAATTACATTTGTATAAAGCCTTTAACGTCAGGAGGATGTCCCAAAACGCGTATAAAGTAGTAGCTATTATTGTATGCAAAACAGGCAGCCAATTTTCCCACAGCAGTGTCTGATTAAAAGTCATGAAGTGAGTGACTGAGTTTATCTAGGGACAAGGACTGAATTGAAGAATTTTTGACCTAAAGATAGGTAGAATTCCAGGACACTTGATTTACACATGGTGCACAATAGACCCCATAAATCCATAGTAATGGCCAACCAGAAAAGTGGGAAGAAAACCTATTTTATGTCTCATCACTAAAACTTCAGAGGTGATTTTCTTCTTCTCTGTTATATTATAAGATTAATATAATGATCCTTGCATTTGATTTAGTACCTTTCATAAGAAGATGTTTCAAAGTGCTTCACAGGGTGTACTATAAAATCCTGTGACTATACATTTTGTAGGCAAACGTGGCAGCCAACTTGCACACAGCAATATCCCACAAACAGCCACATATAAACTAATCTAAAAGATGCTCCCAGTCTCTTTCAATATCTTTCTTGACATTCAGAAAATCTAGATGAAGAATCTTAGACTTCTTCTTAGCATTTCAAGCAAGATTTTCATTCCCTCTCTGGAAATTCAAAGTATTCTTTAGATATCTAATATTACGTCTAAGAAGAGACATTCTCGATAAAGTCTGACATGAGTTAGAGCAGATAATCAGAAACAGATTGTTTGCTGAAATAAAAAGTGATATTATTATTATTTATGACTGTGGACTGATTACTCATAAGTGCAGTGTTAATATTTACTTTCTTATAATATTGTTCAAATTGCATTTGATTACTTCAGAGAATACTATTAAAAGTGCTTCACTCAAGTGTGTGTCTCTTATTTCGGTATTGTTCTGCCAGATGGATATGTTTCTTAACCTGAAACATTTTTATCCTGTGTCTAAATAAATCAGTTGCATCAACTATATCATAGAGGTGCTCTCTTTGTAGTAAAGGTATATTCGCTTTGCCCCAAAGATACGTTGCCTTTCACAATCAAAACAAATCCAAGTTTGCTCCTTGATGTGATACTTAAAAGTCAACAAAATGTAAAATAAAATAATAAATGATATAGTCCAGTAACCTGTAGACTGACAAAATTACAATTGTTTCGACCTCTAGAATTTCTGCAAGAAAATCCCAATAGATGCTGACCCCTTAGAGGCCCTTCATCTCCAGTATAATCTGAACTGTCATCTTTCTTTCCCCCAAACCATTGCCACCTGCCAAAAGTCATCCCACATGAAACATAGTAACGAAGGACCTGAGGGGGAGGGGGAGGGGGAAGGAGAGGGAGTGGGAGGGGTGGCGGGAGGTGGGGTGGTGGGCGAGAGAAACGCAGGGATTCTGTATAATATTCTGTATGTGGCAAAGTAACCTGTTTAAATACTTGTCAGGAATTTGATATTTTGTGGTTCTGCTGGCCATGGATAAAGAACAAAGAAAGGAGTGTGAAGGAGACTCATCTGTTTATATAGAACTGCTTTCAAATAAAAAAAGCCTTGCATTTGATATAGCGCCTTATCACATTTTCGAGATATCTCAAAGCGCTTCCCAGAATAGATTGTAAAGTGAATTGACTGTATGTTTTGTGGGCGAAACGCGGCAGCTAATTGTGCACAGCAGCGTCCCACAAACAGTCGTGGATTTATTATTATTACCTCCGGAAAAACAACCAGGTTCCTACGTACTGCTGGGTAAGCAGAGGCATGTGCAATAAGGAAATTTGCCTAATGTTTCACCCTACCTGGGAACCGAACCCAGGTCCTCTTGCTTGCGAGGCGAGTGCTCTAACCACTGAGTTACATGACAAAGTCATTGAGTACAAAAAAATGATATTAATATTTATCAAATAATAACGGGTGGCTGGAGTCAATATGACCTCTGCTTTTAGGTCAGGAATATAGATGTATCACGCAGTTAATCAAAGATTTTGACCTGGAGCCACCACAGAGATGGGCCACTGGGTCTAGTTGCATTTATTACACCTTTATTCCAAAAGACCACGGTAACAAAAGGTTGCACTTTACCAGTCTAGTTAAGCATCTGCTCTTCACTTTATATTCCTGCTCTTTAGTCCTCTTCCCAGTTTCATCACCCACGTCAGGTCATTGAACTCACAATCTATGTTGACACTCCAGTGCAGTGTTGGGGGTATGCTGTATTGTTGGAGGTGCCATCCTTTGGATGACGTATTAAACTGTTTAAGGTGCTCGTTCAAGATCTCATTGCATGACTCGAAAAGAGAAGTAATTTTGTCCCAGTGGCCCCTATTACAAACTTGATCATTTACTTCAAGGCTGTTTGTAGAATATTGCTGTGCGCAAATTGGCTGCCATGTTCCTCTACAAAATACACAGCCTTTTACACTTTTCAGTAAATCCTGTGAAACGTTTTGAGACGTCCTACTGATGTGTAAGGTGCTATGCCATATGCACTATTATTAGCCCACATACTAATCAGTTACTTTTTCTACACTGTTAGCAATCCGATGAGTGCGAGCTTAGATCAGTTGGTGGAATTCTCGCCTCAGGGTCAGAATGTTCTCAGTGTAAGAACAATTAGTGGGGGAGCACTACAGATGATATGTTAAACTAAGTTCAAGCGGATGTTAAAAATCCTGTGCTACTATTTTAAGATGAGAATTTCTACCCATGTCCTCCAAATAAAATTATTCATTCACATCATGTTGCTGAATAGCAAAGTGTGTATGGTTCTTATTTGTTGGAAGGAAAGTCAGAAAACCGACTCTATTAATGTCTGTCTGTTTTGTCTACCAAGCTGTATTCCTGCTATCTTCCAGCTGTATTTAATTCTGTCCTGACCGATCTCTCTACAAGCCTGTTTCACTCTGTCTCACTGCTCCTTTCTTTTCTGCCTCTCTGATCTCAATCCCAGCACTGTCTCCTCCTGCCCAAGTTCCACAATCTCTGTCCTGGCTGTATTTCATTCTTTCCTGACTCTCTGATCTTACTCCCAGGATATCTTGCTCTGTCACAGCAGTCTAATCAAATTCTGTTGTCTATCGCATGCTGCCTAAGTTAACAAATCTCTTTCTTGGCTGAAGCTCACTTGCCCTGGCTTCTTGATCTCTGTCCAGGCAATTTTCTCACGGGTCACTGATCTCTCCCCTGTCTGCTTCCTGTCGTGTCTCAGCTTACAGATCCCTCTCCTGGCCGTACCTCAGACAGTACTGATTCACAGATCTCTGTCCGGACTGTATCCCACTTCAACCTTAGTCACTCCTTCTTCTCTGTCCTAACCATATCGCAGTTTGTCCTGACTCACTGATGTCTGTCATGATTCCATCCTTCCTTGAAGGATTATTGACCTCTCTCCCACTTAAATGCAAGCTTGTCCTGGCTGGCTAACATTTGCGTGCTGGATCCCACCCTGTCCTCTCACCGACTAATAACTCCATTGCATTATCTTCCTGATTTGACTCCTGGCCTCAACTGTCAATCAGAAACAGCACTGGAGAGCTTGTTCACTGATGGGCTCAAGACTGACCTTGCTCTGAATTTCTGTATAGAGGCTTCTGAACAGCATAAAACAGGAGAGAAGAACCGAATGAAAAGAGAAAAAAATGTACAGTACAACAAAAGACTCACTGGAAGAAGCAAAGAATTTAAAACATGCAGAAGAAGAAAAATCAGAAGCAATAAAAATTGAAAGAAAATAAAGACAAATAATTAAAGGATTTGAAAGCAAGAAAGTAATTGAGATGAATTTTGAATGTGGGGGGGAGGGGCTTATACAAATACTTTAATACAAATAAAACAATTTAGTGAAATGAATTGACCATAACATTCAATCTTTTCCGCAATTTATATTTGGAAAATATTAGTTCTTTTTATTACTATAAAAATCCATTGGAGCATGTCCTCACACTGAGATTTCATTCTAATATAAATCTAAATGAATGTGTGAACTGTACATTACTTTAACATTATTTGGTGCATATTGATTATTTTTATTTCCTTAGACTCTCTCTGTGCCTTTAGTTTGTTCCTCCAGCAGACAGAAAGCTCACTGTACCTTTGCCAGGTGTCATTTATTTCCCTCCACTTTAAAATAACTTGACCAGCGTTTCCCTCTGTCTGTCTTCAATCCGACAGTGACAATTCAAATCATTCACATAGCAATGCTTCTGCAATGGTATGGCAATTTTACCGTCCAACCCTGTTACAATGCAGAGGTCAGGATCCATTAATATCAAACCCCGCATTATAACAGGGCACATTATAACCTAGCCACTTGCAATCACATAACATATGGATCCCCTCTTGCCCTATCTCTCTGATTTGCTTGAACCCCTCTCCTTTGTCCGTCCCTTCCACTCAGCTAATACAACCTGCTATGCATCCCTTGCCCCCCCCCACCACTGCCCCCATATCACCATCAGCGTCTGAGCCATTCATCATTACGTCCCTAAACTCTGTAACTCACTGCCTCTATCCCTCCACCTTGGCCTCTTTCCAGATATCTTTAAATTTCACCTTAAAATCACCTCAGTCTTCGACAGCACCCATGGTAACCTCCCTCTGTTGCAGGTGCTGTGTAAGTACGTAAATGTAAGTTGTTGCTGTGTAAGTTGTTTGCTGTTGTTATGCGGTTTACTGGACAGAAACATTTCCTCAATCCCTACCACATTCCTGCTGGCCCTTTATTTAAAATATTTGACATAATTTCAGAAAAAAAACACGGCTGCTTCACATAACAAACAGAAATTATGCAGATTCTGTTCAGATCATTGTTTTTGTTTAATAAAGTTCTAAGACATTGGGAAGGGATTCTACATTCTTCACGATACTTGTTGTATGAAGATATTTCTGAAGGTGTTAGAAGGGTGAATGGTGTCTTATGCCTTTTCATAATTGAATAAATTCATGTTCAACACAGTACTGAATGAATGCTCTGTGCTGCTCCATGGGAAGCAATGGTGTAAAATAGAACATTAGTTGTTAGTCTTATTTCAGTAAGTCCTTTCTTCTGCTGCATATATAACTGTCTGAGAAACACAAACAATGAATGACACGGTTCCTAGGCTGCAGCCAGCACTAGGCTCGGGATCTGACCCCCTCACTCTGACCTAGCAGGTGACTGACATGAGCAAACACTTGGACAGCACATTCATTATGAAGGAGTAGTCAGATAGAACAAGCGTGTCTACAAACACTGCGATACAAAAAGCATTACATCTGCATCTGCATTGCATCTACATTTCAAGTGAATTCTTTGTACGAAGTGCAAAAGCGCGATACAGTTTAAATGGTGATTACAATCAGTATTGTTCCTGTGAACACAGGGACATTGTTTGCTCACGGCAAGCAGTGCTGCGGACAGGATGGCAGCAACTGTGTAGCATTCAGTACAATGTTACTCTCCTAACTCCAGCTGCAGCTCTCATTGCTTTATGTGTCGAGTTTCAGACCAATTTGAGCAGTGTTGAGTCAGCTGAGTTGCAGCATGCAGCCACCAGTCTAAGCCCTTGCACTAAAACTCAAATTTTAAGAGTAATATAATAATAATCCTTGCATTTGATAGAGCGTCTGCTCACATTGTCGAGACATTTCAAAGTGTTTCACAGGATATACTGTAAAAGTGTATTTGTGTATTTTGTGGGCAAAATGCAGCAACTAGTTGCCCACAGCAATGTTCCACAAACAGCCATAGAGTGAGTGACCAATTTTATTTTTTCCACAGCTGAGTCCAAACTTGCCCTCATCCAATATTGCCACACGTGACGTGAAAAATTAGCCTCCAACAAGAAATTCTTGGGCTGTAAGCAAGATACCTAATTTATACCGAGTAACCGCTCCAATGCTTGAACGTTCAATGTTATTCATATTTTGAATAATTTGTGCCCACTGTGTGATCTGGATTGCAGCTTTGCCCACCACTGATGATGGCTTCAGGGGTGCACATGTGTAGATGATTCCCTGTTTAGTTATTTACAATTGTCCAATTCGATCTATGCTTTTTGGGAGAAAAAAATTCTGAGTTTACTTACATATCATTCCAACCCATCCTTTGTTTCTGTGCTTTCTCTTCTGTATGATTTGTGTAAGATCTTCCATCTTTCTGTACTGATTTGAAACATCTGCATAAAACGAAGCTTCAGAGAGCATTTCTTCTTCCTGTGAACTACAATATTGCTGAACCTCTGTCATTTATACGCATTGTACCACGGGGCATTGCCATCTTGCTTGTGGTATGTCAGTACAATTTCTCCCAACTTTTTCTACGCTTCCAGGAATCAACAGGGTCAAAAGCATGAAGGCACTGTCTTTGTCACAGTTGTCTGCAATTTCACCCTGTTATTGTCCCACTTAATGTCTGTAAAGGAACACTTCCTGGAGGAAGCTTCAAGATGAATCGGTTAATCTGCCTGCCTCCCCTTTTGCTCGGGATATGGTGTGTAGCAATAGGCAACTCAAGAGAAAAGAAAATAACTTCCAAAATAAGAGAGCAAGGAAATCCGCTGCACAAATTTATAAATAGCCACACACAAAAGAAAGAGATAAATCTTTAGTGCATAAAGACAATGTGCCATTCAATGCTCTATTGAAGATGGGATGTGGACTTTCAACTGAAATCAATTAATCTCTCCGTATCTGAGTAGCCCAGTAATATGGGGAGTGGGGAGAGAACAAATTAGCTGCTTCTTAGCAAGGTGGTCACAGACTGAAGCCTCAGAGCAGCCGCAGACCCACCTCTGGTAGGGAAAAAAGACACAAATGAAATCAGATGAAGGGAAAGCTGACCTTTTACATGTGCAATGCCATACAGTTCATTGTGAACTTTTAAATGAAACCAGTTAAGTGAAGTTAACAGCATTTACCGAGTAGAGGGGAGAGGAGTCAGTACAGTATTCAATTTGGACAGGGAATGTGTTACTGAGAGAAAAAAGAGTTAGACTCCATTTTATACAGTGTGATTTTAAGCAACACGTTAGAAAACATACCGAGACTGTAAGTGTCACAGAAGAAAGAGTTGTTCTTAAAGTTAAAATAGTTTACTGAAACCAATTAGGGTATAATCTTTCATTGTAGGCATGCTATAGACTGAACCGTATCCGGGAACTGAGCCAATCTACATTTAGGCCACTTCAGAGACACTGGTTGAATTGAACAGTGCCTGTTTGTTATGTGAAGCAACCATGTTTTTTTCTGAAATTATGTCAAATGTGTTTTTATTAGATGTGTATGGGAGACATTTTTGTTGAGAAGTGTTTGAATTTGATATCTATGCAAGTGTGCTGGAATAATTCATTTAAATGTCAGTGTCTTGAGATGCAGAACATGAATTAATAATTGATTGAGATAGTGCTTTTTCACATTGTTGAAATGTCTCAAAACACAGGATTTACTGTAAATTGTAGTGACTGAATTTGCAGGCGATGTGGCAGCCAATTGGAGCACAGAAGCACAATATCGCCATTCATGTAGGATAATATCTAGGATAAAGATAGGGTTGGATACCGAGAGAGGGAGGAGGAGATGGGGAAAGGATCCTTGAAGTCCATAGGGATACAGTGGAGCCTGGGAAAGAGTGGGTTGATGGACATGGGGAGTTTGTTGGGGGTGAGGATTGAAGTTGGCCTAGTTCAGATCACAGTAGGAACTCTCCCCTCTTTTTAAAAAGTGCCATGGGATCTTTAACACCTACCTGAACAGTCAGATGGGACCTTGGTTTAACATCTTATTTGAAGGATTGGTGGAGATATATATATATACTAAACACTCAACATACACTGTAACAACAACACCAACTTGCATTTATATGGCGCCCCTCATGCAGGGCAGTGTCCTAGAATGCTTGACATTGGCGGAGCACGATGCTGAGCCGAGGGGGGTGACCTTAGGCACAGTCGAATAGGAAGATCTTGAGGCGCGACCTGAAGACGGGGAAGGAAGGGACAAAGCGAAGGGATAGAGGATTGTAATGTGATTCAATGCCACTGAATCCAATGTGAGATCCAATGCATTGATCTAATGACCAATAGATTTGAATATTTGAAAGAAAGAGCCATCTATTCAATTTTAATTTCAATTGGGTCTCCAATATCCAAAAGACTCCATCACCAATTCCAATCATGTCGATTCTCATTTTAGTTGCAGAACTTTTACATTTACAAGCGTTGGCCAATGCATTCAAATATTAATTCCCAAATGAACAGTGGAAATTGTCCTAGAATGAAAAGCAAAAGTTTTTATGATATATGAACTCAACAACGCATGTCCCATAGATTTGCGAGCAGTGCCATAGTGTGTGCAATGTGCACACTCTGGACAGAACTTCCAAGCTCTGTGTTACGGTTGTTAATGACCCAGATGGGATGCGATGTGGAGCAGGGATTATAAATCAGGCTCTGCATTACTCTACTGCTAAAACCAAAGTTACTTCACTTCCAGCAGTGTAAACAGACCATGAAACAGCAAATGGCATTGATGCAAAATCATGGCCTTAATCAATTTGGTGCCATTTCTCCAAAGGCCCAAATTGCCTTGCAGAGTCACTGTTTTAATCCAAGCAGAGAAAGGGCAAAATATGGAAGATCTCATTTCATGAAAAGTTTTTACAGCTGCAAAATGATGTAGTAAATATGTGTCATTCTGAGATGAATCATTGCAGAAGCAATGAAAAAAAATGGAAAAGGAGCCCATCTTCTATGTAAATATTTAAAGAAAATTGTTTCTGCAGTTTGCATATCTTTGCCAGCTCTGCCAAATTTCTATTCTTAGAATCGTACAAAAAAATGTGTTGCAGAGGGTTTAGCTATACAGAAAGTGTTTTGTGTTAGTGATGGAGCAATGCTCTTAAACAGTGCATGTTGAAGCCAAGGTTATGATATGTCAAAGAGTATAATGGGGCAGTGCTTACTATATTGGTAGTTCTGAAAGGAACCATAACACAAATCTGTTAACACTGATAAAACAACCATTTTGTTATATGAACAGTTAACATGTTGACTGCAGTCTTTAGCAGCTGTGTCAACAGAGGATTTGTCACTAACTCAGTCAACCCACTCCATCTTTTGTCCTTCCAAACCTGAGTGTTTCAGAAGAATTTGTCTGTGTTCATTTTCAAATAGAATGTTTTGTGACAGGCTCTGGACAGATTTTGAGACCTAAGAACTGGAGTTCACGAGTTAGAGTTCTGAATATATTTTTAATAAAAGTTTTTGCTCTGTGTGTCAGTCTAGTTCTCTCACCTCTAGGTCAGTGTGTGGGTTCAGGCCCCATATCAAGGACTTTAGCTCACATTCCGGGCTGATACTCCAGTGCAGTGCTGGAGAATGTTGCATTGACAGAAGTCCTTTGAATGAGATTCTAAAACCAAATCCCATTCGTCTGTTCAGGTGGATGTTGAAGATCCCGTGGCACTTTTCGAAAAGAGAAGGGAGTTTCTCCTGATGTCTTAGCAGATGAACACACAGGTAAAACTGGTCTTTCACTTCATGGATGTCTGTGGGACATTGCTGTGTGCAAATTGGCTGCCATATTTACTTCACAAAATATTTAAGCACACTACTTTACAGTAAATTCTGTGAAGCGCTTTGAGACATTGTGAAATGAAAGCACTATAACCAAGTAACAATTAACATTCACTATTATTATATAAGTTTAATATGAAATAAGCACTTTGGAGCAATATTATTAGAGGATAATCATATAAATAATTATTGAGCTTTCTCTAAACTTGACCTGTTTAAAAAGTGATGTACCTCTGAATGCCAATGTTGGCACAGCTGCCAATCCTGCCAATCCTGCTTCCACTATTCCTGTCCATCTGCATAAATCAACGCATTCTTCAGGGCTCTTGTCAAAACTGCTCCCATCTGGGCCAGATGCGGAATGCGCTAATGAGATTAACAACTGATTAGAATCTGTAAAATGAACTGATGTGCAATAGTTTGGGCTTCAATAAAACCTGACTTTGTATTCTGCAATTAAAAGGGAGGTGAAAGTCTGAAATCATCAAAAATGACCTGGGATTTCATTTGACAACTTTATTTTATTGACAGCTGTAACGATCACCAGATGCTTCCAAAGGAGTTATTCAGAATTATTTCAATGTCATGCCCTCAATGCAGAAATGTACATGCCACATTAAACCTCCTATATTACCGATTGCCTGTGATAATTTTTGCTACAGACTTAATTTGATTCATGAAAGCACATTCTTATCCACTTGAGCAGATAAGTATTATTAGCTAATTGTTTGATAAAGAGACAATTTATAGGCAAAAATTATGATTTAACACACTGCAGAATGACTAACATGCCAAGCACCAAATTAGCCAGTATTTTGTTAGCAGTGGATTACCCTTAAACTTCCACGGACTAAGTGTGATTGTTTGTGGAAATGACTGACGTGAGATTAACCATGCATGCTAGTTTGGAAATAAAGATCGTGTTTGGGATTGGCCTGGTCCTCTCTACAATCAACCCTGCCTTGTACAGAATTGTGGAATATTCTTGAATTCAATCTTTATTTCAAAGTCGGGCTTTCCACAATTCCTGAAAGGAACTGGTTTCCAATTTAAATTGAATTTAAGATTTTTTCCAACAGGCTAGGACTAGGAATTTGGGACCTCAGATTTGAAGGGATTTAACTTAACTTCTTTTTAGTCATTCATAATTTTTACTTGCCTGTTCTGGTGGCCTTTAAAGATCCCACGGCACTATTCAAAAAGAGGGAAAGTAGTTTCTCCCGGTGCTCTGGCCAACAATCCCCCAAAATAAACTGTTCATTCACTTCCAAGGCTGTTTAGGGGACATTGTACACACTCACCTACAAAACACACACTCACTAATCGTTTACAGTAAATATCATGAAACTCTCTGAGACATTCTCCTGATGTGAATTATATATTTCTTCCTTATATTACCTATATTTCTTAGCAACAGAAGATTACAGTGGAACCATTTCCATTTCCATTTGGGGATGACTGATGTGCTGTTTCATGAGGGTTGGTAGGGTCATACATTTCTCTAAGAGAAACAGGCAAACAGCTCACCATGCAATAAAACATATTGTGCCCTTCCTAGCCTTCACTATGCAGGTTGTGGTCGGCTATACCAGAACATTGGGAAACTCCGATAGTTCACAAATAAAAAATAGTGAGAATGAGCCAAACCTTTCAATCTCCATTTGGCTGGGTGCTTAGTGCAGACAATGTGCAAAATTCAGTATCACTGAAATCAGCTCCGTGGCTTGTCTACGCCCTTTGCACCGGCAGCAGCACCATCAATCACTTTATTTGCATCGCTCCAGTACCTCTTCAATTCATTAAATCAATATATTTCAATAATTGTAGTCACCAGTGCGGAGATATTCCACCTGTGTCTAGATTTCTTCTATTTATGTAGTGGTTCACAATTTGGCAAATTCTACAACTGTTTGTGGAACACTGCTGAGTGCAATTGGCTGCTGCATTATGCCCACAAAAATATACAATCACTCCATTTTATACTATATCCTGTGAAGCACTTTGAGACTTCTCAAAGATGTGATAAGGCGCTATATCAAATGAAAGGATTATTATTATTATTAAATTCTTAAACACAGAATGAATTTTGAAGCAGGTTTTCTGAAATTTTCTACAGAATACAGATGCTAAAATGCTGCATAAACAAAATCTAGACATGGGTGGAATTTTTCCCCGTGGATGCCTTAGTACACCACCAGTGGAACCAATAATGGAGTATGATTGCTTTATGATAACTACACATATACTCCTGTAATCCTGTTAAAGTGCCTTAACAACAACTTTATTTCTATAGGAGGAGGAAGAGGTGAGCAGCATCTCCTTGTAGCTGAGTTGACTCAATCCTCTGTGACAGTTTTAGTAGTCCAGTTCCTCATCTATGACAACAAACTGCAATATATATAGTGCCTTTCACGTAAGAAGGATGTCCCGAGGAGCTGGACAGTAAAGGGTTGTACCTGAGCCGGGGGATGGATTCAAGAGGGGTGGAAGGCAAAGTGGAGTGGAGGTGGGAGAATCACTGATGGCACAGTCAAAGGGAAAGGTCTTAAGATGGATCTTGAAGAATGCAAGGGAGGGGGCAAGGAGAAGAAATGGAGTTCTAGAGGATGGCGGCATAAAGGCTAAAGGCTGAACTACTGATGGTGGGGCAGATGGGGCAGGAAACATGTAACAGGTCTGCCAAACACAGGGAGGAGGTGGGTTGGCAAGATATTAACAGGTCACAGAGATAGGGTAAGGCAATACCATGGAGGGCTTTAAAAGTGAGGACGAGGGTCTTAAACTTGATCCTCTGGGAGTTGGGGAGCTAATGCAAGAATGGGGATGATAGGCTCACAGAGTTTGGTGTAGGAGAGGACACAAACTGCAGAGTTCTGAATAATCTGCAGCTTGTGGAGGGAAGAGTTGGGAGACAGTACTTCAGGGCTATTCTGATGACAGACCAGGAAGCCTAGTTCATCGGCAAGACTTTGAGGGGCAGACCGGTCACTGGAAGCAGGGATTCTTTCCCCTCAGCTCTTGTTAACCCTGAAAACCACTAACAGATAGGATGGACCTAGCTGGACAGGAAGCTTGCCAGAAAGTGCTTTCAATTATCTGGCTTAAGCTAATTAAACTACAGCAGGACCTCAATGCATATTTTTGGTTCTTGTCAATCTGTGCCAAGTACTCTTTGAAATTAGGTAAGCAGGGTGTGCCTCTCCAGGGACAGAGTATGCATTACATTCCAGATACAGGGGGAAAATGTTCATGTCTTAAGCATGGTGCTGGGTTTCATCTTATATCAGCCACCTGGCTGACCAAAACAAACAGAGCCTTTCACATAGGATAAACCTCTCAAAGCGTCTCACAGAAACAAAAGAGAAAAACAGTAGGGAGGAAAGGAAGGAGAATTTTAGAGTGTTGACTAAGGAAATAGGAATACAGGGAGAGAAAAACAAATGCAAAGGATTAAATTTCTCAAGAGCTCTTGCCCTAGACTCTTTCCACACCCAACTCTTTAAAGTAGACTATATTTAGTCTTAATTTTCTCATAAAATAATGATGATGCTGAGAAAGGGAAGGTTATAAACCACTGCTATAAAGCCAATATGTAGTTCAAACCTTCTCATCACCTAATGTAAACCTGCTGCTACCTTTATTTTAACTAGTTCTTGTGCACTAACAGGACATTTCATGCCAAGGGCGATCATTAACATGGACTTTTAGCAGCATTTGCTTAATGGGATTGATTGGATAAATGGAATATTTTGCTCATCGGGAGGTTAAGCCACATAATAACATGCACATGTGGCTCTGTATGTGCATTCGTACTTAAAAAGAGCTTTCACCATGGAAACATTCCTTTATTACAGTGCCAAAGCCAAATATGTTTACAAAAGATAAGCACAGGTGATAAATATTAATAGGGCATGTGTGCTACAGGCAACAGTTCAGCAGAGTGTCTGCAGAACATCACAGCCAGCTGGCAGACTTGACTGGACTGTCAGATCTGCCCTGGGCTGAGAGGTTATTTAGAGTTCTGCCAAACTGCAGCCCAAACGCCAATTGACTGTTAACATTATTGAAGTGCCAATTGCCTTGTGAAGCAACCAGCACTTTAATAATGTGCCAAGTAAATTTGAGACTCATGAGTTGCTCCCACAACACTTCATCAGGCTGGTTAACATAGTCCAGTGGAATCGACCTCCGATCAATATGAATATCACACTGAAACGGCACAGAAAGTGTGACAGAAATGCTTTTCAAAGAATAACAACAGCAAATTGCACTTAAATAGCACCTTTCAAATGGGTGCAAGAGTATATAGCCACATTATATGTTATATATAATGAACATTACAGTTCTTTGGAAATCTAGACTGAGGATCTGTTTTGAACGCAACATGTCCACTGACTGGATATGTCAGAATATGTCTGTGAGGTACAATCACATCTTGAGTTACAGACTGCAATAGAAACCTCTGCAATCCTTTGCCATCTCACTTTACTCCACATCCATCAGTTTGTGTGAAATAGACTCTTTGTTACTTGTGCCAGAGGGGTGTTGATTGCTACTTCATTCCTCAGGGATGCAGAGCAGTATCGCACCGCAGTGATTTCCTGCAGGAACTGCCACCCATTCATTCAGAGCAAGCTTTGAAAATTCACAATGCTTCAAGGCTACTGTAGAGAATTTTGCCCTTCAAATGAAACCACGTACAAGACTTCTAATGGGCAGGATGTTAAAGGAAAGATCAACTTAAATCTTTGTTGCATTTATAGATTAATTAAAAGGGGCTACTTCTCATTTTACCGTGTTTGTGAATTGGGAGGTATGAGATCCTATGATTGTTGGCATGATTGCATGATGATCACTTGAGCTGCAAAAATAATTTTGTTTAACAGAAAGCTTATTCAACAGTTAACCTGACTTCCCATAAACCACAGTGTGGTTTGGGCTGCTGCAGATGTATAAACATTTTGCAGAGGGGTATCTGATGCCTGTGTAGCACACTTGTTAAACTAGACCTTGGTGTCTGGCTGTTTCCAGGAATCGATCCCCCTTAAAAGCTTTCTCAAAACCAGAAAATGCCCCCTTAGCTGTATCCGAATCAATTGAGTTCAAATTCCCTGAAATTATTCTCAATAATAATAATAATCCTTGCATTTGATATAGTGCCTTATCAGGTCGTTGAGACAGACATCTCAAAGTGTTTCATAGAATATATTGTAAAGTGGATTAACTGATAGTACTCTGATCAGACTGGAAATTGACTATTGCCTGCATTTCTAGTAACCATCACATAAGAGGACTGCCCGGGGTTTAGAAAGAGCGCAGAGAAAAGCAACCAAGTTGATCCCCAGTGTTAGAGAAACAAGCAAAGATTAGACAAGGTTGGGCTCTTCAGGCTTAAAAGGAGTCATAATAGGGGAACCTTTCAGAGGTGTGTAAAATTTAAATGGGATTGCATTGAGGCAATAGAACAAGAGGACACAGGTTTAAGATTACAAAAAACAATATCAGGAGAGATACCAGGAAGTATTTCTTTACCCAGAGTGTAATTAATGACTGGAAGGAGGTTACCAGTAAGGCATTGGGGCCTGGATCCTGGAGTCATTTAAAAAAAAGAATCTTTGTGCTGTAATGGGAAGACGTGATGTGATGAGTAGGGTGGGTATTCTGAACGATTGAGATCAAATAGACCGAAAAGCCTTCTTCATCCAAACTGATCTTGTGATCTTCCTCCTCATGAAGCACTCAAGAGGTTGCAAAGCAATACACAGTACATGGCCGTAATCTTTCACCCTATGTAGAAACTGTTGCTGAGACATTTCCTCTTTGTGAAAACTTCTGTTTCAATTCATTGTTACAATGAATTTAAAACATTCTGTTTTATAATGTGAGCAAGCAATCCAGGCAGCAATGAATAATATAATCTTATATCCAAGGCAAAATAAATCCTGGCCTCCTCTAATGTCCATGAATATGAATCTTACAGCAGGGAACTCTGGATTACAATAAGCAGAGAGTTGATTTTCCCCTCCTTAACCAGACATGTTCAGGTCAATTGTATTATGCCAGACCGGGATTCGAACCTGCTACATTCCGTTCTGTATTGTCTCTTGCCTCACCAAGCATTGCCTTTAACCACTGTGCTGTCAGAGGAGCTCATGAATTACTCTCAATTTTAATACAGATTTTGTTCCAAATCTTCATTTACTTTTCACATGTCGTCCTGAATCTGAATTGCAAACATTGCGTTTGTAAAGAGGAGTGGGGACTGAACAGACTGATGTATAACATGCTGCACTTGGTGAGAAAATTGAGTTTGCTAAGTACAGTTAAATATCAAAAATATCACCAGAACATACAAAGTGAAGATTGTAATTTCAAGGATTGAGGTATAGAACATTCAAAAAAAATTTGACTTGCTGTCAGTCTCCACTCAATCCAATGGGGAAAAAAATACTATAATGGATTTCATAAAGCTGACAGCAGGTTTGGAAGAAATAAGTATAAAGATTAAAACCTCTCCTGCAATGTTCTGACCTTGAAGGGCTTTCAATATTAATCTATGCGTTTTTTATAACATCTCTGAAGATGAAGGGCAGATGCTTATGGGAATCAACATGTGAGTGCGTCAATGTTCTGTCTGAATTGTTGTATCTTCACGACTTTAAACTATTGTTTGTTTATAAGGACCAGGCTGAGCTGAGTCATCGTGAATCTGGATGAGTGACACAGCCCCTCAGGGATCTGTGCATGGTATGTAGCTTCTTGAACAGATTTTAAAGTGTTTACATAAATTACAGACATTACAGCATTGTTTTATTTCCACATTAAAATCTCACGAAGAAAAGGAACGATGTGGCACACATGGAAATGCAAACACTGTTTTCAACCACACTAAATTAAGGGGCAATTTTCCATTAAACTATAGTTCTGGGCTCCTCTGATGGCCTAGTGGTAATGACACAGGCTGGCATACTGAGCAGAGGCCGCAGGTTAGATTCCAAGTCTGTGCTGAGTTAGTTGATCTCAGCTGGGCCAGCAGTAGGGGTGCTATATTTGAACTCAATGCCTCTGGGCTCCAGTGTGCAATTCATCATAGCAAGAAACACAACTCAAAATATAGTTCTCCGTATGTCATTAATGTTAAATAAATAGTCTTTTAACTGTATGGTACTTTTATGGCATTTATTCTTATCCTCCATTTTACAAGCTATATGTTTCTCTACTTTAGATTCAACCTCCTGCATCAAACAGCATTCAACAGCAAACAGCAAAAGTATTTTCCAGGGCACTGCTGATGACAGCACAGCCCAGCCTAGCTCATCTGCAGGACCTGGAAAGGCAGACTGTCACTGGGGGCAGGGAGTCATCCCACTCAGCTACTGATAACTCTGCAGGCCAAAGCTCTAACGAGTAGAGTGGTCTTAGCTGGAAAAGCAGCAGGAAAGCTTGCCAGACAGCAATATCAATGGCAAGCTATGCAGCTTTAGCTGGTTAGACTCCAGTAGTACCCCACATTCTGGGGTCCCAAAGCCTTGGCTCTTGCCAACTTGCACCTAACATGTTCCAAAATTAGGTGAACAGGATGCATCCCTCCGGGGAGAGAGTTTACATTCCATTCCAACAATCTATCTCTGAGATTTCAATGTGTAGGTGGGATGGATGGAAATCTCAGCTTGGTTAGACTACTTTTAAACATGGTAATGGATTTCCATATGTGTCAGACACCAGGCTGACCAAAAATAAAATAAAATAAAACAGCATTCACTAAGATGAGGGAATAGATAGGTAACCAGCTGCCAGGATCTTTTAGTACCTCTCGAGGACAGGCAGTAAATGTACATGGCCATATGTACTCCCTCTGCCTCCTCATCCTCCTCGACCTCTCTGCTGTCTTTGATACCGTGGACCACTCCATCCTCCTTCACTGCCTCTCCTCTCACCTCAACCTTCAGGGTTCTGTCCTTGAATGGTTCAGGTCTTATCCTTCACACCATCTCCAATTTGTCTCCGCCAACAGTTTCTCTTCCAGCCCCTGCACAGTCATGTGCCATGTTCTTCAGGGCTCTGTCCTCGGTCCCCTCCTGTTCAACCTCTACATGCTCCCTCTTGGTGAATTCATCCGCAGACATGAGGTCAACTCTCACGTGTATGTGGATGACACCCAACTCTATCTCTCTGCCTCCACCCTCAATTCTAGGATAGCTAACGTTCTGACTGTTTGTCAGATATCAAGTCCTGGATGAGAGCCAACTTTCTACAGCTGAATGTCAGCAAAACCGAGGCCCTCCTGATTGGCCAGCGCCTCCGCACCTCAGGCACTGACAGCATCAGCATCCACAGATGCCCACTCCACCTCACCAAGGCAGACAGGAACCTGGGTGTCTTGTTCAATCCTCAACTGTCCTTTCTCCCCCATATCCGTGCCATGATCCGCTCTGCATTCCTCCACCTCCGCAACATTGCCCGACTCCGCCATTGCCTCATCCCTCAGGCCGCCGAAACTCTCATACACGCATTCGGCAACTCAAGACTTGGCTATGGAAACTCCCTCCTTGCCAGCCTCACCAACTCTTCCCTCCACAAGCTGCAGATAATCCAGAACTCTGTAGCTCGTGTCCTCTCCCGCACCAGGCTCCATGACCCCATTACCCCAACCCTCGCCCAGCTCCACTGGCTCCCCATCCCTGAGAGGATAGAATTCAAAATCCTCGACCTCACTTTCAAGGCCCTCCACAGCTTTGCCCCCTCCAACCTCTCTGACCTGCTAACCACCTATCAACCTGTCCGTTCTCTCCATTCAGCAGGCTCCGTCCAGCTCCATGTTTCCCGCCCGATTCAACAACAACACAAAAACAACAAAATTACACTTGTAAAGCACCTTTCACGTTGGTAAAACATTCTTACATTCCTACTCACCCTACCATCGGTGGCCGGGCTTTCACCGTCTTTGCTACCACCCTATGGAACTCCATCCCACGATCCCTTCGCACGACTCAAGACTCTCCTTCAGCCACCCTCCTACTTCTCTACCCTCCCTCATCCCAACCCTGTCCTCCTACACTCAGGTCCTGATCACTGACTGTTTAGTGCCTTGGGACTTCCTCCCAACGTGAAAGACGCTTTACAAATGTAATTTTGCTGTTGTTGTTGTACTCACCTGGCCTATAACCAGAGATTCCTGTCCCCATGCAGCTTTTCTTATATTGTGGATGAAATGAGAACCTAGTAGTGGATGAGCAATTATAGAATATGATCAGAGGTTAGAGTTAATACATGTGACTGGGTACTGAAATGTTTCCTTTCTACTGCTATACTTCACCAAATCAGAATAATGCCTGTAAAATGTACTACTCGAGTAATGTTATACTTTTGACCATCATAAATAAAATCCCACAGGTAATTAATACACATCAAGAACTTCTCAATGACTCAGTGGGTAAATCCATCAATGACTGTGCTACTAAGCCTATGTCAATACTTAGTCTGTGTTGAGGTAGCCAATCTCAGTCATGGCAGCCGTGGAAGCACTATCATTAGTTGGGGGAGCAGGGGAGAGAAAGAATCAGCCGGGCATTTTACTTCCAATCAGCGTTAAATTGCCTTTACTACAAGTAGGCATGTGATTCCTGATCAAATCCGGCCTCACTGTTACTTTGTACGCTGCAACGTTTGCCTAAAAAATGTACAGTCCTTCACCGTAAATTCCGTGAAGTGCTTTGAAACATCCAGATATGGAAAGCACTGTATCAACTGCAAGGATTATTATTATTTCCAATACAATTCAATAGCAACAAGCTGATCTGAGTTCAGAAGAGTCACTTGGTTAAGGCATTGGAGGCCATTGCCTGTGGAACTGTGTCCCAGAGTGAGTTGTTAGCTTCCTTTAAGGAGAGAAAAGTGAGAGAAACAGATTGAAAACAGGCACAGATGCCATGAAGGAAGGGGTGCCTTCACCTGGGAACAACAAGTCCTCATTAAAGCAATTCATCCAGTATTCCAAAGAGGAAGTAAAACACACTGTGTTCTAAATTTACCCCCCCAAAAATGAGAAACAGTCAGTGATTGAAATGAAATGATTGACTTCGGCATTATGATTTCGATCCACTTCAAGGGATAGGTTCGCTCTAAGGTTTCAGGGGGAAAACAATCATCGTTAATGTCTGGAATGAGTAATGACAATATAACAGCGATTGCACACCCATTTCAGAACCCTGCCTCTGCAAGATATCTTTATTTACAACATTCTTTAAAACCAGAGGGAAAGTCTAATGTGTTATTGTTGGATATGGTGCAAACAAGTTCCCGAGTCCCAAAAGGCTTACAGTTCTATCACTTCTTAAACCAATGTTCTTGTCAAATGTTACACCAAAGCCACAGCTACATTTCTGCAACTGTTTTGAATTTTAATAAGTTTGTCATAAATTGAAAATTACTGAGCAGGTCTTTGATTGGTAGGAAAGCACAGGTTACACACTCCCCAGCTTTATCAAATGCAAGGATAATAATAATCCTAGGTTATGAATCAGGCCTATTTAGATATACATGTTCTCTTAAACTATTTAAAACTCTTACTAAAATAAACCTTTAGTAGCTAAAAGTTATTACATGGATATCGCCTAGGCTGACACTCCAATGTAGTGCTGGGGATATGATGTATTGTTGAAAAGATCCCTCCTACCTGTGCAGATGGATGTCAAACATCCATAGTACTATTCAAAAAGAGAAGAGAGTTTCTCTCAGTGGCTGGTAATTTCCCAAATAAAATTAGTCACTCCCAACATGGGTGTTTGTGCGTTATTGCTGTGTGCAAGTTTTGGCTGCTGTGTTCGCCTACAAGTACACGGTGACTACACTTTATAGTAAAATTCTAAGCACTGGATGACATAATAAAAGGCTACGTGAAATGCAGGGATTATTATTATTATTATTATAAAGTTTATAATGCCATACTCATGAGAGTGTTTGGGAGTGGGAAATATAAATCAGGCTTCCCATTCTCAGTTTCTCTACAGCTAGAAGCGATAGTAAGGGGACAAGAAAGTGCACTGAGCGTACTTGTTACTGTGTACAGCAGATGTTGTCACTTCCATCAGCCTTCCCTTTCCCCAGCATGAGCCTTTAACACGTAATGTGGACTGAGGGGTACATTTTCACACCATTCTAAGCACAATTATGAAGTAACGTTTGTTTTAAAGTAAGTGTGGTCTTGGATATCTTCTTTAAAGCCTTAATCTCCACGAAATCTGATATGAGGAGGAAAGCTAATCCTTGGGAAGTGGGATGTTTTTATATCAGGAGGTTGTGAAATCCATCAAAGGAAAACTGGAACAACCCTATCATTTTATCTTGTTCTGACTATGCCATGAACTTCCAAATGCTTAATACCCCTGATTCTAATTTATATTTGCAATTAAAAAAAATTCCAAAAAATCCTTTTCGCAGATGCTTATGTAACCAGAAGAAAATGAGTATTTTGAAAGCTGCGAAGGAGATCCAATACTGAGGTAAGCCTCACAATGTTTTGAAGACTGTGGTGGCTACGAACCCATTTTATACGCACACATATTCGATTACAATATATAATCTGCTTTAAATCTCTATTTCAAAGTTGTGCACATGGCCACTCAAATTGCTTCCTCAGTAATTGATTTCACAGTTATCCAGTAATAAGAAAAATATATTTAATTGTGCTGGCAATATTATGAGGTAATCTTGGCGGCATTGATCATTTTGGTTAAATTCGCAAGAACATAACATGGCAAAAATCTCACCATAAAACACACAGACAAGTTGCTCTGCCCTGCATGTTCCATGTAGGAAATTTATTGATGCTCCTTTGGTTCAGTCTAGTAAATTTGTCCTAGTCATATTTCTAAATCTGTTGAAAGCAATTTTAAAAGTAATTGAAGTTGACATCGATAATGTATAATTAAAATGACTGCCCATGAGTTTCTCAAATGAAACTCAACACCAAATATAGAAGGTGATGATATTCCAATCATCTTTAAAGATACCAAATATTGACAGTGTGCCTTTACAATGTGTTTGAAACTCCTCCCTCAAGAGGCTGCAGATCATCCAGAACTCTGCCACCTGTGTCCTCTCCCACACTAGGCTCCGCAACCCTAACACCCCCATCCTTGCCTAACTCCACTGGCTTTCCATCACACAGAGGATACAGTTCAAGATCCTGGTCCTCACCTTTAAAGCCCTCCACGGTCTTGTTTCCCCCTACCTCTCCGACCTCCTAACCGCCTACCACCCTGTTCGCTCCCTCCGCTCAGCAGGCTCCGGCCTGCTTCATGTCCCCTGCCTTGCTCGCCCCACTATCGGCGGGCAGGCCTTCCACCACTCTGCATCCACCCTCTGGAACTCTTTCCTGCAGTCCCTCTGTCTCGCCCCCTCCCTCCTCACTTGCATGACCCACCTCAAGACCCTCATCTTCGACCGTTCTCTCAATCTCCCTGCTTCCTCCCCTGCCCTCCCACCTCCCCCACCACGACCCTCAGTTCGGGTCCATAACTCTGTCTGTCCAGCATCTTGGGATGTCCTCCCAATGTGAAAGGCGCTATACAAATGTAATTTTGTTGTTGTTGTTGTTGTTGTTGTTTTCATGTTTAGGTGTCAGACACATCTAGTTACTTGTACTTTTGCCTGAGTCAGAGGTGGTGGGTTCAAGTTCCATGTCAGAGCTTGAACTTATAGCAGAGGCTGACTCTCCAATGCAGGACTGGGGAATGTTGCATTGTCGAAGATGTTGTTCTTCAGATGAAACTTTGAACCTAGTTTCCAACTGTCTGTTCAAGTGGACATTAAAGATCTCATGGCATTTTAAAAAACGAAAGGGATTTATCCCAATGTCCTGGCCAGCAGTCCCCCAGTTCAAAATTGGACATTTACTTCATGGCTATTTGTGGGATATACATTGTGTGCAAATTCTCAAAAGGTTTAGTTCAGATCCAGTGCAGCTCATTTTCCCAAAGAAAGGAGATGATCGAAGAGGCAAAATGGAAGGAATAAAATAAAGATAGGGAGCTGATTCTAATACATGCCAGCTGTATAAGAGTGAATAATGAAGCAGATTTTGCTTTAACAAGATGGAAACATTTATTTGCTTTATTTTGTGGTAACACAAGGACATCACACTGTAAGGAGTACGTAAACATAGCTGGTCAAAGAGAGCAGTACATTGTACATGTCAGGATATATTTATTAGTCATGCAGAATGTTCCGTTTCAAAGTCTATTCCAAAGTCTGAAAATGAAATCTTTCGAGCAAATCTTATACCACCAATTATTTAATTCTCCTGATTCCTGCTCGTCATTTGGGTGAGTCAAAACAAATTGCATTTGAAATGTATGCCAGTCAAAGAGATCCCTTCCTTCCCTGATTCTTTAACTTGAATGCATTCCTTCCAAAAGTTTCAAGGTCTGGCACTTTATTATTTGGACTGGCATAAGTATGCTGATCTATAGCAAACTGGGATTAGCAATTCAGTAATATAAAATAGAGTTCACCAATACTCATTACTTGACCAGTCAATGCAGTCATTTTGTCAGTGGGATTCATTTTGTTTCCCTTAGAGCAAAGATTGTACAATATTAATAGTTCAGACCTGATCTCTTCACAACTTGTTAGCCCATCCCAGCAGGCCACAGAATGATGTCAGAAACTATTATCTGCAAAAGACTGTTTCTGACCAGATGCATATAAAGTGCTTTTGTTACGCTCTGTCAGTCCCTATGTTCTAGGTGTTGACATTCATTTCCTGTGGAAAACCTCTGAATCTAGTATAAAATAACCTGTCCCACATCTCTATCCTGAAGTTTAAGCCTTATTTTAAGTGGTAGCTTCTTGTGGTAATTTGGCTTTCTCTCATTGATGCAGACCAAGAGAGAAACTTTGAGCTAAAATAAAACCCGCAAGGTACTGCTTGACTGTTTTTGTTTGGATTGATATCAATTTGACATAATTGGATATAAATTTCATTCTGGCTTAAGCAGAATGGCCAACGCAATGCTGGCTTCTAACAGGATTTACCATTATATACGTGCGTCGCCAAAGGCACTACACGTGACACTGAATGGAATTTTTATGCTGTGATTTTATGCAAATATATGATCTAAAAGCTTTAAAATATTCAGCATGATTAATTTGGAATCCAGTTTTAATTTCAGAACTGCAACAAACAGAATTCCAATTTAATGATTGATTTTGCGCAATCTTAAATTTCAACACAAATTGGTCTTATGGGTTAATACTGGGTGAAATTGCAGTCCTGTAAAATGTTTAAAGCCACATGTGAAATGAGGCATTTTGTATAATATCCTATTATTTGTTTATTTGTTTATTTATTCATTTATTCATCTATTTAAATATTTATTATTTGAGATCTGTCATATTCTACATTTGTTGGCTTTCTTTTGTTCATTTCAGAAAAATCCACCTGGGTCTAGATTTATTCTATTTATTCAGTATTTTTGAGTGTCCAGAATTTGGTATGTTATTGAAGATATAGGTTCAGTCGAGGCTGATTTTGCAATGCAATGCTGGGATGGCAATGTATTGTCAAATGTGCCATCCTTCAGATGAAATGTTAAACTGAGGTCCTGTTTACCTGTTCAGGTGGATGTTAAAGAATTCATAGCACCAGTCAAAAAGAGATGAGAATTTTCTCCTGGTGTACTGGTCAACAGTCCTCTAGATAAAATTGCTCATTGACTTCATGGCTGTTTTTGGGACATTGCTATACGATAGCCTCAGTGCACTTTACAATAAACAACACATTATATGGGACAGTACACTGAAGAGCTTGGAATGTTTTGACAACTTGATAAGGTGTTTTATTATTTATTAATACAGATTATTTTTACTTAATTCAATCTTAACTGTAAAGCTGTTTTTCTGCTGTGTTTAAAAGAACTTACAGAAAACTAGCTTCAAAATTAAGGCTGTATTCAAGAATGCCACATTCTGGACATTCTTATATGCTCCATAAATAGTGTAACTCTAGAGCCAGATGACATTTCTGCCAATATATTAAATTAGTTTCAGTAAAGATAATGATTCTATTTATAATAAAACTTAAATTCTCCAATTCTGCATCAATCTTTAGTCGAGTTGTATTGCAGCTCCACTAGTCTGTTTGCTCCACATCTGGCTTTCTTCAAAACATGCAGAGATGTGGCCAGTATATAGAAAAAAACTGACATTTTTATATTGGGTCAAAACATCTCACAGGTAATTAATGTCAACTATGGTAGAACATGGCAAACACAGCAGTAGTTGTGCCAACAGGGTCCCACAAACAGCTATGAGGTGAACAGATAATTTACAACAGCAACAACTTGTATTAATATTGCACTCTTCATGGAGGATAGCAGGTTGGAACACTCCGTTTAATGGAGGATTACTGCCCAAGGCATTGGAGAAACTCCTCTTTTTGAATCATGTCATGAGATCTTTAATGTCCAGCTGAACAGGCAGATGAGACCTTGATTAAACATCTCATCTGAAAGATAGCATCTCCAACAATCGCAGTGCACTTCCAGGACTGCACTGCAGTGTGAGCTGAGACACTCAGCTCTTGAAATGGGACTTGAACCCACAACTTCTGAGCCAGAGGTGAGAGGGCTATCAACTGAGCCAAGGATCATCACCTCAACACAACACACAATAGTTGCCTGCGCCTTGGCATCTTGCTGCCAGAAACACTATTGCAGCTTTGTCGCAACATTCAAACAAATGAGTAAAGCAAGATTTAATCGCTATTGTCAGTGAAACTCTCTCATGGACAGTGCCATGAAAAGGCAAAATGATCATTCACCAAATGTGGCTAAATTGAATTTAAAATATGATGCATAAATCACTGCCTCTGCACAGTGTGCATCGCCCCAGTGAATGTTGCCCCAAAAGTGCATTGCAATGCAGAGCCCAAGAGAGAATCATCAGGCAAGTGTGTACCAAGAGTTTCAGATACGAATAAGAGTAATTCAGGAGACTTTGTGATACACAGAAAATAAATCAATGTGTGTGTGTGTATGTATAATATGTTAAATGTATAATGCTGGAAATAAACTAGTGTCCTGAATTCTTTGTGGCTACAATTTTAAAGCCTGAGTCCCAAGTTCACATTCCAGACTGGGCTTATGTTTGTTCTCAGCCACCCAGGCCCTTAGGGATGGCTTTGCCAGTCTCGGCAGAGTTCTCTGGGTGAGAGAGAGAGGTCCTCTTCCCACATCACTCAAGTTGGTAGGTCAGCTAAGGAGCACCACTACGGTATCCATGGATACCCGAATAATGTGAATAGGAAAAGGGGTGGGGGGTGATCAGAAGGGAGCAATCATGAACACACAAGCATAATGTAAAGAAAACAAAATAAATGGCTGATGTATTTTTAAATTTAAAATAACAAGATATGTATTGAATTCTACTCAACACAGGGGTGTTAAATAAAAGGATTCATACATATTAAATACTGATGTGTGTTATGCCAACCTGCAAAAGCTCCACTCTGACACAATCTCCTTCTGGACACAACAGAGCAGACTCTCTGTGGATCAGCATGACTCCTAACTGCTTACCAGCAGCATTCAATGTTGAAAAAACCTTTACGAGCACCGTACTCTCGACCCCCAGTGATTGTTAATTGTGTTAATCCAGTGTAGCCAGCCCACAAGAGAGAGATTTATTCTATGTTAGATGAATGTTGCCTGCCTTTGATTGTTCCATAATTCTGTTAGCAGATCCCATAATCATTCATCAAATGGACAATTATGAGTTTTGCGAAATTCACAAGACAACACACAAAACAAAACAGATACTGCTGAGTGAGTGAGTGAGTCTGGGGGAGGGGTAAAGGTGATGCTCACATGACTCTTACAATAGCCATGCATTCTTGGAGAATCCTGTACATTCTCCAATTATAGCTATGCTGAAGTTCAGCTGCTTAAAATAATAATAATAATCCATGCAATTGATATAATCTCTTCTCATATTGTTGACACATCTTGATATGCTTCCCACGATTTACTATAAAGTGTAGTGACTGCGTATGTAGGTGAATGTGGCAGCCAATTTGTTCACGACAATGTCACTCAAAAAGCTATGAAGTTAGTGACCAATTTTTATCTGGGGGATTGTTGGTCAGGATACTAGAAGAAACTCCCTTCTCTTTTTGAATAATCCCATGGGATTGTTAATATCTGTTTCTGTATTACCTGTCATACACTGGAGACTAATCATTCCAGAGAGATATATGTCTAAAACCAGGTTAACCACCTTGTGAAGCTGGGTTGTCCTGATGCTGAGATCATGCTTATTCGATGGGAGATTACATACACCTGTGGTAAACAGCTAAATTAAAGACAATCTCGCCAAATATATAACAGACTGCTCCAAACTGATCCGGGTTTGAACATTGTGGGAATGTTTCAGTTTTGGGCAGTTAAAGTTGTATCTTAAAGTATAAATTGGACAACCTTTTGAAGGATTTTGCTTTAAGCACTTTTAAATTACAATTAGAGAATATCATAAAGGTTTGCTTTAATATTATTTTTCTCAAATTCTATCCCAGTCAACTGGCTCAAGAGAAGGTTCCTCCCAGACAACCTCCCAGACATAGAGCAGTCACTTCTTCTGAAACTAGTTCCTGCATTTGAGAAATGGTTCCTGTTTGTGGATTGCCTCTATTATTTCTTTCTGTCTTTTTCTTTCTCTCTCGATTCAGCTTTAAAAAATTGAAACATCTGAGGGTTGTTAGGTGCACATGAACCAATGTGTAAAGATTGTGTAGTCTGGCAGGAAAGCGGTTCACCCCAGCAGACCGTAGCGCTAAGCTTGCATAAGATGTCCGGCAAGATATATCATCTTTGCTGTGGCATATTCTTCCAATCAACAGATCATGATTTGCAACTGAAAGTTGAAAGAGCCACTGGGTGGGGAGAGACACTGTTCTCAGAAAGGATGAGGTATTTTAGAATCCATGAATTTATGGCACTTCAGATTCCTTTTACATATCCCCTGTGTTTTTCTTTGGCCAGCATTTTTCACATTGATTCACTGTATTTTTACGAAGATGGGCATCTGGAAAACTGCCTGGAAAAAAATACACCAGTTACAATTTAGCTCTGGCTAACAGGTTTTCCATGTTAATGTCACAGCTACAGCACGATTTGTCTACTCCAGTGAAAAAGCATTACAGCCTTCAGAATGAAAACATTAATGGTGTTGTGTTCTTTGTTGGAAAGAAATATGTAAAAATCGGGTAATGCCTGATAGCTGGAGGTTTGCTTAATAAAGGTAAACAAGTACGTTTGTAGGTATACAATTACTAATTCACATCTATGAATGCAGCCATGGCGTTGCACTATCCTTAGTAAAGCATGTGAAGTACTAATATACAATTTGAGACCTATAATTGACCGCCACACCCCTTGGCCAAAGAGAGAAAAAAAACAGCCAGGGTTCCTGCTCTTGATCTCTGTCTGGAGACTCCTGCTGGAAGGTGCATTGTATGATCTATAGAACCAAAGAACCATAAAATTTTATGGCACAGAAGGCCCATTGTGTCTGTGCTATCTCCCTCAAGAGCAATCTTTACAGTCCCACTTACCTGCCCTTTTCCCATACCCAGGCAGCTGACTCTTGGCTTGAAGGCAAGGTTGCACTCAGCTGTGATGCTCCTGTGGTCACATAAACTGCCAAAACGTACTGTCAAGGCCTCCACATGAAGATTGTGTGAGATACTGAAGGGCAGGATATTGTTGTAGAAGCAAAACCCAGGACAAAGGAAATAGAGTGAAACGCACTCCAGAGAATAGGAAAGCCGAGGAGAAAATAAATATTCTACACTTGGCTTGATTTTTCCTCGCAATATCAGTTATAACAGATCAGAAGACAAATAATGGGGTGAAAGACTTAGTTAAAGCAGGATTTCTTACAAGGACATGGGACTGAATTCTGGCCAGATTGCTTTGAGGAAAAGACTTCTTCTGTCTCTGGTTATAAGTGATTTCAATGAAATTAGGTTTCCTTTAAACTCTATCCCTAATAGTTCCGAATCCATTGAACAAACCTACAAATAATTCATCTTTAATTAAATTCATTCCCTCAGAAAGGTCCCCAAATCTTTGATTTGGGAAATGGAATTGACACATGATACAGTTTGACCAGGTCCAACAACAAATGAGTGGTAAAATTACAAGCCATTTCAAAGTGTTGTTCAGTGGTTTCCACTTAACTGGGCCATATTTCCTCTTTTCATGAAAACCTGAAGAATAGAATCACTGCTGGCACAACTTTACAATACATCTGGACATGCTGTGGAGTCCTGTAGCTCAGTGGTTAGAGGACTCATCTCGCAAATGAGAGGACCTGGCTTTATTTCTCGGGCAGGACGAAAGTTTGGGCAAGTTACTCCAAACACTTCTGTATACCTAACAGTAAGTTCAAACCCGGTTGTTAGTTGATTCGCAGATGGCTTTTCCGGGGGTAATAAACCCTTCAAAAAATAATAATAATAAATTTGGTCACTCAATCCACAACTGTTTTGTAAGACACTGCTGCATAAAATTGGCTACCATGTTTCACCCACAAAATATACAGTCAATTCACTTTATAGTATATTGTGTGAGATGCCTCGAAGATGTGATAAGGTGCTTTATCAAATGCAAGGATTATTATTATTATACAATGATGGAACAATTCGAACCAGGGTTTAAGTGCAAGTGGCTGGTCCCAGCGAGAAAACGTAAAGGAATTCTTTGTCTATATGTTATGGAAAGCATCAGTGCTTTGTTCCCGACTGGGTGGAACTGGTTGGAGGTCAGTAAGTAGTTGCAAAATTTAAAGAAAAGTATCAATTAATAATGAGAATAACTGTTAATGCCTGAAAATCTGAATGATATCAGAAAAAAATATTTCTTGTAAGTTTCAGGCTCTTTGTATAGTGTTCCAATGTACCTGTTTGACCCTGATTTCTATCCTTGTTCATCTCCCTAACCCTTCGGCTCCCACCCGCCAGCTCAGGTGCCCATCCAAACAGCACTGTGGAGCACTTTTTGATATCCTCCTGATGTGAAAGGCACTAGATAAAAATATACTGTATTGTACCTTATTCAAATAACTAACTTTTTTGCAGCATAGCTTTGCCTTGAGTACAACCTATTGAATATAGAACATTAGCATTTCTATTGCATCTCCTCTTTATTGCATCTCCTCTGCCCTATGGGCTGCACTGTCTTCTTTTCTCACCAATGACAGCTACTATACATGATCTCAGGCAGAAAATATCCCTAGTTTTTATTATTTTGTTCACTTTTGAAGCCTCCCCATTCACTTTAGCTCCAGGTCTGACCCGAGCACACATTGAGTACTCTATTTTTGTTGTGGCGCTCAGCTGTGATGCCCCTGTGGTCACACAGACTGCCAGCAATTACTGTGAAAGCTTTCACATTTTATTACCAAACATTTTAACTTCAATGAGAGGCATGTGTTCAAGTCAGAAACAGTAGTAAAAAGTCAACAAAGAGGACTCTTCCCCTGTTCACAACCATTTGCTTTGTTGCTAATAGTAGTGGCTATAGGGACTTTGGTGGCCAATAGTTAAGCAGAAGTACTTTCTTACATTATTAAAATATTATTACTTTCAAGGGTGCAAAGGAAACGAGGGTGATCAACACAAAAATCGGTCAAGAATTACAAGAATAAAGGTAAAAAGGCAACAGGAAGGCTGAAGGTATTGTAAAAGGATTTCAAACAAAAGTTTGATATTTATTTTAGGAATGCGTTGGATGCAATTTTACCCCAAATCAGGAAACTGCAGTGTTAAATTAGGTTTTGGTTTACCGTTCTTCTCTGATGATGACTGGGAAAAATTCCTGCTCTTATCTTCAACTCAGAAATATATAACATCCGTGGACAGCACTACAGCTTGTGTTATGAACAACCAGTTGGACCACCTTGATCTGAATTGGGATAGGAAATGGTCATAGAAGACAATGTAGCTGGTTTCAAATTTAACAAAATAACTATTTTAGAACCCTCGATCAATACAGCAATTTATCAATATATTTAGGTTCTCTTAGTCAGGAAGTACATCTGAAAAATGAATAGAGGATGTTTGTCCCAGTTTGCAATTAAAGAAGTGACATCAGATACTGGGAAAGTGTAGAGCGGTTAACTTATATCTGCAGAAAGGAGAATGCATGAGAGTATCAATGCTCACAGAAGGAGCAGAGGTTATGAGGGGAAGCCAGCATAAATTTAAAGGTAAGAAGTCATGCCTCACAAATCTGCTGGAATCCTTTGAGGAGGTGAACCAGAGGCATCCATTAGATGCAATTTACTTGGATTTTCAGACAATAAAGCTCCACATTTGAGACATTTAAGGGAGATTAAAGTTGACAGAATGAATGAGAATTAACTAGCTGAATGGACAACTGGCTTTGCAATGGGAACGGAAGCTGATGTTGAATTGGGAAAGTTCTATCTGAAGGAGGCAGTGACTTAAAGTTCCACAGGAGTCTTTCCTGAATCTCCTGCTGTTTGCACTTGTCAAACAATATGGAGTAAAGCACATTTTGCAAAACATTATAGAGGTTGCTGATGACATCAAGCTATGCAGCCAGATGACTTGCGTAATGAAAGTTGTCAGTGTTCGACATGATCTGGATAAATTAAGTCGATAGCGTAAGGAATGGCAGATGGACTGTAATGTGGATAAATGAAAGGTAATGCACACTGGAACATAGAACATATGCTCACAATCATTGGACATCCATTAACAAAAGTGAATATGAAGAAGGGGTGATTGTGATTATTAACCATTCAGTGAACAGAATCCAGTCCATCTGAAAATTTATCAACCAGGCAAAGCCAGTAGCAGGAGGGCACCCAAAAAAGCCAGTTGATTATGTTGGAATGTTATTTTAACCCTTTGACTGTCGGTGGGTCTGTAGACCCACCTATTTCTGTGGTTTTGCCTGGTTCAAGACAACTGCTGCTCATTAAAATGTGACCCTGATACAATCACTAACTTTCTAGTAATAGAACTGTTCGAATACCAGGATAACTTTAGCTACTTAAACTAATGCTTCAAACATCTTTTAAAATAAAAGTAAAACACTTTGTAAATATTTTTTTCTTTAATTTTCTATTTTTTGTTCTCTCTCTCTTTCCTTTCATTTTGAATAGTGGAGATATGTGGAGGGACAAATCTTCTGGAGTTTTAGCTTGATATGGACCTTTGGTGGGATGAGGGAAAGGGAATCCACAATAAGGTATACTTTGTGTATTATGTGGAGAGGGTGACTTGATGGGCTGAATGATCTGATCATTCAATGTTTCGTTATGGTCTTCTGGGATCAGTGACCAACTTGGAAAAAATACCGTAACTAAACACTAATTTAGATTGAAGCAACGATCACACACATCACACCTTACAATAACCACAATTTATATGTATATAGTTTCTTTCATGTTGAGAGGATGTCTCAAAGTACTTCACACAGTGAGCTGTGGGAGGAGAAGGAACTCAGGTGGGAGCATGGGAAGTGACCGAAAGCGCATTCAAAAGAAAATTTTTAAAGTGGGTTTTAAAAGGATGGGGGGAAGAGGGCTTACAACTTGTGAGTCAAAGCCTCCACTTCAACAAGACAAGCTGGTATAAATTTGTCCATATATCCCAAACTGGACAAAGCAGACACTTTATTACTATACAAACAATTCAGCACACATTGATAAGTCTAGCAGATGGCTGATGCTCAAATTTGAGTTGATGAATGTGTAGTTGGTCTAATGTTCAGTCTTTCATGGATAGTTTGTTGACAAATTGCACCCCTTATCTGTGGGCTAATGGTGAGTATCGTCATCTGTCATATCCACCTCCTGTTCCAATGACATCAGAAGAATGTGGGTTCAAGCTCTATATTTGAACCCACAGTGCAGGCTGACATTTCAATAATGTGCTAGTCGAGCACTGCATTTTTAGGGGTGCCATCCTTTGGATGATATGCTTATGTGGATGTTAAAGATCCCATGGCACAACTCAAAAAGTGAAGGTAGTTTCTCCGGGATCCTAGCCAACAGTCCCCCAGAAAATATTGATCATTCACCACAAGACTAGCAGGACATTGATGTGCACAAATTGTCTGCAATGTTTACCTACAAATAACAGTCACTACTCTTTACAGTAAATCCTGTGAAGTTCTTTGAGACATTCTCTCAATGTGAAAAGCACCATATGAAATGCAAGGATTATTATTTTAAAATTGTCAGACTTCAAAATTGGCTCCTAATACAGTATTTGGCCAACCAAAATATGACATTTTAAAGTTGTTCTACTGTGAGAGTGAAGGACAGGAGAAAAGGTTATATAAAATGTGGATTAGGTAGAAAGCAATTACAATTAATAAAGGACAGAGAGTTTTCTTTGCGGTTTATTTCTCCCTGAGGTGAGTGAGGAGATTGGGTAGAGTTTCTTATGTTCTGATGTTCTTTTGAATTATATAATGAGGATGTTGATTTTTATCTTTGCAGCTGCAAAATATTACATTAACAAGCTGAACAGTCCAGGCTAATGTCTAATGTTTGTTGAGAACTACAGGCCAAGCCAGACAGACCACAGAGAATGATAGATCAAATCTCAGAAATTGTGAGCTGAGATAGACTGGGCTGGAATGTGAAGATTCAGTGAGGTACAGTACTTCTGTATATCTGAGAATGAGCCAAAAGCATCTGTTTAATTCATATGCAGTGGCAGACATTTTTAGTATTCTCTCTTATTTTTTGTTTCATTACTGGTTGCCTTGCTTACTTTGAAGAGGGCTACTGAGATTTTTAGGGAGCTGTATTACTCAGACCACTGGAGCCAACTGGAGCCAAGGTCATCAGGAACCCGGCCAAAACCTTGAGAGATCCCACATTCACATGAAAGTGATGGGGAAATTTCAAAATAGAGCAGAGAAACCAAAGTATATGAATCGCAGATCTGCCTTAATGTTGATATCACCTTTTTGTTAGGTATTAACAAAAATAAATGACTTACAATCTCTAAAATAATATGCGTGGATTCCACCCAAATAACATCGGGCTGGCTTCATCCAACCTTATAAAGACCAGAAGGACTATGGTGATTGTTGTGCCTTTTCACAATTAATCATGGTTTTATTAAAACTCGCTTTCTGAAAAATATGTTAGTTCCTTTAAGTAAGATGTTTAAATAAACTGGTTAGAGATTATTATGGAAAAAAAATACATCAATCAGACTGGAGCTTCGTTGTTACTTTATTAAGTGGGCTGCACAATATGAGACTGCTCTGCTGTAAATGGACTAAATGGACACATTTAAAATGCCAAGTCTCTTAAGATTTAATAAGTATAAGATGCGGGGAAATTTTTACGATACTTCTTATCATTTCAAACAAGCAGGAAATATGCTTTGCTCTCAGTCAGTGCATTTTAGCTGTTGAGCAAGATTATAATGTGTTACAGAACACAACTAGAATGTTTGAGGTGCTGCAGTGTATAAAATGTGTGCAAGTTGACAAGTAAAATCCAAACGCTTAAAGAGGTGAAATCATAAAAGCAAAAGTACACGGTAGTTCCAGTAAAATACTTAAAGGCTGAAGTGATCGAAGCACAAGAACAGTTAATTGTGAATAAACAATATGGAGACTTTAAAGGTACGTTTAATTATCAAAATGTGATTGACTGCAATATTCTGTGGAAATGAATTGGGTCAGTGCATTAGAGCAGTGAGTGTGGGATAGTGCAGAACTTGGCAGTGGACACAGCATATGTATGCAGATGCCTTGCAGTTTTTAGGATTTAAAGATAGAAATATTTCTGTGCTGTAATGTAATCTTTTATTTTGTAATGGGGAGCTGGGAAGGATGGGGATTGAAAGTACAAGTGAGTTTATTTGCTTGCAAGTTTATATTTTGTTACATAAGTAGTTTTTTCAACACTACGTAGGGTGTGAAAATGTTTATAAAACCTATTATATGTCAGTGATAACACTGGATATGCAAATAAATAATTGATAAAATAGCTATAACACTATTGTTACTGAGTCACTATCATCACTGCCTCTTGGGGAATCCAACTTCACTGATGTACACATTCTTATCTGTAACATGGAACCTCTGCCACATACTGAAATCTGAAAGGGCTGGAACATTGGATAAAGGAGATCAAGTTGTTTCTCATATGGCTATTTTTTGAGGGCAAGTCAGGATTAGAGTTACTGCTCAAATGATGGTAAACTAGATGTTTCGTATCTCTTACTGACATTTCTACGTATGTAAATTTAAGTTAATCAGTTACAGGGCAGTTGGATTGAGTCCAGATCATGAGGTCATAGCGTACCTAATTCAGAGGTACCATACCTAAATTAGACCTTGTATCATGCAATGGTTACAGGCTCTTTGTAAGTATATTCACATCTGCAAATTACCCTTTTATTCTGGACATTGATTTCCAACAACTATCATTTTTTTTTATCTCTGAAGTGTCCCAAAGAGTAGCCTGGGGAGATATAACCAAATTACTACTCATAAATTTTTCTAATTTCCTGAAAATTCCCAGGGAGGCTGAAATAACAGGGTCAGACTTCAGTGTCGAGTTGAGGTTGGATGTTTTTAAATATTTAATGGAGAAAGGGGGGCAAGGGGAGTCTGCTGTTTTGCTCTCTCTTTCCAATGGGAGCATCAAGGTCTAGAGAAAGCTACTATTTAATCAATTATTGCAAGCATGCCCCAAACATGATATTGCAGTTAATCTTTGAGAGATTTCACTAACATATTGAAGTTTTCAGAATGAACATACTCATGGTGTAATCCATGCCTTCAGTCACTCTCTTACCCCTACCCTCCCGCCCTCCACCCCTCCTGATCCCAACCACCAACTTGGGTGCGGATCTCTGACTGTCCAGTGCTTTGGGATGTCCTCCTGACATGAAAGACGCCATACAAATGTAATTTGTTGTTGTTGAAAGTCGTTTCAATATTACTGAGGACAGTGATCATTTGCCAGTAGGGTTGGCGGATTGCTACATCCAGGCTTATTAAGGTCTGAGTGGGGTAACAGCCTTCAGCTCAGCTAGTTTGCTGTATTGGAATTGAATCATACAGGTAAAATTTGCAATGTTTCAGGATGCATACTCTGTGTCAATTAACACAAGGACCGCAACACGTTCGTCTTACATCACAGAAACACGTCTGTGTTGATGTTTCCACACAAATTAATCCAAGCTCACTCTCCTGCTGGTGTTTAGTATTCCTCTTCTTCAAGGATCCATGCTCTTCTCTTTCAAAGTAATATATGCACTTGTTATCAGTTGATTAATCAATGAATAATTTTACTAGGGGAAGAGTAGATTTAGTGAAGATAGATATTGAGTCTACCCATCATTACATAGGATCAATGAGCCTCTTCAAAGATCCCATAATGTTTAAATCTGGGACTTGATATACAGTAATTAGAAAAATTGTAAAATTAATAATGAACAAAAGGTTATCCCCTGGAGTGAGGGTGCTCTTAAATCTATGCATATATATTTTCTGTGATTCCAGCCTTGCTCTTCAACTTCCACTCCGAAACATTGGAATCTATGTTATTGAATAGCAGATTTACAACCTTTAATCCCGCACTCCTTGCTATTTTGAGAGAGAACACCCTGAGGGTTAATGAATCTAATGCCAGAGAATACTAACACGTTTCCCTAAAGAGATGGAAACAGACATACAGGAAGAAAATGCAGCAGACCCAAGTAATATACCTTTCCATTTAAGTAAATACCTTGATTTATGTAAGATGTTATTATAATCGCATTTTGCCCACAAACTATACAGTCAATTTACTTTACTCTAAATCTGTGAAGCACCTTGAGACGTCTCAAAGACATGATAAGGCACTAGATCAAATACAAGGATTATTATTATATAGTAATATGATTATTATATAATAATCCTTGCATTTGATATAGCACATATTGACACCAAAGCAATCACCTTATCATATCACGTTTGCATTCAAAATTCAGTCACTGCATTTTGCAGTAAAATCATATGAAGTGCTTTTGAGATTCCTACTAGGGTGAAAGGTGGTATATCAATTATAAGGATTAGTTTTAGCATTAAAATATTTCAAATTCACAATTCACAGAGTTTTTTTATGAAGTGTAGTGACTGTATACTTTTTGGGTAAGTGCAACAGTCAACTTGTACAATGAAGTGAATACCATTCTTTTTAATCTGTGAGATTGTTGACTGGGTTACTGGGAGAAACTCACTTCTCTTTTCAAATAAGGCTATCTTGGTTAATTAACTCATCCAAAGGATGGCAACTCCAACAATGTAGCATTGTCCCAGGTGTCAGTCTAGGTTAGGAACTCCTGACGCCTGGGGTTTGAACCCACAACCTTCTGATTCAAGGGGGAGAGTGCCACCAACTGAGCTCAGCCAACAACAATTATTCAGTGCATTGGAGGGAATGGAAGTCAGCTCATATGTTAATGAAAGATTTATATAGAACTTGCAAGCTAACAATGGATTAAATATTCTTGGCAAATAGATATTTTGGAGCATAGCCAACCTCAACTATCAGCCTAATTAAATGTTTTGTTATAAAATATAAGCAGAACTATATTATCTAGTATCTACTAGAAATGTTTGATAGTTCTTCTGGGGAATTGTTAACAATCTGAGCTGTGCCTCTGGCAGTGAATATGATTTTTCTTCACCAATAAATTTCCTGCTTCCTCCCCTTTTCAACAAATTCAGCTGTAGCTCTGGTTTCTTTCTTCAGGGAGCACTGTTTCACTGGCATCGCTAATACCTTACTGAGATGCCAATTATTCATGTGTGAACCTCGGCAATACATGTTGGTAATCATCTGACCACAGAGTTATAACAACCAAGCCCAATCCCTGTCCTCATCATGCCCTACACAAGCTCCTCTAGCAATATTTACCGGAACACTATCCAGAGGGAAATCTGGTTGATTTTCACTAGCCTTAAACTCAGCAGAACTGAAGCCAATTGCAGTGCCCTTTACCAATGTTCAACCTTGCTCCCTTCCTTACTGTTTTCAAACCTATCTTCTGAATATTAAAGAGAAGAGTGACTTCTCTTTCCTTCTCCTCTTCCCAACTTGATTGGTTTATCACATTGTGCCTGAGAAGCAGTTTGTGCTATCCTATGTGAAAGACCCTTTGTAAATATACTTTGCTGTTATTGTTGCCTAGGATATGCTAGATTGGTGTAATTCTGCTGTATGGGTTGAAATATAGGGTGAACATTGTGATATTTCACAACGGATTTAGTGACACATTAGATACTCATCAAATTCGTTGTGAAACATTCCATTTTTTGGCCCCAAAATTGAAATGTTCCCCGGACATCTGTGAATGCCAGACTGAAATTAATTTAATTAAAGCCTTGTTCACAGTATATCATGCCCTGGTTCATTTACTCTGAACGTGTTTAAATATGAGATGGCATGTTAGGAAGAGTTGAACTATCAAAGATAATTTCCTCCATGTAAAATGGGAATGCCCATGGGAAGGATCACTTGCAAAAAGATAGGAAATGTTCACAAAATGACCGATGTACATACATACCTGTTACTCAATTTTATATGCATGGGGGATTCAGAAGTGCTGTGCGACAACACCTCACACCAAGATTTATCCTAACGGCACTTCTGGCTGCACAAAAAAGCAAGTTTGAAAGCATTGGAATTGAATGTGTTACTTAATAAGCTTGAGACTGAAAGAGGTTGCCTGAAAGAAGCACAGGAAATGTTGGTTCCCGAATGTGATTGGTTTCTTTAATAAAACACACAAATAATACATTTTTGTACAGGGTGATAGGCATTCACTCTCATGTTTTCAGATTTTTTTCAGCTCATGCTATACATCTGCAATGCAACTAAGAGCATAGGGAGGTAAGACAGATTCCACTTCAATATCTAACCTTCTCCAGGAGAAATGAAAGATGAGACCAGTTTTTAGATATCTGCTCCGGGAGTCTGCAAAGCAGATTAATCAAAGCTTTGTGATTCTGTGTTTCTTACGCACAAAATTTTTCAAGATAGAGGTATTGCATAAGCTAATAAATCAGAAAATATAACTTGGTCTATTTTGCGTTATAACTTTATAAATAACTGTGTGCAGTGTAATTGGATGTACTTTATGTTTTTAACCACAATGGAGTTTTGTCCAGAGTTCTAACTTAATTACAAACAGCAAAGCGTCAAAAGTAAATCTCTGCCTGTTTACCTTTTGTAGCTGAAAGAAATGAATCCCTGATTAAAATAAATCTCTCTTCTGAATCAGAAAATGCTCCAACTGTTCTTACCTTTGGTGCTATTCATCCACAAAACTGACAGTCACTGCGCTTTATAATATATCCTTGAAGTGTTTTGGGACATCATCCTAAAGGCGCTACACCAAATTTAAGGATTATTATTATAAAAGCTGCATCTCTTCAAATATCGTCAAATGGAGTCCTGTAGCTCAGTGGTTAGAGCACTCGCTTTGCAAGCGAGAGACCTGAGTTCAATTCCAGGCAGAGGGCGAAACCTTGGGCAAGTTTCCTTACTCCACACGCCTAATAATAATCCCTCCAAAAACCAAAAACAATATAATAAAATTGGTCATTTTCAATCTACGACTGTTTGTGGGACATTGCTGTGCGCAATTGGCTGCCGCGTTCGCCCACAAATATACAGTCAATTCACTTTACAGTATATTCTGTGAAGCGCTTTGGGACGTCCTCCCGACGTGAAAAGCGCTATATCAAATGCAAGGATTATTATTATTATTATTATTATTAAATGCTTATGTGCAAGAGATTGACCACTTATCCCAAGGCCAGTGTCTACTGACTTAATTCCTTTTGGGAATTGTAGGGAAGATTATTTGGAGGAAGGTGATGTCCTGGAATATTTTCCCGAAATCACGAAGTTCACCCAGCAACCACCAGAGGAGACACAGACTCCCAAGACATCTATTCTCATTACAGTTGCAGTTTGCAGACTGCATTTGTTTTTCGCATGAGCAGAAACCAAGATTAGGAGCTCTCACTTGATGGTTTATTTGATAAGGTCATTGTCTTGTGTGAACTTAGACCAACTAACAACTTTCCTCCTGGTGGTGATAGGGGGAGGTATCCTTAGGACTAAGCTGGTTCCAGGTGCCTCTTAAGTCAGCCTAGAATTTCATATGGAACATCAGAATTGCATTCCAGTCACATGTTTCACTCTCACCTCATGTGAACAATCTATTTTGAGAATTTTCTTATGTATCTCAGAGCAATTATCAGTGAGGGACACAAGAGAAAAGGGGTTAAAGATCATACTAGATCACTCAGGCAGTGTTTATATTGTAGGATTTCAATAGATAAGGGTAGGCTTGCTGTCTTCAGAGGATCGAATACTGTGTCTTCTGGGACTGCAGTGTTTTTTCTTCTGTCTTTGAACAATCTAAGCTCTCAACTCATCGTGCAGATCTGCAATGTGACTGACCTGTCCACACCTTCCCCAAACATTGGGCAGGTATCATATCATATGCATCCACATGTCATGTTGGTGCCGTTGTTGTGGATTCCGTTTCTGTCCAAACAGGAGGAACCCCACAGCATCAACAGACTTGTAAAGGTACCGTTTAACCACTTCCATTTGAACTGGCTCAACAATACATTACTACAACATTAAATCTACCTCAGTACGAAAGGAATATTATCATATGTCAGAGGTGTTGCATCAAACACTAATTTAATGGAAGTAAAATAAAAACAAAATATTGAACATAAAGTCGGAACATCGCCACCTTTGAAGTTACACAGATCTCCCCTCCACCCCCCACCAATTTGAGAATCTTTTAGGTTGAGAGAAAAAAGTCTGTTTATTAGCAACAGCCCCAGTGTTTCTTTAACATTGATGGAGCAAACTATTTATATTTCCCAGTAAGATTCCCAACAGTCTTAATCTCTTTGTTGATCAATTGTTAAATTGGGCTCTGATAACTTTCACAAAAAAAATTCATAAATCAAGTCTGTCTTTGTATGGCCTTCTTGATGTGGGTCAGTATCACTGTTTTATGAAAAGATCTACATGGTTTACTGAAATACTGATCTATTGCCAATGTTAGAAAGGTATTTAAAATGGGAATTAAAGCAAGATGAAGCGAGTTGTCCATTCTCTTTCTGTAAGTAGACAGATGGGTTGTTGTGAAGGAAGGAGAACAAACTGACATTAACCTCATTCGATAAATCAAGCAATATCAAAAGGTATTTCTTTGAGTTCAAGGCCGACCATCTGTTTCAAACACTGAGATTTGGAGATACCATATTTATCTTAACTTTCCCCATTCTGTATAGGAACATGTCAATCCGAAAAAAGCAAAGGCCAATTCAGAGAAAGATTATGAAAGAGTAAATAATGTTTTCCATTACAGCTGACAAGTTTATAGTACTCATTGCCCCATCCAAGGTTTCCCTCAGGCTTGCATCTTTAGAACTCTTTGTTTCACGTTCCTTTCACAATGTGGTTTATCATGTCCTCTTAACGTGAAAGGCGCTATATCAAATGTAAGGATTATTATTCTTATTCAGGTAACATCCTTCTTTTGGACATTTTATAGAAAACTGTTTCTACTTAGAGGAAAGGTCTTCTAACCAAGCCATTTTATTTGAATAGAGAATGCTATACTCAAGAGAATTCCAGATTTCCACTACCCTTTGGGTGAAAAACTGCCTCCTGACTTAATTCCTAAATGGCCAAGCTCCAATTTTAAGATTATGCCCCCTAGTTCTGGATTCCCCACCAGAGGAAACAGTTTCTCTGTATCTACCCTATCGAATCTATTATTTTAAAAACCTCAAATAGATCACCTGTCAACCTTCTAAACTCAAGGGAATACAGACCAAATTTATGTAATCTGTCCTCATAATTTAACCCTTTAAGCCCTGGTATCATTCTGGTGAATCTGCACTGCACCCCCTCCAGAGCCGATATATCCTTCCTGAGGTGAGGTGCCCAAAACTGAGCACATTACTCCAGATGGGGATCTGACCAAGGCTCTGGCCAAGCAGATGCCCTTAAAAACCCCAGCGAGGCTTGAATCATTTTATAAAGTTTAAAATTGTCTATTTCAGCAGATTATCAAAGAACTATATATCACGAAAGCACCAACCTTTCTAGAATTATTATTTTGTCTGCTGTAAATTTAACTGTCAAAACAATTGAGTCAAATCTCGTGTGCACTTTTGAGTATATGTTACAGTCTCTTGTGACATTTTGATATGGCTATCATGTTGTTCTCTCGATACACATTTTGAAATGAAAACATTTAGGAAACAAAGAAGGATTTTTATCCCAACAACCACTGTAATTTATTGTTAGAAATGATATTCTAGAAAGTGGTAATGCAGACACATCTCTTGCCAGCAATAAAACAGTCCCACTTGTTGACATTTGTAACTGCAAAGTCCTAATATGTAATTAACAATGTTAAAACAAATAAATTAACACACCATGAATGTCTTGACAGATTATGTGAAGTTGAACATTGTAATTTTATGTTTCTTTGGAGCCTTACATTCCACGAGTAACAATATAATTGACAATAGTAACTCAATAATTACACAATTAACAGGCAGAGACAATTTTGCCACAGAATTGTATTTATCGTACTTCTGCAGCTACAACATGATACAAATTTTACTGACTAGAAAGGAATTATTGCTCTGCCTGAACCTCTCTCTTCTGAAGTGCACAATTACTGTACCTAAAATGCTTTCAACCCTTAGGAAATGTCCATCAGACTAAATCTGGCCAGGCTTCAAAGGAGGAAGAATGCAAGCTTATTTTATTAGTTAAAAAATTAGGATACAATAGAAGTTCAAGTTAAAACATGTTTTGAAAAAAATTGGGATTCATTAAAAATTCAGTTTAAAAGATAGGCGTATTTACCTTATGAAACTGTTATATATGATGCAGCTAATGGAAGCGATTATCACAAATTGTGCACACTTAGCAGAAGAAGGCTTATGGTTGTTATGCTGTATTACATCACAAATCTCGGTGTAATAGTGCATGGAAAGCTTTTGCAATTGCATTCATAATCATGGGACTTACACTGAAGCATCACTCAGGATCTTTAGCTCAGTTTGTTTTTCTGGTACAGTGATCCACATTTGCTGCTAATGTTATCAATCAAATCTCAATGCACCGGGATCTTTCACTGTCCCTCCCTCGATGCACAGCCTGCATTTGGCAAAGTATCAAGCAGGTTTTGCCATCAAACATTTATTCAACACATTGCCAAACTTACAACTTCCAAATTAGAGAGTCACGTAATTTCCTTTCAGGATCTTTTTAATCTGGCTCAGCAGTGTCTCAGATAAGAGGGCAAATTATGTTACACAACACAATTTATATTTATATAATGCGTTTCACGTTGGGAGGACATCTCAACTGTGAAGTATAATGATTGTGTATTTGTAGGCGAATGTGGCAGTAAATTGCACACAACAAAATGCCACAAACAAAATGAAATAAACGGCCAATTTAATTGGCATTTATTGGATTGTTGGCCAAAACACTGGGAGAAGCTCCCTTTTCTTTTGAAGTAGTCATGTGGGATCTTTAACATCCAATTGAACAGCCAGATGGGTCTTTGGTTTAATGTCTCATCCAAAGCTTGGAACCTCGAACCGCTCCCCGAGTATTGCATTGGTTTGCCAATTTAGACTATGTGAGTTCAAGTCCCGAGGTGGAGCTTGAACCCAGAACCTTCTGACTGTTAGGCGAGAGTGCTACCTACTGATCCAGAATGTGGAATATTCAATTTTAATACGAAAATCAATTATTTTTACGAACTGAAGAAATTTGGAAATAAAGTCTAAAAGTTGCTTAAAAATAAATTGCACGTGGCACATTGTTGGCAGTGGAGTCACAATATTAACAACCAGTAATGCCAAGTTAAGGAATATGACTCCCCTAAGCCTTTTAATTCTGTAATTTGAAATGGAGCAGCAAGTTAACTTTATGGTTATGAAATAGTTCCAGTATATTATATGACAAACGAGCTCTGAATGACAAAAGTGCAATAATAAGCAAACAATATGAATACTTATAATCTGTAGTCCAATGCACCCTCAACATTATTTGTACTATACAGAAACCTGTTTCTGATCCAGATATTAGCTTTATTTAATCATTTCTCTAGCCCGTTCAAACTTATCCAAATATGGGTTTTAACAAGTGTGCTGCAGACCACACTAATCTAGATTACGTTCTGTGCTACCAACTTTCTATTGTGAATCCAGTCAATAGAATTTTGTTCTTGTGTGAAGTTCAGTGGAGGAAATACATGAGAAACAGATGGAGCTCAACGGGAACTTTACCAAAGTCTCAATTAATTTCAGTTGTTAATAGAGGGGAATTAATATACTCAGAGTTTCTTTCACAATTATCAGAACTTTGTGCTGTCAGTTTCTGCATCCTTGTAACTGCCCACAGAAGAAGAGAGCCAGTAACCCAAACAGTTTAAGGGACATCGCTTCCTGTGATAACAAAAATAATTTTCAGTTCAGAGGTTTTACAGGGAAATAAAAGCCTTGACCAGGTCACTGAGGATAATTTGTTTCCTGTAAAAGACAGACATCACACAAACCTCAATGTGCATTGTTCCTCAGACAGGAATAAATACAGATTAATGGCTTTGTTAAATTTCCTATGTTGAATGCACCCGTGCAAAAGCAATTTTTGCATTCATCAGCTGGAAACAATTGCTTAACTACAGTTCTTCATATCTTGCATCCTAATATTTCCACATTGACAGAATCTGTGTGAAGTTGTGATTTCCGCCCTGGATGTTTCAGTAACATATATTTAGGAAAAAATCTCCTGCATGAATGAATTGGGGAAAAATAATTATCTCACAGTATGGGAGAAGGTGTCCCAATTATTATATTATAATCACTTCCCTCAGGATAACTAATGTTACCCCAACAACAAGAATTTACAACTTACAATTTACAATCCCCTTCTGTTGTCAACTCTGAGGTCCGGTTCAGGTCAGCTATCAGGGCAGACCATCAATTGAACCTATCCCAACTCAGTGTCTTCATCCACTGAATCATTGGAGGAGCTCTTAGAAGATATTCTTCCATAGACATAAGTATTTTTGTGGATTAAGATAGAGGGATAAACGGAACAGTGATCCATTTTAGAATGCTGTTATCAACGGGAGTGTTGTCTTTGGTGGTAGTGCAATGAATGAGTTGCTTCTGTTGCCCTCAGAGACTCAAACAACAACAACAACAAGATTACATTTGTATAGCACTTTTCACGTCAGGAGGACATCTCAAGGCGCTGGACAGAGTACAGCATTTCAGACCCGAGCTGGGGTTGGGGGGGAAGTGAGGAGAGGGGAAGGGGGGTGGCCAATGGCATGGTCGAAGAGGAGGGACTTGAGGTGGGACTTGAAGGAGGCTAAGGAGGAGGTGAGGCGGAGTGACTGGGGGATGGAATTCCAGAGGCAATTCAAAGCCAACTAAAGAGGTTGTTTTCTCTGCTCCACAATCAATGGCAACCATTTTGTCTAACCAATAAATTAACAGTTCACCTCATCCAGGGGAGCAATACAACAACAAAAACAACTTGCATTCACATGGTGTTGCATCTCGAAGCACTTTAAGTACCCTTAGATATAACAATTTATGTCAATTTATATCTAAAGATACTTTCTTCTGATCACTAGTCAGCAAAGTTTGCTATAATAATAATAACAATCCTTGCATTTGGTCTAGTGCCTTATCACGTCAAAAGGACATCTCAAAGCATTTCACAGGATTTACTGTGAAATAAGCTGACTGTGTCCAACAAACAGCCATCAAATGAATGACCGATTTTATTTTGGGGTTTGTTGGTCAGGACACTGGGAGAAACTCCCTTCTATTTTCGAATAATGCCATGGGATCTTTAATGCCCACCTGAACAGACAGATGGGACCTCAGTTTAATGCTTCACCTGAAGGGCGCCACCACTGGCAATGCAACATTCAGCACTACTTTGGAGTGAAGTGCTTGAATGATAACATCAGGTAAGGGCAGGATCAGCCTCAGCTGAGATATTCCGACCCCAACAGTTGAAGAAAAACATCAGCGAACAGAGCCAGCTTGTAACTAATAGAAGACAGCAACATTAAGTCAACAACAATGCATGTGGAGTAACACCTTGATATTGGTTGGTTAAGGAAATGTACACTGACATTGTGATAGTGACTTACTTCTCACTAATCTAAGATTTGTATTGCTTTCCTGATGATTCTCTTCAATCTGATTTTCCAGATCATTTCACATACTCCAACATCCTGGGATTTCTCCTTTCTAAACTGCCCAAGAAGTGATTAGGGCGGAAAGTCAACTAGGATTGAATTTTCAAACAATTTTCCAATTCTTGCTGTTTGTGGAAATTAGTTTTTTCTGCATGCGGCTACTGCACTGATTTTGCAGATGTGTCCTATTTGTAGCACTCTTGGCAGCAGATTTACAAAAGCCTTATGAGGGACAGAGAGATGGAGGGGAGGAGGGAAATAAATTCTGAAAGTGGATGGAGGGGATCGTGGATTTGTTACTCAAAGCTATTCTGCTCTCCATCTCTGACTTTCAGTGTTTTCTTAGGAAATGCCCTAGAAAATTGTTGGCACCCAAATTATTCCACTGTTCGGATTTTAAAAAATCCCTTGATCATTCCTCAGGTTTTCAGTCAGTGCTTCAATTATTTGTTTAGATTATTTTGGGCAAAACAAATTCTTTTAAAAAAAGAATTATAATTTTACGAAAACATCCCCTCCCTTTTTTTATTTCCCTGCTGATTCTGTAGAATGGTATATATATGTGCTATATATTTGGCATTTGCAGCACGAGAACCCATCACAATTCCTCAAGGATGAAACAGTTTTTAAAAATAAACATGTTCAAACATTGTTCAAACACTAACACGGAAGAAAGCCACAAAGTAATTGCAACTTGCAGAACATCTGGAGACATGGGAATAGGTGCCAAAACTTTCCTTTGGATTAGCTGATCTGAAAACCATTCCGTATTTTATGTTTAAATAAGAACCAGTGGGGAAGCTTTCTGTACCAGAGAGCAGAAATGGTGTTCATGGATGAAGCCCTACATTTTGCAAAACCACAGCTGTGCTAATGTGATCTCTCAGCAAAGGTTCCGCACGCCATCATGGGTGGAACTTTTTATTGTTTCCAACACTTCTGTACCACAGGCTTGAAGCACGTCTGCACTAATATATTATTCATGATCAACAGCTGCAGAATACATCACGACATCTTTTCACATCACACTGTACTCCATTTGAGATTTTGGAAAAGAAAATGGGTCATGAAAGGGTTAATTTTCGTCACTGGCTGCTTGAAAGCAGCAAGTGCCTTTCCAGGCATTATTTTTCTATTACCGTTGAACAGATTGTTTTTACGTCTCTCCGCAATTCAGATGATCTAACTGTTTTCAGATGCTTTAATAGAACTGGTGTATAAAGGAATGATGCGGGCCTGCAAGCAGTTTGCAAATGTATTTATGAGCCACCTAGGTGCCAAACGACCAACGCTGCTTTAAAGCATTCCAGCAAATTGCAAGCCACAGAAATATGTTGGTTTTCATAAAAAAAAAGGTGTTTGCACCAACAAAATCCAAATGAAGATTGACCTCTTAAGTAAGAAGCAGTCAGGGACAAAAAGGAATCTGTGTGTGCATCTGTGTGTGAGGTCTCAATGTATTGCAAGGTGCCGAAGTGCCTTGGTACATTGTCCATCAATCCCAGGTCAGAAACGATCACTGCCAGGCAAGATCCTTAAGTTACACAAAGCTGACAGCTCTTCAGTGGAGGTTGTGGGTGAGGTTAATGATTTTCCGAGGCCAACCAGCAGTGACCAGATGGATTTGCCATTGATCCAGTTGAAAACTGCCAATAGTGCAATATAAATATAAATTAGGCAGCAATATTCATGCTGTGTCTCCATGTGGAAACCAATCCCATTGGTGGAAAATGTCTCCAACATTGGATAACTGTGCTAAAATCACTTTATATAGAGAACAGTCAACAACTGGAATAGATTACCAGGGAGCATGGTAGTGGCCAGATCATTGGACTCATTTAATAAAGAAGCTTGATGCTGTAATAGGAAGACAATCAGATTGTTATTTTGAAAGAATGAGAACAAATGTGTTAGAGGGCCCTTTCCATCCAAACCTCCTAAACTATTCGCCTTGGGGGGAATTTAAGCGGGGTCTCCTTGGATCTGAACTGGCTCTAAGGTGACATGTTTGGCAACAGAATGCCAGAAACGAGCTAATCCTAAGAGGCAGTCTTGACAGTCCATTTCCTGAGCTAGGAAGACCCGCAGTGCTCCAGGGCACTCCTGATGACAGTTCAGCTAGTCTGGTTTATCAACAGGACTTAAAAGGTCAGACCAGTCATTGGGGGCAGGGACTCTTCTCACTTAGCTACTGTTAACCCAGCAAACCAAAGCCTTAATGGTTAGGATGGCCCAAGTTGAACAAGCAGCAGGAAAGCTTGCCAGACAGTGCTATCAATGGCAAACTATGTGGTTTTAGATGGCTAGACTCCAGCAGTATCCCAATGCACACTCTGGGGTCCGCAAGTCTTGGCACTTGCCAACCTATGCCTAATACTCTCCAAAATTAGGTACGCAGGATGTATTTCTCCAGGGAGAGAGTATGCATTGCGTTTAATAAACATCCCTGGAATTTGCATGTATAGCTGGGATGCATGGAACTCTGTTTGGTTTGGATACTCTTAAGCATGATGATGGGTTTTTGCATGTCAGACACCTGGCTGACCAATAAAGCAATGATGAGTTTCTTGTCAGACAAAGTGCACAAAGACAGACAGGAAGCTAATGCCCTCCATGTTCTCATGCTCTTTCCTTTTTTACTTTCCACAGTGGAATGGAATAGGACCATGATTTTCTGTCAGTCGTTAGATATTACCTCATCAGTCCCATATGCGGTGGAATACTTTCAAGAGCCTGGAGTGTTTTATCATTCTCCTTGACAGCTCCACAGCGATGCTGCAGACCCCACGACTTTTGCTGGGATTTCAATACACTGATCATAGCTCAAAGTGCTTCCATATTGGACAGGCTTGGGAAGATGAAATGACTCTTGATAGCAGCTTCCAACCTCTGGGTGTGATTCTGCATCAGCCAAAGGGAAAAAAAGATAAATTGAGTTGATCCGAGGACCTGATCTGGATTAATTATTAATCCTTCCATTTCATATAAAGCCTTCGAATATTTTGTGGGGAAAATTATTTTGACACTCGACACTGACACTCCTTGAACTCTGCAGAAGGATGTACGGAAGTTGGATCCCAAAGACTGGCATCAGAACAGATCCAGTTTTTCTTTTGGCCATTCACTAATTTCAGGTTCAACACAGCTGCTGCTAGTTTACAGAACATCAGCTGCACTGTAATGGGTGATTAACTTAACATCTTTTAGCCCGGAAGGGGACAGGGAAAAGGAGAGAGCAGGAGGGCACAGAGAGAAAAAGTAACAGCAATGAGGGGACAGGGAGAGGGAAACTAATAATTATCCTTGCAGTTTGACCCAGTGCTTTTCGTGTTGTGCGGACGTCTCAAAGCATCTCATGGGATTTACTGCAGATTGTAATGTCGCACACCAAGAGAAACTCCCTTCTCTTTTCAAGAGGATCTTTAACAGGATCCATCTGAACAGGCATATGGGGCCTTGGTTTAACATCACATCCGAAGGACAACTATTACGTCTTCAAACTTCTTTCTGAAGCAAAAATAATAAGACTCCTAAAGGCATATCGTTCCAAAGAACTGATGTCAGCGGAATGTTCCCTGCCAGAAAAAAACCCACACAATTTGAATCCACCTAAAGCACAAATAAATTGAAGTACAGTTCAAAGAAACATATTATAATTGAAGCGAAATGAAAGCGAAATAAATAAATTAATCCAAAAATATGGATGCTGAGATAGCAGAGAGCTTATACTGTATAAACAATCCACTAACTGGAGATACCTATTGACTAATTAGTCTTAATTCTAAACGTTTCAGAGAAGTGCCTTGACTTATGGAAGAGTGAGATGAATCTAGCTCCTCCAGCTATATTGTATCTTGTGACCATGTTAATCCATTAGAAAACACATTCCTGTTCGTTTCAACCAGGAGCAAGCAGCAACACAGAAACTTTTGTAAAACAGCAATTATAATTTAAATGTTATCGGGGGAAATGACATACAGATAAACTTGCTGTTACTTTTTTCTCTCATTCAATGCAGCTGTTTCTGCAAATGCTTTTTTAAGAAAAAACCTGGGTGACTAGGTTTCAAGAAAGTCGTAAAGCCTGCTGGATGTGAGTAGTGAATGAGACCTGAAGGGAAATCAATCATTTGTTGCCATCACATAGCTTGACATGCCTTTAACCTTTCAGAAGGAATCTCACTGGCATCCAGGCCTTGTTTATTAATGGCCCCAATAAGTGCTTCTCTTTGATCTTGGAAACAGGAATACATTGTCTCTGGCATTAGGTTACTCGCACCAATGCCTTCTCTTGACTTGTCTTTAAAGGAGCTCATGGACAGTGCAAAGGGTCATCATTGTCTGAATACCAGGCCTGCATTCTGATGCTTTGCAGCTGCTGGGAGACCTGCATGTGCTGAATGAGTCTTGTCATCCACTCCTACTCATTCAGAGCTCCATGCTCGGAGATCTCTTACATATCATTTGAAACCTTCTGACCTCAAGGTAGTGCCTTCTGGTAAAGGATTACAAAGAAAACCAACAATAAATGTGCCATTATAGCAGCATTTGACTGGCTGCAGAGTAAATTAAAATATCATCTTGGTTGTTTACATTAAGCTTTTGACTTAGAATAATAATCCTTGCATTTGATACAGCACTTTTCACGTCTTCTAGACGTCTCAAAGCGCTTATGAGTATATAACAGCACAGTAGCATGAAAATATACTGTACTTTATATACCGTGTGCCTTCTTTCAAACAAGCTAATAATTACTTATCAATTTTAGTTCATCAGCTCCATTGCACAAAAAGTTCCTAAGTTATTTTATTTGACAACTCTTTGGATGAGATGTTAAACAAAGATCCTGTCTCCCTGTTCAGGTGGATGTTAAAAATCCCACAACACTATTCGAAAAAAGAGTGTCCTGGCCAACCATTGCCCCACATAAAATTGGTCATTCACTCTGTGGCTGTTTGTGGGACATTGCTGCCTGAGCCATTGTAACAAAATTCCATCTTTCTTGATCTTTCGTGACACTAAACAAGCAGCTGGTCGTGTTCTGCTTAAAACCCTGACATCTACAGTTTGAAAATTATTCATTGTGCAAACATCCTTTACTCAGGACAAACCTGATCCAAGCAAGGTATTGTACTCAATCCCAATTTACATTTGCCTCCAAAGTTTTTAAATCATAATCTCCTAATTTAAAACCCCGGATCAAAATCCCTCTAAACAATAGATCTGTTTTTTAAATGTGCTTGATCCAGTCGTTGCTGGGGAGCGAGATGCGATTTCTCCCCTCCCAACAGAGAATACTGTGCTCACACTTACTTCCTGCTGCTTTCACTTATTATTTTACTTCTTTGAACAATAAATATTTTCTTTTGATGATGATTAGATCCTTTTTTAAGATCATACTGAATTCATATGTGCTCCTCTGCATTTCGAGTTTTTTGCCTTTTGATGAAGACTTGCCATTAGTACAGTGCATCTTACATTAACAGGAAAAATATACATTGCTTACGTTTAGCACAATCTGCCCCAATAAATAAACATTATTTATAAACATACTCAGGACACACTTCAAAACCAAATGTATTTTGCTTGCGTAATCTTTGAAAATATATTCTGATTTCTGATATAGTTTGTGCAATGTTATCAGATTCATGGCTGTTCACCATTCATTCTGCAGCTCATGACTAAGTAAATTAGAAAAGAGCATTTCTTATATTATATGTGTTGATGATGCCAAAGTACACATCAACAGACATTGCAATTCAACATAGTTTTTTGTGTGAAACACTTTGGGACGATTACATGTATTATGGTGTTTTATTCAAATCCGTGCATTTATTTAATGTAGTGTTCAAATGCAAGCATAGATTACTTTTTTGCATTGTCTGTAAATGGAATGGGCTTCAAGTCCTATATGGCCTATCATGAATTCTTATGTCCTTATTGAAGTTGCTTGAAATGCACGATTGTTTACAGCATTGTAGTAAAGAATGAAAAGGAATTCTTGAAATTAAATACTGCAATGCCTTTATCAAAGGGTAACAACTGTAATAGGAAACATTTCTGCAGACTTGTCACCAGATGAATTTTATAGTCAACTTGTGTTTCAATAAGTAGAATCAAGGCAGATTTGTGGCACACTGCTGGTACATATTAGCTGCCACACTTGCCTACACAACACCAGTCAGTAGGCTTCAAAGGTACTATATGAAGCATTTTCAGGCCTTTTGATATGATTCTGCACATTGTCAAATGCAGTATTTTTCAAATTAAACATCCACCACAAAATACAGTTGCATCCTCGTTTGGCAAGAAACTGGAATCAGCTTTATTGTAAATACATAGCACATTTAAAATATATGCACAACTTACCTTTCGATTAACAATTGTGGTTTGACTGATACAATATGTAAATATGTAAATTGTTTAACGTGAATACTGAAACCTCTTTAATAACACACTTTTTAAATTTCTTTATTCTACTGAATATATGAATTAATTTTACTTTCCAAATAGGCAATATTATCCTGTTTTGGAATTAGAATGATACCAGTCTTCATAAAATGAACAGTCAGTCACCCATTAAAATTATCTGATAGTATTTGGAAAGGGGAATGGGAGATGAATTTCTACTCAATAAAAAAATTCATGATTTTGGCACCAATCTGTGGAACTGCTTTTCGTCTGACCCCATTATCAGCTGCCTGCTAAGTTGTTTATAGCTTTATCATTGAAGGTTAAGCCTTGAACACCCAGGCACTGAAGTGCAAAGTGAACATCTGCCTTGTAATTTACCATTTTGCGATAAAAAATGGTAAATGGATGCATAGGTTTGGAAAAGAGTGACTGAGTCTCCGTGTGGCCCAAGGCAGGATTCTAGTACAGAAGATTTTCATATTGTGATGCCATTTCTAATTCATACCTGTACTACGTGTACAACATTTCATTAATTTAATGTTGCACAAACCTGCAGCAGACAAACATTGCCAGATGGTGTTAAAATAGCACCACTTTCCATTAGAAGTCACTGAGCAAAACTGACAGCATTTTCTTTTTCTCCATGTTCAGTCCGGTTCAATCGGTAGCACTCTCACCTCTGAGTCAAAAGATTGTGGGTTCAAGTCACGTGCCAGAACTCTGAAGTCACAGTCGAGGCTGACTCTCCAATCAGTGTGGGGGGCCACTGCATTGTTGAAGGTGTTGTCCTAGGGAGGAGACGTTTAACCGAGGTCCTGTCTGCCTGTTCAGACAAATGTTAAGGATCCTATGGCTCTATTTGAGAGAGAAGGAAATTTTTCTTGGTGTCCTGGGCAACAATTCCCCAGATCAAATTGGTCATTCACTTCATGATTGTTTGTGTAAGATTGCTCTGCACAAACTGATTCTTGCATTTACCTGCAAAATACACAGTTACTACACTTCACAGTAAATTTTGAGATGTCCTTAACAACAACAATTTTACACTTAGGTAATGCCTGTCACATCAGGAGCATGTCTCAAAGCACTTCATACAACTGACAATCCCAAGCTAGGCCTAGGGCTACTGAGGAAGGTCCTCCTGACCTGAAAGATGCTGCATCAAATGGAAAGATTCTTATTATTCTTACTACTTCATGTTGCCTTACCTTTGCGAGGACCATTCATTCTAAGTGGATGAACACTTCCCCTGGATAAACTTCTGTATCCTCTACGTGTGTGTACAAAGCAATGAATGGAGGAAGAATTTTGCAAATTGCAAATCATTAAATATGTGTCTGAACACTGTCTTTCACTGATGACTAAAAATAGCAATCTAGCTGCTGCATCTTTTTTTCCCATTATACAGAAACAGTGGGGAAACATTGTTTGTAGGAGAATACTTCCCTTTGAGGCAAATGAAGAGGACTCGACTGATTGCATAGCTAGAAATAATGAGATTGCCAAGCTACTTTTACACAACAAGAAACACACGGACAGAGTTTAAACTTATACAGTACAATGAGATATCAGCTAAAGGAATGTACTGGATCAGAAAAGACCATTGCGGTCCATCTGGTTGGTCCCAATGTTTAACAAAATACAATTAGAAATAATAAATAATCCAGTGCTGCTCTATCTCTCACATCGCTCGATTCAATTCTCTGCCAAAATAGCTACCTAATTCCCTTAAGTAGCTCCACGCAATGTGTACTACACATGTTGGCTTTACAACAGTGGTTTACATTCAAAAGCTAATGGATTTTGTGTGCCAAATGCTGGAACTCCTTTAAAAGCATGTGTTGCATATGCCTCCCTATTCAAAGTACACTTTACCTCCTGTCTTTTCTGTCTCTAATTTTTCCTTCCTCTGTTTGTTTTTGTAATCTGTTGGAATTGCTGTTCTCGCTCTCTGAGCTCGTCTGCCTCATTGAAACAGATCGCTGTCCATCGCCCGGGTTAGACAGTTGCAGGGAATCACTGGCATTGGTTTCAAGACCACCTAAAGAGACCGTCTTGGATCACTACCTCTGTGTGTTTACTGTGATAGACCTTCCAAGAGATCACTGTTGAACCTTTTGAAAGGGCTTGTGCATGTTATTCACTCCCAAAACATTTCTGATGACAAAATGCTGCCATTCCTGGAAATGCATTTCGATCTATGGGGTCAAATTTGCAGACTGCATGATATTTATCACTTGCCCCAGGATTGGGCGGGGGTTGATTTTCCTGATGCTTATTCTCAGTGGTGAAGACGAAGAGGCAGTTTGCGCTAGTGTCCTTCAGCTTCGTGGATGGTTCCCTTTGACTAACGTTTGGCCTTTTCGAGTTTTTGGTTTTCTAAAGAATCCTGCTAACCGAAGAGACTGTCTCTGGCTCATTCGATCTGACAAATATCACATGGATGGTAAATTTGGGGCCTGTACATTGCACCAGTAGTTAGAAGCCAATGATCTGAGCTCCACCTCTATACATGACTTGAAGTACACATGCATTGAACTCTGGATTCACAGGAAAATGGTATATGTACTGTTCTTACATTTTCATAGTCCTGACACCAGCCTCAATGTTACCTCTGTTCCCATTATTTTCTCCTAATTCCTTTTTTTTTGCCTGAGCCACTTTTAATTTTGTTAAATGTTAATGTTACCTTTTGTTCTATTTAATCTAAACAAATTGATCTTAAACTCTATATGTGCCTGCTTAGGTGGAACTTAAAGATCCCACGTTGCAAATTCGAGAAGGGAAGGGAGTTTTGCTTGGAGACCAGATCATCAATTGCCCCAAGTAAAAATTGATCATTCACTTCATGTTGTTTGTAGGACATTGTTATGAGCAAATTGGCTGGCACATTTGCCCACAAGATACACAGTTAGACAACTTTACATTACATTCTGTGAAGCTTTTCGAGACATCTCAATGGCGTCAATACATAAATTGTATTGTATTATCATTCAATGTTCCCTTTTTGTCATTCTGTTGATTTTTTGAGTACCCTTGTTCAAACAATGAATCCCAAATGCATCATTGGCTGTGGGTTGTGATGCGCATGGTTTAATGAAGAGTTGTTGGAAGAGAAGATGTTGTGATCAGACATAATCTTGTGAGAAGTCAATGTAGCGGCACATGAGATTGTGGGAGATATTGTTCACTACGTCAAAATAGTGTGAGACAGCAATAAACAAGGCAGCAGGATTCTGTCTTATATTGCTAAATTGGTTGAGTTTAGATCCCAAAATGGCTTATCCACTGGGCAGATGTTGTCAGTCTCTTCACATTGTGGGGAGACATGAGTCATTTGACATTGTGGAGCGATGTTGTGAGACATGTGATATTGATGAGGCATTTGACATTTGGATGGGGAGATGAAATTAAATATTTCCATTTGATACAATCTCTGAGTCAATCTGAATTTATAATCATGTCTAATAACGTTGATGCAGCTTCTTCACTCTGGCAGGCTGAGTTACTTGCTTCATGATGCCAATCACTGTCTGCTTACTAACATTCAAAAATCGATAGAGAAGCCAAGGTTTAAAGTTAGAACTGCGATCCTCAAATTAATCATAATTCTTTTCCACAGTTCCATTTATAAATAAGGGACCTTAAAGCAATAAGTGCATGTTCTCTGTCTGACCTTGGCAAACACTGAGTGTTTTAACTGGATCAGCATTAACACCTCATCAGTAAACACAGAACTTTCAGATATGCCAAGTGAGCAGAGCAAGAGGCCACAGGTTCACAAGTGCAAAGGGAAATGTGAGGACAGACACCAGGAAATATTTCTTTATCCAGAGAGCAGTTCACAACAGATACCGTTTGCCAGAAAAAGTGTGTGAGACCAGGACTCTGGACTCGTTTACAAAAAAAAACAGCTTGATGCTGTGATGGAAGGACGGTGGAGTGGGAATTCTGAAAGGTTGAAATTAAATAAGTCGAAGGGCCAAAGAGACCAACCAGGATTTAGCCAGTTCAGATATACTGCTAAGTATTTTAGTGCTCTGTTACTTACAGCACCATCTCTATATATTTGACTGAAAAATAAACCACGTACATTATTGTGAGTAACTTATGGCAGATTCTCAAGAGATCAATTGGCAACATTGGTTACTATAGTATTGAAATTATCGATTGTATCCAAGCAGTAAGACTCAGTAAAGCAGATGGTTTGAATTTTCAAGACAAAACAATTACTATATTAGTCCATCATTCAGTGAAACATAACTATTGACCATTGCCTTCACTTCTACCACCTCCCTCCCACCATGAAGTATCCTCATTGAAACTCATGAAAACCTCACATTGATCCTGAAGTGGGTCGCCCATGATGACCTAGAAGGAAAGCATACTCCCTAGTTGATCACTAGACCAAACAGGAGGTCACAGATCCCATTCTCAGTCTGTGCTGAATTAGCTGATCTCAGCTGAGGCAACATTGAAAGCTTTTACAATTGGCCTCAGGATCTTTGAAAGAAAGAAGAGAAAGACCTGCCAACATCCTTTCTCCTGATACCTGGCCAATGAACCTGTTCATTGCTACACCTGCGAGGACATTGAGTCAAAACTGAATTCAATTTGTCAGTGATATCCTCTACAGTTGAATAACCTGCTGGCACTTACTATCTGCCTCTGGCTGGTTACTTGAACAGGATACCAGAGTGGGGATGGCACTGGTGGAACTGTAAACCAGCGCCTTTAGAGGAGAAAGAGAAAATTGACAAAAAGAAAAATTCTGCAAGTCAAAATTTGAGCTTAAGAAAGAAACAGCTTGCTCCTAGGTGGATTTTGGATCCATGCCAATAAATAATAACCGAGTCTACTTCACCATTATAAATGGCGCCTAGAATAAAAAAACTGGAACTTTGCCAAAGAATCTTCTAAAGTGGCAGTAATAATGGGAAAATCTCCCAAAGCTTTCTATACAAACCAGACTGAAATGTCTGAGTAACGTTCGCTTAATGAGCTCTGCAGTGTTGTTTAATGAACCAAATGCAAAATGTTTGCAGACTGACTGTTAACCAAATCTGTTTTTAGAAATAGAAATACATGATGTGATTCTTAAAAACCTGCAGATATGGAAGGAAGCCTTACCAATACTGATGTTTCACTTGTTGTTCAGGTTGATGAAAGCCAGTTTATACAAGTGAACACCTGCCTTCCTCATCTCCCCTTCTAATCCTCCACTATTGGATGAGTGAGCTGTCAGCCATTCTTGTCACCAGTCTCTAAAAACTCCATCCCAGGTCTCTCTGATTCATTCCCTCCACTGCCACATTTAATCCCCCACCCCAGAGTGGGTGCCCAGCCAGCTGTGTAAAATGTTTAGACATCCTCCCAATGTGAAAGGTGTTATATGAATGTAAATTGTAATGCAATGGTAATAGCAATTTTTGCATTTGATATAAAAATTTATCTCACCTTCGAGATATCTCAAAGGGCTTCATAGGATTTTACTGTGAAGTGTAGTGATTCTGTATTTGTAGGCAAACACAACAGCCAATTTACGCAGAGCAATGTCTGCTAACATAGGTTATTATAGACTATAGGAATACATTTTTAATGTGGAACTCACTATTTTTTTTAAAAAAGCTCTTTATTGTTACATGAGATATAACAGAATTGATTTAATCTCTGATATGAGCAAAATTGGATATCTAGGACAAATCATTTTGTTTACCTATATCAAAGTCCAAATCTGGTCCATGATGGGGTGATGACAGATAAGTAGTCTGGATAGTTTTGTGGACATAGCTGCAAGAATTATTTCAAGCTGGTCATAACTGACAGATAATAATGTGGATTTTTGTATGGTGGCTTCTGGCTCCTTCATTATGTTACTCTAGCTGCTATAGTAGTGAAAGTACGTGAAATGGGTGCTTAATTAATTAATATACAGTCAATTCACTTTACAGTATATTCAGTGAAGCGCTTTGAGACATCTCAAAGATGTGATAAGGCGCTATATCAAATGCAAGGATTATTATTATTATTAATGCAGATGATGGTTTAAATGCAAGCAATGTTGTCACCAAGTGTATTTGAACATTTTGTTACTCACCTTATCAAATCTCAAAATGTTTGTCAGCGCACATTGATTTATCATATCCTCAACCACCTGAAAATTGTAATTTAAAAAAAATCAGTGAGCAATATTGTTTACTTGCCATTTCAAAGATAGATAATCAACTCTGAAATGAAAAATGAGAGGCAGCTAAATTAACTGTTTTGCCATGACTTGTTTTGTTGCCTTACTTCTTAAAAAAACCTGCATCATTTTGCCTACTGAGAAATATCTATTTCTGTTGCGTTCTGATGATATCGCTAACTTTTCCTGCTCACTATGAGTACTTCTCAGTAGAATCAAATTTTGTCCTGGTGCCCAGGAGTCAAGAGTTCATTTGCGCATCTGGATTGTCTCCACTGATGACAGAGTGGAATAGACTTTATTGGAGTCCATCTTATAAACATAAAAGCGGCTAGTTATTTTATTTTATCTCACCCGGGGCTAATTCCGACCCTTTGCCGTTCACTAAGTGATCGCCCCAATACGCAATGTAAACAGCAACTAAAGAAAATCATTGAGGTTAGGCTCATACAAATCCTCTGAATACACTTATGATCTGTCTGCTCTGGTAAAGATCAATCCCTTTCAGTTTACGGAGTTTGTTAAAACTCCAGATTTAAAATCTGAACCTGCACCCAGTGAAATGTGGAACTGACTGATTTATTACCTCTGCAGTTTACTTTAGCTCAGCATTTTCAATGGTTCAAAACAATAAAGTGAGACAGCTTGGGGAGAATGAAGCCAAGAATCTATCCTGTCCTACAATCCGTGGTTTGCATAGGAACATAGGAATAGGGGTCAGCCATTTAGCCCTTCGAGCCTGTTGCGCCATTCTATTAGATCATGGTTGATCTGTAGCTCAACTCCATTTACCCGCCTTTGCTCCATGTCTCTTAATACCCTGAACCTAACAAAAATCTATCGACCTCAGTCTTGAAAATTTTAATTCATCCAGCATCCACAGCCTTTTGAGCAAGAGAGCTTCAGATTTCCACTACCCTTTCTGTGNAAAAAAGGCTTCCTGATTTCATTTTTAAATGGCTGAGCTCTAAGTTTAAGATTATGCCCCCTTTGAGATTATTTCCCCACCAGTGGAAATAGTTTCTCTGTATCTACCCTAATGAATCTCTTTATCATGTCAAGCACTTTAATTAGATCACCTCTCAACACTCTAAACTCAAGGGAATAAAAGCTTTGTTTATGCAAGCGGTCCTCATAATTTACCCCTTTAAGCCCTTGCAAATACCCATTCTTGAATATTCTCTACCTCCAGGGTTTCTTTGTGAACAAAATGCCTTTTCATCATCTGTCAGATTACGCTAACATTAAAATGTAGTTCAATTTCAAGGCAATACAGAGAGACATTTTCACTGGTTGTAAACCGTTTGCACTTTCTCAGAATTATTGCAAATCAACGTAATGGCAAAATTCGGAAAATTAGCCAACACAATGTGAGATTATGATCATAGAAAACTAGATTGGGATTTCCACAGCATTCCTATTTAATGTCTAAATACAGAATTTATACAAAATTAAGCTGCTTCATTCTTTTATAAAAATATTCAGCATGCTTCAGTTTTGAACAAAGCAGAGACAATTTGGTGTACTTATGGAGATTATATCAACTTCTTATTCCTGCACAGCAGGCAATTTACGTATGATATAGTTGCATCCAGAAGTTTAACATTTATTTTGTGTTAAGTTTAGAATGGCAAATTACCAATGTACTTACATAGGTTCTAAAGGTAAACATTGTCCTTCCTGGATACACACAGGCTAGATGATATCACTGCTCAATCACAAGAAGTATAGATGTTAATTCACCATTTATAATAATAATAATAATAATAATCCTTGCATTTGATATAGCGCTTTTCACGTCGCGAGGACGTCCCAAAGTGCTTCACAGAACACACTGTAAAGTGAATTGACTGTATATTTGTGGGCGAACGCGGCAGCCAATTGCGCACAGCAATGTCCCACAAACAGTTGTAGATTGAAAATGACCAATTTATTATTGTTTTTGGTTTTGGAGGGATTATTATTAGGCGTGTGGAGTAAGGAAACTTGCCCAAGGTTTCGCCCTGCCTGGAAATGAACTCAGGTCTCTCGCTTGCAAAGCGAGTGCTCTAACCACTGAGCTACAGGACTCCACGCCATTTATTACACACTTGAAGATGATAATTTCTCTTGGTCTCTAAATGGCACTGTTATTGCACTTTGAGGAAGGTTTTCTTCAATCCCACCCAAACACTGAGAAAGTCTTTACTTGGATGAGTAGCACTGCTACTCAAGGAACAACACCAACTCAAATTCATAAAAGCGCCCTAGTGGAGTCCTGTATAGCTCAGTGGTTAGAGCACTCGCTTTGCAAGCGAGAGACCTGAGTTCAATTCCAGGCAGGGCGAAACCTTGGGCAAGTTTCCTTACTCCACACGCCTAATAATAATCCCTCCAAAACCAAAAACAATAATAAATTGGTCATTTTCAATCTACGACTGTTTGTGGGACATTGCTGTGCGCAATTGGCTGCCGCGTTCGCCCACAAATATACAGTCAATTCACTTTACAGTGTGTTCTGTGAAGTGCTTTGGGACGTCCTCCCGACGTGAAAAGCGCTATATCAAATGCAAGGATTATTATTATTATTATTACACTAAGTGCTTTATAATAGGGGAGCAGATGCCAAGCGGGATGAGGGAGAAGGAGCTGACCACAGGCAAAGGAAGCACAGAATACGCACAAACAGGTGCGTAGGTGCAAACATACGTGCAAAGGAAAGTACTGGTTTTACTTTACAGGAGTTAGGCAACCACAAACCAACTGTACACACACCCAGCGCACGGATTATGAATGCAAAATTAATGTTGTAAATCATAAAACAAAATCCCCCTCTGCTACTTTAATTGAAGGCCAGGCGCAGACACCACATCAGGATGAAGGACTGGGAATGTATGAAAGAATGTATTAAAGTGCAATAATTGGAAACAGGCAAGCTGTCGAACAGAGCATATTTTACATTATAGAGTGATTTGCTATTTTCATATTTCCATGTGTTCCCTTTCAGCGGGTGGGAGGGGAGGGGGCAAGGTTAGTACAATGGTCCTGGCCATTGGAATGTTGTGAGATATTTTTGACACATAAGTTGGACAGCAGACAAGATGTGGAGTTCATTGTCATAAGATCACTAGAGAAATTCAGGAGAAGAAGGTCATTCAACCCATTTGATCTCTTTCTTCAATATCCACCCAACCATCCTCCTCCCATTAGAGCATCAAATGATTTCTGAAATAAGTCTCCCAACTTCCAATGTCACTGCAGCATCATTCTCTACCAGTTTTTGCCTATTGTTCTCCCTCATCAATTACATCCAAGAAATGTATATTAATAATAATCTTTGTCCATGTACAATAATCTCAATGTCCCAAAGCAGCTCAAAGCATTTTACTGTGAAGTGAAGTGTCAGTAGTTTAACGCAACAGCCAACATATGCACAACAATGTTCAACAAACAGGAAACTAATGATTAGTTTTATCTGGGCGATTGTTGATTCAGATACTACCTTCTCTCTTTGAATAGCACCGTGGGATCTTCAAAGTCCACCTGAACAAGCAGAAGAGTTTGCAGTTTAATGTTTCATCAGAAGAATGGCAGTTGCAGCAATGGAGAACTCCCCCAGCACTGTACTAAAGTGTCAGTCAAGTGTCTATGTACATTCCTCACTCATGTTGAATACAATGCCTTTGTGAATGTTCACATATTGCAACGCAACTTGTTTCTCTCCCCACTTCTCAAATAATTCAAGTAACATTTTTTAAAATTGTGATTAAGGAAGCTTTACTCTGTACATATCCCATCCTATACCTGACCTGACATTTCTTGATGTTGACACTGTTGCCTGAAATGGAAAGGTTCTCCATGTCAAAGCTGCTAACCTCCTTCACTGTTACGAATAACAAAATTCATCAGAGAGAAAGCTTTGTGAACTTCAAAATTTCTGTATTTTTAAGAGTTGAGATTAAGATATTCCATGATGTCTCAACATATTTTGTTATTTTGACTTCTCCTGCAATAGTTGATATGTTTGAATGCATTTGAAATATCATTAAATTGGTTCCAGATTGTAAATGTTAAATCAGAAGAATCATTTATTATAATACTTCAGTGGAGTCTAATTCATGGTATTTCCTATCCACCCCAAGGGATTCCTCTCCAGAAGTAGATCACAGCAAAGCACTGTTCCCACTGTTTGAAACAATGTACCTCCAGTTACCAGAAGCCATCTCCATTTGTGTGGCTTGAACTTAATAAGAAATCCCATTAAGAACTACCGCAAATCAGACCATATCATTGATTCCAAGCCATCTGTAGGTTTATTGGAATATATTAAGTGTTTCAGCCTGGCGCAGTGATAGCGCTCTCGCCCTTAAGTCAGAAGGTTGTGGGTTTAACCCCCATGTCGGGATTTAGAATTACATAGTCTAAGATGACACTCCAATGCAGTGCTGGTGGTGGGAGGATGGGGGAGGTGCTCTCCTTTGTATGAGACATTAACATGAAGTCCTGTCTGCCTTTTCAGCTGAATGTTAAATATCCCACAGCACTATCCGAAAAGAGATGGGAGTTTCTCCCAATGTCCTAGCTAACAATCCCCCAAATAAAATTCGTCATTTATTCCATGGCTGTTTGTGGGGCATTGTAAACTGCCACGTTTTACTCACAAAACACATAGTCCAAAAACGTTTTACAGTACATTCTTTGAAGCACTTTGAGACATCTCGACAATGTGAAAGGCAAGGATCAATTGCAAGGATTATTATTATTATTATTATAATATATTAAAATGATTACAAGTTATCAAAATAACATACTTGTTGTCAAGTGCTTTAAGCTTTTTCCCAGTATTTGCAAGTTATCAAGTTATCAATGTGGCTTACCACAAAGTGGTGTTTAAAAATATCTCAAAATGCCTTCAAAAAGAGCATCTTCAGCTGAATTGATCCATATCTAGAAATGACTGTAAGGCATCTGGAAGCTGATTGTGTGTATATATATTTCAATGAAATCACATTTGCTTTGATCTTTCTAAATATAATGCAGAGTAATGATTCAGACAGCCCTTTCACTATAACAGCCTCTGATATAACAGTTTTAAGATGCCCCCATTCAGTATCACAAAACTACTAATGGTTTTAGCGAAAATACAATACAAATTACATTTATTTAGCTCCTTTCACATAGGGAGGACATCTCACAACACATTACAGTGCTGTTTGGGCACCCAAACCTGGGGGGTGGGAGCTGAATAGGGTAGGGAGGAGAAAGATTAAAGTGCACTCAAAGGGGAAGCCTTGAGGCGGCTTTGAAGGTGGGGAGGAAGGGGATGAGTTGGAGAGGTTCAGAGAGCAGAGGCAAAATGGCTGAAAAGTTTGTCTGTTGATGGTGGGGCTAATAGAGTGTAGGATTATGAGGCAGGCCAGTGTTCACGGACAAAGTAAAGCTGTAAATGACCATTGACTGCATTTATTTCCATAAGCTGTAATGTAACAGCCTGACTGGACACTCTTTCAGCTCTCTGAACTCGGATTCTCTCGCTTTCTCGTTTTCCTCTTTGCGAGCTTCACAGAGAGTTTATTCACCAGGAACAGTTAATGTAGTGGTATGGAATGGGAAGAAAAAGCTTGTATGGGTTTAGACACATTAATTAAGTGTGCTCTAGAAGGAACAAACTGCCTGCCTTCAGAGGTAGTTGTCTAATATCTCATGTAAGATTGTTACCAGGCATGTATGTAAATGTCAACTGCATTCCCTAAAAGGGTCCTGTTTCTCTTGCTGTGCATCATGATGTGAGGATAACCATGTAAGAACACACAGCAGCTCCACAACCACTTCAAATGCAAGTTCTTCAAGTACCAAGAATGTCCTAACACATGCTGACTGAAAGCTCTTCACTCGCAAATTTAAAACCAGTGTTTCCAATCAATTTAATCCTTTTGTTTAACTATAACTTTTCCCTTGTCCTCTTCCATTTTGTTAAGAGCAGCTAGAATAATCCAAAGTGTGGTTTCGTGTTGAAGTTTGTGTTGTGTTGTGTAGAATCCTTTAAGTTTAAATAATGCCATTGTCATTGTCAGGAAGAGTCTTTGAATCCTCAGAAGACCTCAAATCTCTTTCTATGTTAGACTGTGAGCCTGTAGCTTTAAAAGTCAGAGCAAATGAAACCATTAAGATTCAACATAAAATGCTATATAAAACTTTGATTGGCAGTAATTTACCCACTGCATTAAGTGATTGACTGAAATAACCAAGAGAATTGATACATTTTTAAATCAATTCCTCTTATACCTCACCAATAGAAAATTGAACATTAATTTTCAATGCAAATGAAAAGTTGGAGTTATTTCTTTTTCATTGGTAAATTGCATGTATGTAAATTACTGCCAATCAAGTTCTACTATTGTGTTTTACTTTTGAATCTATGATTTTGACGTAAATAAAAATATCATATTGATTTAAATTACCATCACCCTCAGTTGCAATTTGATTTTCTTTTAATTGATAGAAGCTTTATTCAAGGCATGTGAAGTATAAATGTGAAGTATGTTTGTCCCCTAATTCCTTAGCAACTCGGCTACTATTATGCTGTTGCACCGACAACACAATGCTCCTCCACATGGCAGAGGGACACAGTAACAATTCAAAGCACTTCCATTGCTTTCTGTCTTCTTTCTGTCAGTAATTCTAGTTTGACTCCTCCAGCAGCTTTGCCAAAGACCAAGTTTCTAATCATATACATTTTGACCCAACAAATTTAGACAACTCTCCCTTCAAATCTCAGCCTGGCAGCTTATACTTCCTTATACAAGGACAGTATTGAAACGTAGGATCATAGAGACAGATCACTCAGCCCATCAAACCCAACAGTTTATTAGACCTTTTAATCCCATTTTCATACCTTTCACCCCATACTAGTTGATGCCATACTACAGTTCAAGATCCTAGTCCTCACCTTCAAAGCCCTCCATGGCCTTGCTCCCCCTTACCGCTGCAACTTCCTAACCCCTTACCAACTTGTCCTCTCCCTCCGCTCAGGCTGTTCCAGCCTGCTTCATGTCCCCCACCTTGCCCGCCTACCATTGGCGGGAGGGCCTTCAGTCACTCTGCCCCCACCTCTGGAACGTCATCCCGCAGTCTCTCTGCTTCGCCCCCTCCCTTGCGTCCTTCAAGACCGGACTCAAGACCCCCCTCTTCAACCATGCCTTCAATTACCCTCCTTCCCCCTACCTGCCCTCCACCCTCCCCTATTCCGACCCTCAGCTCGGTTCTGAAACACTGATTGTCCAGCGTCTTGGGACATCCTCCTGATGTGAAAGGCACTATACACATGTAATTTTGTTGTTGTTGTACCCATCCAAATATTGATTTGTTCTCTTTCTAACCATCCCAATTGATTCTGTCAAGGATTTCTGGAGCAGAGGGCTATAGAGGCAGTCTGGATTATTACTTTCAGACCTTTTGCAGAATTGAACTCAGTGAAGCTTAGTGATTGACAAAACATATTTCTTTGCTCTGCTCCCATTACCTAAAAAAAACTGTGGAGAAAGTGTGACGCTCAATGTGCCTGATAAATCTTCCAACTAGGTTATGCCTCCATGACGCTGCTGCAATGAATTACATTATATTACATGAATTACATTATAAATTTCTCTCCCCTTCTAATCTCTGCTTGCCAATTGCAGGTTGCGTTCATAAGTTTTTGTGCAATCAGTGCTTTATAAATATAGATATATAAATATTTATATAAATATAGATTAATTTTGAAGTGAGCATATCCAGACTGTAAAAGGCATAAGAACTGTCAATATTTAGCAAATGCTGGAAGCAACGTTTCTAGAAATTAATATCACACTGAAGGCGTGAGGAAGTGTGTATTTCTTCTCTCACACTCGCAATGCACAAAATAAATAGATTTTAATATAATAGCTTCATATTAATGTTGAATTTTCTCTGGGCCAAAGCACACTAATAAGTAATGTGATGCTATTGGATTTCTAACTATCACATTGCAATTCACCTTGTATATAAAAGTGTATGTTGACATTTAAGTACACACCAGGTATTCACCAATAGAAAACGTACAAAATATGAGACTCTTTTTGTAGACGCGATCACTCCTGTGCATTATTGTTTACTCTCATATTGTGACACAAATTAGCAGTAATTTGCAGTATTTCTTCAGTTTCAAAAACAGAGTGAGTGGTCAAGGCAGTTAGATTTGGGAAGAGCATTCCAAAGAGTCTGGGCAAAGAGGTGAAAGCTCCCTGTCATTGGTAGAGTGGAGTGGGTCGGGACAGGTAGGAGGTCAAACTTAACTGACTTAGAGGGAATGGATGGGCCAGTAGGATTGCAGGAGATCACCAAGGCTGGGGCAAGGCTATGATGGCATTTGATTGTGATATGAAGGATCTTTAAGTCGAGTGCGGCAATATTGCAAATACATGTGTGAGGTGCATCTGTGAACAAACGATGCACTGAATTCTTTCTGCAGATGTCTTTTGCCTGAAATACCCTTAGATGTTGTGCTAAAACTCTCCACTTAGATGAAGACCCTGATTGCACTTCAGTAAGTAGACAGAAATATGCGCAGTGCCATTGAGAATAATCAGCACCAGATTGTATATGCGTCAAAGATCAAATGCTGGGATTCGGACGAGTAACAGATCTGAATTTAACTCTAATATGGGAACATAAAATTATCCCAGGCAGCAATTAATCTATTTGAATTTGACATTTGATGTAAAAAAATGCATTTGGTCAATTTGGCAATTATTTTCAATGAGCTGTCAAGGATAGAAAAACATGCTCAGTTTACTGTTCTTTACAACCTCTCCCCACTCTTCAGTGCCATTATACCAAGCCACAGTTGAGCTTCAAGGAGCAGCAGTGGAATTCACCAAGCACGAAAAAACACAATTCTTCAGTGTGAAGAATCAATGACTTGGTTGTGTTAGTAACTTCCTGGACTGAATTATTGATGCCCATGCTTAATTGTGATTTCAAGATTTAGTTAGAAAATATCCTCTTTGTCGGGATCAGTGGTTAAATGAACTCTGCCCCTTCAAGTCCTGCTGATCAGCCAGACTTGCTAATGTGTTATCAACAGTCCCTTGGAGTACAGCAGATCCACCTGACTCAGGAACTCAGAACCAATAAAACTGTGACAATAAATCAACTCGATTCTGATATTCCAGGCATGTTAACTGTGCCACAAAATAAGTTGATATAACAACAGTGGCCTTGAGTGTAATGCATTAATACTAGTGAGCTGCCTTTTTTTCATGAGAGCTACACTCTATGACCATCTGCTCTGGTCTTCAATTAAAAGACTCAGGTAAACTCCAAAATGCATTTCATCTGAACGTACAAAACTCCAGTAAAGTTAAAACATATTTGGTATAAAATATCTCATAAGTACCAAAGAGCAACCAACAAAGCATGCGCGTGTCATATTTAATCCAACTACGGAGTATTCCAAGCCACATGCAATGCTCAAAGTGGCTGCCAACTGAAATGGCTAAAGTCGAGCCACAAGCTGTTGGCTCCTGCTCTTCAATAGAGTTTATCAGGCCCTGAAAGCATCTGCCTGCAAACAAACAGAACTGCCATGCTTACCAAAGCATTTCTCTCTTATTCCACCATTAAATATATCGGCTGGCTATTTCATTTATTTAAATATTATTTTAAAAAGTTCCACCTGTTGCAATATTAAGAAACAATGAACTGATATAAATTAGCCATTGTACAGATGTAACTGTCCCAACCAGGTCCCACCTCATGTGGGGTATAATTTATATGTCTCATGAAGCCATCTGGATTTAACACATTGATAATAGTACTGCCAGTTTTCTCTGCGTTCCGTGCATACATTGAGGTCTAGATTACATCAATTTGCGTTCAGATTTCTTTATAAGGACACAAGTCACAGGTGAGGACTGATGTATATATTCCATATGAGCTTCCACCAACCCTAATCCAATCCCCTATACTCTATTCAATTCTCACTAATGTTTACATCAGGATTCCTCTTAAATAAGTTAATGCTTTCTGCTTCAACCAGAGCTTTCAGCAGTGAGTTCTACATTCTCATTACCCTTTACGTGAAGATGTTTCTCCTATCAAATCTATTATTAATTCACTTATATTCATGTCTCTAATCCTAAACAAAAAATATCTGATTACCGAGAATATTACATGCTTCATATATGTGTATATATATATAGTTATTAAAATGACATGACAATCCACTGGGCTTTTGGAAATAGTCTTGTATCATATTCTTCAACCTGAAGAAATAAAGAGATGAAATAAATGATAACAGTATGAATGTGATAATGATCACATTCGAATGAAAAAATAAATAATCCTTTCATTTGACATTGTGCCTTTCACTTTATAAGGACTCACTGGAATACTGGAAAGTGTAGCGATTGTGTATTTTGTAGGACTCTGTTATGAGACATTGCGTTTTATCAATGATAAAGTTTGACACCATTTTTCTGAAGTCACCAGTCAGAACTTGCTGCCCTGAACCGTTCCCAATTTCATATGTTAGCCTTTGATTTAAATAATGAAAATGCTGTGTAAAGCACAGCTCTGATAATTAATCTGCTGAGACAATCAAATCTGGACCTTCAAACGTTCCATCATTTGACTGACTAAACCTAACAGATTTCCTAGACAAAGACATATCTTACTTGAAAAGAATAGTGCAGATGATGTGTATAATTTATACTGTATTTAGCAATGTAGTTTGGTCCTGAAATATTGCTGTGCACAGATTGGCTGCCATATTTGCCTGCAAATACATGGTCATTAACCTTCACAGTAAAATTCTGTAAAGAGCAGTGCGACGTCTCAATAAGGCACTATATCAATTGCGAGGATAATTATTGTTATAAATACATAAGGAACAATAAGAGGGCACTGACTCATACTCAGATGAGAGAAAGTGATACAGGAGTTCAGGTTTAATTACATGAAGAGTGGAGAATATGTGGAATAAATCCAACCAGGGAGGTGGTGGAGGCAGATTGTGTTCATAATTTAAAAAGGGAAATAGACAGTGGTCTGGCAAAGAGCCTGGCAATACAGTAGAACACTAATGGATAAGAAAAGTAAAGAACATTACAAAAATTAAGGGCTGACACAATAAATCCTGACACAGGATATATTAAATATTCCTTGCATTTGATATAGTGCCTTTCACATCAGGAGGACATCTCAAAATGCTTCACAGGATTTACTATAAAGTGGAATGGGGTATTATCTGGAGTATTGTTGGTCAAGACACTGGAAGACACTCCCTTCTCCTTTTTAAAACTACCTTGGGATCTTTAACCTCTCATCCGAAGGACGATACCTTCAACAATGCAAGCACTCTCCCAACATTGCATTGGAATGTCAGCCTAGACTTGAGTTCAAAGGGCTTAAACCCATAACCTCTGATTCAGTGGTGAGAGTTCTACCAACTGAGCCAGGCTGACACCACATATTGAATAATAAGTGCCTGAACAATGCACATGGGATATATTATGGAGTTCTATGGCTCAGTGGTTAGAGCACTCACCTCGCAAGCGAGAGACCTGGGTTTATTTCCCGGCAGGGCGAAATGTTGGGCAAGTTTCCGTACTCCACACACTTCTGTTTTCCCCAGCAGTAAGTAGAAACCCAGTTGTTAGTCATTTGGTGGATGGCATTTCCAGGTGTAATAATTCCTTCAGAATAAATAATAATAATGAATTGGTCACTTCAATCCACGACTGTTTATGGGACACTGCTGTGCACAATTGGCTGCCATATTTCACCCACAAAATGTATAGTCAATTCACTTTACAGTATATTCTGTGAAGCGTTTTGAGACGTCTCGAAGATGTGATAAAGCGCTATATCAAATGCAAGGTTTATTATTATCATTTGAAGGAAACAAAGACAAATTATGTGTTGCTACAATGTCAGTATTTTGCAGGTTTAAGGCATAAAATGGACATACAACATAAAGTTGCTGTTGTATCTTGATAGAATCCAAAGGAAAGTGAAATGAGATGCATGTGTGCTGGGGTTGTGTGGTTATGGAAAGAAAAGATTATTCTGTTGAGGGAGGTGGGGGTCATGCCTCTGCTGGATTAATGGTTACAAACAGGCATGGTATGTAATGGAGCTCACAGTGTCCCAGACATGAACTCTCTTTACCTTGTCTACAGATTCCTATGTGAGATGCGAGAGAGATCCGTTTATTAACACATTTTGATCAAATACTGTCAGCAATTTTTTTCTTCACCCAGAAACACCTGGTAGAAATTTAGTTTTGTCCTCAGAGGAATAAAACTTTGATCTTTCCTTGATTTATTATTATCATTAGGCTTTCAATTAAAGAAGTAAACCTATTTTAGGAACGATGCTTCCATATTAAGTTATCATATCCATTGCATCAGGTTCTGGCATTAGGTGACCCTCCAACCCTTTTAATATCTGGCAGATTTCAACTTGGTTGCCGCGCCGACAAGGGCAGCAAGAATCTTCTGGTTAAACACTTTAAAGTGGCTATTTACCTGTATGTTTCTTGAGATACAGCACTAACAGTTTTTAAATTAGCTTGAAACGTTTATAACTCTGTCTCTAAGAAGGAGAAACATTCTGCAGCATTAGAAAGTATAACATTGTCTCACATCAAGCAGTGTTAAATGTGCTCCTGGATGTAAGTATTTAACAGAGATACAAAGGCAATTTCAGTATAGAAACCAGGAAGTATTGATGCAACCTAGAGGATAGTTGACAACTGGAATGGGTTACCTGGAAGGGTTGATGAGTCCATAACTTTCTTTTTTTAAGAAACAACTTGATATTGTAACAACACAACTTTGCATTTTTATAGTGTCCCACACGCAGGGTAGAGTCCCAGAGCGCTCAATGAGTGGATGATAGGTTGGGTGTTCTGGAACGATGAGATCAAATAGGGCGAAGAACCTTCTTCGTCCAAACCTCTTGTGATTCTGTGAACAAGAAAATGCTTGGAACGCTGTTTAATAGACCCTGGAATAAGAGCATCATTCATATCTTACCTTATATATAAAATGAATCACTAAATCTCCCAACTATATCAGAAAAATAAAAATTGTAACAAATTAAAAAGCATTGAGGCCCATTGGGAACATGGAAACAAACACCAGAATTATATTCAGAAGTATTACTAGAATTAAAGATATGCTATTTGATATCAATGTGGAGGTTATCCTTCAAATGGAAAATATATAAACATAAAATACAACGCACAGGTACTGAACAGTCAGGGATTAGGATCTGGGAAGGGAGTTGGGGGAAGGCGGTTGGGATCAGGGAGGGTAGAGGGCAGAGAGGGTAGGAGGGTGGCCAAAGGCATGCCTTGAAGGAGGCAAGGGAGGGAGCGAGGCAAAGGGAGTGCGGAATGGAGTTCCAGAAGGTGGGGCAAAAGATGCTTCCATTCTTTTATTAATTTGCATGTTATCACAAATTGGTTTGCAGTGAAAAGCCAGAGACATTGTGCAATAACAGTCAGGTGATGAGTTCAGTAGTTGAATCTTAAACTATTCAGCATGATTTATAATCCAACATTCTTAGATATATGTAGTTATAAAGTGAGATATGTAAATATGAACTTAACGCCAATGCTATTTATCTACCGGTCCCTGAGCAACAATCAGAGAGAAATGATACTCTGCTAACACAACTGAAGTACACTACACTTTTCAAAGTTAGAATTCGGGTTGAATAATGAGCTTGCTTATAATTAGACTGTAGGGTATTCATGCTTCTTTTCTAAAATTGCCTTCATCAGCACTTACTATGTTCCTCCCTTCCTCTTGTCCAGAAATGCCCATTGAGACTGAAGGGCATTTGCCATCTCTGCTTCGGTTGTCTTGAATTTTGTTGAAACCTACAGTGGGTTGTTAAATTTTTGTTTACCGTCTTTCATGTCAGGATGACATTCTAAGTGCTTTGTGGAATATATTGTAAAGTGTAGTAACTCTGTATTTGTGTGCAAACATGCAGTCCTTTGTGCACAGCAATGCCCCACAAAAGCCATGAAGTGAATGATCAATTTTATTGGAGGATTGTTGGCCAGAACGCTGGGAAAAAACTCCCTTTTTCAATTATGCTTCTTGTGATAGCTTTATTTTCAGAGCTCAGTGGGATCTTACAATACTGATAAAGATCACATTATCAGAGGACAGCTTGTTTATTGTAGTTTCTTAATTCTGGGTTTTGTCCCTGATTGAGGGATTCTCAGTGATTCAGATAATGATTAAGGATAAAATGAAATTTAAAGCCTTTATTGGCCAATGCAATATTAAACGTGGTGCAAACTTGTAATTTTAGAGGTTATTGTTCATTTTTATGAAGGAAAAATAATAATTTTGGATATAAAACATGTATAAAAGCGGTTGTTTGAATGTCATCAAATGTATACAAGATATGAAAAGGATAGGAGAATGCAATTGAAATACTTGCAATTCCTTTGTAATAATTGGTGGTAAGGTATTTGTGATAATTGTAGAAATGTTACCCCTTTCTTGGCAAGAAAACAATACTCCCAACCCCATCTTAGAACACATTCCATTGTCATTTCTATTTTCCCCACTTCCAACTCACGTTGATTTATGGCTTGTGTATTCGACATGCATTCATTGCCATAGGGCTGACTGAGACTTGGTCAAACTCAATTCACTTAGGTTTCTGCAGTCATCATAGTGAGGAGACATTTGCTCTGATGTCTAGACTGTGTTTGAATCTGGTTCCCCAGCAGTGAAAAAACAATGTAGGGATCATGCTGTAAAACTACTTAGCCACTAAATGAGAATTAACATATTTAAAGTTAATATAGTTTTCTATACCTTGCAAAATATAGACCTATTTGATTTATCCCTTGTAGTTATTTGCTACATTATTCTTTCTTTTGCTTTACAGTCTGTATAATTTATAATGCCCTTGTTAATACACCGATCTGTAACATTTTCGTAGAGTGTAGCATTGCATGGCCTAGTTGTTCAAATCTCTAGCGATGCTTACAATCTTGGCCATTAAGTTGCAGTTCCAGATATATTACCTCCTGGAAAGACTCACTCCTGTCGATGCCGTTTGCTTCTTCTGCTCTGCTGTGCCAATGTTGACTCAATGATAGTCTCTCATCAACTAAATTGCAAACACAGCTAGGAAATTGGATCTCACAGTCAGGTCACCTCAACCAATTCTACATCTGAAGGAAACTCCTGTTTCCTGCTTCAGTCTCACAAAGTGAAGGGTAAATAAAACATTTTGAAAAATTCAAAAGAAGCTAAGTCAATCGAAAATACCCCAAACATATCTCGCAAACCATTTGTATTGGACTCACTATTGTAATGTAATCAACAACAACAACAAATTGCATTTATATAGCACCTTTCACATTGGGAGGACCTCCCAAGGTGATAAAGTATCACTTCTATTTGTGTGTGTGCTGATAAAGGAGTGGGCTTTGGTCTTTCTGAGATATATCTGCCAAATGCTATAACATTGTGAAAACAATCACCATTTCTTTGCCACACACTCATTCCTGGTGACACAATTTACTTGTGAAAATAAAACCTATCTTGAAACCAAATGCACAAGAAAAGCTGTGGAAACAGAAGGAAGGTAAACTGCATTATTTAGAAGAATAACTCGACTTTTGAAATACTAAATTAAAATACTAATAGTTGTAAAAGTGGGTCTAGGCAGCAGAACAATACCCACACTTGATAGACTTGTATCTAAATGGAATGGATTTACTTGCAGAAAACAATTCTAAATGACTCTTCAGCAAAAGAACAGATTAGACTTCCTGTGTAATAAACAATAATCCTTGAATTTGATGTAGCATCTTGCACCTTGGGAGGATGTCACAAATCACTTCACAGCATTCACTGTAAAGCATAGTGTCTTTTTATTTTTGTAGGCGAATGTTGCAGCCAAACTTCATTCAGCAGTGTCCCACAAATAGCTAGGAATTGAATGGCCAATTTTATTCGGGTATTCCTGGATGGGACACTGGGACAAACTTTTTCCTCTGAAACTTGCCGGAACTGATTACTTTGTCAGGATGAGAAAACAGACCCTCTGAAAGACACCCACCCCGATGTTGCCCTATAACAGTCCACCAGAAAGTGGAAGAATCTAACCCAGAGCTATTGCCCACCAATACTCCATTCAGCTCCATGGGAAATATATACAAACCCAAGCAAATATTTATGAGACTCTCCATTTTCTGCAGCATTTTAAATACGCTTTTAGCCAACACAGTTAAACATTTTTACAGATACACTTATGTCCAGAAACTCCTATTGGATTTGATTGTTGGTGAAAATAAAATGAGTTTAATGGTAAGTTGGCTTCAGAACAGTATTGCTGCCCAAATGCAGCAGCTTGGCCTCTGTGCTGTGGAGTCTTTAATGCTATTTATTCATTTTAGTGTCAACTTTAATTCACCATCTGTCTCTGAAATGGAAAAGCTATGCAGTTTTCATATTATTATTTCTAGGCATAATACAAAACTGATGCTGAGCTGAATTGAATTTAAGTGAGAGTAAATATTCTCCCCCCCCACACCCAGCAGCAGCAACCATCTGTTTATTCGAATATATGTTTCACCCACAAAATAAAGAGTCAATTCACTTTGCAGTCTGCAAAGCACTTTGAGATGTCTTGAACACATGTTAAGATGCTATATCAAATGCAAGGATTATTATCATATGATAATTTCTACCCCATTCTACAATTGTGCGTCTTCCCTTTTGTTTGTAGGTAATCCTGCAACTCCAGGAGAGCAATTTCAATCCTGAAGCACTTCACAAGATTTTACTGTGAAGTGTAGTGGCTGTGTATTTTTAGGCAAACTCAGCAGCAAATTTGCACACAGCAATGTCCCACAAACAGCCTTGAAGTGAGGAACTAAATTTATTTGGGAGATTGCTGGCCAGGCCACTAGGAGAAACTCCTTCCTCTTTTCAAATAGTGTCATTGGTTCTTTAAGATCTACCTGAACAGACAGATTTGACCTTGGTTTAATGTCTAACCTAAAGCATGGCAACCTCGGACAACACAATGCTGTCTGTTCCATTGAACCGATATGTCGGCCTGTGGAATGTATTCATTTGACACAAAAATAGCATTTCAGTTAGTGAGAATGCCAAGTAGATAATACCAACTGCTTCCCTAAGGGCATTAACTCACAAACATTAGAAGCATTTTTACTCTTTCTCCTCTCCTGAAGAAGCTTTACTTACTTTACTGACTCAGTAACCCTCAGTACATTGCCCAAGAAACCGTAATTCATGAGCAAGATTAGTGTCTCCAGCGCCTTGGGACGTCCTCCCACATGAAAGGCGCTATACAAATGTAATCTTGTTGTTGTTGTTGTCTCCACCTTATTTAACAATGGTAAGCATCACTATTGAACCGATTTGGTTCTCAATGGACATCCGCACACATGCAGTTCCAAGAGTTTTGTGCAAGGATTATTATTATTATTCCAGGTAGTAGATGACCCAGTCAATCATCACAGAATGGTGCTTGTTTTTGTTTTTAAAGTTTATCAGCTATATGATGCAAACTTTGTCCAGAAAATACTCATTAGCAAGAATAAAACAAGTGTTTTATTTATTTTACATGTAGAGCGTGTGACCACTAAAGAGATTGAAGTAGTTAAACAACACAGTGATTGTACCATATTTAGACTGTGGTGTTTGATTTAACACAGATTGATTACAACTCTTTTTTTTCTAATAGACAAACCACTCTTGAACACAATATAACACATTCTTGAAAGGTTCCTTTAGGGAAAGGTTCGTTTATGAATATATTTTAAATCATGCTATGGGGATTAGCTGTACAAAATGACCTCTGACTTGTCACTGACCAATGCTTCACTTACACAGCCACTCCTGTTCACTTTTACTCAAATTAAATCTTAGCAGTTAACAGCACTCTAACCATATTGCTCGATAATAGCAATGGTTTGAAATATCAATAATTTTGATGGATCATGGAAATAGCTCCATAAATTACTCTTTAAAAACAACTTTTGTGCTTTTTGTCTTTCTGCGAGCTGAATTTCATTTAAATGTCTTGTAATTACACAGACTAACAGCATGGCTCTCAAAGTAGCTTGCAGAAACCATTTATCAAAGCAACCCTGTTATTTTGTTCTCACAGTCCCAGAAACAATGTTACCAACCATATAAGTGAACTAAGCTGGGTCTAATTCAAAACACATAAACTTATTCCTGTGGCATAGCTGATCTTTAAATCTACAAACTAAATGGTGTCTGTTTCCTCATGATGAGATCCAGTCGCCAGGTTTCTAGTTTATCTTTGTAGATTTTCAAGCTCATCACATTTTCCTGTTTTGGTGTCTATAGCAATTAAGCATTAAAATCCTTTCACACATAGTTGTCTATATTCCATCTGTAAGGAAGGACATTTTGAAAGGGCTTGCGAGTATGAAAGGCATCGTTACTACTGTGTCTCACTGTAGCTCGGTGTAAAGTTAACCCTGAAGTCAATTAGATGCAAATCTAACTAATTTCGTTTCTTTTATGTTGAGTCACATAATTTGTGTAAATGAAATTGATTGCACAGGTGACAAGCAGGGGTGTGTGCTGTAAATTGATGGATTAAAATAGAGACAGAATACAACTCAATGCAATGGAACATTAAGTCCAGGTTTCACAAAATAAAACCTGATTCACACATTCTGGGCACAGAAACAATGTTACTGACCGCACAGAGCTCGTTGAAAGGCATGGGCCAAGTATGTAGTAAATTCAAGAGTGCCCAGAATTAACTACAGAGGACTGTCACGAAAGAATAAAAGATCTAAGGCAGGTTACGTCATTTTGGTGGTGTTTCATCCACTTGCGTGAAAAGCACATCCTGGAAAATGTGATGTGCTAAAACGGCAAAATTCAAGCTGTAACTCCATGTGTGCTCTTTACTGCTTGAACATAAATCGTCATGAGAACGGTCTAAATACCAAAAGTCACATCTTTGGCTTCTAGAAAGCAGCCTCTATTGTAAGTCTGTTGCTTCACTATTAACCCTGAAGCACTTACTGACTGCACAAAGTTTGTTGAAAGGCCTAGGCCATCTTTTGTTGAAAATACAGTTCGGACGTCTTTTAACCCTGCCAGGGGAAGTGCTCAGAGATGTTATCCTAAATGAAAGGTGCTATATAAATACAATTTGTTATTCATAAATACATTATTACTTTTAGCTCATCGAGTAATCCTAAATTATGACAAATATGAATTCCAAATTTAAATGTTACATATTCTCTCTAAGTATTTTGCCTGTTAAATTTTCCTTGATTCAAACTTCTCTCCAGTGTACACTGCTGTTAATATTAAAATGTTGTGAGACCAGATACAATATATAGCTAACAGCAATGAACTGCACACCACACCATTTTGGCTTTAAAGCATAGAAGAAGCATATCTCCAGTTCGCAGGCTTAAACTGTCCAGTGTAAAGTCTCCTAAAAATAACAATAACAACTTCAGTGCCCTTCACACAGGTTAGTGTCCCGGACGCTTTGCTTTAAAAGAAGTTATATGACAGTAGGCCCTGAAAACAGCAGAGGCAATTCTTTGAATAATTTAAGGTTGCTTCATCTCACAAATTTTATAATGTCATTAAAAGTTGAGTTGTCACTAATTTTTCACACAAAGGGTTGTGGAAATCTGAAACTCCCTCTCCCCAAAAGGCTGTGGGTGCTGGATCAATTAAAATTTTCAGGTCTATGTGGATAGATTGTTGTTAGGTAAGGGTATCAAGGAATATGGAGCAAAGGCGGGTAAATAGAGTTGAGGTTCAGATCAGCCATGGTCTAATAGAATGATGGAACAGGCTTGAGGGTCTGAATGGCCTATTCCTCTTCCTATGTTCCTAGATGACTCTTTAAGTCATTTGATTTCATCCTTCCAAAACACAAACTTTACTGTTTTTCTATCACAGCAACAAGCTGTTTTTTAATTGAGTCCAGTGTCTTGGCCTCAACTACCCTTCCTGGCATTTTGAATGGCCTACTCATGTTCCTATGTTCTTATGTTTAAATAGGCCTGAGTAATGCATCCGATAAGCATTAGCACCACTGATAGTTGTGGAAAACAGCTCACGCACACGTTTTTGAGTGGGACCAGAGGTACTTATCCTGAATGACAAACAGTGATAATGAAGTGTGTGTGTGTGCACATTTGGATAGATCTCCTTGCCAGCTGTCATGACTGTTTGAAGGAGGGCACATCCACAGCCTGGAGTTTTCTCCTAATAGGAGGACAAATATGTGCTTGTGGTCTGCAGCTGTAAAAACTGAAAACTCATAATGACTTGTGCAGCACACGTGTGCGGAGGCAGCTGCTGCATTACTTTAACTATTGCTAGATCAGCCCTCCTAATGGTACAATGCAGCTCCAAAATGTTAATGGTCTCAACAATCTCCCTGTGATGGAATAGTAACCCAATATAAAAGCGATTGATTCTCAAGGCCAAAGGGCACAAATACAATGGAGTATTTAAATGGTACAAATACTCCAGTCTCCAGTAAGATCAATCTGCACAGAGGTCATTTGTAAATCATAAAAAAAACTTGCATTTAATATAACGCAGATAACATCAAGAATGTCTCAGAACGCTTTGCCAAGTTCTGTAAAGTGTACTGACTTTGTATTTGTAGAAATAATATCAGTGTTTTGTATTTTATTGTGTAATTTGATTTGGAAAACAATAAATTGCATTGCAAATATATCCAATTACATGTTGTGGAATAAAATGGTATCAAGAGATTAGTATAAAATTCTATGTAAGAAATTGTTGAACTGAGTCTTTAAAATAAAGACTGTATTTAAGAATTTGTCAATTTCTGGATTATCTTAAATCTTAAGAAAACAGACTCAGTTGGAATTTCTTCCCCTTTACGTATAATTTGAAAACTGTAGAAATCTGGCAGAAATCTAAAATTGTGTATGAAATGAGACCTGTATGGACACTTCACAACTAGTCATAGCCTCGTATCAATGCCAAACTTATTTACAGTGTGAGCCAAAATCAGTTGGCTTAGTACGTATCTGGAATTGTACCTGAGAGTGGCAATGGATGGCAGCTTTGCACAGTTGGTAGCACTCTCTCTTCTAAGTCAGAAGGTTGCAGGTTTGAGCTCTGCATCAGGACTTTGAATCCTACAGTTTAGGTAACACTCCAATGCAGTCCTGGGGATGTGCTGCATTGTCGGAGGTGCCGTCCTTCAGCTGAACATTAAACTGAGGTCCCGTCTGCCTGTTCAGGTGAATGATGAAGATCATACAGCAAGGTTCGAAAAGAGAAGTGAGTTTCTCCCAGTATGCTGACCAACAATCCCCCAAATAAAATTAGTATCATTCACTTTATGACTGTTTGTGAGACATTGCTATGCACAAATTGGCTATTGTGTTCTTCTACAAAATATACGGTCACTATACTTTGCAATAAATTATTGTAAACTGAACCTACAATCCTCTGATCTGTGTGTCTTAGTGTTACACCAGTCAATATTATGGAGTCCTGTAGCATACTTCAAAACTAAAATTAAAAAAGAATAATAATAATAATGTGGTCACTCAATCCACAACTCTGTGTGGGACACTGCTGTGCACAATTGGTTGCCGGGTTTCACCCACAAAATATACAGTCATTTCACTTTACAGTATATTCTGTGAAGCGCTTTGAGACGTCTCGAGGATGTGATAAGGCGCTATATCAAATGCAAGAATTTGTATTATTATTATTAATATTGTCCACAGTTCATTATTGTTTTTTTATTTTTAAAGATTAAAAACTATATGAAGCAAACATTCTTCACAAACTATTAATTACCAAAAGTGCACGGAGTGTTTTACTTGTTTTAAATGTAGAAAGCATGGTGTGGATCTTACTGCTATCTCCACTATTGAAAATATGGTGGAATTCTACTGCTGGTTGTCAGTAGAGACAAAAACATAAAGCTAGACTTGCACATAGCAAGCATGGCTGCAGCAGCAAGAAGTATAAACTAGAAATTCCCTTGCGGGCCCATTGACTTGAGCTTTTCAAACAAACTTCCAGGAAATCATCTGGAAATGTGGTTTATATTTCTTCCCACCTGCAGTGTATTCGTGGAGTGTGTTGGTGCTAAGGAAGCAATCTCCTGCTGCTGTGAAGTTGCTGAATGTTGCCCTTCTCATTTAAACAGTAGAAGCATATCAATATTCTGAATTCACATAGCAGCATGGAGCAGTAAGTAAGCAGAGAGGACAGAAACCTCCTGTTATTAGTTCACAAACTGTAACCGTATTGCTACTGATCCACTTCCTTCCCATATGAATGTTTTCTCTTACTGCTTCAAGATAAACCAGAGAGTATATAATGACTGTATATTTATCATGTACTTTTCAAAATAAATCTCCCCACTTCCTTGTCTTTAGAGGTGCTCAATTTCAAGATTAACTTCCATGATAGAACTGATATGAAGCCTCAAGTAATTACAGTCAAGTGTAGTAACTGTTTTTCGTAAATAACTTGGCAGCCATTTGAGAAAGTAACATCCCACAAACCATTCATTAGAACATAGGAATAGGAGTTGGCCTTTCAGGCCCTCGAGCCTATTCCACCATTCTATTAGATCATGGTACAGATCATAGCTCATCTGTAACTAAACTCCAAATACCCACCTTTGCCCCATATCCCTTGATACCCTTACCTAACAAAAAATCATCCACCTCAGTCTTAAAAATTTGAATTAATCCAGCATCTGCAGCCTTTTGGGGGAGAGAGTTCCAGATTTCCACTACCGTTTGCATAACAAAAGGCTTCCTAAATGCTCTAGCTTTAATTTTAAGATGATTCCTCCTTGTTCTACACCCTTGGAATGCATCTTTGTATTTATTCATATGATGAATGACTAATTTTGAGGATTGGAAACACCTTTTTGAATAGGCCCACAGTTTAACGTTTTATTACAGAAAACTGGACCAGCACCTAGGCAGTGCTCTCTTTGTACTATATTTAGTGTTACTCTCGCGCAACTCCCCATTCCCTTGAACCAACAACCTTCAAATCCAGGGTTGAGAGTGCTCACCAGGTTAACCAATTTAACTCTGTCCCTAACTCATTTCATATTGGCTGCATAAACTTTCAAGAGAGATTTTCATCTGTTAATCTGGGTTGGATTGAAGTCCAGATTCCATAAGTAAATTGATAGTGAGCAGTTTTAGTAATACATTTCCATACAAACATTGTCTTGAGGGTGGGGGGAAGGGAAATAGAGGAGGGAAAGATTATTGGCGGTGTTGTGGGATAGTATCTTGACATCACTGGAAGACTGAAGTACACGTCTGTTTTTTATTTGTGTTTATCTTTGATTTTAATAGATGGTGTTCTCTCCCGGGTGGTCTGCAGTTGTTCAAGGGAGAATGTAAATGGCAGCCAGCAGAATGACCTCTTTGACCAGGTCCACCTCAAAAAGGCTTCTCAGAGAGAATTCGACAATATCTATTTGAAGATCTCCCACAACATCCAAAATCAAATATCCAGTGGGGATGAACATTCATTATTTTTCCAGAAATTGCCTTCAGAGAGCCATAACATTTGGTTACTTGCAAAGCCAAAGATCTGGTCTTGATTGTTGCTCATGAGAGACTTCATTCTGGCACAGAACACAGATGCAACCTATCCACGAGAACACTAGTGAATAGAGAGGCAGACCACCCCCACCCCACTAAACAATTTATAGTGGAGACTAAAAATATCATGAGTGGCATCGAAGCTGTAACGAGACAAAATGTAAGTTCATCACTGGCCATGGCCCATGGGTGGCTCATTGTATTATCTCAGTGCGATGAGCTGGAAATTGTATCTAAAATGAATGCATTGCCCTGCCAGGCTACATTCTCAAATAAATCCAAAACAACAACAACAAAAAAATACATTTGTATAGAGCCTTTCATGTCGGGAGGACATCCCAAGACAGAGCTTCGGACCCGAGCCGGGGTTTGGTATCAGGGAGGGTGGAGGGCAGTGGGAGAAGCAGGGAGATCGAAAGCACGGTCGAAGAGGAGGGTCTTGAGATGGGTCTTGAAGGAGGCAAGGGAAGGGGTGAGGCGGAGGGACTGTGGGATGGAGTTTCAAAAGGTGGGGTAGGGTGCCAGAAGACCCGCCTGCCAATAGTGGTGGCCTGCGGAGTGAGACAGTGGCAGAGCCAGGCGATGTTGTGGAGGTGGGTGAAGGCAGAGCGGATCATGGCACGGATGTGGAGTAGAAAGGATAGTTGAGGGTCAAACAAGACCCCAAGGTTCCGGACTGGCTTAGTAAGGTGGAGTGTGCAACCATGGATGGTGATGCTGTCAGTGGCTGAGGTGAGGAGGTATGGTGGGAGCCAATCAGGAGAGCCTCGGTCTTGTTGATGTTCAACTGAAGAAAGTTAACTCTCATCCAGGACTTGATGTCTGACAGACATTCTGTCAGGACAGCAGTGGTCCTAGAATCAGGGGTGGGGGCAGAGAGGTACAGTTGGGTGTCATCTGCATACACGTGGAAGTTGACCCCATATCTGTGGATGATGTCACCAAGAGGGAGCATATAGATATTGAAGAGGAGGGGACCAAGGACAGAGCCCTGAGGAGCGCTACACGAGACTGTTAAAAATCTGGGGGCTAGAGGAGAAAGTGGTTGTGGAGATGAAGTGGAGGCGGGAGAAGGCAGAAAGTGCTTTGTTCATTTAGATGCAATAATTTTGCGATCAAGATGAAATTAATTTTGATCAGCAGAGAAATTGTTGAAAGAAATGTTCCTTTATAACTCGTTTATAACTTATTATAAAGGAACTGTAGCTCAGTGGTTAGAGCACTCGCCTTGCAAACAAGAGATCTGGGTTTGATTCCCAGCAGGGCGAAATGTTGGGCAAATTTCCTTACTCCACATGCCTCTGTTTATCTAGCAGTAAGTAGGAACCCGATTGTTACTCGATTAGCAGATCACTTTTCTGGGGGTAATAATTCCTTCAAAAAATAATAGTAATGGATTGGTCACTTCAATCCATGACTGTTTGTGGGACACTGCTGTGCGCAATTGGCTGCTGCGTTTCGCCCACAAAATATACAGTCAATTCACTTCACAATATATCTGTGAAGCGCTTTGAAACATCTCAAAGAAGCAATAAAGCGCTATATCAAATGCAAGGATTATTATTATTGTTATACTCTGTTAAAAATCTAATTTCTTGTGGTCTGTGTGTAGACAACAGATTTTAAAGGGTGTAATAATTGTGTTGTTGCAATCCTTGCTTTTCATTCACAAATGCAATTACACATCCGTACCTACAAAGGGTTATTTTAGGTTACTGATGCCATAGAGCAGTAAATGAAATAGCTTGGCATTGTATGCCCATCTTTGTTCATTACTATGGTGTCCAATTGAAGGCTTTGCAGGGTAAAGTAGTTCTGAATCCCTTTATTCTGTGTAATATTGTGGATCAATTTACTCTGAGGAGGCAGTGACTAGTTATCAATATGGGTACAGCAAATTGTTATCGAGAAGCACACTAAATCGAGAAAGGTTTAGGTTCAGGTTGTTTTTGACCATCGTTCACAAAGTTAAAGACAACATGATCAAACATTTTAAGCTTTCACTGAAATATACAGACGTCTGATAAGGAAATAGTTGTCAGGTTAAATCCTAACATGTTACGAGTAAAACATCAAGTCGCAAATATACTGCGTTATCTTTTTATCACTTTCATTCCTCTCCAATTCTCTGTCCTCTGTCTTGAAAGCGTTGGCTCAAGATAGAGTAGGTTGTTCTCCAGTAAGTGTTTTTTCCTTAAAACTAAGCCAAGACGGTGAGTGTTGAAAGATAATATGACTCATGGAAAGGGGTATTGTAACCAAGCAGCATCCTGTCTTGTGATTGAGCTTTCCAGGAAGAGTAATAGTCACGAACAGAAACCCTGACTGATATTATTCCTCTTTAGAACAATGGCACTGAGGCCAATAATAGCTTTGTACCAACTGCAAAGTTGATTATTATTATTATGATTATTATAGTATGATTATTATTGATCAAATGCAAGGATTGTTATTCTAATGGGCAATGAATGTGTTCCTTTAAGTTAAACATTCTTTCTTTTCAGCTAATTCTGCTAATCAACCGTAAAATGTTTTTTTTGGCCTTAGTTGAAAGTTATGTGTACAGATGGCAGCCTCTTATCAGATCTTCTACCACACAGAAATCTTTGTGCTCAGAAAGACTCACATCCCACACTTTTCCACTGCTGTGCCTTTGAGGAGGGTGGCTAGCGGGAGCACACATAGAGGAATGTTAGGAAAGAGGCATTTTTAGAACTAAGAGCTTTTGAAGACAAGAGAAAATGGTTATTATTTTTCTGTAGACAATAGTTGTGTTTCGCCCACAAAATAGTTTCGCCCACTTTACAGTATATTCTGTGAGCCGCTTTGAGACATCTCGAAGATGTGATAAGGCGCTATATCAAGTGCAAAGATTTTTATTATAGTTCCTGGATTTTGACAATCTGGGAAGATATTACTTCTTCATATAATTCAGAGTTTCTATAAAAATATTCTAAAAAAAACAGTTTTCAGCCTATGCCAGCTTGTCTCATTCGACACAAAAGCAAGTCTTCAAAATGTCTGAGCAAACATCATGGATAACATTTCTGGATGTGGATGGCCTCACAATAATTCTGATTGTCTGAGTGTCAACTTTCCTCCAAGAACGTACTTCACTTTTGCGGATCCTGTATAAACCTCAGCACGTCTATGAGCCCTATAGTGTGTGCAAATGTTGCCTTGTCTTAATCACATGTTAGATGTTTTCAGACAACACAGAACAGGTCCAACCTTATAGAGGATCAAGCTGGAAACTAAAGCATCTATTGAGGAAACATCACTGTAATTGTTGTTGTCATCTATCAGCCCCAGTAAGCCTTATCTGAATTGAATTACTGATGTTTCTGGCAAATCCCAATAAAACCTTTTTAGGTACGAGTTAATCTGGAAAAGCCAACAAAGATTTTGGTTTTACAATTTCACAGTTCAGTACTTATGCTCTCAACAAGGCACAGCATCCAAAGCCTACACATGGCCCCCTTGAACTGATATGTAAGATACTGCAGCACAGCTTTTGCATATGCAAAAAAAATGTGAGTGAGAAACTGTGCGTGGTGGTGTTTTTCAGATCCTATCTGGTCACTACACTTGTTAACTGAGTAAATTGGGTACATGGTAAAATAATGTTGTAGCGTTTCATTTCAAAAGGTTTTATTCTTTGTTGTTCCTTTATTATTTACATTGGTTTCAGATGGAGATGAGAATTCTAATCATGGAGGAATCCAGAGTCAATTTCAGTCTCAGGGATCATAGATTTCAAACATCTAGAAAGTTGAGTACTTATTTCTGATCACCACCTTGACTAACACTTAGACTGCCAGGAAGGATGCATAATTCCCTTGATACAGCTAGAAATATCATACGCATGCTAACATCAAACCAGCAGAGATGAGATTCAAACCTTCCTGTGCCCAGGCTGATCAAAGCACCACACTGCCATAGGAAAGCAACATCCACAAAATATACAGTCAATTCACTTTACAATACGTTCTGTGAAGTGCTTTGAGAAGTCGCAAAGATGTTATAAGGCTCTATATCAAAAAAAAGGACTATTTTATTATAACTCATTCTCTGCCGGCTCCTTTTTTGCTCATCTGTTGCACAGACTGTTATTGACTTTAGCATCCTTTCATTTATAATTTGTGTTAATTTTTTTATTTAAACACAGTGTGCTGATCTGTCTTTGAGGAGTTAACAGTCTCAACATTATAAATAATTGATTTTCAAAAAAAGATAAAATCATTAAACTGGGTATTTTCATCAATCACGTCATTTTGAATGTAGATGTTCACTTAAGTTTTGGCTGTGGTTTATATTCTTAGCTTATCTGGTGACTTCAGTGATGAATTATTCAAAGATTGCAGCCTTTGGACAGGGAAATATTCGAGTGCCCCAGATTTAAATAGGACAAGCTGCCTCTTGGCAATTGATCTGGTTGGGGCTGTACTTAGGGCTACATTATGTAATAACATAATAGCAAAATAACATAATAACAGGCATTCATACCATTTGATCTGATCCTTCCAGAATACACACCCTGCCAACACATTTGAAGTAGATTGAAGACCTGTCTAACCCAGACATTCAAATGCCTGTACATTGTGGAGTCCTGTAGCTCAGTGGTTAGAGCACTCGCTTTGCAAGTGAGAGACCTGAGTTCAATTCCAGGCAGGGCGAAACCTTGGGCAAGTTTCCTTACTCCACACGCCTAATAATAATCCCTCCAAAACCAAAAACAATAATAAATTAATCATTTTCAATCTACGACTGTTTGTGGGACATTGCTGTGCGCAATTGGCTGCCGCGTTCGCCCACAAATATACAGTCAATTCACTTTACAGTATGTTCTGTGAAGCGCTTTGGGACGTCCTCCTGACGTGAAAAGCGCTATATCAAATGCAAGGATTATTATTATTATTATTAATTGTGGAAGGGAATATCCATGTGTAAGGCAGAGGACTGCTGGATCTCAGATGGGGAAGACAAAGTAGGTTCACATTTAAAAAACATGAGGAATGCTAATGCCTCATTGCTTGGGACGTTCTCCCAACGTGAAAGATGCTATATAAATGTAATCTTGTTGTTGTTGCTAGGGCTAATGAAGTAATTAAAGGTAGAACCTATTTAAGAAAGAACTTGGCTAAGTGTAGGAAGGTGTGTGAGGGTGGGTAGTTAGTGAGAAATTGTAGGAAAATACCTTTTGAGATGATGTGCATTGTTGTATTGCTTTTATCCACCTGGTGATGGTTTGTTTTAACCAATGTGTGAATAACACACATCTTCACAGTTCCTAAAAGTGACTTGACTGGTTGATGTGTGAACACAAACACCACCACCTCTCACACAGACCACCTTAGGCATGAACTTGTTCATCTTATCAAGTCCTGGATGAGAGCTAACTTTCTTCAGTTGAACATCAACAAGACCGAGGCTCTCCTGATTGGCTCCCGTCAGCGCCTCACACCTCAGCCGCTAACAGCGTCACCATCTATGGTTGAACACTCCACCTTATTAAGCCAGTCCAGAACCTTGGTGTCTCGTTTGACCCTCAGTTATCCTTTCTATACCACATTCGTACCGTGACCTACTCTGTCCTCCCCCACCTCACAACATTGCTCGGCTCCACCACTGTCTTACATCGCAGGCCGCCAACACCCTCATACATGCATTCATAACATCCAGGCTTGACTATGCAAACTCCCTGCTGGTCGGCCTCCCCATCTCCTCCCTTCCTAGGCTGCAGATCAACCAGAATTTTGCAGCCTGTGTCCTCTCCCACGCCAGGCTCCGTGACCCTATCGGCCTCATCCTCGCCCGACTCCATTGACTTCCAATTGCACAGAGAATACAGTTCAAGATCCTGGTCGTCACTTTCAAAGCCCTCCATAGCCTTGCTTCCCCCTACCTCTGCAACCTCCTAACCCCTACCAACCTGCTCTGCTCAGCGGGATTGGCCTGCTTCAGCGCTTTGGGACCTCCTCCTGATGTGAAAGGCGCTCTATAAATGTAATTTTGTTTTTGTTGTTGTTGTTGTTGCTTCATGTACACCGCCTTGCCCGCCCTACCATTGGCCGGTGAGCCTTCAGCCACGCTGCCCCCACCCTCTGGATCCTGCAGTCCCTTCACCTCGCCCCCTCCCTTGCCTCCTTCAAGACCAATCTCAAGACCCTTCTCTTCGACCATCCTTTCCCCCTGCCCTCCACCCTCCCTGATCCCGACGCCCAACTCGGGTCCGAAACACTGACTGCCGAGCGCCTTCGAACGTCCTCCTACTGTGAAAGGTGCTATACAAATGTAATTTTGTTGTTGTTGTTGTTGCATTTCCCTCTGAAGAACCGCAGCGTATGAGGTTGGAAGCAATGCCACTTTGGGAATAATCCCTTCACTAGATTAAACCAATATTTGCATTATACTGAATGGCATTAGACAGCACTGTAGTTTTAAATACTTATTGAATTGACCAGTATAAACTTAGTCAGCGAAAGAGCAAGAACTTCAATGCAGCCGAAACCCTTATTCACGCATTCGTCACTTCTCGTCTCAATTATTTCAATGCCCTCCTCGCTGGTCTCCCCAGCAGCACAGTTCATAAAATCCAATTAATTAAAATCTCTGCCACTCGTATTCTCACCTGCACAAGATGCCGCACCCCATTAGCCTGGTCCTTGCCAGGCTCCACTCCATTTCAAGATTCTCACGCTCAAGTACAAATCTCTTCATGCCCTGCCACCTCTCTACCTCTCGAAGCTGCTCGCCACCCATTCCACTTGACTACTCCTTCCCATCTTCAGATCATACCTGAAGACCATCTGTTCGACCATGCCTAGGATCACCTCTGCCCTTCCCCAGCTCGCTGTCAAGCTCCTCCAGTGTTAAATGCTCTGAGACATTACCCAGCCTGAAGAGCATTATATAAATGCAAATTGTTGTTTTATTGTTAAACCTAAACAACAACAACAACAAGATTACATTTGTATAGCGCCTTTCATGTCGGGAGGACGTCCCATGGCGCTGGAACAGCATCAACTTGCATTTATATAGTACCACTCACGCAGGGTAGTGTCCCAGAGCGCTTGGAGAACAGGAACCTAAACTAACCAGGGCAGTCAGTGAGTTCTATGGCTTAGTACATTGCATATACGAAAGAGAAGGGCAATCCACCCAACTCTCTACTTGGAAGTTGTTTAAACTCAAAATACATTGGTCCATAAATTAAATTGTATTATGGAACCTCTAAGGAATGTAAATATTTTTCAGTGAAGGAACTGCAGAAGATATATATTACTGGGGTAACTTGTCAAACAATGGTAATGTTAAGTCTTATTTGATTTACATTTCCAATATCCATGTTTCTTGTGAATAAAAGATAATCATAGTTTTCATAAATCCAACAAAAGCTTTGGATTACAATCCAGTGCTCTGGCTTGCAACAGTTTCTAAAGACTGCAGCATGGTTACCATGAGTCAAACATGACATACAGCAATGTAACATCACCATATGCAGATCCCATTTCCTTTGCAATCACTGAAATTCAACTCCAATTTCTAACATTGCATATTTCAACAGTTTGTCACATGTGGAAAAAGAAAATTCTCACAGAATTGTTGAAGATCTTCTGCCACTCGAAAGCAGGAAAACTCTACAAGGCTTCCAACTTTGGAAATGTAGGGGTCGAAATTCCTTATCTGACTCTAACACTGAAATACTGCGAAGTTAATGGGATTTGGGAAGAAAATTAAGATATAGGTCAGGAGGACGGCTCAAAGAGGTTTATAGAATTTACTGTCAAGTGTAATGACTGTGTATTTGCAGGTGAACGTGGCACCCCAATATCCCACAAGCAGCTAAAATGGCTGAATACTCAACAACAACAACAAATCACACTTGTATAGCACCCTTCACATCAGAAATAATAATAATAATAAGAAGAAGAAGAATCCTTGCATTTGATATAGCGCTTTTCATGTCGGGAGGACGTCCCAAAGCGCTTCACAGAACACACTGTAAAGTGAATTGACTATATATTTGTGGGCGAACGCAGCAGCCAATTGCACACAGCAATGTCCCACAAACAGTCGTAGATTGAAAATGACCAATTTAATTATTGTTTTTGGTTTTTGGAGGGATTATTATTAGGCGTATGGAGTAAGGAAACTTGCCCAAGGTTTCGCCCTGCCTGGAATTGAACTCAGGTCTCTCACTTGCAACTGAGCTACAGGACTCCAGAAAGATGATCCCGGGGCTCTGAACAATCAGGGGTTTTGCACCCGAGCTGGGAGTTGGGAGTCAGAAGGGGAAGAGGGCAGGGTGGTGGGGGTGGTAGGGTAGCTGAAGGCACGGTTGAAGAGGAAAGTCTTCAGACAAGACTTGAAGGCGGCAACAGAGGGGGTGGGGAGGAGGGATTATGGGATAGAGTTCCAGAGTGTGAGGACAGAGATGCTGAATGCCCAACTGCCAATGGTGGGGTGGGAAGTGCAGGGAACCTGAAGCAGGCTAGTGTTCACTGAACAGAGGGAGAGGACAGACTGATATGAGGTTTTGAGGTCGGAGAAGTATGGGGGAGCAAGACCATAGAGGGCCTTGAAGGTAAGAACGAGGGTTTTGCACTCAATGGGGAATGGGGAGTCAGTGAAGCTGGGCAAGAACGGGAGTGATAGGTTCACATAGCCTGGTGTAGGAGAGGATACGAGCTACAGAGTTCTGAATAATCTGCAGCTTGTGGGGGGAATAGTTGGTAAGTCCAGTGAGCAGGCAGTTGGTATAGTCAAGCCAGGACATAAGAAAGTGTGGATCGGGATCTCAGTGGCGAGCGGTGAGAGGCAGTGTGGAGACAGGCAATATTGCAGAGGTGTGGAAAGGCGGAAGGGGTGATGGCACGAATGTGGGGTTTGAAGGATAGCTGAGGGTTGAAAAGGACACCAAGGTTTCGGATTGGCTTGGTAAGGTGAAGAGTGCAGCCATGAATGTTGATTGTCAGTGGCTGAGGTGAGGAGGCACTGCCGGGAGTCAAGCAGGAGGGCCTCTGTCTTGCCAACGTTGAGCTGGAGAAAGGTTGCTCTCGTCCAGGACTTTATGTCAGACAGACAATTAGCCAGGACATCAACGGTCCTGGAGTTAAGGGTGGAGGTGGCGAGATAGAGTTGAGTATCATCTGCATATATGCGGAAATTGACACCATGCCTGCGGATGACATCACCAAGCGAGAGCATGTACAGATTGCAGAGGAGGGGCCTGAGGACCGTGTCCTGAGGGACGCCACAAGTGACAGTGCCAGGGCTAGAGGAGAAGTCATTGGTGGCCATGAAGTGCAAATGGTGTGAAAGGTAGGATTAGAACCAGGCAAGAACAAAACCACTGAGCTGGAGGTGAGAGGAGAGGCAGTAGAAAAAAATAATCTTGTGGTCAACAGTATCGAAAGCGGCTGAGAGGTCGGAAGGACGAGGAGACAAAGAGGGCCCTGGTCGCAGGTGGACAAAATGTCATTTGTCACTTTGACCAGGGCTATCTCTGTGCTGTAAGCATCACACAACCCAGATAGGAGGGGTTCATGGAGGGAATGCTGGAAGAGGAAAGAGCAAAGCAAAGCTGGAGATAAGCGAAGAGGGGGAGATGGTCAAAAGTGTGGAGGGAGGGTTGGGGTGGGGGCTGGAAGGGGAGCAGGGGGTGGGGACAGGGTGCCGGTAGAGGGGCTAGAGGTGGCAGAGCGGATCCCCTCGCCTTTCGACTCAAGGAAGTCTATCATTCCTCGCATTTGGTGTTGGAGGAGATGATGGTAGAGCCATGGGAGAGTGGACAGAGGAGTTAGTTTATGTTAGAAAAGAGGAGTCTGGAGTTGTCCTTAGTTTCCAAGATGATTTTGAATAAAAGGATGACTTAGCTGAGGTGAGGGCAGGGTGGTAGGTCTTGGTACAGTCATGCCCGATCTGACAGTGAACTGTTGGAACAAACAATGGTAGGGAGAGTAAGGCAGTGGGGAATAGAGGGGAAGGAATGTGAAGCTGAGCATAACCATTTGAAATGTGCTGCAGATCTTACAATTTTATGCAGTTTGGTCACGCAAACAAGATGGATGACAGCATGATAGCCAAGATAATGCAGTGTCACACAATTCAGGGAATGAGAGAGAATCAAGAGAAGACATTGTGCGGCTGGTACAACATTGATATTAAATTGCCTGCAAGAGAAGCAAAAGCCAAGACAGATGTGCATGAAGATAGATGACTGACCTCTAATGCTGATATTAAGTGATAAGAGAAAGATCCCAGATGTTTATTGCTTTAACTGTCTCCCTGATTCTGTACTGTACATCCATCTTATCACTGTGCCAAAATTCCTTTGCTGATACTAGTTCCTAGAGCGCAGAGGAACGTTGCAAAATTGAAGGGCAAAATAATAGTTGATCAGAAAGAAGTTCCAGGAATGACTATAATGTGGTGTTCAATGACCCCCAGATGATTATTAGATTCAGGAACTGCACTAATATTGAGGGTATATTATATTGTCACACATTTCCATGGCACAAACATGAAGCCTGGAGGTAAGAGTGGAGCTACAGAAGAGGGTCCAGCTTGCAGGAAGAGCAAGTCTAAGAAAAAGGACATTAAAAAGGCGACAGGCTTATAGTGCTCTAGAATCTGAAAGTATCTGCACTGTTTCTAGAGTCAAATACCACTGGGGAGTTTGACACATTCAGTTGGCATATTGATAGGACAAATGCTTGGGCCTGAGATTGAAATATTCACCAAGATGGATATCCAGTCCCTAATCCGACTGTCTGCCAATTGAGTTGTCCTAGACAGCAAGGGTTGGGCTGGGTGTTGGGGAGAGAGTGGTGGAGCTCTCCAATTATACAACCCAGAAAATCAGATCCACCTCAATGCAGCAGAGATCAGATTTTCTCTCCCCATCACCCGCTCCCCTGCCCCCCCACCCCTGCCAACTGATCAAACCAGAATGTTGGCAGAGGGAAGGAATTCATCCTTCTTGCATCAGAAAAAAAGGAGTTTGATTTCAGCACAAACTACAAGGAAGAACGAATCTTTACTCCATGACCAGACTATCAGATCGTCTGCCCAGATAAATCATTAGGGAAAATTGATGTATCATTTGCCACGTAAGCTCAGACACAGAGAATCAATCATTTTCCACAGGGCAATTGGGAACTGGTTGCCACCCTCCAAATTAAGTTGCCAATTATTAAAAAAGATTTGTTTATAATTTAAAACCTAAAAATACTGTAGTTTGAATGATAAAAAATGCTCAAATTGCACCAAGCATTATCATCATTCAATCTACAGATGGCTCTAACCAAACATTGCTTGGTGAAAGAGTTGGAAGTTAATGTTGAGATAGACCATTTGACAGGATTCATGTGTAGGGAGACATTTTGCTCAGGGGAGCGCTCAGGCAGAAATGGTACAAACTGCAGAAAGCTTTGATTTTTCAGTTACAAACTCAAAAGTCTCTCAGTTGGAGTCATTCTAGGTCATGGTTCTACGCTTGCATTACCTAAAGCACCGCACACAGTCTGGGTCTCATGTCATTTAAGAAGCTGAAAGCTTAGCAATAAGCTTTGACTATTACTGTGCAAAAAGGAACAAAAACATTTCTCAGGTTTCTTCCTCAATGATGACAAAAACAGGTATGTTCCAAACTGGATTGTTTATGAGAATCCAAGGAAGAATTGGATGAAATATTATTGCCTGACATGTGCAGTACTGTATCTTCCTTGTGAAATAAATTGTTCTTCAAAATGTTTTAAAACTCAGAAAGATGAGAGTCCTAAAATTCCACCTAGTCTTAGGCTGTAACATCAATTTTGGTTTAAACTTTAAGATTATCATAATAATAATAATAATTTTTATATTTGGTATAACGCCTTTCAAGTTCGGAGGACATCACAAGATGCTTCACAGGATATACTGTGGAGTGACTGAATGTATTTTTGTGGGCAAACATGCAATATTATGGAAAATGCTGCACCTGAATTCTCAGTCCTGGATTTCCTGTGCACCAGATGTAGCTCATTTCCTCAGAAGCAAACAATAACATAGACAAATCTAATCAGGTGCAATGCACTATTGGACATCGGAGAAATAGTTTCAAATATTCCAGTAGTGATTGGAAAGAAGTTGGTTGGATAATGATGGTCCGATTTCAGGAAATTATTGCTATACAAAAAGACTCAGAGTTAGCTAATTATTCTTGCACCACATCGGATAGACAATGATTAATCTGACCAATTCTTCACTTTTGTTGCACCAAAGGACAATGTGAAATGTCAGTTAAAAGCTTGGGTTGGGATTTCTCTCTCTGTTTAAACAATTGCTCCAAGTGGGAGCAGAGAAACAAGGTGTATATTTTTTTGGCAACTTCAATATTATTTGAAGTGTTGGAGGCAAATTTGCATTGTTTTACAATGCAGTCAAAAAAAGACATGTGAAGAAATAATGTGGTGTTTAAACAATAACACCAAGTGGGAGCAGAGTCACTAAGTGCCTTTTTGGCTCAGCCATAAAGCGTTGGGTGTGATAATGATAATTCTCACACTGAGCGCTTTATGAACGGGCACAAATTTTACTCCGCTGTCTTTAAGAGCTGATGCTACCGTTGCCAAGCTTTTTGCAATAGCACAGCCTTTGTTTTATAAGTAGCTTTGTCAAGAGTCTCGGGTAGAAACTTTGTTCTTTGGGATGCACAGTCTCTGGGACCTGGGGGGCCATCTGGTGTACTACCAGCAGTGGTAGCAACACCCTGCCAATGTATGGATAGCATTCCGGTTGTTTACTTTATTGCTGCTTCTATATTTCCAGAAAGAAATAACTTCCACTTTTACTGGTCTCCGTGCAAAGCCATTTTACACCATGATGCAAGCTGAATTCTGCCATGTTATAATAATTTAATTAGTACATTTGTGGTATCAAACAGGAGTTTTTGTACCACCCAAGGAAATGACTATTTCAATGCCATTGTCATGTAAAAATGCACAAACCATTGGTATTGGAATCACTAAACCAAAACAGCATGTTCTGTCAGTTAACTTCTTTCCGGATTGCACTCAAAAATGTGATTAAACTAAAGTCCAATCTCTTCAATAAAGAGACTACACAGTCAAGCTTTTCATACTGCCACAGTCTTTATTTTATATGTAGCTTTGTCAAAAAGGGCCACACAACCAGGTTTGTTTTAATTCAGAAGGTTTTGGTTTGCAAGCCTCAAATTAATCTGATTCTAACCAATGCGGTAGAAAGCAATTACAACAAATGTGTGGTTTTTTACAACAGCGTTGATTTCCTGACATCCAAGCTTTGCTGGCTAAAACATTTATCACTCCTGAAAAGGTCAGAGTAAGCTCACTGCTGCGAATAGATAGCCCGTTGCTATTGGTAACAAGTTAGTTTATTCACCGCTGATTCCATCTTAGTAGCTTTGCAATATCCTTGAAAAAAGATTTTACATATCGTGAGACTTTTTTACACTGCACACAAATCTATTTTAAAATGTTTGATTCCTGGTTCATGCTGGCATTACCAATATTAGCTCAGGAAATGATGGGAATTCATCTTACGTTGATTATTACACAGATTGAGGGAAAAAAGTTGCTAGTGAATGGAGTATAATAGGTTGTTCATTGGTGGTGCTGTGCAAGGGAACAGTACTACTTCTGGAGTCATCACTCCTAATTGTTATTCAGGAGGCCTGATAGAAACATACATCTGGTCGATTTCACAAGATCCTGGCCTCAACCACCTTTCCTGTTTCCTGGAGACATGTTCCAGTCATCGGATTACACACTGCATAAAGAAAATCTTCCTGGTTATCTGTCCTGAAATTGCCCTTTACAACTTTAAACCCATGTCCTCTTGTTCTACTGTCTTGGAACATCATAAAGTATTGTTCTGAGATCAGGTGAGGGCAGGAACGGGCTTGACTGTGGGGTACCATATCGCAGGTTATCTATCCAAGGACACACATAAAGAATGACCACTGTGGTGAACTGTAGTTAGCTGTGGAACCATACTATAACAGTACAAAACACTGCCATCTGGAGAGAAAGGGAGTGAATTAACACTCGTCGTACATTGTTTAAGAATTGGATATTTTTTCTGAAAAGATAGAGTTTGTATATGTGAGTATATAGTACAATAAAATCCTTTCCCTTCATATTACTTGCTGTTACATCATTGATCCATTGTGTAAATAGTGGTAGTAGTAACCTGGAATTGTTTTGAGGTGTCTAATGTTTCTGCTGTACATAGGAACAAACACAATCCGTATTTCTATAATCTTCATATGCTAATGGTTACTTCTGAACCTATAAATCAAGGTAACATAGTCAGTGCATAATGTATTCCGCCAGCCGTACTTGAAAGCGGCAGAGATTTATTTAATAAATGTGAATGATTCAGGCAAAGGGTTGACAGACTTCCCCACCCCCGCCTTCTTCCCCTTGAGATGGAGCCTGAGATTGTCTGACCCAAGGTTGACTACTTGTTTATCACCAGTCTATTCTAAGGGTTTGTATAGGTCATGCAACAGGTGATCCAACACCAGCAGTTCCCTATTTTGGGGCCTCAGCCTCTTGGCTAAATCCTTTAACAGTGGGCCCACAGGCCAGTCCTGATTGAAATCTGCTTATAAGTAAAGCACCATTACTGCAGGGATCTGGGAAAGAAAAATGTATGAGCAAGAAGGGACATGGGGGGGAGGTGTGGGGGGAGAGATACTCTGAGTAATAGAACTATAGTTTACTAGCCTCTCTACTTAGTAGATAAGTTGTTATCAACTTAGAAAGTAGGGAGGCTGCCAAAGATAACTTCTGTCAAGATTACTTTTCTCAAGATTCCAATAATAGTCACTGAAATTAAATTCAGTATCAGAAAAACTGCCTCGAGTTTCTTAAGCTAATCCAACTTTTCTTGAATAAAGTTAAAACAATGTTTAATTTCTCTTACTATTATTGTGGGATTTCCCTGATCTTGAGAGAAATTAAAAGATAAATATTTGTAAGTTAGTTTTGGTGTTGTGTGGTAGATCTCTGCAAATGTTTTCCAAAGGGGACCCACAAAGAACTAAATATTTACTAAATCATAATAACCAGGACTTAATTTCACCCGAATAAAAGTTGGAGCATTTGTGCACTATTTTTTCTCTGGCCCTTACCCTTGGCTAAGGTTTCAGTAATCCATTGTGTGGCAAGTTGCTCTTTAAAAGAACCAGCAAAGAGACGATGGGCTAAATGGCCTTCTTCTGTGCAGTAAATATCTATGGTTTCCCGCAAGAAGGCCAGACAACCTAGTTTGACTGCACAATTCTAACTTCACTGACCAGTCATTGTAACATTTATTTAGGATTCTTCCAGTCTTAAGTAACCCTTCTATTTTCATCCCCCCAACCACACCACTCCGTATGCCTTCAAGCTAATTTCCAAGTAAGTGGATTGAGCCCATTTCTACTTAGTATATTTAATTTTACATGTAAGAGCCCCCCTCTCATCCCCATTTAAGAATTTGCAATGATATGGATGCTCTGAAATGCTACATCAAAGGAGTAAACCTAGATGCAGATGAAATTTCGCCCCCAGCATTGTTTAGCACAAAGGGAAACATTTTGGGGGCAGGTGTTAAAAAATGTAACATATATTAACAGATTCAATAGAACATTCGATAATTGCTGAAAAGTTGCATTTTACACACCATTGCTTTGATCGCTCACAGCATGGCGGACTGAAAAGTGCACCACACGTCCCCACCCCATGATCCAGTACCACATTCTCTCTGTCAGTTACTGAAAACATAATCCTTGGACTTGCATTTGATATAGTGCCTTATCAGATCTCCGAAACGCCTCAAAACGCTTCACAGAATATACTGTAAAGTGAACAAAACGCAAAATACTGCAGATGCTGGAAATCTAACAAAGGGTCGTGGACCCGAAATATCGACTCATTTTCCTTTCTCCATAGATGCTGCCTGACCTGCTGAGTGTTCCCAGCAACTTCTGTTTTTGTTACTGTAAAGTGAGTTGACTGTATATTTTGTGGGCGACCTGACCTGACCACAAAAATGGAAATGTATTAAGAAAACAAGTGAGACTTGGTTTGCCAGTATTATGCTACTGTTTCTATGCTAATCCCTGCAGTCCTATTGTTTCTTTGCCAGTTGGAAGGCGTGCACACATTTCAACGTGGTGTGTCAGGACTGCACTGCTCAAAGTCTAGTGTAGTCAAATATGAATACCACAGAAGGCTACCGAGAGGCAAAGGAAGTCTTTTTATAGGGTGCTGGTTCCAGTTTCCTGAACAAATGTACAGTTTTGTTTTTTCGTCATGCAAAGGTTTGCTGAACAGTCAAGGCAAGGTTCTGAGACTAAAAATTGACTTACAGATCTTCCAACATTCATAAGGATTACAAACGAAGTAATCGAAAAGGAAAAAGAATGTTTCAAATAGAGCATAAATAATTCCTTCAAAATATTATAATAATAATAGATTGGTCACTTCAATCAACAACTGTTTGTAAAACACTGCCATTGGCTGCCAAATTTCACCCACAAAATATGCAAAATTTACAGTATATTATGTGAAGCTCTTTGAGATGTCTCGAAGACGTGATAAGGCGCTATGTCAAATGCAAGGATTATTATTATAAACTGCTTGGTTTCTACGGAAGGACTTTTCATTCTCTGTGAAGGACGAGGCAGTCTTCAAAGAGTTGCTGTAGCCTGTAACTGAATTCAATCTGCATTAGAGCACTTTAACATATTTAATCTGCCGGTAATCTTTGTGCAAAGGTCAGCGATTAAGAAAGGACATTGGAAAAAACAGTGGAAGTTTAAATATTCAACTCCTCACTGACTCTTAAGATAAGACAATTTATCTTGAAGTATTGTTATACAGACATCTACATATACAAGCACTTCAGTCTGTCATCTTTTGAATGACTCTCACTTTGTTCAAGATGGGAATTTCAGTTGACACCCACTTTGTTTTTCCAGCTTGAACACTGGGCCCCCAGAGGGACATGATGGGTGGGTGTCTCAAGTGTGGAATCATGGTTCTGCATATCTCCAGGGGCTGCAGGGGAGAGGCTTCCTCCAACCTATTTGCAAAGTCCAGGATCAAGCAGTGAGATGCAGTTATGGCAAACACAGGAAGCGGCTGCAGGGAAGGTGGGTTCCGGCCCTACACTGACCTGTTGCTGAGCATCCTTGAGGCAGAGTTGGCTACACAGTAGGCACTTCTATTTAATATATGTCAAATAATAATAATAATCCTTGCATTTGATATAGTTCCTTATCACCTCTTCAAGACGTCTCAATGTGCTTCACAAAATATACTGTAAATTGAATTGACTATATTTGTGGGCAAAATATGGCAGTCAATTGTGCACAGCAGTGTCCCACAAACAGTGATGGATTGAGTGATCAATTTGTTATTATGTGTATATTTTTTCTTGAAGGAATTATTACCCCTGAAAAAGCAATTTGCCAATCAACTAACAACTACTTACTGCTAGGTAACAGAAGCGTATGGAGTCAGGATCTTGTCTAACATTTCGCCCTGCTGGGAATGGAACCTAGGTCTCTTGCATGTGTGTCGAGTGCTCTAACCACTGAGCTAAGGACTCCACAACTTATGATCAACTAGTGACTATACTCCTTGGAGAGGAGACAAGTGGGGTCTCCTTGGAGCTGAACTGGCTCATCAGTAGGACTAGGCAGGGACTCTTCCCACTTAGCTTTCATTAACCTTGCAAGGTAAAACCTTAATGGATAGGGTTATCCTAGCTGGACAAGCAGCAGGAAGTTTGCCAGACAGTGCTATCCATGGCAAGCTCTGCAGTTAAGGGCTGTCAATGAGTAAGACTTGGAATTAAGTGTTCTACAATGCTTTAGAAAGAAATGTAGGATAAAGAGATGATCCTTTCAGCAACAATGTGCCACCAATCACTCTGTGCTTCTCTTTGAATATACCTATCACATATCATCAAAAAGGATAAATCACTTAGTCCTCATACCTCTAAACCTCAACTAGTAGTGTTTCATAAATATCCAGGAACAAACGTGGTTTACCCAATATGACTGGTCTAATTGAAATGGTCTCAAGCAGGAAGCTGGTACCACAGACATGTATTCTGTCTCTGGCTAATACCTCCAGACCTCGTCTGAACTTGGACCAAAAGGCTCATGTTGAGTATTGCTAAATGCCACATCCTTCCCATTCAGGCAGCTGTGTACAAACTTCAGCCAACAATCCCATTTAATGTGCTGCATATTGTCCAAAAAAGTAACAAAATACTTTAGTAAGTGCTGGAGTACACGAGACAACCTGATTGTGTTTTGCTTTGTTTTAACTGGAGAACTTTATTATTCATAGCCATTTTTCAATCTCATCTGTTAGCTATTTCACAATGTAGTTTTCTTTAGTAATTTGTTTGTTTTCCCCATTGTACTTGTCTTATTTCCCATTAACACTGAATTCTGACAGTGTAACATATCTTCCTTTAATATGCATGATTCACTTCTGTCACTCCTGAAACTCTTTAACTGAATTTCAGTTTTTCTGCCTGAATCTTTAACATATCACATTTTTTTCTTTTCTCCTCTAATTCCATTACAGGAGAGTCAATGCTCCATTTCATTGTTTGCTTCGCTTGATGACCTGTTCTCAGCTCCTGTTCTTAGTTCTTGATACCACACACTTTCAAATGCTGTCTGTCTGTTTGGTTCCTTCTATTCAGGATAACATCCAGGCACTCCCACCTAAATGCACAAAAGCCACACTGCTTGGTGTCAGTGACAACACAACAATAACAACAACAAATTACACTTGTGTGGTGCCCTTCATGTCAGAAAGACATGCCAGGGTTCAGGACAGTCAGCAGTTTTTTGGATCCGAGCTGGGAGTTGGAGTCAGAAGGGGTGGAGGGCAGTGGGGGCTGGAGGTGGGAGGGTGTCGTAAGGCACGATCGAAGAGGAAAGTCAACTGCCAGAGCAGCTAGGAACTGTGCCGCATTTACCTCAGGGTGGGGTTAACCTGAACAACTGGCAGTGTTACAGAAATGAATTAATTGTGATGATGAATTCCACACCCTGACAAACCTCTGAATTAATGCTGGATCAATCAGGTAACTCAAATCTGAACTGGATAAGCACCTAAGAAGTGAAAATATTGAGAAATATTTGAAAATAGCAGGAAGGTGCAATTAATAAAAGGGGTGACTTAAGAACCAGTTATCAGTGTTGCAGGTACAATGGACCAAATAATAATTATCCTTGCATTTGGTATGGCATATCTTTTACTTCAAGGAGGACATCTCAAAGCATTTCACAGGATTTACTGTCAAGTGTAGTGATTGTGTATTTTGTAGGCAAATGTGGCAGCACACATTCCAAGGCAATGTCTCACAAGCAGCCATGAATTATTGAACTGCTCCTGATACAGAAGCAATTCTGTCATCTCAACACATTTGATTGGATTTCTACCAGCAGTTTTTGTGGAACTTTTCAATTTGATGGTGGCACAGTAATTCTGTGGCCTCAGTAACATCACATTCAGCACGTGATCGGAATGATAATATTTTGCTATCGAAGGAGATTGTGTGGAAGGTACCCTCTTACATTGATAAATTAGAAATGAGTGTGAAATGGCACAGACAATGGGAGAGAAATTCACAGCCTCACTTCACCTCTCTCCACTCATGCACTATAAGAGGAGGGTGCTGAAGAGGATTCACAACCACAAACCTCGCTGGCTTTCCCTTCCCTAACCCTGGGAAAGCCAGGACCAACTGCATAGACTGGGATTCAAATTAGCAAACATAAGATGGAAATAGAGTACATCTAATCAAGGTGGAATTTCTCCCCTATAAGGATCTATTTTGCAGCATTTCTTACACAGAATTCTTTAATGAGGAATCTGAGGCTTGCAAATGAAGATTCTTGTCACGCAAGCTAGCCACGTCAACACGTGGGAACTCTGCTATGTTGTGAACAACACCTAAAGTGGAGTCAATGGCAATCCTATTGAATTCTGCAGATTAGACCCCACAGTTCTTTACATGCGTGGAACAAAAGAGACCCATAATAAAGGATTACATTAAGAGAAAGGAAATGTTACATGAACATGAGAGCTTTTTGGCTGTACTAAAGTTGGATAGAGAACATTTCCAGTTAATCGCTTACTTGGCCAACACTTAATCACATTTTGTTTATATGCACATTCCAAATGTACTACATCTTATATTCACACACATACATATATGCACACTCGTAAAAGAAAAGTACCCCTACGTTGTACTTTTGCTTTTTATTTTTAATGCACTTGGCTTGACGTTCTGTGGCAAGAGCTAAGCCAAGCTTTTGGTTAGAGCTCAACATGACATTGACAATTTCAACCTCGGCCATCTCCAATCACTCATAAGAAAGACATCAATGATGTCTGCATTCCTCACAAGGTCAAAGTATTTTATCCAAATGAAAGTGAGAACACGTCAGATTCTGACAGGCTATTCTCATTGTAAGATTGTGGGTTCAATCCCCACATGGGACTGTGCACTCATATTGTCTAGGCTGACACTCTAGTGCAGTGCTGGGGGAATGCTGTATTGCTGGAGGTGCTGCCCATCAGATGAGATGTTAAACTAAGATCCTATCTGCTTTTTCAGATGGACAATAAAAATCCCATGTCACTACTTAAAAAGAGAAGGGAGTTTCTCCCGGAGTCATGGACTATAATCCCCCAAATAACTTTGGTCATTCATTTCATGGCTGTTTGTGGGACATTGTTGTGTGCAAACTGGTTGCCGGGTTTGCCCACAAATACACACAGTCACTACACTTCACAATAAATCCTGTGAAGAGCTTGGAGACATCCTCCCTATATGAGATCCAAGGATTATTATCATGTCCTTTGACGAAAATCACATTTTAAATTGACTGAAGATGTGATAAGATGCTATATCAAATGCAAGGATTATAATTATTATCATCATATCTATGATAGTAATAAATGCAGTAAACAAATCTACAGAAACACTATTTCAATTAGCAAATAGTAAACATGTGTAACAAGCTCCCTAGGGAGATGGTTGAAGCAGGAAATATTGATTCCTTCAAACACAGATTAGATTAGTTTTCTTTTAGGAAATAACATTATGGGATATATTACATAAGTAGTTTGGGACATATGTGCATGCGACCGCCAGGAAGGTGGAAGGCAATCTAGATGGACCTTGGTCTTTTTTTTGTCTAGCATTTCTTATGTTCTTATATCTTACGTGTGTTGTGAAAGCACCTTAATGTTGAAGCAGAATTTGTGGTTTGAGTCAAGGGGTATTCATCTACCACATTTTGCATGAGATCAGGCTCAATATGCACATATTATACCAATTATCTTCTTTAAAAATAATATAAAATGTATGACATACTTTGGGTGTATTTACGCTGTAATATTATTTTAGGAATAGGAACTGATCTGTTTCTGGGATTTTTGGGGTATTTTTGAAGATTGTTTGGCAATTAGCTCAAGGCCATATGATTCTTTCATATTTATTCGAAGGAAATCCTATTAAATAGAACTACTAAAAGTAAATTGAAAACGGTTAGAAGAAGAATTTAGGGCGTAACATTTGTAGCAACCTCAATATATTCCTAGAATTAACATCGGCACTTGTTTAACAGAATGTGTAACAACACAAATTTTACCCCATTTAGCTACATGTTCACAAATTGCAAATGATGCTGAGAAATAAGAAATGATTTCTGAAGTTTGCTCCCTTAATGCTCCCACATTGTGAGATAATAAACTGTACTTTTCACATGGTTAACACATTGGCAGCAATGGAGAGCCAAATTAATGATTCAAAACGTGTTGTTTATTAAAAAGGAATTCTGCATAAATACGTTGTGTACTGTCTCCAAAAAAACAAACTGCTTTGCAAAATTCCAAAAATATATTCCACCCTTCACAGCCTGTCATTAAATGTCTCATATTTCACATCTGGTGCAGTTTATTTTGAAACTTTCAACATTCCTCCTTCTCTAAGTGTTCTCCTTCCTGTACAATCGCATCAAATAAACACTTCTTTCCAGTGGTATTTGTTACAAAAAAATGTTTGTCACATTTGCTTCCCCCTCTGGGGAACCCCTGAATCCCGCTGTGTGCTGTTGCTGCCTGTGAAAAGTGGTCTGTCACAGGGATGAGCGGAGCCTTTTGAAACCACTACTGTGCTTGTGGAAATTCTCCTGGACACCTTACACTGGCATTAGGAACTTGTCAATGTAGCAATAACAACAAAAATAACAACAACTTTACATAGCGACCTTCATGCTGGACGGAGTCTCGGAGCCCTTGAGGGAGAAGATATTTTTGATGCAATTGGCATGGGCCACTCATGCCAACAGGGTTACTTTTTTCAAAACATAAACATTCTGGCATAACCAACATTTTCTTGGTGGTAATGAATTTTAGGCAAAAACTTTTCTTTTTTCCTATTTATTGAATAGTGATTTTTTAAACTTATTTTTGCGTTTTAAAAACTACAATTACGGAGAGTAAAGGACTTTTTTCCCTTTTATAACTCTCCCTATATCATTCACCTACACACACATCTACACGCACACACACACACACACGCAGTTATTGCACTTCACAGAAATGTTGTGAAAGGCTTTCAGATGGTCCAAATGTTGTAAACGCTGTATCTAATGCACAATTATTATTACACCTACAAAATCACACTTTACAATAATTCCTGTAACATGCTTTGAGATGTCCTTCTGATATAAAAAGCAATATATCAAATGCAAAAAATATTATCATTTATTTCTCTTTGATCTCTGACACCTCTTGTCACCGCAACATAAAGGGAGCTCCCAGGCTTGTAGAGTCCTGCCAAGGAGAGCAATAAAGCTGATCTATAGTGTTGAGTTGTGAGAAATAATTAGATAAGCTAGGGCTCACAAGCCTCAAAAAGAGATATCTTGGAGAACGCCTAATAAAAGTTTCTAACATGTAAAATGAGGCAGAAGCAGTAAATCCAGAACAATATTTCACATGCCAAGACAGATGCAAGTTCACTATTCCAAACAGTAAATTTCATGACAGAAAAACAGAGAGTAATTTACAACTGGAACAAGTTACCAGGAAGTGTAGTTGAGGCCAGGACACTTGACTCATTTAAGAAACAGCTTGATTCTGTAATGGCACGATGGGTCGGGTTGTTATCCTTGAAGGATGGGATCAAATAGGCCTATCATTGCTTACTGAACTCTACTGAAACAGGCTAATTGGCCTAATTAGTCTGTGCATCAATATCTGATCTTTTCAGAAAAAAAGGGATCCACCTCCCTTTTCCAATGCTTTCCACAGAGTTACTTCCATCCCAATGGCTCACACAATGGCACAGCCATGGTGGGGCAAGCTGGATTGGTGGGTAATGCAAACAGGCCTTGTCCCACCCATTGTGTGCTTTCTTGTACTTAGTGGCACAAAGCAATGACTGTGAGGTACACACCTTCCTTTGGAAGGAAAACATGGATAAATAGGTTTTCTTGGAAACAATTTCAAGGAATTTCACTGGTGACATCAACACATTGCATTCTACAAATTGCATTTCCTCTCCCTCACCCCCCCACTCCCTCCCTCCCTTTCAAAATGCGGAACAAATAGATGGACATGGAAATCCTGATTTTATTTGTTAGAATGCCACAGGTAGAATATCTAGAATGTGCTGACACTATGTCCCTGGTCGAATCTGCCTCAAAGTACACTCTGCACAAGCATAAAAACTGCGAGCACTAGGATATAGGGCACAAGCAGATTCTCTCACAGGGCTCTGTGTTTTGTTTTGTAGAATTTAGGAAAGTCAATATATTTATGCTTAGATCTCCAGTTGCGTAGACTTTTTGAGATATTTATGACACTATGCGCTGGCTTTCATTTTTTACATATACGCCTCGGTAGCTTGAGTTAATGTATCAATCAATCAATCAATCCAAATTATATTTGTATAGCAAGTTTCACATTGGAGGACATCCCCAAACAATCAATCAATCCAGAGTTTAGCTATCTTGATTTAATACATTAGTACAGTGAGAAGAAATTCCATCTAGGTTTAGATTTAATCTTATTTACCCAGCATTTTGGAGCATCCAAAATTTGGCACATGTTTAAATGCAGCCTTAATTTTGAAGCCAATGATCTGAATTCATTTTAAGAAACTTAAGAATGAATTCAACAAAGTTGCTAACTTTTGGATGCTCTAAAATGCTTCATAAATAAAGTAGATCAAGACTTAGGTATAACTTCTCCTCCACAGATGTTCTGTCACATAAGTAACCACTGATCTGTCTCTGATATTTCCTTTCCCATCTGTTAATGTTACACCACCACCCTCACGGTTTTACAAGCTTCTCTTCCCCAGTCACACAATTGGAACGATGGCTCCTGCTTTTTGAACTTGTCACGTAGTTACAGCTTTACGGATTTTCCATAGACTATGCTAACAATATTTTAGTGGTCAAAACTTAAATCTGATTTGAAATGTATAAGAAACAGAGCCTCATAAATGTCAGCAGGCTTTCGGCAGGAAAGTGCTACCCGCACATGGCCGGTCCAAATCCTCCTCTCTTCTATTAAACACCTTAAAGACCACGCAGCGCAGGTCGCTGCTGTTTTCAATGGAACTTTCAACTGATAGTTTCAAGATGACATGACTTTTAAAACAGGCAGGAAAATCCAGGTCTGAAATCCCCGCTGAAAGTCTATCATGTTGGCTGCCAGGAAAACTTTGTATTAAAGTAGACACAACGGGTGCCTTTTCCTGTGTGTTGCTCAATCTTTGCTTGAAATTATAAAACTGCCACATGATGTGATTGTGCTACCATGCTATGTAGCACTTGGTCGTATTACTGTGTCATCATGCATCTTGGGATTGCAGATTTGTTGGTAAATTTACTGATCTTGGTTTCAAGGGCTTGTGTTTATAAAAGGACGATCCCATTATTCTTCTATAGCCCAGCATTCCCTGAATAAGTAAGCATATCCAGATTACTGAAAGGTTTGAAACCAATCCCAGAGAGATAGAAGATCTTTATGATTTTTATTCCAGGGGTCAAAAGGTACTTGGTAGGAAATTTCTGTTCCCACTAAATGCAAAGGCTTCTAAAGGAATACCTCATCATAAGCACACATTAGTCACTGTGCATAGTAGCAAGTGGGATTTGAGCCTCCATTCTTCTAACCTAGTTTACATGTTTAATTTCACAATTCATTTAACTCATTTAATTGTAAAATGATACCCTTGTGGTTTGAGATTCCTACGTTGGGAGTTCCCAGTCTTGATTATGGAACTGTTTCACTTCATAGTAGGCTTCTGTAAAGAAAGGGAGAAAAATTCAGAATAGGAGGCATCTGGTCTTCCACCACTGGAGTTCTCACTGACTGAGGAATAAGATTGTCAAAGACTGAGAATAGGTTACCTACTTGCCACTTTGACAAAGAAGAGCTACAACAACAACAACAAATTACATTTATATAGGACTCTTTGCATTGAACAATGTCTTTGCAGTGGTGGGGATGGATGCCAAGCATGTGAGGGGAGAGAGAGGAAAGTGACAGTAGGCAGCTGAAGAGGTAGGTTTTAAAGTGGTAGAAAGGGGGTGAGACAGATGGAGTCAAGCAAATGGGCTCCAGAGGTTAGGGGGTAGAGTGGAAAGCTTGCCACTGAAGGTGGTGCATCTAGGGCTTAGGTACTTGTTATAGTGCTACTTGTCATAGGGCTACATATTATAAGGCAACTAAACCACAATCAAATAAGTGTTTATAATGTTTTGTCAAAATAGCTAAGCAGTAGAGCCCTGTCTGATTCAAAGTGTAGTAAACAATAATTGACAATCCCAGGTCTGAATGACTTTTGAACTTCTATTAGACAGATGCGGATATTTCTTGTCTGGATTATTGGATGCTCTACTGGGTCCCAGAGAGCATAAAAGGACCCGCAGGAACAGTGCTTTCCTGCAGTCCTGCACAAAGGAGGACTTCCTGACACAGACCAACGCAGTGGCCATTGACTGCACAGGCATTTGCACCCTGTTCTTTCGTTAAACAAACAAGCACAAAAATGCATAAAAGAGAACCAAATTCTATATCGCCTTCTATCAACATTGCTTACAAATAACATAGTCACTGCATTTTACAATAAATCCGTGACGTTCTTTGAACATGAAACAAACTATATAAAAAAGTAATGGTTATTATTAGTATGATTATAATATATGAGATTTGCAACTCCCCCACTAGAGATTTCACAAGCCTTTTCCAAGCAATGAATTACATGAGATATGGACAGAAATTCCAACTCAGTCTACATTTCCTCTGGTTGCATGGCATTTCAGAGCATCCATAATATGATAAATTATTGAATACAACAACAAGGCCTTAATTTTAAAGCCACTTTTTTAATAAATTTCCTTCAGAGCCTCTAAAAAACTGGCTTCAAAGTTCATAGAATCATACAGCACAGAAGGAGGCCATTCGGCCCATTGTGTCTGTGCCGGCTCTTTGAAAAGAGTTTCCAAATCAATCTCATTTTTCCGCTTTCTCCCCATAGCCCTGCAAACTTGTCGTCCCCAAATACTTATCTACTTCTCTTAAGAGTTGTTATCGAATCAACTTCCACCACCCTTTCAAGCAATGCATTCCAGATCCAAACAACTTGCTGTGTGAAAAAATTTCTCCTCACCTCCCCTCTGTTTCTTTTAACAACTATTTTAAATCAATGACCTTGGGTTACCGACCCACTCGCCAGTGGAAATAGTTTCTCTTTGTTCACCCTATCACATCCCTTCATAATTTTGAAAACTTCTATTAAGTCTCTTCTTAACCTTCACTGCTCCAAGAAGAATAATCCTAGCTTCCCTAGCCTCTCCTGATAACTGAAGTCCCTCATTCCTGGTACCATCCTGGTAAATCTCCTTTGCAATGCCTTGACATCCTTCCTAAAGTGTGGTGCCCAGGACTGAACACAGAATTCTAGCTGAAGTCTAACCAGTGTTTTATAAAGGTTCATCATAACTTTTGTATTCTATGCCCTTATTATAAAGCCGAGTATCCCATATGCTTTTTTTTTACAGCTTTATCTATCTCTCCTGCCACCTTCAAAGTTTACTTATATTAACCTCCAGGTCTCTCTGTTCCTTCACCCCCTTTAAGATTCTACCATCTAGCTTATATTGCATCTCCTCATTCTTCCTCCCAAAATGTACCACTTGCATTTTTCCACATTAAACTTCATCTGCCATGTGTCTGCCCAGTTTACCAGTCTATCTATGTTCTCTTGCAGTCTGCTACTATTCTCCTCACTGTTAACTACTTTTCCTAGCTTAGTATCATAGTATCAAGTTAACAACAAATTCAACAATTTACTATATTTGGGAAACTCTAAAATACTACATGAATAAAGTCATTTTAGACACAAGTGGAATTTCTATCCCAACACTGCCTTGCTCAGCTCTTCTCTGGAGAATAGTTCTGGCGTGTCTCTGTGACTGCTGATGATTGCTATTAGAATTCCAATAAATGCAGGTGAAGTGGGAGTGAGTCACTACTCACCACATGGATGTCTGGTTTTGTTCAGCATTTATAATAGGATTTTACTTCTGCCAATCATCAGATAACTCTCAATCTACAGGACGTTGACAGTTCTGCTGAGTATCAGATTTGGGCAGAATATTGAATAGAATTGATGAAAAGACCTTGAATAATTTCCTCAGGAGACCGGAATCTTCCCAAATGTTCAGAATGTTGTTGCGGTTAGCTGCCAGCAAAGATAACTTATTTTTTGGAAACATTCACAGATTTTTTGAATGCCAAACATAACCATATCAAGTTGCTGATTGCTTTATTGCTAAAAAGTCTTATGAAATGGGTAATTCCTCCCAGTAACCAGAAGTCTTCTCTAAAAGTACTTCACATTGGAGCGGATTGTCTGAATCAGTTAAGGATTGTGATAAACTATGATGTCACACTTCGCTCATAATGGCTGTTTTCACAGCACTGTGATTCCCTTCCCCCACCCACACTCCCTCTCACACACATACCATCGTCCCACAAGTAAACAGCTCAACTGCTGCCACATGATGTGTAAATAAACATGTTCCAACACTCTGCAGTGGGAGTGAGTATGTGATTGTAACAAACAGTACTGCAGGCCGATTTTATGAGACAAATGACATTGCAATGTGGTTAATTTTTCCTTAACTAATGTGCGATTAATACGGAACAGCAAAGTAGAATTCATCACAACATTTTAGTAAAGCTTTTTACTAAGACTCACAAGAATCTCGTTAAAAATAACACAACATCTGCACACTGATTTTGTAATACAATTTATGTGGACTAATGTGGTAAATATTAAAATGACTCCCAAATGGCTCAGTAGGCAGTGATATCTTTATGAATGCTAAATGGCTTTTGCATTTACCCAGCACGCTGCCCCATTGTGCTGACTGGCACTATACAACACACTGATGCAGATTATAGGCATTAACAGCAAGGGAAATCTCTGTTGATCTTTCTACATTGCTGGTACTACAGGAAATCATTTTTCAATTTTCTTTCCAGATTACTGAAAATCATTTACAAGTGAAGTAAGAAAGAATCCCTTTGGGTGTTAAGAGGCAGAGCACATTCTACAGTGGTGAGGTGATACGTTCATTACATTTGGCAGGCACGCTCTGATTTTCTCCTTGATAATACATTTCTCATCAATGAGTTAGTAAGAAAGGTGTTATTTAATACTGTTTTACTGAAAAGGGTCAGTCTCTCCTCCCTCTCTCCATCCCCATCCTCCAAATACATTTCCCTTCTTGAAATGAGTTCTTAATCCTGGGAAATGCATTCAAACAGTGCGCTGTATAATCAGTAACATAAGTGTCAGCTCGTGATAGCACTGATGGTGCCTCAAGTCTACCACACAGTCCCAAGGGCAGCAGTCATAAACCAGATGCCCAACATTTGGTGGCATGTTCTTGAAGGAAGGCGATCAGGTTCGTAACTTAACCAAAACAAAGTTCACCCATTAGCATTGTATTAGCATGAAAATTACAGGTTCTCATTAATTTTTAAGGTCGAAGACATAATGCAACATTTTTTAAAAACAAAAACACGTGGTTTTCTTTCAAGTTCACTGCCGCGTCATGACTAAAACGCGTTTCCCATGAAAGAACCCAATCTAGTTGAACAGCATGATGCATGTAGTGAATTAAGAGCGAGCCCCACAACATCAATCACTCCAGCCACAGGTCCCGCTTACTGTAACCTGAACAGGACTACTGAAAAACGTATACTTGTGTGCGGTGCATATTTATTAACCTGCTCACCTCATCTGCAGTCCTGTATACTTTCTAAAAAGGGCCTTAGCTCATTAGCTGTGATATTAGCATATAGCATCAAGGGAATACTCATTCCAAAAGCATTTAAAGGTCAAATGACAGACTGATAAATTTCAGAACTATGAATAAATAGGTCAATGCAGCATAATGGCAATTTTTAAAAAAATCACAGATGTTGCTATTATTGTCTTCTTTTCCAATATTGAAAGCTATTTAAATTTGAGGAGAAAACTTCCAGCTCGTCTTAGCAGGTCAGGCCATTACACCGTAAAATTCAAAAATCAGCAGAATTGTGGGAAATTCTTATAAACAGTATTGATCTTCGAAGTTGGTTTTCTACAGTTCTTAAAATGAACTGGCTTCGAAAAAATAGACCAATTCTTGGAATTTAATAATCTTTTTGCTTAATCTTATTTTTTAAGATAAAACAGTCTTACAAGCTAAACGAGGTGGAACTTCAGGAGCTCCGGTATCTTATCAGAAACTGTTAATTGCTTTTGTTTTGTTCTAATGCTTTCTCAGTAATCATGGCAGGTGGGCAATAAACTATGAATATTAATAAGATTTCTATGAATAATAAGACCAAAGGAGTTAATCGAGCAGTAGTTTTTCGGTTCGCTACCTTTTAGTAAAAAAAATGCAGCTGTTACACCCATTCATGCAGTAAGGAATATTAAATCAATTGTACTCATTTAGCTTTCGCTTCTTTTCATCCTTTTCATTCTGCACTGTAGAGTGAAATTTTCAGATGAAAACATGAATTGTGGAGATGCAAATGAATTGCAGACATCGTTTGTTGTTACTGTGGCAACATCATTTGTCATTACCTTGGTGTAAGCAGCAACTGCTCTCTGTAGATTTCCTGGAGTGCCATCTCAGTCAGGGTAGACTGGTGGCTGAATGAAAAGAGTGAACCTGCAACCTGCTGGGGATTGGAGACCCCAGTTGGATCCTGCAGATAGACTAGACTATCCAGTAACACTGGAGTCTGGCTGCAATCCTACAACAGGCAGCACACTTGCTTTCATCAACAAAGCAGAGCTCCTCTGACTGTGAGACACAACTTGATAGGTGTCCAGCGGACAGACAGCGATTGGAGCAGTTATGGTTTATCCTCATGAGCAGGAGAATAAAGGAGATCGCTTTCAACATCACAGAAAAGGGAATCATTGACGCAGGCATGGATGACAGGCACTCGCTTACCATTGCCAGCAATGAAGTGCATGTACCGGCAAGGATGTTCACAGCAAAAATTGCAAAAATTGCACCTCTTCACACACCCAGCTCAACAGTGCAAATGGGCATCCTTCCCTTACCCTGAACTAATGAAATTGGACAAAACGTGGGCCTTCTCAATTAAATCAATCAATCAAAGATATTCACTCTGAGGCAATTTTTCTCAATTCAGTTTGGGTCTCAGTCCCAATCTTTCTCTCAAGTGTTACAGTGCCTTGGGACGTCCTCCCGATGTGAAAGCAGCTTTACAAATGTAATTTGTTATTGTTACTTCTTTCTTGCTATTGTAAGATTTTCCTGATCCTTCGATGTCTACCATTACCTTGTTCTTTGGCCTTTATTTTCTAGCTCATATATATGTATATATGTTCGTTATTGTATGACATTGTCTTTAGAAAGGCTCTGAGATATTATCCTATGTGAAAGTCACTATATAAATGCAAGTTGTGGCTATTGTACATATTGTAGATCTCATGCATCATGACTAAATGCAGAAAGGCCTGATCTATCCCAGTTCTTCAAGATTCAGCTATGATTCTTCAATCCCTCTAAAATCTCAAGTTGCTTGCAATTGGAGCTTCTTGGAGATCTTTACAATTTCTTTCAGTGAGATTCAACCTTCGCAGAGTGCTAAAATAACAATTGTAACAAGAGTATTATTCAGAAGCGTGATTTATTTGAAGAACGTTTAAGAAATGCTCCGTGACTCCAAATTTCTTTAAGTCTCCATGAAAATATTCAAAGCTAAACACTGTACTGAAATGTGTGCATGAACCCAACCATAAAATTAACTAATGACATATTTCTATTGCCCATAAATGAACTGCAGTGATAATATAAAGGCAGGAATTCACGTGTGGTAGTTTAAATAATATTTTTCTTATAGCTATATAGGCAAGGCACTTACAGATTTAGCAGATGTACAGGATTAAAAAGGTTCAGGTTCAGTCTTGGAATTCCATATTGGCTGACTAATAACTGAGCGATGAAAGGCTTCTTCAGCTTTTGTCAGCTAGCATGCATGATGACCAGTGGGACATCATTTCAGCAGCACTCTGCACTCTGACTGCACCTTGTGGAGCAAATCAAAGCCAAACCCAATCCTGTCCTCTCTTGCAATCTACGCACATGGACTTTCCAGCAGGGAGATATTGGACAGCAACCAGGAACACTGGTTGATTTATTATCTGAACTGGAGCCACTGAGGGCAACTGTAACATCTGCGCTACCATCAGGCTTACATCAGCTGATGCAGCATAGAATAGGGCTGAACCTGAAATGTCCTGGTCTGTGCGGCTTGATACCACAGAGAATCTTGACATACAGTGCATTTACACCTCTTCCCCTTTCCATGACCTCTCCAGCACTACACTGGAGTACTAGCACGAGACTATATGAGTTCCAAATCCCGACATAGGGCTTGAACCCACAACTTCTGACACCATTAGACATAATCAGTTATATGGGATTTAATATGCAAAATTGTTTTCCACATTATAATGGGAATGGAAAGTTTGATCGTTTCAGTGAACGTTACATGTTAGATCTCTTTTCCGCCCCGCACACCCCACCCCTTCAGTGCAGTGTTGGAGGTGTGCTGAATTGTTGGAGGTGCAATTCTTCAGATGAGACATTAAACCAAGTTTGGTTTAAACCATTAAACCAATTAAACCATTAAACCAAGCCTGTCCAGATGGATGATAAAGATCCCAAGGCATCAATCGATAAAGAAAAGGGAGTTTGTCCCATTTACAGTATAGCTCAGTGGTTTGAACACTCGCCTCGTAAGCAAGAGGACCTGTGTTCGATTCCCAGCAGAGTGAACCTTGGGCAAGTTTCCTTACTCCACAGGCCTCTGTTAGTAAGTGGGAACCTGGTTGTTAGTCAATTGGAAGATTGCTTTTCTGGGGACAATGATCCCTTCAAAAAAAATAATAATAATTTGGTCACTCAATTCACGATTGTTTGTGGGACACTGCTGTGTGCAATTGGTTGCCGGGTTTCACTTACAAAATATACAATCAACTCACTTTACAGTATATTCTGTGAAGTGCTTTGGGACGTCTCGAAGATGTGATAAGGCGCTATATCAAATGAAAGAATTATTATTATCTTAAAAAGCTCTTTGGGACATTTTCCCAATGTGAAAGGTGTTATATCAAATGTAAAGATTATTAATTATTGTTATATTATTATTAAATTTATGTGTGTCACTCCTGCTGATCATGAACGTCACTTGTAACATTATCTTCTTACTGACAGCAGTCAATTCTTTCTTTGAGTTATAATATGTATCCGTGGTACAAAATGTTTTCTTCCTGTCTGCAGCACAAATGTTTTCGGGAATCATTTGTTCAAGCACAGAGTAAAATGTTGATGTATTTGCTAAGCACAATACAGGCACACCAAAAGGCAAGCCAACATGATGCACAGCCAGGCTGAGAATAGCAATTAGTATATAGCTGGGGTGTAATTAGAATAACATTTGCTGCAAACAACAAAGTGCTGGGGTGTTATCGAGGGCACACATTTGGCATATTACATGTCTACTTTCATGGAAAGTTGATGCATTCTGCGTGCACGACAGTGAGTGAACACAGAGACACAGAGAGACAAACAGAAATAGCAACAAGACAATAAGATCCTTGATCTTGATCCAGAGAAACTAAAACAATCTGTAAACAGTCAAAGTGACTTCTTTGAAAGAACAATGCATGGGATTAAGAGGAACATTTATAAACAGCTATAAGAAAATAGGAGGCTTCATGATAACATCCATTCCCTTAGGCTAGTTCAATTTTCTCCTCAACCTTCATCTGCTCCTCCCCCCATCCCCAACTGTCAGCCTTACTCAGTGATAGCACTCTCTCTCGCCTCTTGAGTCAGAAGGTTGTGGGTTCAAGCCCACGTCAGAACTTGGAATCACATAGTGTATCAAAACTGACACTTCAATGCTTGGGGTGCGCTGTTTTGTTGCAGGTGTTGTCCTTTGGATGAGACGTAAATCCAAGGTCCTGTCTACTTGTTCAGTCGATGTAAAAGATCCCATGGCACTATTTGAAAAGAGAAAGGAGTGACTCCCAGTGTCCTGGCCAACAATTCCCTAAATAAAATTGGTCACTCACTTCACGGCTGTTTGTGGGACATTGCTCACAAAATACAGTCAATCCGCTTTACAGTATAGCCTGTGAAGAGCTTTGAGACGTCTTGACAATGTGAAAGGTGCAAGGATTATTATTACTATTCTTATTAACACTTCTAAATTGCCTTCTGGTGGTGTTGTCTGCTTCTCTGGGGAAAGAGTGTTTCTTTCTCTCACTTTGTATATTTACTTATAACACTTTCACCTTCCATTCCAACAAGCATACTGTTTAAGAAAAATAGAACTTTTTTTATTTATGGATTGTAAAATTTATGAGCTGTGGTTGCCTTGTGTAAACTGAGTGGGCTCCACCAGGCCCACAATGGCCAATTACCACGTTAGCAATGATTCATGGATTCACATGTATTGGATCTGATTTGATTATTGATTCAAAAGACACGGCAGAACAACATCCATAAAATTGTTTTAAGTTGGAAACCACATGAGACAAGGGCTCACAAGATGAAACACCACTCTATAGAAATTTTTTTGGGAGAGGGGTAGGGGGGAAATGTTAACATAATGTTAATAGAGCCTAAAGGACTTGAACAGAAGCTGATATAATTGGAAAAAGAATTTACGACAACTGCCCCAAATCTTTCATTTGTGTAAGTAACTGAACGTGTGCTATATGGTATGGCGGTCTTTGTTTTCTGTGTTTCTTTGCTGGAAGAGTCACTATGCCAACATTTTGCTTTAGTACAACAAATGGGCGGTTTAAAAGATTATGTTTCATAAGAGTTACAGAAAAATATCCATTCACTCTTTCCCACTGGTACAACTGTACAAACAAAACGAATGACAGCCTGCTATCCCTATTCCAATTATTACTCGACTCTGAGCAACCATCCGTATGTATAGAAATCCAACATTGAGCTCCAGATGGTGTTGATTTAGTAAACGTAACCACAGATAAGTGCTGATTTGAACCCAGATACCAGGTTTGAAGGAGCAATACACTGACATGTGTTTTCTTTTTCCTTTTTAATGTCTTAATCTCTTATCTTATTTTCTCATTATCAGCTTTCAGGAATAACCCATTAAAATCAGAACTCGTCTGTGGACAATTAAGGATATCCAGGAAACAATTGTGTTCAAGAGGGAATAAAAGCGTTGTAAAGAAACTAAGATGTGTGTTTGCTTATTAGCTCCGCTGGTTGAAAGTAAAATGTGGTTGCAGACCTTTAGCAGTACTGTTAATTCAAATAGCAAGTTATACGTTGCAGGCAAGTGATAGACTGCATCCAGAATGAAGGAGGTGCTGGCTAGTTAGTGCTTGGGGTGCAATGTAATGGTCTATGTAAAGGTGAAGGTTAACAACCATTGTTCTCAGCTCTGATTATATTAGTCTTGTTTTTTTAAATCTATTTTGTTTTTAAGAATCTTGTTGTGCTCATCCCACAGTATGAGTTTCAGGAAAACAGCTGCTCCAACACTGTGTGTTACCAATTGCTGCCTGTGTGGTACCATCTGCCACCTGCACATTATTTTTTGTTCAGCCGAATAACTGACACAAGCAGAAACCCATCATCGTGTTTAAGAGTATCCAAACCAGATTGAGAGTCCCACATATATTCCTACTTACACATGGAAATTCCTCTGTGCCTGGAATGAAATACACACTCTCTCCCTGGGGGATGCAACCTGCTTACCTAATTCCAGAGAGTATTAGGTGTGGATTGGCAAGAGAATAACAGTAGTGAGTGAGAAGAATTCCTGATCCTACAACAACAACAACAACTTGGATTTATATAGCGCCCTCCACACCGGACGGTATCTCAGAGCGCTTGATCTGCATCCTCGTGACTGATCTGCACTCCAAATTTTGCTGATAAGCCAGGCTGGCTGGTTGGTTATCAAGAAATATTGCAGATCTGACCAACAGACGATCATAGAGGATTGACTTATTCTGACAATTTTTTGCCACTCGTCTGCTGCATTGTCGGAGGTGCTGTGCTTTGAATGAGACATTACACTGAGGTCCCGTTCACCTGTTCATGTGGACGTTAAAGATCCCATGGCATTTTTTGAAAAAAGAAGGGAACTACCTGGCCAACAATCACCCAGATAAAATTGCCCACTGTTTATTACTACTCATTGCACACACACTGTGTACTATTTACCTATTGGTTGCACACTGAGTCCGTGTTCTGAAACGTCAAGTGATGCTGGAGCTGGAATATGGCAAGCTATCATTTCAAAGATTAACAACTAGTGTTCAGCTGCCTCAGACAGCGGAGCTGCCCCGGATATATCAGTTTCACCTTGGACCAAGTACAACCTCACATCAAGCAGGATTTATTTACCTTCACAAGATTTCACACTGTCCTGGGAGCAATAGATTCTGAATATTCTTAGTCCCACACAGAGTTGCGAGCACTTCTGACAGAATTGGAAACTATATCAGTCCACGAACATGTAAATACTGCACAATGGTAAGTGGGACACCACATATCTATCGTCACCACATAGTAACTTACCTATACCATGGCCTAAACCCCTACCAGCCTGTTCACTCCCTCTGCTCAGCAGGCTCCGGCCTGCTTCACATCCCCTGCCTCGCTCGCCCCTCTGTTGACGGACAGGTCTTCTGCCACTCTGCCCCCACCCTCTGGAACTGCATCCCGCAGTCCCTCCACCTCGCCCCCTCCTTTGCCACCTTCAAGACCCATCTCAAGACGCTCCACTTCGACCGTGCTTTCGATCTCCCTGCTTGCCCCTCGCCATGCACCCTCCCCGATCCAGACCCCCAACTCGGGTCCAAAACTCAGTCGGTCCAGCACCTTGGGACATCCTCCCAATGTGAAAGGCGCTATACAATTGTAATTTTGTTGTTGTTGATGACAAGCTAATTTTTGCTACCTCAGACCTGGCTAAAATCGTTATCATGAAGCTGGCATGTTTGCTTCCATTAAATAATTGATCCATTCATTCTCTGAGGTGCTAAGTATCTTGCCTAAAGCTCTTGTCTGTCAGTGTAATGAAATGCTTTCCTGACTCCTGATGTGTCTTTGAACAGCTTTTTCTTCAACGAAGATCATATACAATCCTGCTCACTGATCACCAGAGACATTACTGAGCAGATATTCATCTTGCTGAAAAGAACACTTTCCAGGCCTAGAAATTCCACTAGGTCTGGATTTATTCTATTTTCTTCGCATTTTGTGCATCCAGAATTTGGCAAATTCTCATTTGTGTATTTGTTTGAAGTTTCTTCATTGTTAAAATGGAATTCACGAATTTACCAAATTCTGTGCACTCTTAACTGCTATGGAAATAGAGTAAATCTAAAATCTGGTGGAATTTTCCCTTCCATTAGTGTCTCAACACAATTTGACAGAGCAATTCCAACCAGCCCAGACAAGCTATATGACATATTCCTGTTTAATCTGCATAATAAAGCCATGGAATGTGGGGCAGATGTGAACCGTGATTTGTAGCACTGTAGGATTAAGACAGGTAACACAAACTGCCATGTGATTGAGACCTTCTAGTTCAGTGTCAGTCTGGATCAATTGGTAGCAGTCTTGCCTGCGAGTTAGAAGATTGTGGATTCCAGACCTATGCCGGGGCTTTAAACTCATGTGTTGGGGGTGTGCTGCATTGTTGGAGATGCCATTTTTCAGCTTGCTTAGGATATGTTAAAGATTCCCTGGCACTATTTGAAAAGAGTTAGGGTTTTTTCCGTGTCCTGTCCAACAATTCCCTCGGATAAAAAAGTTGATAATTTACTTCTTGGCTGTGTTTGGGGAATTGTTGTGCTCAAATTGGCGGCTGTGTTCACCAACAAATATACAGTTAGTAGACTTTACAGAATCACTCTGAGACATTTCAATTGTGTGATAAGATATTAACTCAAAGAAGTGATGATGCACATTTAGCATTGGCAAATGCTTTGAGACATCCTCCTAATGTGAAAGGCGTTGTATAAACATACATTGTATTGTATTATTATTATTATTATTACCTGACTTATTCATCGTTTGCTCTATAATTTTCTTTCAGTTTGCATTATATGTTTCTTCAGTCTTTCTCCTGCCCTTTGCTGTTTTGTGACATTTGCTTCTTCCCTGTTTGCCTGTTAATTGCTGCAGACAAGTTCTTTTTTGTATTGCCATGTCCCAGCATCACTGCTGTAGCTTTCTATGCTCTTGCCTGATCTGAGGGTCCCATCGCCTGTTTCACTATCACTCTTTCTACAGGTTGAGAAAAAGTANTTTTTTCTGCTGTATGAGACAAGCATCCACCCAAAATCTACTCCTGTTCCTCAGGCAATGTGAACATCAACAGGTACTTACATTTATGTAGTGCCCTTGACTTAGGATAATGTCTTGGAATGCTGTACAAAGATGGGGTCAGATGCCAAACAGGGGAGAAGAGAGAGGGGAAAGAGAAGTAGCCATAGGCTGAGTTGAAGAGGTAGGTTATGAGGAGGGACTTAATGACAAAGAGAGAAGTGATGTGAAACACAGGGGGTAGAGGGAAAGAGTTCCAACTGTGTAAAAAGCTTGGCCATCAGGGTAGCACGGAAAGGATGGGGGGGGACAGCAGGTCTGAGGGTAAAGGTGTGCTCCAACCTATGCTTTTTACACACCTGGGCTAAACCATTTGACCCTCCCTCCTACCTCTTCTTAATGGTTGCTCATGAGATTTGAACATCTTTAATTTTACATCTTCTTAAAATAAACTTGTTCCGTTAAGTTTAAAAGCATTTGTTTCTCAGTTTCTTCCTGGGAACAATTCCAAATATTATTAAGTCAGTTCTGTGACACTGGGATTTAAAAATAGCTGTGCCTGACAGTGTTCATTACTGTTTGATTTCAGCACTTGACGTATATATTTGTGCACATTCCTTTATTGCCTTCATATTCCAAACGCATTATGTTCAATTTTGCAGAAATTTATAGCCTGTCTGAAAATTCCAGTGACAATGCAACAATCTTTCAAAAAGAATAACGCTAGGAATTATATTTGCTTTAAAATGCTACTCAGCAAATTATAAATTAATTATAAGTTATTCCATGAGCTGGTTGACCAGCTGGGTTCACTGTCATGGTAACATTTCTGGGGCTGAAATACAATGTTTTATCACTGTGTGTCATTCATTGGATACTATATTCATTGTACATTCCTTTCAGAGAGAATCAGGGAGTCCTTGGGGAGATATCATGGTTTCTGTGACAAATTGAAATGCTGAGAATATTTTAAGTCCAATTTACATGCTTGCACCTACCTGATTGTAACAGTTTTTGGGGGGGAATCTTGGGTTTATCAAGGTGCTCTCATCTTGATGAATGCAAGATTTAATAATTTAATGCTCAAAAAGGAGCACATTCCTCTTTTGAGCACGTAGCATTCTCAGGGGAAGCTCATGCAGAGTAACCCTCTCTCTGTTTCCCCCAATTGCCAAATACCAGTCTTCGATCCCCCTGAATAATTGTTCTCATCGTTGTCATTCGAATAGCCTTATTGAAATGATTGCTTCTGTTCAAAGGCTGTGCCTCAGCGTTTCCCCCAATTGCCAAATACCAGTCTTCGATCCCCCTGAATAATTGTTCTCATCATTGTCATTCTGATAGCCTTATTGAAATGATTGCTTCTGTTCAAAGGCTGTGCCTCAGCAAATGAGGTATTAGCAAATTTCAACTCAAATGGTACATCGAATGTTGCAAGGATGTAAAATAGAAATTGCGCTGAACTACTGAACTGCCTTGTTTAGCTGGGCCTCTGCTTATTCAAAATGTGGGGTGCACAGCAAGTTCAAAACATTACACTAACCAATTCAGCTTGTATCAACACTTCACCAATAGATCTGGATGTAACCATTCATATATTGTACCCTGTATGGATGATGAAGTCTTTCAGCTTTCCACAGCGTACTTCTGTGCACACGCTTTTAAATGATATACGGCTCGATTTTGTTCAGACGTATTAATAGGTACAGACCAGACCTGAATTTAAGGCCAGGCAAGAATTTAATGCCTATTAGCCTACTGTGAGGGGATCATAAAGTGCAGAGATAAGTTATATCTATCTGAGATCTGGCAGCCTTATTTTTACACAGCCTTCAGAATTTATACCATGTAATAGGGCTCATGTTGATACCAAGTGATGGAAAATTGGTTGGTTTGGTTTGAGCTATTGAGGTACATTTTATTGGCAGCTTGTACTTGTAATATAGATAAGGTTCTGGTATCGCAATCCATCATTTTACTTACAAACAAAACATTGATCATAAAGATCATCTTCAATTTTCAAACTGCAGATAAAGTGGCAAAACAAATAGTCCAGGCATAAATTTTCTCAGATATAAAAGAGTTTTGCAAGCAATTTCTAACATCTATGCATATATTTGATGACCTTTTAGTAACTTAACAAAATGTTTTCATAAAGGGTTCACCACCTAATGCACAGAAATATCAATTCAGTCATAGGAAGGAGGTCACTTGCCAGAATGGCTCTGCTTACAATCTATTCACCATGTGAGCTCACAGTAGCTGGAACTGGAGATTCTTAAGCATGTCGAGGGGTTTCTGCATGTGTCAGATTCCTGGCCGACAATAAAAAACATTCACGATTCTAAGGCATGTATCATCAGCTCCAGATGCCTTGTAAATCTATCATTGTTTTTGAGTTTTTTATTTCCATAGCACACCCTCCCTGGTCTGTGTGATTTGATATTAGTGTCAACAGGAAGATGTCTCAAAGTTCTGCACACGATTGACTATAAAGTGCAATGAATTGTGTAGGCAAGAGTTCCTTCTTTGCCTCACTCATTAGGTCTTGGTCCTTATGAAATCCTTGTTTTATAATTTTGAATCTAATTTTGAATAAAACACCTTTTAATGATAATAGCCTTTCTTCTGAGATCCTAGAGTTTGGAGAGTATAACAGCCCAGATATAACACTACTTTAGTCCTCTGGATTACAGTTGCTAAATATATTCTGAAGGTCCGTGGTTTTCGGATTCACCTCAGGAATCTGTGTATTAGATTGAAATAATTAATTAGGTATTCATTATGTATCTTAAAGGAGAAGTGCACAATGTGGAATAAGAAGAGTTTAGGATTAATGCATTTGTCTGAATACAGTTAAGGAACATCTATTGCGATTAAATCTGCCTAGTAGTTTGCGAAAAAGTTTGACAAGTAAGTCTGAGCTCTAGGTGTTGAATATTCAATGTTGTCTCAAGAGCTTTTTCCCCAGGATCACACTGGGAAGGGCCAGCCGTTTCCAATAGCAACAGGATTTGTATCAGATTACCTATAACAGAAGCACTTTACTAAGCATCACAAGGCACCCACATTTTTGGCGATTCTACTGTCTAATTAAAATATTGCACAACCGAGTGGTCTTGTCACCTGGAAGTGTTCATCTTCTGTCCTGTGCATGCTAGGGTTAACACTGGTGGCCTCAGCAATGTCATTTAGTTGAGGCTCAGCAGTGATGAATTGCCCTGTTATGATTTGCAATTGGTATTTAATGGCCTAGAATAATGTATAAGTTCCATAGTATTTAGGTGAATGTGCCTCTGATCCTGAATTCAGACCAGGACAAAGAGTATTGACTACTGTATTTACAATGTCATTATTTTATTACAGGGTTGAATAGCTGTCCATGGTCTGAAAACCAAGAAGGGAGAATGAAGACTCACATTAAGCTTTTTGATTTCTACAAGTAGTCTGTTAGAAATGTTAGTTTCATTTCAAAGGTCCCCATCTGCTCCACAAACACAAAGGAGCATTTGAAGGATGCCAAGAAGAACTCAGAAAGTCTGTAAGGGTTGATTGCCTCAACCTTTGACATTTCCTCAGCCAATTGGGCAATAGAGCTTTAATATATCAGACACTTTAAAGTATTGTAAAATACTACATATTCCATCTACACAAATAGATTCCTCAAAAGTCCTTGTGAGATGGCATCAGATATGAGACAGATTAAAAACATAGAAGCTTTATAAAGTTATTGATTCTTTGCAAACTGCTTTTACAATGATTCAGAACACTATTTAAATGTAGTTGTTGCATAATTCTATCTTGCGCCTCACTGCCAGTTTTATGTGAAATGTGATGCATAATTATGGAATATTCATAGTATCTAATTGTCAGGCACTTTCTTTTTTATATCTTTTAGATCTTGTTAATTTTATTAATTAATGTTGCTACTTCTTGCTTCCTCCTGTTACAGTCGTTGCTACTACATCATACAGCTTGGCAGAACATTTATCAGCGACACTCAGTAAAACAAAGTGTTTTACACATTTTAGATTTTTACCATCACAGCACATTTCACTAATATGCTTTTGCTCCACATGTGCAGGATCTAGCATAGTAGCGCTTTTACTGTTGTCACTGAATGCAGCTTTAATTTCAGGTAAAGCACATAAGATTAATATAATAATAATAATCCTTGCATTTGATATAGAGCCTTATCACGTCTTCGAGGCATCTCAAAGCGCTTCAGAGAGTACACTGCAAAGTGAATTAACTGTATATTTTCTGGGCAAAATGCGGCAGCCAATTGCGCACAGCATTGTCCCACAAACGGTCATAGATTGAAGTGACCAATTTATTATTATAGGTAAACAGAGACATGTGGAGTAAGGAAACTTGCTTAATGTTTCGCCATGCCAGGAATCAAACGCAGGTCCTCGCGCTTGTGAGGCGAGTAGTCTAACCACTGAGCTACAGGACTTGTCACAAGAGCTGACAAGCAAATTGTCACTGCCTTCATATCAACAACAGTTGCATTTATAATGCCTTTCAAATGGGAAGACATCTTAAAGTGCTTCACAAAACTGACCATCCCGAGTTTGCGAGAGGGAGGACTAGCTGGACACAGGATAGCGGAAATGTGGCCAAAGGCATGGTGTAAGAAACATGTTTTAAAGACAAAGGCAAGATAAAGGGACTCAGGCATTGGGTTTCAGAGCAGAGATTTCACTTCCAATATTAACCTTTGAATTCAAAGCAGCTTGATGCAGTGATGAGGGATTGTTTGGATGGGTGCTCTGGGAGAATGAGATCTGATGGGCAAAAGGGCCTTCTTCATCCGGACCAATTTTGTGATCTTGTGATTCAGTGGTTCTTTCCAGAACTGTCTTTCTTGTTAGGTGTCAGCCTGGTTTGGATGGTAGCATCTTCTTCTCTGAGTCTAAAGATTGTGGGTTCAAGCCCCACGTCAGGGTTTTGAGCTCATAACCTGGCACCCCAATACAATGCTGGATCACTGCATTGTTGAAGTTGCATAGAGTAACTTCTCTACATATAATGATACACATGAAAACATGATATTCAGTCCAACTAGTCTGTGCCAGTGTTTATGCTCCACCCATGCCCGTATCCCTCCTATTCCCCCTTCCTGTATCCCTCTATTCCCTTCCCCCTCATGTCTGCATCAAGTTTCATCTTAAATACATTGATGTGTTTCGCTTCAACAAAAGCTTCCAGCAGTGGGTTCCACAATCTCATCATACTTTGCTTGAAGAAGTTCCTCTAAAACTCCCTTTTAGATCTACGACTAGTTATGTGCCATGCTTCAGATTCTTGTTGTTGTTGAGATGTTAAACCAAGGTTCTGTCTGCCTGTTCAGATGATCATTAAAGAACCTGTAGCACTATTCAAAAACAGAAAGACATTTCTTCCAGTGTCCTGGCCAACAGTCTCTCAAATAGAATTGGTCATTCAATTCATGGCTGTCTGTGAGAAAGAAAAGCAAAGACAAGAAGAAAAGTAAATTGAGAGACAAAAGCAATGGTTGGAAAGATAAAAGAAGAGCGAGCTAGAGGCACTTCATAGCTAAACTTTGAATCAAAGTATCTTAACAGGTTTAATGTATTCATGCTTGTGGGTGTCCATGAAATGTATAGAACTATAAGCATGGTATGAGAGGAAAAGTAGATTATAATGACACACCGATTTTGCTTTGAGAAATGTTAGACTCTCAGTTACTATTTCATGCTAATTATCACATGCAGTAGCAAACACTGGTTTCATTGACAAGTCTTAGGTAAAGCAGCGTGTGGGGAAAGTAAGGAGTGTAGAATAAGACATCAAATTATTTTCACTTGGCAATCTGCGGCTTTGGGACTGGAAGCATTTCAGCTGGGAGAAACAAAGAGCGAAAGAGGTTCCATTTATGCTGCCATGCAAAAATCAGCTGCCTCGTTCACCAACAAAATACACAGTAATTGTACTTAATATATCCTGTGAAGTGCTTTGAGATGGTCTTCTGACATGAAAGGTACTTTACCAAATGAACTGAAATGATGATGATTATTATTATTGCATTCCCTGCAATAAAACTTCACCATGGAAAGATGTTATACAGATTTTCTGATTCTTATTTCTACTTGAATACTTTATCCTGAAAATAATATTGGTGTTAATTAAGTAAGAAGTCAGCCAGACCAAAGAGCAAACCTGAGACATTCCTTAATCTGTATGGCTCAGCATCACAGAACACAGAGCCACTTATCCACTGATCCAGACCTGTACATTCTACAGCCAAATTTGAATTTTAAAATGAATTTAAAATACAACCTGGCTCAAGAGACTCATTAACCCTCGAGGCATGTTTGATGGTACTTTTTATGCCACCCACGTCCATTTCCTGTTTGCTTCAGCAGAGTTCAGGTAAATCACACACATACAAAGTTAACTGTTTACTTTATATAAACGTAAGAGGCTATTGGATATGCCTGCTATACACTTTCAAACATGTGCTTTCTAGTTCTGTTTAAAGTGTTAATAGGATCAGACAAACTGTTAAAACACAGATATAGTGTAAATTGTAGTGATTTTAGTATAGTGTATTGTATTTAGTGAAGCATATTTTAGTGTAGTGTATTTTAGTATAGTGTATTGCATTTGTAGGCCAAAATACAAGTTCCTCTCTTTTGTAATCTTGTCTATACTGGCTATTCAGGCAGTTCCTTTTTGAGACAGATGCTCNTTTTTATTTTAAGTTGGGAAAGTTTACACTTTTGAAGAATTGTTGCAATGCAGAGCACTCGTTAGTTTGCACAACACATGAAGATTATCATTAAGATTACAATACGATTACAGATTATCAATTTAATGGCGTTCTGACCAGCAGCACGCTCTTGTCCATTGGCAGGGCAGTGGCGATTCCTTGACTTAGTCCGGAGAGTTCTGGAGAGATGTCCCACAGGTCCCATGTGTGTGTGTGTCTGTGGGGTGGGGAGTGAGGTGGAGGGAAGCGGCGAGTTGGGTTCCACCACAGCTGTGGAATGAACCTTTTACTGCCAAAATGATGTGAGCTTGTGATAAGTGAGGTTGCCTTGCTCAGTGGGAGGCATATACACAAAGCAGGGAATCCAGAGGGAGTGAAAGACCAGTTTTGAACTCTAGGGTTTTCATGATTTCCATGCATCCAGGAGGTGGAAGTATTACCAGAACGTGCAGTGAAGTACATCCTTCTGGCTACACTTATGCCGATAATTATCAGTCTGGGTGAGTGGTTGTATAGGGTGAGGAAGTGCGAAGGAGGAAACTGAGTTAGCCGTCTCTGCTGAATGCCTACGTTGCAGAGAACACCTTTTCCCTTGGGCCGTGGATTCTCAGTTTCAGTTGAGAGTTTTTACGATTATTTCTTGCAACTTTCACTCAGTGCTTTCAATGCAGTTTGATGTTACCACAGGCAGTTGAGCTATGACGCAAACAATTAATCCACTTCAAATCAATTTTTTCAGTGCCTCGGGATGTCCTCCTGACATGAAAAGCACTATATAAATGCAATTTGCTGTTGTTTAGCTACACTATGGACATTTAGTGAGGAACAGAGCCATAGGGCTTAACAAGGAAATTTGGGGGTTCAGCTACAAAACAAACATGACTAATACAAGAGACATTCTACAAATGCTAGTCCAGAGCATGGACATTCAGCAGAATTCTACAGTTATGAGGTTAAAGTACACTTGCTGGTTATTTTTTTTAAATGGAAGAAGCATATTACCAGTTCTATAACAAGCATAATGTTTCATTAATAATAATCCTTACATTTGATGTAGCATCTTACACATCGGGAGGACATCTTAAAGCATTTCTCAGCATTTACTGTAAAGTTTAGTGATTGTGTATTTTTGTAGGTGAACCTAACTGCCTGTCCAGGTGGACTTTAAAGATCCCATGGCACTATTCAAAAAGAGAAGGGAGTGTCCTGGCCAACAATATCCTAGATAAAATTAGGTGTTAACTTCATGGCTGTTTGTGATACACTGCTCTGCACAAATTGGCCTCCATGTTCACCTGCAGAATTCACAGTCACATGATATGAAAGTCCTCTCGATATGAAAGGTGATACATTAGATTATTATAGTTTTTTTTCTTTCTGTGATGTAGAGTTAGACCTCCACTTGGCAACCGGCTACAGTGAAAATGATTAGTTAAACAGTTGACTGTTTGTACATTAAACATTGAAATTCACTCCTTTACTTTTTTTGTATGCATATGATCGAAAATCCAATATTTCTTTATCAAATCCCTGAATGGAAAATTCTGGATTTTTCTGGACAAGTCTCTTCATTCCATGTACAATGCATTGTAGCATTCCTGGGAGTGGAGTCAAGAAACACATTGGTTGGGGATATTTTCCTCGACAAAATATTACTGACGTTGTGTGAAGAAAGAAAGCTATTGAAATGCTGCCTGCAACAGTGAAACTCTTCCTGTAACATGAGACTCCTAACTGAGAATAAACAGTCTCCCAGCACACTTTTTTTTGTATATCAGTACTGTAATTTTTTATTTGTTTAGAACTTCTGGCAGCAAAGCAATGCTGTCTCAAATGTTGTCAAAAGTCCTGCAGTTATCGAACAGTATGTAACAAAAGATAAGAACCTTGTGATTAGGAAAGACAGAACACACTTTGGTCACTGTGCCTCTACTATGATGAGCTGCACAATGTTGCAAAAGAATTAACATCGAGATTCACAGAGGCATACTCTACTAGCCCTGACAGAGTATCAAGTATGGATTCAGCGACGGTTTGCCGTTAGATACAATGGGACTGAAATTCCTACAGCTCGGATATTATGTGACCAATATAAGGGGCAAGAGTAATTTCAGTTTAAAAGTTGAGCCAATATAAATTTGATTGTTCTAATCAGGATGGGATGCAACTTGCTTTAAATCAGCCCTGCTTGAGTTTCTTATTAGACAAAGTTGGCCATTTGTCAACAAATCCAAATGTATTCCTGTTAAAAATTAGAAGCTGAACTATTGACTTTGGTTCAGGGCATTCAGTATCTTAGACAAGGTATACTTTTTCAGTGGCTCATTGCATTGGTGGAATATCATGGGACAGGGTTCCTCTCTTGGCTCTCAACAGAGTTAGTTCTCAGGCACAGCATGGGAGAAGCACAAAATAGTGACACATTGTGTAAAGTATTCCAGGAATACAAACAGGTAGTCAGGAAAAGTTGAGGCCAAGACACTGGATTCAACTAAAAAACAGTTTGATGCTGTGATAGAAAAAACAGTAAGGTTGGTGTTATGGAAGGTTGAGATCAAATGACCTAAATAGTCTTCTTCATCTAGAAACAGGAGTAGGCCATTCAGCCCCTCAACCCTGTTTTGTCATTTCTATTAGACCATGGTTGATCTGTACCTCAATTCCATTTACCCACCTTTGCTCCATATCCCTTGATACCCTAACCTAACAAAATTTCTTCAAAATTACAATTGATCCACAGCCTTTTGGGGGAGAGAGTTCCAGATTTCCGCTATGCTCTGTGTGAAAAAGTGTTTCCTGATTTCAATCCTAAATGGCCAAGCCTTGTTCTGGATTCCCCTACCAGAGGAAATTATGTCTCTGTATCTATCCTTTCAAATCCCTATATCATTTTAAACACTCAATTAGATCACCCATCAACCTTCAAAACTCAAGGGAATACAAGCCAAGTTTATATAACTTGTCCTTGTAACTTAACCCTTTAAGCCCCTGTATCATTCAGGTGAATCTGAACTGATCTTGTGATGTCACCTATAAAAGGTTAATGTTACAGGCAATTAGGTGATCAATCCTGCAACTAGGCTTATTCAAAAATACACCTGTGATGCCAAGTTGAGCTAATTGTGACTGAACCAGTATAAGAGAACGTGCTCCAAAATATTCAGGAGTCTTCTAAAAAAACAGCAGCGGTGTGAGCTTTGTGCAGTTCTTAAAGTGTTTAGTAAACATAACAAAAGTGCTTTACCCCTGGGGAAAAAACAATCTATCTCAGGGACTCTTGCTTATCTCTATGTATGATTATGACTAGGGGTCTAAAAGAGAATTTAGGAGAAACCACCATGCAGAGGGTAATGAGATTGTGGAATGGGGGAGAGGGGAATAGACTTGTGTGAAGTCTAAACACCAGCATGAACTTGTTTGGCTGTGTGATCTGTTTCTGTGTTGTACATTCTTTGTAAATCTTTTGGCCAGAAAAGCATTGACAAGAGCCATAGAGCAACTGAACCTTGTATTCAAGGGTTGATTCTTTCTGTTGAGTGACTTGAATAACTTTTGCTTTTCATGTGCAAAATGAAAAAAAAATGTGAATTTGTATTCACTGGGTCAAGGGCAGGTTGGATCGAGCTGAATCAATACTATTTATTCCTCCTTTCAACATGGCTACATTTTTGGGACTTTATTATGCTCTAATTGAAAGTTTCTTATATATTATTTCATTTTTCTTGTGTCCTTCATATTAAAAGAAGTTTGAATTGTTTGAGTTTTCCTTTGATCCTGGATGTTTTTTCTTGTTCTTTTCAGTTTGTTGAAGCATTTTGAGATGTCGTCCTGATGTGAAAGGTGTTATATAATTGTGAATTTTTTTATTTCTTTTGTTTTACAATACCTGATTCTTTGACATTCAGTATTTATTCTCCATCTCTGAGTCCTTCACTTCCCTTGTTCAAGGCACACCTCAAAATATATCTCTTTATCCATGCTTTTGGTCATCTTTAAGCTCCCTCCTCCAACTCAGGTACCCATCCAGCATTGTCGAGTGGCTCGATAAATCTTCCTGATGATATCAGAGGCGAGCAAATGTTAAATTAGGATATAATGTCTTTAAGTATTTCAACATTCAGTGCATGTTGTGGGAGCACCCATAAGAACTTGAAGCATTTCTTCACAGTCCAAAGCGAACTTGTGAATAATTTGCTGAGTTGTTTGATAAAATTCTAAATTGTTGTGTTGATTGAAACACTGGTTCAAATAACTCAATTTTACGCTTTTTAAACTGACCCTATTGCTAAACATAAACCAGGAAGAAAAGATGAAAGTTGGCCTACCCTGGTATTTAAGAGGGATCTTCCTTGGTGCTCAGGATTTAATCTGCTCTGCAAACACGGAAGTTAGACGTATTAATAATGATAATCCTTGCACTCTCCACTCACAGAGTTGTATGGAATTGTGGTGTCTTGTTCAACCTGCAACTGTCCTTTAAACCCCACATTAATGCCTTGACCTGTTCAGTCTTCCCCCACCTCTGCAACATTGCCCTCCTCCTCCTCTCTCCTCAGGCCAAGACCCTCATCCACGATTACATCATATCCAGACTTTCCAGATAACACAGCACTACATGGAGATGCTTAATGCTTCAGAGTCAGAAGAGAAGGGTTGCAGTCAGCAGGTGCTGGAGAGGGTAGGACAGTGGCATCACTACTAATCTATTTCCATCCCTTCTCTCATCTTGCACCAATCTGCCACTGCTGTTTTGCCAGGAATTCAATTACAGGTATCATGCTTTTGTTTAGTCTGGTCCCAGCTCCAGTGAAAAAAATGGACAGTAAAGCTTTGGTGAGTTTAATACAGAAAATACAACCTTTCTGAACACAAAGCATAGGCGATGGAATGTTTTCCAACTACATTCTCGGTTTATCTTCATCTCTCACTTGAAGTGAGATTATTCATTACAGAAGAGCAATGGTAGCAGAATCTTTTTACGATGAGGGGCAAAGCTAGAATTCAGTCTGCCCTTCCTTCACCACTGCAAACCTCTTCAACTTGTCCAAAATTATTGCACTTTGGAAGGATGAATGAAACAACTCTGGGTTTCCCAATATTGATGTAAGAAAAATATTGCGCGAACTGTTTTCTGTCCCTTTAAATAGGCTTCAACTCTAAACCCCAAGGGGGGGCAGAGTGATAATTGACAAGGAGAGATGACTAATAGGGAAATGTGGTGCTTCCCACGCTAGCTAGTTGTAGGGCACCCTGGGGACTGCCTCTGGTGTGATTGACAGCTTTAGGAGTGAGAGAAACAAGAGACACCCGCTGAAGAAATGTATGCAGAATCCACTGCCACTGCAGTAAAGTATAACCAGATTCTGCCACTTTCCCCAGCCTAAGGAGATCCGCTAGAGCTTGTTGTGACCCAACGGATATTTGGAGCATCCTTTTAAGTTGGTGACCATCTTAACATCATCCTCAGGTTTTTCGGTTGGCAGAGGTGATGTACAATACAAAATTACATTTGTAAAGCGCCTTATACATCCAGAGGACGTCTCAAGTCGCTGAATAGTCAGGGATTTGGGCCCGAGCAGAGGGGATGGTGGGATCAGGGAAGGTGGGGTGGAGAGAGGATAGGAGGGTGGCTGAAGACGTGGTCGAAGAGGAGGGTCTTGAGATGTGCTTGAATGAGATAAGGGAGAGAGAAAGAGGAAGGTAATGTGGGATGGAGTTCCAAAGGGTGGGGGCAGAGAATACTTCAACACTGGTTGATGGAGGGGTGGGGCAAGAGATCAGTATCGTACTCTCCAACTAATGATTCTCATTCACCTGGACAGACAGGAACACGTCCTGAAAAATGAAATTTTCTTTTTTCGTGCAACTGAAAAATGAAATTTTCTTTTTTCGTGCAACAGTGGTTCCTGATCAGCACATCTGGATTATTGGATAATTATGTGTTGCAGGGGTCAGGAGGTGCATTTCCTGTCTGTTACATTGTTAGTCCCAAAAATGTTTGTAATATGGCCTTTCAGAGTTTCATTTTTTTCTCATGTTGCGACTTGAATCACAGAAATAAGAACTTGAATTCACAGGCCCTGAACAGATTTACTTATTGCTTGTCAGATCTTGATTTAATATGTATTTTTAAAGAATTTTTAGGGTAAGCATAATTATAAATGCATCCAGATGTGTTACATTTTTGGACATTGTGTGCTCCAAACCTAGATTAATGCAGGAAAGTGCCCGATATCATGATATTGCTAGCATATGACATTAAGCCACAAATGTTAATGAACATGTGACTGCCCTTGACTGCCTGTGTGCCAAGCACTGTGGTAAACTGTTATTTTCCTGTCATGCATTAAATAATCTTGAAACTTACGTTTCTCAGGTTAAAGCCCATTGGCACACACCAGGTTTGCAAATATTGTTAGGTTGCTTAGAAACTACTCTGTAGTAAGTCATGGACCTTCATGCCTTCTGATTTCAGACAGCCAAAAGAGTACAGCCTTTCAATTAACATCAGACTGAAGGCTTGAATCAGCCAGGTCAGTTCTTCTCTCTGGATCACAAATCAGGGAAGGACCTGAATGCTCATCTCTTTGTGAATTCTGAATCATTTTCCCACTTTAACTATCATTTCAGATCTCCTTGATCCCTAAGTAATTTCCCACCTCCTCTGCTGCAGACATGCTGGCCACTTGATGCACCAACTCTGTATCTTCAGGCCGCATGGGTTTACACATCATCTCCACTATCAACAAAGCCAATAAATACCAGAACATAGCTAAACAATATTTGACTCCATCTTGGAACAAGTTTTGTTCCATCTTCCCCCCCACCCACCCCCGCTTAGGTGCAAACCTTAGATTATCCAGTGCCTTGGAGTATCCTCCTGATGTGAAAGGCACTATATAAGTGTAAATTTGTATAGTATTGTAAGTTATTCCAACCTTGTATTAACCTACAATTGAAATATTGTGCGCATTTTTGGGCACCCTGTCCTCAATAGAACATGATGGAAATGGACTTCAAATTCCAATTGTTTCCACATGTAACAACAACTTGAATTTATTTAGAGCCCTTCACATAGGATAGTGTCTTGAAGCAGTTACATCCAGCTCTAACTGAAGGACATATTGAGATCAATAAAATGTTGTATAACAACAACAACTTGCAATTATATAGCACCTTTCACTCTATAAATGCAAGATATTGAGTTTACCAAACCATAGAGCAAACAAGTTCAGCAACAAAGTTGCTGTACTTGCGACTTTGATACATTTAATATTAAGATATTGTATTTTTTCAAAATGGCCCCTAAAATATTGCACAGGAATTCAGCTTGAATCAAGTAACTGACTTGCCCCCGGGACAATAGGATGTGATGCAGCTCCAGGGTCTTTAGTAATAACAGAGAGCTGCTTTTTTCCAGCTTCAGTTACATGTCCTTGACCTTCAATGAGGTCTAATCACCATTTTCCTAATTTGCATTGTGAATATTACTGAGCGCTAGAGGATCCCTTTTTGAGGTATTTGTAGAACGTATTTGATATCAGCACAAATGGTGCTGATGACCTGTATCTAATGGCATTTTGAACATTTATGCTCCCTAATAAAATTGTATTATCTATGTGATCACGTGACATGCAAATGTCAAGCTGTAATGATAAAGGTCACTGTGCAGTGCTACTATAAATCCTTGTGAACTTCCGCAAGGACAGACAGGGGAAAGAAAGGGTCGCAAAACATGATCATTTAGGAAGTGAGACTTCATTTTATATCCAAGCGCCAAAGACACCCAATGAACTGTTAAAATTAGATATCAAATGTTTTTTGTTTTACTTCATTCTAAATATCTTTCACTTCTATCCTCACAGGCCAGAACAAACCCCTGACCTTTATAGAACAAGTGGAACACTATCAAAGTGTAATAGGATACAAATCCATGTGTGAATTATAAAACCATCTGCCAATACCAAACCAATAGCTGCTAAATCCACTCAACACCCAAATTGCAGCAATGTTGCTGTCTATCGCAGTCTGATGTATGCTGTAAAACTCACAATATGTGCCATTTAATGTCTCTGCTTTTGTGCTTTGGCATGCTGTCATTACAGATCCCATTCCCAACTACATATTTATCCAGTTGTCTGTGAAGGATTTAGTGCTTTTGCATTTCATCTAATTCCAGTATTTTGCAGAGTTCAATAGATTTTGGGGGCAGGGAAAGGTCATTTCCATGAATACTTGAGACTAAGAGACATGAGGATGGATTAATATTGTTCAATTACCCTCCACTGCAGAACACCTGAACCCAGGAGCTTATTCCCTTATTCCACACAGGAATAGAGCACCGCAGAAAACAATAATTAATGTTGCAGTTTACTCTGATTTTCCCCACATCTTAACGTATTGAATTCCTTGGGATACTCAATAAGAATAGTAATTGGCAACCATTAAGGAAAGAATTAGCCTCAATATTCTGTACACCCTACCAATAAATACACAGTCACTGCAGTCAGTCTTGTAAAGTGGTTTGAGAAGTCCTCCTGACATGTATCTAATGCAAGGATTATTTATTGATTACATTTCCTAGAGTTTTAGCATTTAGATTGTGTCTATGGCAATTCTTGTAGGCATAGTAGTTTTGCTGCTTTAATCCTATATGTTTTATGAGTTGGATTTAGATATTCTAATTATTTTGAAAGCAATTGAGCAGCTATATTAAATTAACCATCACCGTGAGTTATAGATATTTACAGTTATAGTCGAATAGGTTTGAACACTGCAACTCAACCTGTCATACCTAAAATGTATATGTGCTTACAAATACATATGATGCTTCACTGCAAAGCCCTTTAAATGGAATTTTGCTCTCAAAGCAGGAAGTCTTTTATATCATTGATCATTGAGCCTTCAATTTATTGCTTGAACCCAAGTTTTTATTTCTTTTTCTCATTTACTCTCATGCTATTTTTCCAGTGTTCACACAAGTTGATGCTCCAGCCATCAATTCTGTTCTGCATCAGTTGAAAACGTTTCCTCCCAATGTTTTATGGTAATTCCACCCTGGATGATTTTTTTAGGTTTCCCCAGATTATGAACCAATGCTTCGGCCATGAGAATGGGAAGGCATCTATTCCAAAATTCTACCACTGTTACGTTGTAAACAATAGATGTAAATGTCTCAGGTTTGTCCTTTACCCTGTGCTTTGGTGTGATGGTTAGGCTAGTGCCAGTCAAGAGGCGTGGAGTGCAAAGTATATTCAAATATGCATCTTAGCTTGTTTTAGAGCACTGCATTTTCACACCAGGGAGCTACAAGAGAACGCCATGTTATCTTCTGCCTTCAAATGCATCATATGTACCTACCCTCAGAGCTCTGTAAATAAATGCGCTGTATGATGTGGCACTGAGCCTTACAGATCAGGATGGTCTCAGGTTTGGCCCCTAATCTGTGCGGATGCTACAAATGGCCTTAATGTCCTTGGAAGGAGGAAAAAACAGTCATTAAGAGTTTCTACTCACAACTCCTATCCAGTGCTTCCTGCTGGAAACTGAGTATTCGATGAGAACAGTATCATGTTCAGATGAAATACAGCTGAATTTCTTGTCGACACTCACTGTCCAGGGTTACACATGAACAAAAGCCACTTGGCCAAGGCTATCAATGTTCTGTATCTAGAACCATACCCAGGCATGAACCCCGGGTACAGCAGGAGATAAGGAGGGAAGGGAGGGAATTGCATCATATGGAAGACCTGTTTGATCTTATGGACAGCAAAATACAATACTCACTTTTAGAAAAGCAACTGTAAGTCAGAGTCGCTGAAATCACCCTGATTCAACTTCCCTGCTATAATTCTTACCGTTTATGTTGGACATAAAATATAACACGTAATATAATTTGACAAGCGAAAGGTAAGATGTAGGAAGGTATTTGTTTCAGCTCTTCCTAGATTGCGTTCCTTGTCCCTGTTCTTGTTTTCTTCGGAGCTGCCACGCTGCGCTGGCTTTGATTGGTTTGTGTTTACTCAGTGACAGTTGTAAGGTTTGACAAAGTCAATTGTACCTCTCATGAATTACAGAGAGAGATCTGGAATCTCTAAACTGTTGGGGACTCAAGGATAGATAGTAAATCTGTCAGCAGCAGCTCCTTCACGCACTACAGCCCAGATGCTCTTGAAGCTTTCTTTAAAATGCAGAACCGCTCCTTGAAGCGCTACATTAGGCGCTGTGCCAAAGAACAGTCCCAAAAGTAATTACTACCTTCCAATTGTATCCCAGCTGTCTGAAATGAAAATGGAAACAGCTTGTTTGGTCATACACCATTTACTGGGACCCGGCTTTCTTTTTCTAAACAAGACGTTTATCTGAAAGTTGATGTGCTCAGTCCAACGAACGTGTTTTATGATTTGATGACTTGCTTTTTAGCACATTTTAATTTGTTTTTAGTTTCAAAATGAATTTTTTTTCAAAAGTACATCTTTATAGCTGCGAAATTTGTAAGTTTCTATGAATTTTAATCGAAATTGGTTATTAACTCCCAGCTGTTTCTGGCACGTTGGTGAGTGCAAATTTGCCATGTTTGCCTACAAATAAAGAGCCACAATATGACAAATCTTTTGAGGTGCTTTACAACATGCTCTCAACATGAATAAAGCTATATAAAGTGCAAGAATTATTATTAATTTAAGGATTTTTTTTGAAAAAAGCTTGACAATAACAAAACATCATAGTATGATGTATTCAGACACTTTAGTAGTAAAATTGCTCTATGGACAAATTAACTTTTTGTGAAGGTGAAATAAACACAGTATTGTCATACTCCAGGAGATTATGGAGATTGCAGTTTCTTATTTTAGAAAATTACAAGAGGGGTTCAGATAAAGAAGGTCCTTAAATTTGTCCTCTTGTTCTTGTCTCTCAGTGCATCCAAACGTAGGTTTGTTTTTTCAATCCTATTTAAAACGTTATAGAACTCTGACACATCACCTTCCATCAAGCCTGAAAAGTCCTAGCTTGTCTAATCATTATTCATAGCTCATTCCTCACACTGGAGGTCATTCTCATTGTCTCTTCTGTACTGCCTTTACATTCCGTTAGTCGCAATAACTCAAACTGTATGCAGTACTCTAGATGTGGAGTCCTGTAGCTCAGTGGTTAGAGCACTTGCTTTGCAAGTGAGAGACCTGAGTTCAATTCCAGGCAGAGGGCGAAACCTTGGGCAAGTTTCCTTACTCCACACGCCTAATAATAATCCCTCCAAAAACCCAAAACAATAATAAATTGGTCATTTTCAATCTACGACTGTTTGTGGGACATTGCTGTGCACAATTGGCTGCCGCGTTCGCCCACAAATATACAGTCAATTCACTTTACAGTGTATTCTGTGAAGCGCTTTGGGACGTCCTCCCGACGTGAAAAGCGCTATATCAAATTCAAGGATTATTATTATTATTATACAGCCTGAATAGTAATAGCCAGTAACAGTAAGGAGAAGAGGTGTCCTGACAGGGAATGCAAGAAGAGGTATAACATGAGGGAGGAGGAAATAAGAGCGTATGGAGAGGGGATTAGGTTGGGTGGAGTACAAACATTGACCACAGACTAATTAGGCTGAAAAAGCCTACTTCAGAGCTTTCCAATCGATGTAAATCTATAATAATTCTATGCAGATATGTTTAGTGGTAGCTCTATTTGTAATATATACTATTTTAATAGTGTTGGTAACATGCCTTCAGTGGTAAATTTGATAGTTATTTTAATTTCTACCCTACTCTCAGAATTAATGTTCCATCTCAATCCATGCATATCACTTTTACTCCCTGACCTATTTTGGCAAGTTATCTACAGTCTTGTCAGATTCCCAGTTTTAAAGTCAGTGATTGCAGAAGCCTTCCAATTAATAGCAAAATATTTGCCTAAATTTGCAAGCTCAAACAATAATAATAACCCTTGCATTTGATAGAGTGCTTTTCACATCTTCTAGATGTCTCAAACTGCAGAATAGACTGTACAGTGAATTGACTGTATATTTGTGGGCGAAATGCAGCAGCCATTAGCATACAGCAGTGTCCCACAAACAGTTGTGGATTGAAGTGACCAGTTTATTATTGTTTTTTTTTGAGGGATTATTATCAGGCATGTGGAGTAAGGAAACTTGCCCAAAGTTTCACCCTGCCAGGAATCAAACCCAGGTCTCTCGCTTGTAAAGCAAGGGTTCTAACCACTGAGCTATAGGACTCCAAGCCTGACAAGCATTATTCCTGTTCCTTTCAGAAGTGTGCCACACAGTGTAGCTAAATGGATGGTTATTTGTAAAAATAAGGCATCTTAAGGAATGAAAATACATCCAATCTTACCTATTATTAAAAGATACTTTGGTGCCATATAGTTTTTACGTAACAACAAAACAATGTGGTATCAATGTAGGCCCGAGTGAGGTATTAAACTTGCAGCTTGCCATATATAGTACACATGGGGTGGTGAAGGGGTGAAAAATGCAACATGTGATGTGATAATCACATATCGCATTTCCACACCATTAGCACCTCTCTCCAAATTATTAATAACGGATCTATCTGAAGTGTTCAGATTAGATCTGTCCTCATATATTTGTTCTAATTGATAGTTTGGTCAACAGACACTATTCAGTGAAGGGTGTATATATATGTGTATGTATATATAATATATACGGAGTCCTGTAGCTCAGTGGTTAGAGCACTCGCTTTGCAAGTGAGAAACCTGAGTTCATTTCCAGGCAGGTCAGGGCGAAACCTTGGGCAAGTTTCCTTACTCCACTCGCCTAATAATAATCCCTCCAAAAACAAAAAACAAAAATAAATTGGTCATTTTCAATCTACGACTGTTTGTGGGACATTGCTGTGCGCAATTGGCTGCCGCGTTCGCCCACAAATGTACAGTCAATTCACTTTACAGTGTGTTCTGTGAAGCGCTTTGGGACGTCCTCCCGACGTGAAAAGCGCTATATCAAATGCAAAGATTATTATTATTATTATTAATCCCTCTGCCTCGCTCCCTCTTTATTTGCCTTTAAATCCCATTTTAAAGACTTATTTCTTCGACAGCACCTAATGTTTCCTCCACCTCCAACCTTCTCGCTTGCTCAACTTCCAACCCTGCTCCTGTGTCTCACTCCAAGACGCTATCCTGCATGAAGGGTGCTATATAAATGTAAGTTGTTGTTGTAGGTTCAACCCACAAGTCGGAACCTGAATCCCATACACTGGACTATTATTTCAGTGCAGTACAGAGGGAGCACTACATTGTTATAGGTGTTATCTTTGAACTGAGATGTTAAATCGAGGGAACATTGCATGTGCAAGTGAACATTAAAGATCACGTGATACCACTCAAAAAGAGAAGGGAGATTGTCTTGATGCCCGAGCCAACAATCCTCCATATTAATAGATCATTCACCTTGTGGTTGTTTGTGAGTGCTTGTTGGCCCAAAATGGCAGCTGCATTTGTTCATAAAAATGCTTGCTCAACTAGACACTATATTGGGAAGTACTGTGAGACCTTTCAGTATGATAAAGGACTATAAATAGGTAGATTCCTCCTTTCTTTAGGCTGCTAAAATAAAGAGAATCTACTGAAGGGACAGACCAGCCTGTCTACTGTTCAGTGCTCTTGTTAATCACAAAGCAAATCTGTGCTGCACACAAAGTGCTATTCAGCATGGGTTCTTAGTTTTTCCAGAACTTGCTCTTAAAGCCTTGGATGTTGGGAGCAGTTTCCAGGAAGTGAGTAATGTGAGTATGAAGTAAAAAGTTAATTTATATTCTGAATAATGTCCTCTGGGGAAAATTGTCGGAAAAGAATTTTCACCTCAGTGACTAGTTCAGTAAGACTATGCTTTATTTTGCTGACTGAACCGTTCAGGTAGAGAATTAAACAAATGTCCAAATCTGTCTTAGATTAGCAACGATTATGGATCAGCAAACCTTGACGTTTTTCTGTTAGTATTGCACTTCCCTTTTCTCTCGGTTCCAGCAGCAAAGAGGCTGTGAAGTTATGAACAACGTCATTTAATGGGCTTTGCCAGCAGTTTCTATTTGAGCTGGAAGTTGGTGTTTTGTTGTGAATTTGCTGTTCAATTGCTCAGCATTGTGAGAGGAAATGGTGCACTCATTCACTGCAGTCATGTTTTGGGGATTAAAACCTACCACCTCCTAACCTTGGAGTTGGCATGAGCTTATGTGAATCTCCTGCCAATTTCTGCAAGAAAGGGAAAACTCAGTGCACACATTAGGCTGGAAATGTAATACTGCCCGGGACGTGAACTAAATCTGGACAGCTCTCAGTACAAGCCCTAGGAGATCTCATTCACGTTTGGCTAATCCTAGCGAAGTGAACTGTATGTGATACTTCCACATTTTCTGCAGTAAACAGTGTTCGAAGGGCTCTGTCTCAGGCAACCTCCAGCAATCTGAAGACAGGATTTTAATCCCTACAAACTGAAAGCTGCATGTCCTTACCATGAAATGAAGAAAAGGTTGTTTTCCTTAATATAATGTTAGGGGAGATGTCATTTCACATGCAAGAAGTCAGGCTATAAACTTCAAAGAAACCATTGCAAAATGAATGCTTTCCCTTCAAAATTACAACAATGATCTATTTCATTTCAGACCTATTTCCCGTGCAGTTTTGTTAAATCTTCGTGCCGGTTGTTAATGCAGCCAATCCTGTAGTTTCCCATAGGCAGCAGGAATGCCATTGTGGTAACGCTTTATTAAAAGGGCAATGAGCCAGCAGATTCCCAACTCTATAAGTGATAAACACTGTACAAGCTTAATAATACCGGCCAAAAACAACTATCAAGTTAAAGACAACTCGAGTTATATCAGCCTTTTCTCAACATGGCAAAGGGAAGAGCACAACAAAGCATTTAATGTAAGTGGATGCAGGGCCTGGCATAAAATGGGTATTACCAGAGCTGCCAAGCTCTTCCATAAGTCAGATAATGGTAACAATGGTAACATCATAAATAGTCTTGCATATGATAAAGTGTTTATAACGTTAACACATCTCAAAACACTTCAGTCAATTGTTGTTATGTGTAGTGACTATTCGTTAGCAAATTAATTTCTGCACAGCAATGTGGGTCAAATGTCTATGAAGTGAATGATCAATATAACTGGAGGATAAATGGTCAGGAGGTTGGGAGAAACTTCTTTCTCTTATTGAATAGTACCACAGGATCTTTAACGGCCATCTGAACAAGCAGACACAACCTCAGTGTATTGCTCAAGGACCCAGTGTAGAGCTTTAACCTAAAACCTTCTGATTCAAAGGTGAAAGAGCTATCAATTGAGTCAAGACAACACATGATACAAGTTAAAGTATTCCACCTCCAAGGTCCAACGTTACTCCAATGGGGAGATATACAGATGCTCAGAGGATAAATGCTGTGGGAATGGAAACATGATTTGTGTCCCTGAGGTGGAAAAAAACACAGAAATTATGTTCCTGAATCTATTCATTGACCTCTACTGGAAAGTGAATGTCAGCGTAGGATCAAGTTCATATGAAATTCCTCAATGGTGGGCATAGTCTTCTAATCCTCACTATCTATCCAAGCTCCCACTTGAAGAATGGTCGATTAGTTTTGTTTGAAAAGAGAAAGGAAAACAGAAAAGAAAAGAAAGCAGCACGGAGTCATTCACTACATGGCTGTTTGTGAGCAAATTGGCTGCCTTGTTCACCCAGAGTCATGTCACTTAACACTATATCCTGCAAAGAGCTTTGAGATGTCCCGTTGATGTAATGTCAAATATAAAGATTATTATAATAATTGAGTGAAAAATTGTGTGTGTGTGTTGGGAGGGGTAGGCAGTTGGCAGATGGCCTCCATGGAACCAAAGAATATGATGTGCCAGCACTTTCAGGGGCGGATGAAGGAGAAGAGGAGAACTTTGGGGAATTGTTTTTTGGGGAAATGAACAATACATGTTGAGCAGATTATGTCAGATCACCACAAACACTGGAAAGAAACAATTCTGTGGTTTCACCTCTGTGGTGCAAGAGAGCAACTCTTTCCGTATGCAACACATGAAGTTATTATTTTCAATTGCTGTGAAAGGAATCCATAGTTTCCATTCACCCAATCCATAGTTTCCATCCACATAAGTGCATAAACCACACCACAAAAGTACCAAAATACAAAAAAAAAGAGCTTGTGTCTCCACACAAATTATTTAGTGACCAGAATTCAGCTACTTATTTTTGTATGAGTTTTTTCTCAAATTCGTAAACTTCTGTCAACATAATCAAACAACTATTACCCCAATATGTTTATCAGCTTTCACTGACCCAAGTAGCATTGACAGAGTATTGACTGAAGGTACAGATGCTCCCTCTCCCCCTGACTTCGCCACTGCCACTATCAAGCACTCCGGGACGATACCCTGTTTGAAGGGCGCTATATAAATGCAAGTTCTTGTTGTTGTTGGATTTCTAACACATTTGATGTTTTAGCGATTTGATAATTATGCAATTCTTCTTAAGAAATCTGCTAGGAAATGTCAGACATTAGACCCCAGTGTTAGCTTTTTCAAACACTGTAAGAAGGTTGATTTTCTGAAAGATGTTTTTCATGATTGCTATTCATTCACGTCGCAGTAGTCGCTGGCATTTCAGCGCAGTCCTGGCCTTTCACTGCTGTCATAGCGTGGCTGTCTCAATGCGCAACGAGGCTGTCTGCACCAAGTTCCATGATCCTATCACCCCCATCCTTGCTTGACTCCACTGGTTTCCCATCACACAACGGATGCAGTTCAAGATCCTGGTCCTCACCTCAAAGTCCTCCATGGTCTTGCTCCCCTCTACCTCTGTGACCGCCTAACCTCCTACCAACCTGCCCGCTCCCTCAGCCCATCGGCCTGCTTCACGTCCCCCACCTCGCTCGCCCCACGATTAGCGGGCAGGCCTTCAGCCACTCTGCCCCCTCCCTCTGGAACTCCATCACGTAGTCCCTCTGCCTTGACCCCTCCCTTGCCTCCTTCAAGACCTGTCACAAGACCCTTTGTATAGTGTCTCAAGGCGCTTTAAAAATGTAATTTTTTTGTTGTTGCTGTCTGCAACTTTTAACAGAGACGTATTATTTCTGATGAGAGGAGAGAAAATTCATAGCGCTGCCTTTGAAACAACAATCAGATCTCCTTCCTGTTAAGGTCCCCAATTCACCTGGCTCATACCTACTCTTACAAGGCACTCATAGCTGGTTTTCCCACTCCTGCTCTCCCCCTTTGCTCAGCTAACACAGGCCTATTTAGCATCCTCTGACCCTCTGGTTCACCATTGGTGGCTGTGCCTTAAACTATTACATTTCAAACCTCTGGAATTCCCTGCCGCTCTTTATCTTTAAATCCCACCTTAACAATTACCTCTTCATCCATGCCAAAGGTCACCTCCCCATTCCACTTCTTTTTTGCCTTAAAATAAAACATGCCCTATCGTACTTTATGTTACTTTTTGCTACAAAGGATAATTTCTTTACCACTACTCCTGGTTTCCACCCTTTTATTTCTTGCAAATAATACTGGGCAAACGGCTGCCAGTTCATAAGATTCATGCGGTCATTTAATATGACAGTCGATACCTTTTTGATTTCAAAAGCATATACGTGAGCACGCAGAAGAGAGAGACAGAAATCAGTCTGGCTCAGACAGTACACTCGCCTCTAAGTCAGAAGATTGTAGGTTCATACCCCTCAAAGGATTTTGAGTTCAGAGTCGAGGCTGTACTCTCAATGGTGCTGTCCTTCAAATGAGATGTTAGACCCAGGTCCTGTCTGCCTATTCAGATAAACGCAAAACATCCCATGGTACCCTCCTAGTATCCTGGTCAATAATCTCCAAGATAAAATTAATTGTTCAATTAATTGTTGTTTGTGAGAGGTTGCGATGTGCAAATTAGCTGCTGCTAATTTCACCTACAAAGTACACCATTATACTGTTCAGTTCATGCTGTGAAGCACTTTGAAACATTTTGACGACACAAATGCAAGGATTAATTAATTATTTATTTTACAGCCACCAACAGGGCTTCCAGACCATCACTGAAACCTAGGTGCACAATTACTTGGTAATAGTGGATCATTGTAATGCATATCGGATAAGTAGCTTTGATCCTATAGCTCATTTGCTCATTACACTGGTCAGACCAGCTACCCTCCTTCTTGCAAATCCAAAACGTTGCCATTAGAGTTCCCTTGAGTCTTCTAAATGTCAGTTTCTAGGAACTGTGGGCCTGACATTCAGTTCTACCGTGGCTGTTATGCCAGAACATGAACGACTGAGAATCCTTTGGGTGATGGGTACATTCTGCAAATATAAATACTGGACGTGCATAATTTCAACAATTAGGCTCCTATGAAATGTTTTATATTCTTCACATACTGTACATATTACACCATTTTTAAAAGAAATACACTTTATGTCGATTTTTAAATATATATATGATGTGATATATATATATATGCTGCATTCTTCAAACATTCAACCTTTTGTGACAAAGAATGTATTTATTTACTTGCAAAATTATTTGCTTTTGTTTGACAAAAGGCTTTTTATTGTCTCCTCCATGTCAATTATCCATTACTCTTGCGACTAAAGGAAAGAAACCAGCTCCCCGCTGCCTTTTCTGCCTTCTTGACACAACGATTACTGAAATGTTCATTCATTTGCGATGCTCCTTCATTCTCTGGGTTCTAGTTTCATTTATATTTTCATCGAGAAGGTGACTTGGCTTGTGCCAGTTCAAATATACAATTTAATTTCTCTACCAAAAGAGGTTTCAATTGCAATGTTTTCTTAAGCGTTCATTCAGAACTCTGCAATAATGCAATGCCGAATGATTCATGACTACTTTGGGTGGGCCAAGCAGCAATGTCAGTAAAAAATCATTTGTGTTGGTTCACCATGAATCGCAATGCAGGTTTTAAACACTTGTGTTACATTGTACATTCTGTCATGCATCAAAAAATAAACATAGCGAGTTAACCATCACAATGCTGGCAACTCCTATGGGGACTCCTGTTTCTTTGTTCTGTAGATTTTGGACTTGCACACCATTAATATTAGATTAACAGAGCTAGTAAAGCATCAAGATAAATATAATTTTAAATAAACTAATACATTTAAATATAACCTTTTCCTCCTTGTGCTTCTCTCTCATTGTTTATTAGTTTGTATCCCACGTTTATTTTAACTCATACAGTCAAACCTGGAGCTCCAGAGGATGGGGGCAGAGTGGATGAAGGTCCACCGCCGATGGTGGGGCAGGCGAAGCGGGGGGCGTGAAGCAGGCCAGAGCGGAGGGAGCAGGCAGGTTGGTAGGGGTTTAGGAGCTTGCAGCGGTTAGGTGAGAAAGGCCATGGAGGGCTTTAAAGGTGAGGACCAGGATCTTGAACTGTATCTTTTGTGTAATGGGAGTCAGGCGAGGAGGAGTTTGAATAGTCGAGCCTGGATGTCATGAATGCACGTATGAGGGTGTCGGCAGCCTGTGGTGTGAGACAGTCGCAGGCCCAAGCGATGTTGCAGAGGTGGGGGAAGGCAGAGCAGTCATTGCACGGATGTGGGGTAGAAAGGATAGTTGAGGGTCAAATTTGATGCCAAGGTTCCGGACTGGCTCAGTGAGGTGGAGTGTACAGATTTTGGATAGTGATGCTGTCAGTGCCTGAGGTGTAGAGGTGCTGACGGGAGTCAATCAGGAGGACCTCAGTCTTGTTCACGTTCAACTGTAGAAAGTTAGCTCTCATCCAGGACTTATTGTCTGACAGACATTCTGCCAGGGCAGCAGTGACCCTGAAGTCGAGGATGGAGGCAGAGAAATAAGAGTTGAGTGTCATCCGCAAACATGTGGAAGTTGACCCTATGTCTGCGGATGATGTCACCAAGAGGGACCATATACATGTGGAAGAGTCGGGGACCAAGGACAGAGGAACCCCACATGGGACCATGCAGGGGCTAGAGGAGAAGCCGTTTGTGAAAATGAAGTGAAGATGGTGTGAGAAGTAGGATCTGAGATGGATGGTTAAAGACAACATTTATATTGCAATGGACTTGCTCCCATTATAGGTCATTTGCTGTACTGCGTTACCTTGAACGTGATTTTCGATGATTATATATAATTTCTGTACACATCATTTTTGAATAATTATATGTGATTACTTTTAAGTGTCCTGAGCATTGATTAATTAATAGGAACCTGGACCTCTGACCGCCCCACTCATACTACAGCTCCCCTCGCTTGGCCTGAATTCTGAAGTTACCGATAATATAAAAAATATATACATGGAAGAACCTCCCCTCTCCCACCCCCACCCATCCGATATACAGAAAGAGCTCCCAGACAGGCTCACCAGACAGACAGACAGCCTGGTATGACCTTGAACAATTTGTCAGAAATTTTCCACGTAGCATCTAATTCACCTGTTCAATCATACTGTACAATCATACAGTTGAGAGCTGCTTCTTGGCCAAGCAGCAAAAAAATTAAGACAATGAAGAATATAGCCTTTGGCACATGTCATTCCTGTGGCAGATTCCCCAATGTTTCTAATGTCAAAAATTTAATAGAAATATGCATTGGTTAAGCAGACAAGTTTGCCCAGGGAGTTGGATCATGTGGGAAGTTTCAAGAGGGAATTAGATTTTTGATGATGAAGGAGATTGTGACAGATGGAATTCGAAAATTAGATCAACCAGTTGGACTGCACATTCATATGTTCCTATAATTTAGATTTCTGATGAGGATAAAAGGAGACTTTTCAGATGTCAGTCTTTATTAAGCACTAAGTTACTGCCAGTATCATTGAATGATTTTGTTTTGTCTCATTTCAGTCTTGCCAGGAAGATCGTATCCATCAGTCAGTCTAATATATACAGTACAGATAATAGGCTGAAAGTGAATTGGAGAGCAGTTCATTGTATTGTATTTATTTCTCTATAACCACTATTCAGCAAGAAAAAATCCCATGTAAGTGCTGGTGCCTTAAGAATATAAAATGTTTCGTGTTTGAATGTACTGATGCAGCAGTTAGTGCAACTTTGGATTATTTTTACACAACTCCAGGATTTTAGAAGCATAGTCCTTGCGTTTTGTTCAGCACCTTATCACATCTTCGAGATGTTTCAACCTGCTCACAGCATTTATTGTGAAGTGTAGTGATGTGTACTTTGTAGACGAACACGGTAGCCAATTTACACACAGCAATGTCTCACAAACAGCCATAAAGTGAATGATCTATTTTATCTGGAGATTGTTAGCCAGGACACCAGGAGAAAAACCCCTTCTCTTTTTGAATAGTGCTGTTGCATCTTTAACATCAACTAGAACAGGTAGATGGGATTGCCAGTTTAATGCCTCATCTGAAGGACGACGCTCTGACAATGCAACACTCCAGCAGGACTGCATTGCAGTATCAGTCAAGGTCAGAAAAATGAATAGGTTGGGAAGGTCCTTGTCTTAATCCCCAGTCTCTATATTTTATAAGATGAAGTTACATTAGGTACCTGGAACGGACATTTGGGAATCTGTATGGGAGGAAAAGACGAGGAAATGAGCTAAGAAAGACAAAGAGTTGCCATAAATTTTTTAAAAAATGGTCAGGCAGACTCGAAGGTCCGGATATGTCTATTATGGTTTCTAATAATTAGGTTGGGAGGGAAGGTGAGAGAAGAAAATTTCTGTGGAAAAACAAAAGATCTTTAGATTGAGAAGCTCTACCTTTCTCCATCGCTATTTATCCAGTTCACATTGTTTCTTTCTTCTTTTTGGGGAAGCAATGATTGTAGAATGCTGAGTGCTTTCAGATGGTGTGACTGGATACATTTCCAATGATAGCTAGCTGGAACACACTTGACTAAGTCCTACTGCAGAAGATAGATCACAGCGAAAGAGGGGTGGGGAGGGAGGGGAGAGAGTGGTTTCAAATTCCCAGAATTTCACCCAGAGTGGTTTGACAGGTTCTCAGCACGTGTAACACTTAAAATCTTGATTTTGGAAGAATTGAAATAAACGTTGCTGAAAACTCAACAGAAAACATGTGTTTGGCATCACTACTCATTGCAGGATGGAAATGGTGCAGTCTGGCAATTTTTAACAAGCATTCATAGTATTTCCTCAATGGTATCACTCTTTCCCGTGAGTCAGAAGGTTGTGGGTTCAAATCCCACGTCGGGATTTGAACTCATATTGTCCAAGCTGACACACCAGTGCAGTGATGGGGGTAGATGTTGCATTGTCAGAGGTGCCATCCTACAGATGAGACGTTAAACCGAGGTCCCATCTGCATGTTTGGGTGGACATTAGAGATCCCATGGCACTATTCGAAAAGAGAAGGGAGTTTGTTCTGATGTCCTGGCCAATAAATCCCCTAAGTACGATTGGTCACTCATTTCATGGCTGTTTGTGAGACACTGCTGTGCCCAAGTGGCTGCCGCATTTGCCCACAAAATATAGTCAATCCACTTCATATATCCTGTGAAGTGCTTTGAGACTTCTCAACAATGTGATAAGGCACTATATCAAATGCAAGGATTATTATTTTTTTCCCCAAAGTCTGTCTTCCCCAGAATATGCTCATTATCTCCAACTAATTACTTCTTCTTTGTTATGAATCTGTTTTTCAAATTCCAGACTTTTCAAAGTATCTGTTCCTCTGCCTTTATAAAGTGGCCAAGGTTTACAATTAGAAATGAGGCCTCCTGTCTATAAGTGTGAAGGTAGGATGGTGTGTATCTGCTTTTTGACATGGTTCAAAAGTTTGGCTGCATTTGTTGGTCAGAACAACTAGGAGAAACTTATTTTTCCTCTTGAATATTATAGTGCCACAGAAACGTTATCACCCACCTGAATAGGTGGAAGAGACTTTGGCATCATGTTTCATCTGGCCATCACTTCCAGGAATGCAACATGACCCCAGCATTGCACTGGGGCGTCATCTTAGACTATATGAGTTCAAAGTCCCAATGTGGGGCTTGAACCCACAATCTTCTGAAATGGAGGCAAAAGTACTACTGACTGAGCCCAGGCTGACACTTGACTGATCTACTTGAATTTGTAGTGTTTTTATTTCACTACCGTTATCTTAGCAGCAAGGAGTATTTGGATTGATGCAGGGATGAAGCATGAATTCCTCTCTCATACTCAGTTTTGGCCACACATATTCTGAAAGAAGTGCTGGCCTCCAATTGCTCTGCATCAGACATCTTTTATTGATGGGGAGAACTGCTACCTATCACTGTATGAAGAACATAGTCAAATCTTGCTGAAACTCACCACAGATTCTAAAATGTTCAATTTAGAAAAAAAAAGTCAAATACAATAAATCATTTTAATTTGAAATACATACAGATGCCAGGTCTAGACTCATTAATAATGATAACAAGCAGGACCTTATGGGAGCAAAATCCAAACTGAAATCCAGTCAGTATTGTTGTTTAATTGTATGTTTCTGGCAGATATGTAAATCAACTCTTGGTCCAATGCACGAACAGCAAGTCTGATGAGAGCAAATTTTTTCTCAAGGTAAAAGTGTCTATTGGCACAGATTTTTATTCCAGCCAGTTGTTGCTGTGATGTGGAATTCCTGCTAAGAGTGCATATCATTGGTATCACAACATTGTTTTGTTCATCTGTGAGCTCTCCCAAAATTATGAGAAATGGATGGTATATTTTTACTGTATATTGTGTGGCATTGTTAGCGTCACCTTTCTAATAAGTTGTATTAAATATTATGTTACATGTTACATATTGGACACATCACATGAGTTAATATTGTAATCTGTGAAATTGATCTTTTAAGCAGTCTTCACATCATCCAACTGCTCTGGAGATGGAATAAACATTGGGACTGACTGGTTGGGCTGAATGGCCTGTTTCTATGCTATACGTTCTTTATAAACTTTTGTAAATCTTTGCAACTCTATTGCTTGATACATAGCTCATTGAGAATATCTCAAGATGAAATACAGATAAGCATCTTTTTCTTCACATAAACCATCGTAAAATTGTAGATTTGATGGATAAAATTGATTGTTGACCCAGGTATGTATTTCACAAAAGGAGCAGATTTTTAAGATAAATGTTTGTTACCATGAAATGGGCAAACCTACATTTATGGTATCCTCACTTGAGAACATTGAGCAGTGACTTAACTTAACCTGAAACAAACAGACTGGATACCATCAAAGAAGCATAATTCCAGTCAGTGCAGAGACAATCCCACACCAGCCAGAATTATGGTTAGTAGAATAGGCACAAAGTTCATATCTTTTCCACACATATCCTGATCTAGGATTGACCACTATTTTAAATTATACACTAATATAACATAATGTGAGATGGCAGCATGGCAATCCCTGAACATAATCTGTTTTCTTGCTGTTTTACATGACATAGGTCTGCCCACAATATGGGGATGTAAAGTCTTGCTGTTGCCAACCTCAATATCCATCACCGTTCTTCATCAATTTAATGGAACCTTTTTAAATCAACGAGTGTGCCCCAGATGTTAGCCTGACCATGATGTGGGAAATTGGCAAGACATTTCTATGTGGGCATATAATTGCTTCCTCTTCTGCCAAGAGAAAGGCAGCAATTTTCAAACACAGAAAAACTGAGATAAGTGCAACTCCACTGGAGACCAAGATTTAAATCACAGTCAAAGGTCTATGCAAATTCGCTCCTCCGATGGTTCAATTGGCAGATGTTCTACGTGGTGTAGCAATTAGCCACTTAGATCCAGATGGTCTTGTATTTAACTTTGGTTATCTTATCAGATCTGAATGATGCTGGAATTGCAGTAACTAGTCTGAGTCTTAGTAACTAGTCCTGGATTATGGAAAAAGGAAATCAGGCAATGTTCCTATTTCCAGGTTACAATCCAGTAACAACCTGCTGAAAGTGTTAGTTTGGACATTAGGCCAGGACAAAATCAGGCTCCATTGTGTTTTACTATTATATCTCAGTCTGACTCAGTCACCCCTCCTTTGGGTCAGAAGGCTGTGGGTTTAAGTCCCACGTTGGAAAAAAGATACCATCTGCTTGTTCAGGTAGACATGCAAATTGTAAAAGCATGATCATACAGAGTTCAGCACAGAAATAGCTGTCATCTAACAACAAACTGCATTAAAAATACAATCTGCCCTCCAGGACAAGATGTAACAGAAATACTATTTGTAGATGAGCTTCTTCTTGGTGGAGTTTTCTATTTCTGAGCTCCTCTGGAGGATTAAAACTAAGAAAGCATATACCCTAATAGTTCCCTTGATTTCTATGAAAAAAAGTCCCTCGTGTTACCCAAAACATGGTCCTTCTATACAATTAAATTTGAAGACACTTTCAAACACACTAAAGAATGCAGTAATCAGCATGACACATACAATAGAGAAAGGACCTATTTTAATTGCTCAAGAATTCTGATCTGGAGATTATGCCTATGATATTGACCAGATGGACAGGGTCAGACGTTCATACTACTTCATCTACATCAAACATTTTCACAGAGAAATAGTAGTCAATGGGTAGTTTTCATCGACCATTCAACATCACATTTAAAGGCAGTCAATCTGAAAGGGACTCTTGTGCACTCCCTCAGTGACAAGGTGACATTTAACCAGGTAAATTGGTGACTCCCTTACTTACCTCCTTGCAGTATTTCCTAGGATGAACGCAATGAAAGTTGATATAATAATAAAATAATAATACATAATAATATAATAATAAGCAACCTTTATTTATGGGAAACTGCAAATAACTGAAAACATTCAGCTAGACCAAACTACAATAATAAATGAACTAGATTAAAATGAAGTGTCTAAATATCTTCGAATAGATTAAAATGATGGAATACATCATAAAGGAATGAAATTGAAAATTGTTTCTGAATATATAAGAAAAGTACACTTGGTACTTAAAACAGAGTTAAATGCCAGAAATAAAATATTTACTATTAATGCAATTGTAATAACAATAATAACGTGTAGCTTTGGAATGATCAATTGGATGACCATATGGAACGAGGCAGTATTATTGATCTGGCTGACCCATCACTGAAAACCATTTAGAAATTACCGCTACAGAGTGGTTTGAATTATAATAACATAATAAAATGATTAATAATAATCCTTGCATTTGATATAGTGCCTTCTCGTTGTTGTCAAGATGTTTCAATGTGTTTCACAGGATATACTATAAAATGGATTGAATGTGTATTTTGTAGGTGAAATGTGGCAGCCAGTTTGCACACAGCAATGTCCCACTAATAGCCATGGAATGAGCGACCAATTTTATTTGGGGGATTTGTTGGCCAGGACACCGGGATAAATTACCTTCTCTTTTCGAATAGTGCCATGGGATCTTTAAGGTCCACCTGATCAGGCAGATGGGATCTTGGTTTAACATCAATCCATCGGACGCCTAGACTGTGTGATTCCAAGTCAGGATATGCGGATTGAACCCACAACCTTCTGACTCTGAGGCAAGCGTGCTACCACTGAGCCAGCCTGAGACATCTCTCTCAACTGGATAATCTTATCAAAATATTATGAGCTACCAACCTTCCAAATTCCTTTATTTTCCCTTAAATGGAAACTCATCGCTCCAAATTCAAATTTAGCACCATCTATGCTTTAAACATCAGGTGAGGGAAATTCCATGGGTATCGAATTATTCTATTAATGTAGCATTTCACAGTATACAGAATTTAGCAAATTTTTAAATGCAGCCTTAATCTTTAAGCTGGTTTTCTTTCGAGTTTTTTTAACATCCACAGAAAAATGGCTTCAATGTTAAGACTGAATTCAACAATTTGCCAATTTCTGATCACTCTGAAATGGTACATGTATAACAGCAAATCAAGACCCAGGTACAATTTCTCCATACTGTTTTCTTGTTCTAATTCATTTATGATCTTAAGAAATGCACGTTTAAAGCATATATTTTTAAGTTTCCTCAGAATAGCTAATGAGAGAATATGAGTAGCCTTTTGTCACCAGTATTTCTTTTTACATTGTCTGGTTTCCTTTTCCTTTTATTGCAGCAGAGTAACTGCATTCGCAACCCCTGCGAGCAACCCATCTATCAGTCCTCAGTACAAAAACTTGCTTCTATGAAGTCCTGACAATTAAAACGACCTCCTATGTTGACATTTATAGCTTCCTGATGCGTTCTAAGCAAACCAACGACATAAAGGAGCTAATGACCTCATCAAAATATAAAATGCCCATTCAGAGTAAGTGAAAAACATTCACTTTGAAACTTCTGGTTTGGTGTCTTGAGTTTCTCTTTCATAAAAATTCTTCCAGGTTGAAGTGAAACAACAGAATGTCCCGAGAGAGAATCCTAAAGCCTAGATCTAAGAATGTCAGAGGGTTACTTACCCCATGTTTCAGCACCTCTATAGCCATTAACACTTTAGCTTCAAAATGCAAGCAAACAAATGGCTAGCCACAGCATGTACTTGTCTTTCTTTTCTTAACTACCATTGGTCAGCAACAGGCATCAAACACAATTAATTCTCTGAAGTGGTCGATGTAAGAAATGTCTGATGCCACGCTTCAATACTTTTATAAATTGTGTGCAGTAAAAAACTTATTACTCAGTGTTACCCACATCCTGATTTCCCTCCTGGTCAATTGAATACTAGCTTTTACATTTTAGAGCACCAAAAGTCTAACCACATGTGAGATAAAATCTCAATAAGATTTAACCATTAAAGAAGTGGTTTTCTAGTAGATGCAATTGATTTTGTTTTCCCGATCTCGAATTTCACAATGTTGCTCTAAGTATTCAGAGTAAGTGAAAAAGTCGATTGGTGGACGTCTTTTCCGCGGGTAATAATCCCTTAAAAGAAAATTGGTCAAGCAATCCACGACTGTTTGTGGTACACTGCTGTGTGCAATTGGCTGCATTGTTTCACCAACAAAATATGCAGTCAATTCACTTGACAGTATATTCTGTGAAGCACTTTGAGACATCTCGAAGACGTGATAAGGCACTATATCAAATGCAAGGATTATAAGTAGCTTCTTTATGTCAGTATAAATAACACCCAGTTGCTTGGAGTTCACTTAAGATATATTCCTGGAATTATAAATGGTAAATCTGAAATGCAGGATGAAAGAAAGAGCTTGCCTCTTTATATTCTCAAGTATAGTGACCAGTTGTAGACAAACATGGCAGCTATTTTCACATCAACGAGTGACTGAACATTTTTAACTGAGGATTTTATAAAGTGTAATGACTATATATCTGCCAGGAAAGTGGCAGCCAATTTGTATACAGCAATGTTTCACAAGCAGCCATGAAGTGAATGAAATTTTTTATCTGGGCTTTGTAGATGACAATCTTACACTGTTTACTGGGAGAATTCAGATTTCATGTTGCTGGTAATAGAAAATACAAAATAGAAAATAAGTCTGGGTAACAATGGACACACGACAGTATAGCCTAACTCACACATGTAAGACATGGAGATTTCTTAAATATGCACTCTCATCATTGGGTGTGCACTCTATCTGGTAATAAATTGGTTCTTATGATCTCTGTTAATGGCTGCTACAAGATGAATGGAAATGTTGTCGACAAATTATTCGATTTCTATGCTTGTGATTACAGATTAGAGAAGGGTCTTTCTATTTTCTCTAAATTGTCTGGAGCTAGCCCAAAAAGGCTTAAATATTAATTCCAATTGAAACTTTGCTCCTAATCCCAAGGGGCTCACTTTACATCAAATGTAGAACTATGGTCAATGACTGTTTGCGTTGTCTGGCAGTGAGGAGGCTTTGAGCATGGTGATGTACTCAATCATATGGATCAGACTTGGCTGTGCTCCAGTGTATTGTAAACAGTGCTGCACGTACCATCTGACATGCCATCTGTTCTGTGGAGAAACGTTCTCATCACTCGTATAAAGGTGGCTTTAGTTAGCTGTACTATGCTGTCACCATCACATCTCCAAAGTTCATAACCCTTCAATTGTGACATAAAACAATATTGAACATATGTGAAATTTAAACATCATTCTGTTTCCTCTGTTAAGCACTACAGTCGAAGTGATGGGTGTTTGGGAATAGGGTTTGTTTGAATGGATATGATTCTGTACCATACAAAAACCTCAGTATTTTTTTTCTTGCTCCCCACACCCTCCCTCCTCCCCTGAAGTTGCTAAGTGGGGGTATGGTTCCTTAGCCATCACTTGTCCTTCATTGCTTTGCTCAAGTTGCTATTCTTCATGTAGAGCCTGGATTACAGGTGCTGGGTGCTGCATGCCTCGGTGTGATCTGGTCTCCATCCATCATCCACACATTTATTTTCCATCAAGGCAATTAAATCGTTATCATGAGACAGGGACCCTGGTTGAATATTCTCTTTCATAGCTCAGGAAAGCTCCGACTAACTGGAATGTCCAATAGCCATACTTAAAAGCAGGGATAGCTAACTTGCAGCCTGTAGGCCGTATGCAGGCCACATTACGCACATGTAGAATAGTCACCATAGGCCGCAAGTTAGCAATCCCTGCTTAAAAGCGTCCAAACCAGATTGAGAGTTCCACACGTACATTCTTATTTGTCTGGTATGCAGTGGGAACTATCTCCCTAGAGGGACGCATCCTGTTTAACTAATCCCAAAAAGTTTTCGTTCAGATGGCAAGACTAAGACTTTGGGAATTGCACACTATGCATTGGAGTACTACTGGAATTTACGAGCTAAAACCACACAACTTATCAATGAAAACACTGGCAAGCTTCCTGCTGTTTGTCAAACTAAGACCACCGCACCTGTCAAAGTTGTAGAGTTAACGCAGCTCCGTAATGGCACTAAATAATATTCCAGTTTTAAAAAGGCGTAATCCACATTCACAGCCAGTGCAGATCAATTTGTAGCATATCATGTGGCCTAACCTGTGGTTCTTTGCGTGAGTCTTTCCTAGCTTAGTGTTGGTACAGCATTCAATTTATTTTTCCTTTGGATAGGTGGGAGGGAATGGCTGAAGTTACAGGCAGTCAGTGAAGCAAGGAATGAAAAGCTATACTTCTCTTGGAAAAGGAAGAAAGAAAAGGTCAAAAATGGACTAGTAAATCAAAGTAAGATAACACCAGATCCTGGGGTAAAAATGCATTTCCAATAGTGGGGAGCCCAAAGGGGAAGACAATAATTCTTGTATTTGGTATAGAGTGTTTCATATCCGGAGGACATCTCAAAGTGTCTCATAGGATTTATTGAAGTGTAGTGACTGTGTATTTGTAGGCAAATGCAGCAGCCCAATTTTGCACACCAATATAATGTTCTACAAACAGCCATGAAGTGAATATCAATTTTATTTGGGGGATTGTTGGCTAGGACACCAAGAGGAACTCCCTTCCTTTGGATGGTGTGCCATAGGGGAAAAAAGGACTATAAAGAGCCTCATATTACTTAAGAGTTAACTAGGCAGATTTGTGATACTTTCGCTCTCTCTCCCCATCCCTCTTATTGCACATGTGTATGATGGTTCCTCTCAACCAAAACTGAACTGTGGCCCAATGTGGATTGCTGCTTTTTGAATGAATACTCTGTGCATGTTCAGCAGGGCACACATGCGTGCAAGCACACTCCATGGGGTGATAAAGTAGCAGCCACTCTGACCTTGCACTGGTGCCCACGTAGTTCAAACATAATCTGATCATAAGCAGTACTGGCTCCGATTGCCCCTTCTTCAAAGAGTTGTACTCCAGCCACAGAAAAGACTTGTGCTATTTTTACTGAAGAATTCACCGGTCTTATTGAAAGATTGTTAACAGCCTAAGCCTCACAAACCGACAACTTCCCACAATGGGCTACATTGAGGCAATTAAGGAAGATGTTCTTGCCAATTTTACAAACTGCCCCAAGTGCCTTAGGGGTTGAGACATCCATAAGGATGGGGATGAAAACTTGTATCAGGTATAACATGGGACTAGCTGAATGTTAGTTGCTGATTTATCACTTGCCTTAATCTCTCCTCTCCAATTCATGTACCACATTTAACACAAACTGTAATTTTGACTTGTATTTGCAGTTTGTCAATAACTATATTTAGCGTTGTAGCCTTATAGACAATATTTTGCCGAGTTGTTTTTTGCATTATTTGACATGTCTCCCCACACATAGATGTCTGACAGAAGTCATAAAGCACAGGCCATAAATTGAAACTGGAATGTCCACATGGGTTTTTTGAAAAACATTTGATCGTAGTTTGGGATAAGACAGTTTTGATAAGTTGATGGTCATTGTAAAAGCCATGTTATATTGCATATATGGGTTTGTAGAGTGATGCTTTATTTCCACTTGTTTATTTACCTGTCTAGACAATTTTAATAGTCCAGGCATAATACTTAATAGTAAATAGCTCTTGAGGCCTGAAAGTATTGCTCCTCCAAATGGACTCATCCTTACTTCATCCTCACCTCCACTCCACTCTGATTGGAGCCTAGCTTACTCCATCCTCTTCAATCACATCCTCTTCACCTCTGGACAAAATCCTCTTTCACCTCAGGTCCCTGATGTCCAATACCTGTCATCCCTGATCCAATTTCTCAATGCAATTCATTAATACCAAGTGACCTTCCTTAACCTGTATCTCAGACTCCACTCATTGTGGCCTTTGACATGTTTAAAGGGTATTCGGTGTTAACCTCATACAGTAACATTCACTGCATTACTAATGGTGTTCAGGAAGTTGTTCACACTTCATTTTCCATGCCTTTCTGACATGGTAATAAACAAGGGCTCCACAGAAAAGCAAAGCTATTGAATAGCATTAACCCTTTCACAACCACAACAACCACCTGAGATCAAACCAGCCTATTTCGAGACAGAATGAACTAATATCTCTAATCATGCGCCAGCATTGGCAGCTGTTTAAATGAAAGCATTGACACCAGTGTGATCGTCCATCAACAAAAATACACCAAAAGTAGATGCAGCTTAAATGGAAATTTCGCACAAATAAAATCTTAAAATAATTATTAGGCAATAATAATTAGAAAATTTTTATTATTATTAAAATGAAGGCCGCATTGAAAAAAATTCCAAATTCTGGTGCCTTTAAAATGCTACTGAAATAGAATAAATCTAGAGCAAGGCAGAATTACATGAAAAGCCATTATTGTAAGTACCCAGTAGGTAAAATAATATAAGCAAAAGGCATAGTGGTGCAAATAGCATCATGTACTCTTGACAGATTCCAATTGTTGACCTAGTTTTTGTGTTCTGCTTCCTGACTGTAAATATCCATTAAGCTAATAGCTGGTTGAGTTAAAATAGTTTAATTTGCTGGGCCTGGTCACACCTGGTGTCTATAAAGGGAACCAGGAGTGAGGCAGCCCGAGACTAGCCAGAGTTAAAGAGGAGGCGAAGAGGTTAAGATTAAAGAGACTGAAATGTCTGTCCTGAGTTTGGGGAGTTTCTTTAGAGACTCAGTGAACATTACGCTAATATGACTTGACTATTTTTCAGTAAACCGTCAAGACCATGGACCCCATCAAACACATGTTTTCACTCACATTTTAAGAGTCTTTGATTGTTTTGTATCAAAGCTGCTGCCGTGAAATCAAGAGAATTGCAGGGAGGGGGAAAAGGGGGGAAACAAAAGTTGGAGCTTTGTGTTGGTAAATGAAGAACACCCATCACACTAATCGTAGAGATTTCAGCACAGAAGGAAGCCATTTACCTATTGTGCCTACAATAGGGTAGAAAGTAGAAGCCTCTCCGTGTTTGCAATTTCTAGGCGGCAATGCTCAATTATTTCAGCAACTTCTACTGATTAAATAGCCAGTGAGTGGGAGGTACAATAGCCAGTCTCACACTTAACTTTCCCAGGATAAGATTTGGGGGGGGAGAGAAAAGTGAGAGCATTGTAAATAGAGCAGCAGGGAAGGGAGTAAGAGAAAGCAACCCTATATAGCAAGGCAGCCCAGATCTTCATGGCAAAACATTTCCTTCTGTGGAAAATGTTTATGTCAAAAGAGCCAATAAAACCAAGGGAATTAGCTGTTCTTTCAGTCTCAAAGATCTGCTGTTCTAAAACAGTGTGTTTCGATGGTGGATGTAGAAAGAAGAGTTAATAAAATAATTACCAGGGATTTAGTAATTTGTGTACAATAAACTAAACTCCAGACATTTGCCTTTTAAACTTTTTACCGTGTGCTGCCCGTTTATTTTAGCGATTTTTAAATTGTTACATAGATATTTTGAAAGCTATGGAGAGCATTCAGTACTCAAAACGTTAACGGCAAGTGCATTCCCCAAAGGAAGCCAGTTAAGATATTCTAAAGATTCAGAAATGTGGAAAAATAAACAGCGCAGAGCTCTTAAAGCATAAAATACAATACTCTGTTTGTCTTGGTAAATGCTTCTTAATTAATTTTAGCATGAAATTGCTGAAAATAAAGTTAAACATCCGATGAGAGCCGAACATGGATTTCAAAGTGAGTTTGAATTTGGGAGGGAGAGGGGGGATGGGGAAAATCCTTTTGCCATTTAGTCTGGATTGGCTGTCGTCCAAAATGAGAGGGTGATGAGTTCTCCATTGATTGCAATTTTTTCTCTCCTCTTTCACAGTAATTACATCTTGGCCGCATTAGTAATCGTAGTATGCATTCTGAGAACATTGTTTCACTTAGTATTTTATGTTATACCTACCCTACACATGATCAAGAAATAGGTAGACCCCACCTCTGCAACTCTGGAACTTGACAATGATAGATTGAAAATCTGGATCAGAAAATCCACCTGGATCTAAGCTTACTTACCAGAATTACTTACTCTTATAGAGGTGTTTAAGACTTTGATAGGATTCGATAGAGTCGATTTCATAGTCTGTTTCCATTTGTTGGTGAGCTCAAAATGCATGGGCATAAGTATAAGTATCCAGTTTTAGCTCTAAAGGGGAGCTTAGGAGGAACTTCTTCACAGAGAGCAGGGAGAGAATATAGAATCCACTATTGGAACTGTGGTTGAAGCAAAAACATCAATGGATTTAAGAGAACTGAACCTTAAGCTTTGCTCCTAATGAAACAGATTTGCATATTCAATGAAACAGAATAGTACAATTATTATTACCATATTAATAATCCTTGCAATTGATAATGCAAACCATCCCGAACATGGTCCTTATGAATCACTTGTGTGGGTGTGTCTTATTTCTGTCTCTTTTTGTGTGTCAGCTTGGCTCAGTGGTAGCACTCTCACCTCTGAGTCAGAAGGTTGTGGGTTCAAGCCCTACGTGAGGACTTGGAATCACATGGTCTAAGCTGACACTCCAATGCAGTGCTGGTTGTGTCTTGTATTGTTGGAGGTGCCCACCTTCAGATGAAACGTTAGACTGAGGTCCTGTCTGCTTGTTCAGGTGGACATTAAAGATCCAATGGCACTATTTGAAAAGAGAAGGGAGTTTCTACCAGAGTCACTATATCAAATGCAACAATTATTATTATAAAGCCCCTATCACATCTGGAAGATGTGTGAAACCACTGCACAGGAATTATAGCGCTGTATCCTACCTGCATACATTTGCATGTGAACCCATTAGCCAATTTGAATACAGTAGTGTCCCGCAAGCAGTGATTGCCAGTAAGGGTATTTTTAATTTCAATTTATGCATCTGTTGCCAAGAGGTTGCAGTGTTTAAGGAAATGACAAATTGTCCTGTAGAAATAACTGATGATTTTTCCTGATTTTTCACACGTGGGAAAATCTAAAGTTCTAGTTCACATGTTCAACCACTTGCAGAAACATACACAAGTGTTGCAGAATGGACTCGGACGCACATAATGTTCTACCATGAGCATCCACCCATAACGTACACAGGATATTCCAACGGTGACCCGATGGTGAGTTCAAGGTCTTCTTTCATTCATGTGAAACAAGCGTCAGGGATCAGTCACATCAAAGTCTTTCACACTGAAAAATGATCTCTATCACTCACTCCCAGTAGCCAAACATCCTCTAACTCCCCCCTGCCAAGAGTGTGGCAAAATAATCAAGCTGGTGTAACGATAGGAACTCTTTTGGAATGGCTTTGTGTATCGGTGTTAAAATTAGCCAGGCTAAGGTGGAAAATGCCTAGAACTGCTCCCTATGGAAGCATATGGTCAAATTTTCAAAAGATGTGCTGATATTCTGGTGGGAGAGGCCACTAGGCTTATAGTCCAAGATGACGCATGTATACATTTGCACTGAAAAGCTTTTTGCTGGACAAGGAGATGTGAGTTAGTTAATCAGTTAGTTAAAGTCGTGCATCATACACCTGCAAGTATCCAGGTGTACACACCACAGTCAAAATTACCTAGAGAACAACATTTGATTTGAAATTCTCATTTTATGACATTCTTTTGTATGAAAGGCATTTTTAAAAGAAGTGCAAGTTGTATTTGTTCTTAAAACCAATCGTTTTAATACAGTGTTACGATGGTGAATTTAACTGTGAAATTAAATTCGGGCAGGGGACTCCTGATGAGCACATGACATATACCACAGCGCTGTTTAATGTAACTGGAGAAAAAGTGGCCTCACCAACCGGGAATCGGAGTATCTTGGAGAATGGCAAAACTTGCCCACGATCACAACACAATGTGCCAGAGAGAGACTTTTATAGGTCAGCAGATTCTCTTCTTGCTGGAAATTAATCTTAACAGGTAACTTTGAAATATAGAAAGATTTTGTTCTCAACATCCATACACAGGGAGTTTCCAGAGGCATTACTTGATCACTTAATATTCTAATTAATTATTTCCTTCCCCCAAATACCTATCACCCCCACTTCAAGCCGCCGCTCTGCCATCCAAGGAACTGACCAATTTTTGCTCTGGGTGATGATTTAAGTTGTTTTTTTTAAAAAAAACCTGTTTCTGCTTGTTTGGTTATAACGAAGTAGAATTATTCAAAACATTAGAGCGTTTCTGCTGGATAGCCACGAGTCTGAAAATAAGAGGATCCCCTTGGATTAAGATACTGCTAGCATGGGACCAATTGAAAATTCTCTCTCTTTCTCTTGGAGCCTATGAACATTTCAACTGCGCCTCAGTCTGGCTCCAATGGTTTCAACCAGTTCACCAGGAACCAGTATAATTAACACCACACATATAAATCAAGTTCAAAATAGGGCTCATAATGGGCTGGACCTCATGCATATATACATATTTGTTCAAAGAGACATCGACAACTATTAGCTAACTTTTTGCCTGAGCAGAAAAATATTCCAATAACATTTGTTCTGCTAACCAAACAAACCCCAGCATTGATGGTTTAAAAAGTTTTGGAAGATAGACCAATGGAGAAATAAAGAAGTGCTGAATCCATAAATTCCAAAGTCTATACTGTTCGATCAGCATTATCCCACAGGGAGTGAAAGGCCATAAATCCACAACACCTGATGGTATCTTATGGTGACAGGACTTCCTGGCACCAGCTCTATGGCAGGAAACAGGAGAATTGCTGGTGTCCAAAGTACACTAATCAACTTACTAAATAAACATAATGTGTTCTCCAGTCGCCTTTTCCTATTTCATTGCTTATATATTTAACAGCAAGACTCTGCGACATTCAATGTAAATTACTGCAGGATAGCAGAAACTGTTAGTTAATGAAATATGCGACATGTGGTTAGAGAGCTTATGCTGTCATGTTTATTGATGAAAAAAAACAAAAATAATGCCGTTGCACTACACGGTTTGGGTTGATTTGATGCACTTCCTGTGTTGAATGGACACAGCCCACATTGCTATAATTCCAGGGTCTGGAGCTGCAAATCCTATTCAGGGGAAGTTGTCTCACTTTGATTCACTTTGTGTCGTCTGTTAAACAACTCTGGTCTGTCGTCTGCCAATGTAAAGCCAACAAATGAAACTCACAAATTAATGTTGAAAGATCACGAGCTATTCCCAAAAAGATTAATTAAGTTATTTCAAAGTTATCAGAGATCCAGCGGTACTCCAGCTCTTTAATAATAAAAACTGAATTGGCATCATCTCGCAGCACTTTATTATAAGCACTGCATTGAATTGATACCAGCAGGCAGTAGAATGGCCTATTATTTGATCTTGTCATGGAATCGCCATCTTGAACATGTTCAATGGTCCGAATTTCAAACCTGAGGAACCATGTGTTACATGTGTTATTTGTGTTAATGTAAAATGTATGCAGCGATCCCAGCACTTACTTACATAACGACACAACCATAAACAACAAAAATAGCCCAAGAAGACAGAAAAAGCAATGAGCAAGAATTTTGGACATTATCCAAACAGAAGAAAAAAACACACCAGTTTTTGCTATACTGCTCCACATGAATGAAAATAATATAAAATTCTTGATCCCACAGTCCAGGGTACAAAGCAGTAGAAGAACTTTAAAATGAACCTTCTAAAATAAACCAAGCACTGTGCTGAACCCTTTTGAAATGATCTTGACCCATTCATGTCCAGTTAATAAAATAAGGGAAGTTCAGGAGATTAATTATAATATAATAATAATTGGTGTAAAATGGTTAATCAAGCTTCAGTTCAGCTTTGCTGTTTCATCAAGTGATGATAGGTGAAACCACAATCTCCATGAATTGGGTCATAAAAGGCGTAAAAGGAAATAACCTAGAGAAAGTAGAGATGAGGAGGCATCAAGGAAGCCGTGTACTAAACAATAGTAATAATACGATAATAATCCTTGCATTTGATATAGCGCCTTATCATGTCTTTGAGACGTCTCAAAGTGCTTCACAGAATATACTGTAAAGTGAATTGACTGTATATTTTGTGGGCAAAATGTGGAAGCCCATTGTGCACAGCAGTATCCCACAAACAGTCATGGATTGAGTAACCAATTTTTAAAAAGGGATTTATACCCCCGGTAAAGCAATCCACCAATCAACTAACATCCGGGTGCCTATTTACTCCTAGGTAAACAGAGAAAACACTGGGAGTGGAAAACTCAGTGACAACACTTAAAGTGGTAGGAAATACAACTGAGAATTAATCCTTCCAGTTCTCAGTTTCTTTAGGATTTACAAATTGTGTGTTTTTTCAGTTATTGAATGGGGTTAAAAAGACATTTTATAGTAATAATATGATCTGTGTCTTATCGTATTGTCAAACCCATAAAATATACAGAGGGCTTGATCACGCGATATGGTGCAATATCGGATGCAAGGATTATTATTATTATTGTGCATCATAGGATTTACTGTAAAGGGTAATCACCGTGTATTCATAGGTGAACTATTTTGCTGCCAATTTTGCACACATCAATGTCCTACAAATGATGAAGTGAATGTTCAGTTTTATTTGGGGAATTGTTGGCAAGGATTGCTGATAGATAGCATTGCAGAAAACCCTATAAAATGGAATGGGAGTTAGACTTGTTACAATACACTCTCATTTACATTTATATAGCACCCAGAAGGCCATCCCTAAGCGTTTAAAAATTTCATGCGTCATTTTCAGGAAGTCACAGAACTTAGCAATGTGAATGTAGACATTGTGCTTTTTCAGAAATGCAGATGATGATCCCAGGTGAGAATTTTTTTTATTATTTCTGTTAGGGTCATTATGGTGCAAGGCACATGTGAAGAAATGTGCATGAACAAGGGGTTCAAAAACATTGGAGACAAGTGAAGTGGTGGAAACTGGCTTTACACCATTACTGAATCAACTGTAATGAGATATGTCATTTAATAATAATAGTAATCTTAATAATAATCTTTGCTTTGATATATGAAAATATATCAAAACTTGTCATTTTATTTGAGTCACATTAGGCTTCATTCCTTTCTCTCCCACCCTTGCTCCCATAACAAAATTATTTCCCTTCTGTAGAGGAAAGACAGATTGAACTTGTCATCTCTGTTTGTTACAAACTGGAAACAACTACATAAGAAAATGCATATAATGTTGTCGTGGAGTCCTGTAGCTCAGTGGTTAGAGCACTCGCTTTGCAAGTGAGAGACCTGAGTTCAATTCCAAGCAGGGCGAAACCTTGGGCAAGTTTCCTTACTCCACACGCCTAATAATAATCCCTCCAAAAAAACAAAACAATAATAAATTGGTCATTTTCAATCCATGACTGTTTGTGGGACATTGCTGTGCGCAATTGGCTGCCGCGTTCGCCCACAAATATACAGTCAATTCACTTTACAGTGTGTCTGTGAAGCGCTTTGGGACGTCCTCCCGACGTGAAAAGCGCTATATCAAATGCAAGGATTATTATTATTATTATTATTACAAGATAAATGCATTATATATTTAGGTCACCCAGTCGCGATGAAATCAGTTAAATTTGACCATGTTTATGCAGCAGCATGTGATCCATTAGTAGGATTTACTATGAATCCTAGATGAATTGGCAATAACAGTATCCTTAATTCATTAGGGAATTTTACACACGTTAGTTAATTAATATTACCATTGAACCACTTTGTAGTGTTGGTTTAGCAGATGGGAAGACATCTGTGGACCATCACTTATAGAAGTGAAATTCCTTTAAAAATAAAAATTGCTTTAAAAAATTTCCCAAAGTATCCACAGATGACGACTTTTGGTGTACTTTTCAGCAGATGTATATTGTATATTGTATATTATCTGGTGGATATTTTTTCTAGCATTGCTTTCCTTGCCTTAGTCTACAGTGCTGGAGTATACCTATGCTGAATATAATAGTGAGGTTAGAATTCTGGCCACATGGACAGCAGTGAGTCCACTCAACCTAACCCCACCTCCCTTGTTCCGACAAGCACTTTGGGATGTCCTCTCAATGTGAAAGTTATTATACCAAATGCAAGGATTATTATTTTATTCTTCTCATGATTTATGACTAACAAAGTGTTGAGTGACAGAGACCTGAGGCTCAGTCACTGAAATGTTTCTTTTATTAAAGCACCTTGTTTTTACAGAGCATCCTGCACCTAGATAGCTTCTCGGGAGCGCTATACAGTGGAGGGGTTGAATGCTGAGCAAGGGAGAAGGTGGGAGGGGGAGGTGACCATAGGAGCCAGAGGGAGATCAGCCATGCATTTAGCGTCAGCAAATGCATGTATTATATGTGTTCTTTTCTGCTTTCTAAAAGTATTAAGTTTGATGCTTCTGCTGACACAAAACTGGTCTTGCATGAATGCAGTTTATTACTGGCCCAGAACTTGTCTGAATGCCATCCATCCTAACAGCGAAGCCCTGCTTACAAGAGCATGCTTGCTGAAAGATGTGCTCTAATGGCTGTACAGCTTCAATTTATTCACGCCGCCTCTTCTATAAAGCGCTGAATCTTATTTCACAGCTGTAATTCCGAGACCCAGTTCTGTGCATTCTGCATCGAGGCTTTAATGAGAAAGCACCACACGTGCAGGAGCCTGTGTAATGACTGCTTTTTTTATTTTTAAAATGTATTTATTGGGGAAAGCCTGTGAATTACTATTATCACAGTCATCTTTACAAAAGGAAACAAATCTACAAATTTGGATAATTTATACAAATACAACAATTTCAAAAATAAAATTTTTAATTTAGTAAACACGCTTAGTGCTCTTTAGCACCGTCTAGAACACGCTGTATGAAATCCCTGAGCAGCAACACACATGTAATACTTATCAGCATTATTCAGAAGCCAAAAGGATTGGCCAGGCATAGGGAAAGTAGGGGAGCACCTGCTTATTCTTCCCTTATTCTACCACCTCCCCTCCCCCCACTAGCCAATGCTTAACTTTCCCTCTTCCTCTCGGACCGACCCACAAATGAATCATTGCTACAACACAATGGCAACAAAGACAGAGCATTAGTCATTTCTGCCACATTCACGCAAAGAAGAAGAAAAAATTCCCTGCTGTTTGATTTGTGCGAGTGAAGTACAAATGTGAAACAATGTCTTTATGTAGCGACTTAACCATCGCACAAAAAAAATTGATACAGAGCCGGAATGTATTCGACCACTCACTCGTGAGATCTATTGCATTGTAAACAAACCAACAACAATAAAAAGCATTAGACCAAACGTAGCTAGTAAATTCATTTTCTCCCCCTCCCCTCCTAAAAATGCTAACAAAGATCCGTTTTGTTAAACTTTCAAAAAATGGTAGTTCTGCTGTTGCTATATAAGGAGGTGCAATATTTCATTCTTATTCCTTTTCAATGGCAGAGACGTACATTTTCCTCAGTCAGAGAACATCACCGACACCTTCTAGACCATAAAAATCACACAAGATGTTTTGCACTACTACATATGATATTCCAGGACCATACAGAGCACTGTCTAGCACTAAAGGAACCCGTGTGGATGTGGGACATTCTTAACAAACAAATACTTGACCTTGAGCCTCAAACCGTAACTCAACATTGCCTTCCTATATGAGCTTCATATCCTGACAGGTACGTGGTCCCAATTCACAAAGTTGTTGCTAATTTGCTAAAACCTAGTGTTCTGCAACTTGTCTGCAATTTGTCTGCAAACAGTAATTTGCAGCAGCATAGCTCAGACGCTTGCAGTTGACGGTTAGGCCTTTCAGCAGATAAGGAAAGCTGTGGCCATGTGTGTTAGAGAGCTTTGAGGCTTAAGTGCTCGAAATTTAAAAAATAAACTTGTCTATGTGTTTGTCTTCAGCCAACAAGCATCAATTATTCATTAATCTGCTTAAGTGCTCTGATGGCCCGCTGGCTCAGCAAGCCCAAGGGAAGACTGGCTCTGTCTGAAGCTAGGCCTTTTCTGATTCCTTGTAGTTTAACACCATAAGCCCCGTCTGGCTTACGTTTTTCCGTTTCTGTTCTTTTGCACGCTCAAGCCTTGCTTCTCCATGATGTTCCACAGTTTGCGGAGGTTGGACTGGGTAATGCTGTCGTCGGGCTTGAGCTGGAGAGCTCGGAGATAATTTGCCTCAGCCTGGTGCAGCTTCCCATTCAGATGAAGGATGGCTCCCAGGTTCATCAGAGCTGCGGGATACTGTCAAGATCAAGAGTAAAGGGTGAGTGTGAAACCAGAGGCAGCCACTGAACCCTGACTGCAGGCAAGAGGCACAAATCAAACTGCTTCTCTTATAAATCAATCCCTCACACAGTCAAAGCCCCAAAGTTGTTATTCACCCAAAGCAAACATTGAATCTGATCCAGAAAAACATCTTCAAGGTTTTTTTTTAATATTGCTGATGTGTTAAAGGTCAGTATTGTTACACACAGAAATCATCTGTGAAGATGACTCATTGTTTTCCACTGAACTTTCCCAAACATAATCATTTCCGACCTTTAATTTATAACAATATTTTTGTGTGTTCTTCAGAAGGTTAATCCCAGAGGGGATGAGTCAACAACTCCATCAAATGTCTAACCTTGATTATTTTTAATAAGCACCAGTCCCCAATAAACATGCGCTCACACATTGCCAGTAATCATACCTGCGTGTTCGTCCCTCGCCCCCTCGCTCCACCATCAGTGGTCGTGCTTTCAGCCACTATGCCCCAAAGCTCTTGCCCCCTTCCTCCCCACTTTGAAATCCCACCTAAAGACCTTCCTTTTTGATCGTGCTTACGGTCACCTCCCCCTTCCTCTCCCCCTGGCTCAGGGTCAGACTCCACTACTGTCAAGCGATCCAGTATGCTACCCTGCATGCAGGGCACTATATTGTTGTTGTATACAACTGATGATGCCTCTGGCCGGACCATCTTTTTTTGTTTTGGGAGTTGGAAATACGTTTTAACTTTTTTAAAAAAGTTTTGATCTTGTTGGTGAAGGGCCTCCCGTGGCCTTTGGTGATCACTTCTCAGCTTTTCAAATGCATTATTTTTGGAGCTCTCAAATCAACTTTCACTCTTCTTCCCAATAAGACTGTCACATACAGCTTTTATGCATCCTCTGTGAGTAATGAAAAACATCAAAAAGACACATATGGGGGGGTGGGGGGAGGGTAAGAAGCAGTGAGTTTAAATGGGATTTTTGAATGAAGACTAAGTAGAGATTCTTTCAAGGGACCTGAAACTCCCAACACAACAACAAGCTGTTTCTTAAATGAGTCCAGTATCCTGGCCTGAACCACACTTCCTGGGTAACCTGTTCCAGTCATTAATTATCCTCCAGGAAACTAACTACTTCCTGATGTCTGTCCTGAAACTCATTTGTGTAAAACTGAACCTATGTCCCTCTTATTCTGATGCTCTGGTATACCTGCTGATATTGTTTTGGGTTACTTTCTCAATCCAATTTAAAATCTTATTTACCTGTATAAGGTCCACTCTGAGATGTGTTCTTTCAACTAACTTGACCAATTGTCTGTCATTTTCAGTCAATCCTCTAACACTGGAGTTCATCCATGCCTCCATGTAGGCATGGAGTTACATGCCTACAGATGTTGTCCCAATGTCGCTATATAAAGGCAAATTGTTGTTACTGATACCCAGTGACATCAGTTTGTGAAGGAGTCTCTCGTGTAGCAACTTGTCCAACATCTTTTGCAATTGTGCTGTGTGAGCACCAGTCCAAAAGTAGATTAGCATCAAAGCAGAATGTAAGGAGGCCTGTGCTTCCAGTTATTTGAAGGATTCCCTACTGCAGAGTCGGACTGCTTATCAATAAACCATCGCGTTTTAGACCCCTTGGTGCCAGAAATGACTTGTATAAGATTCCTCCTTGCATATAATCCCCAAAGCCTTTATTGTGCCACTCAATTTATTTCTTTGTAAAGCATCTCCTACCCCCCATCGCATTTGCTTTGGGATATGAACAATTTCATTATGCCTGTGTGCTTTGTGGGTCACATAATTAATGGGCACTGTGATGGTTAATGAATGTGCGATGGTGAGCTTTCCTGAACATATTGTCTTTTATTGAATACAGCTGATGAAATGTTTTCACTGCATAAATAAAGACAGTCATTAGTGCTGGAGTTCAATAATGCACCACTTCTAGACTGCTGTAAAAAATTACACCACCTACAGCTTCACTGGTCAAGTGATCAAAGGCCTTCCTTCATTTCCTGCAGTAGATGGAAGGCTTTATATCAATGAGCTAAACAGTGGGCCAAGGGAACCTTGTCTGGATTACAGACTGTCAACTTTACAAAACTTCGAATTCCCAGTGAAGTGAATTAATCATCTGTCAAACAACAATGCTCAAATGCAATAATCACAGGGCCTAATAAGCACATTCCAAATCCATGTATTGCCAAACCATTGGCAATTTAATAACAGTTTTTGTATGTGTTGAGAAACTGACAGAAGCAGGAGGGTCATAAGGGATGTGGGGGGAGATAAAGGCCTGAGTTCCATGCCAATGCTCAATAGAAGTTATTATAATCCAGTTCTGTCAAATCATACCTTGGGTTAAAATACCGAGATTTATTAAGGGGCGTCATGATTGATTTTTGGAGACAGAGATATGAGAGTGGCTGGCTGGATGAGCTGATTTTCTTTGAATTGATGCCATTGAGCAACCAAAACTATTATAAGAGTATTAAGTTGCATTCAGTGTAAATGTGGGGACTGTAAAATCCCTGCCAGCTGCTCGTTGGCAGCCACATGTTGTTCAGTTTTGGCCAACCTTGGTTCTGGGTGGTCAAATTGCTTAAATCCCTCATAGGAAGGATTTTAATCACAGGGTTTGAATTTCCCTTCATGGCACATGGCACGTTCCACTGACAATCCCAGGCCCTCTCAAAACAAGACGCGCCAAAAGCCAATATAGTTGTTGCTCTGACAGACACAGAACGCCATGTCTGGCATTGCTGCTGCTACAAACTATATATCATTGGACAAATTTGAATGCCATTATTCTGATTGCAGCCAGCAAAGCTCTGCTGGCCACAGAGATTTACAAACTATGGTCATAGGTCTTTTCTAATTACCTGGAGGTGTAACTCTAATCCAGTATCTTGAGATTGTTTGCTTGCAGGGAATGACATTAGAGGAAAACATTTTACAGTATTAAAAAACAATCTAGTTCCCACATCGTTCTAATGAGAAAGACATGAAGTTTGACAAATGCTGAAAAGCACAAGTAACCTGGCTTCCTATTAAGAATGCACACTATGCAGGTTGTGGCATTGAAGGGACTGAGGGCATGTATTTCTTAAGTACAGAGTTCGGCACAGCCACCGAAATGAAAGTAACAAGCGTTTAACTTTTGTTTAATAAGTTTCAGACAGAAAACTTCAAAGTGCTCCCTTTTAGGGGCAGACAAGCGAGCAATGCAAGCAGATGTAGAGTGCACAGCTGTTCAGAATCATGTGAGCTGTGCGAGGCCAAGTAAACGAGTGTTCGGAGAGAACCAGTTACATGAAAGGCCACAGAGGAAAGGCAATGAAGTGCTTCCTGTATCGCTTTTCTCGGTTCCAGGAAAGAGAGACGCATTAGCTGCCCAGTGATATTGAGGGCTTGTTGTCAGTGTGGTGCTGTCATTTCACTGCACCAATTACAGACCGGTAATGCCAAGCTCTGGGATTTCTGTATAATTCATTGAAAATTCATTCACCACAGTATAACTTCAGCTACTGCCCAGTGCAGCCAGTTTGTTATATTTTAAAAGGCACTCACACAAGCTGACAAACTATTATATATTTAAGAGCACAACAACAACAACTTATATTTATGTAGCATCCTTCATGTGGGGTAGCACAGGAAGTGTGGAATGAGAAAAGGCTTGTCAGCCCTTCATGCTTGCTTCTTTCAGGCACCATATTTTCACCCCAAAGCCATCCCTGCTAGGCAAGATTTGCATATGAGACAGAATGCAGAAAATCCTGGGCAAAGTTCTTTATTGAAATTTCCTTCTCCCCCCGTAAGACTCAAAATATTTCTCCATCCCTGTTCCCTCCATAACTATTTCCTAGCATGAATCCTTTGATTCTTATTATATTGTATTTAATTAATTTGCCCACAACGTATACAGTCAATTCACTTTACAGTATATTCTGTGAAGCGCTTTGAGACGTCTCGAAGACGCGATAAGGCTCTATATCAAATGCAACAAAATAATAGCACTTTGGGATGTCCTCCTGACATGAAAGGCACGCTATAAATTTAATTTTGTTGTTGTTGTAAAGGATTTCTGTCACCTCTAACTGGTATCAGCAAGAGGAGGGTGATGTGATGAGCTCCTGACCAGGAGATCTGAATCCTATCCAGTTCTGATCCTCATTTCTTTTTGATCTCCAGTAAAAGACCAATTCTAGCCAGATGATTTGGGGAGGAATGTGCGCTCGTTCCATCCCTGTGTGGGTGAGAACACCACTGACACTTGGATAATAAAACTTGGGAGATATCCAAATAAGGGGCATTTATATCAACCAAACTAGCAATGGCAGAGAGGCACTGGGCTTCTGGACCAAAACTAGAGGGTAAGGAAAAGAAAGATATCTGATTTGAGAATCATAATGATTTGACTGATTGAATAATAAATATGTTGTAATATAACCAATTTGTACAGCATTCCCTCCAAATTCTCATGACATTCTTGCTTTTTAGCAAGAGAAGGGGTTAAATGTAAAAAAAAATAGAAGATAAATTCAAGCCATCTTAATCTGTATCACTGGCCACAAAACAAGTATAAATGGAATGCAGAGCAGCAGGAGCTACCCGCTGGGTTTATTTCTAGTTAATTCACTGGAAATTGGAAACTGGAATCTTGTATTGGTTTGCGTTTGGATGTTGAATTCCCCAGTCAGCATTAAAGAGCTCGCAGAGAATTGGATCTAATCAGTCTTAGGGGCTCCATAACCAGGCTTTGTGGCACTTCTGATCATTAACAAGGAGCGATTCAGCGGCTTGCGTGTTTGTGGTGCTTGATTAATTGTTCCAAGATTTATTTTTTGTTTGTTCTCTGTAGTTATTTTCTTTTTGCAATAATAGACACTTTAATCGAAACCAGATTACAAAATTTCTATTTGTTTTTATTTTTTGTGTTGATTTTAATTCAGTCAAATGGTGACGTGTAAAGACACTTCTTTTCACGTGAAATTTTGATCTCGAAATTACATACCTCTCTATAATACAATGAATTTTGTGCAGTTTTTATGACTCACATCAGAACAGATTCTTTGTAGAGTATTCTCTTATTTTAATTCACCTCTAGTAGATTGTGCCTAATGCTGTGTTAATAATAACACTTGATTTAATACAGCACATTTCAGGTCAGTAACAGATCTATCTCATAGCAGTTCACAGGATTCCTTGCAATTGCTGTATTTTTTATTGTAGGCAAACTCGGCAGCTAATTTGCGCACAGCAGTGACCCACAAACAGCCATGAAGTAAATGATCCATTTTATTAGGGGGATCATTGGCCAGGACACTGGGAGTAACTTACTTCTCTTTCTGAATAATGAAATGCGATCGTTAACGTCCATCTGAACAGCAGGTGGGGCCTCGGTTTAATGTCTCATCTGAAGGACAGCACATCTAGCACTGAAGTGTCAGCCAAGACCGTGAGCTCAAAGCCCCAAAGTGTGGCTTGAACCCATAATGTTTTGACACAGAAGTGCGAGTGTTACCAACTGAGCTAGGTTGACACCTATCCTGAACAACAAGTTCACATTGTGCGATTAGATCGGAAGGGTTGGGTCCATAGAAATACTGCTGGAGCCCTGTTGCTGAGTAGTCGAGGTGCTATTGGAACCACCTGCTGGTTGTGGGTAAAAGCAGTGGTGTGAATCAATAATGGCTCTGCTCTACTTTCCAATGTTCAATCAAAGTACTTTCAAGGGACCATTTTAATATTAAGAACGAGTCAAGGGTCCAGCATTTTAACGATATTTAAACCCAGTGTCCCACTTCGGAAATCGGGTCATAGATTTCTTTTAACAGCCCCTGACCGATGCGATGAGGAGCGGAAAGTATAAATCAGCCTTTCAGCTACGAATTGTTCAGCTGCTGGAAGTAATCTCATTCCTAGCAGTATAAATAAGGCATAAAAGGGAGCTGAGTTTGCAAAGGTTAAATGCCTCCTGGTGTATGAAATGACTTTTATCCAGGACCAAATCATGAAGAATGAATTGACTGAATAGTACAGGACCATTCACTTCACTTAAGTGCATAACTACAAAATGCATCTTTACCAAGTTTTTTCCCTTGTCATTTCTACTACAACGTGTTAAATGAACGATAACAAAACTCTTTTGCTTTAAAGTGCATTAAATTGAAACCTTTAACCACAAATTTCACTATCACAAACACTCCATGAGTTGTTTAACTATTGATCCACCCTGTGTAAATATTGCCTCTTTGAGCTGCAGTTGCCATTAGTGCAGGACATTTTCCAAGTGCTACTTTGGGTTCCATGTCAAATGGGGAAAGAAATTCTACCTGGTTCTAGATTTCCTCTGTTAAAGTTAAATTTTTGAGCATCCAGAATAGGTGAATTGAATCTTTACTTTAAACTAATTTTCCCACAGTTCTCAAAAGAAGACACAGAAAACCGGGCTCAAAATTGAGACTGCGTTTTAAGTATTTTCTAAATTCTGGACACAAGGAAATGCTAAGAAAAGAGAATAAATCTAGGCCAGGGTATATATGCTAACTCCCCGCAGATTTGTACCCTACTGAATTTGTGGGGAACTGTGAAAAGGAAACTTTCAGTGGTGGAATATGATTGTATTTAATTGTACACTGTTGCAAAGCACTCCTGCTTTTACGGTGGTAACTGCTACTTACATTAGGTCGCAGTCCTGCTGCCAATCCATAATGTTTCTCAGCTGCTTCATTCAGGCCAGCTTGTCTGATGAACAAAAACACAAAATGCACCATTCACATGAAATGAAATCTGACTTCTGACACGCTTCTTCAAAATGGTTCATATTTCAGAGAGAGAGAGAGAGAGAGAGAAAAGAAAAGGCCGGCTCTGCCAGAGATTGGCGGCTGCGAAGAGGCAATGTGGCAAACACAGTACACAGCATAAGCAGCGGAACATATCCAGCGCTCACACTGTTACCCGCAAGCATGGGATGTTTCCCAAGGTATCAGGCAATCAATGGAGCGATTTCAATCTGTCAAATTGTACAAGTTAGAAACTGTCCATAGAGCTCGGATATGTTTTTGTGTAACAAAACACATTGATAGTGACTGCTGGACTGTATGACAGCTTTGCTAAGCAGTACGCCACTTCTGCCAGTTTTAGTGTTTGATTCGCTGCAGCAGTTCCTGTTTAAAGAGGCAATGTTTTCATGAAAAAGCATTTGGTAGACCTTTCAGTGTTTGGCAAGGGAGATGAACCAGAAGACAAAATTCCTTAGCTCAGGACCTATTGTCATTTGGTCGCTAAAACTTTTCATGATGTCATTATTATTATTATTATTATGGGGAAGGAGGCTATTTTTTTTGATCGGTCATTGAGGAAAGCGGATTCAATAGACACAGTGATGCATTTCAGTACTGTTCACATCATTTTGCGCTGTGAACTGCCGTTGTAAAGGGCTTTGAAAAGTTATCCTATGTGAAGGATGTTGATGTTTTTAATAAATGCAGAGCTTGCATAACACTTTTCAATGATGATAATAATCCTTGCATTTGATATAGCGCTTTTCACATCTTCTAGACGTCTCAAAGAGCTTCGCAGAATATACTGTAAAGTGAATTGACTGTATATTTGCAAAACGCGGCAGTCAATTGTGCACAGCAGTGTCCCACAAACAGTCGTGGATTGAAGTGACCAATTTATTATTTTTTTCTTGAAGGATTATTATCACTAAGGAAACTTGCCCAAGGTTTCGCCCTGCTGGGAATCAAACCTAGGTCTCTTACTTGCAGGGCGAGTGCTCTAAGCACTGAGCTACAGGATTCCACAATGGAGCCTCTTTAAATTTAGCATTTTTACAATACAATTTGCATTTATATAGTGCTTAGCGCAGTTGGTGTTCTGCACTATACCAGTCTTCCAAGGATCCGAAGACAAATCAGCACTGTACTTTGCATGTTGTAATTGTGGATTATGCTGTGCCAACACATTTATATACAGCAGTGAGCAATAGCCAAATATCCCATTTAAATAATGTCTCAAGTTGGACATTGCATCCAGAGCATTTGCTGTTACATATTCTTATCTGTTAATAATAATCCTTACATCTGACATAGAACCTTTCATGAAAGTGCATTGCAGAATATACTGTAAAGTGTAGTGATTGTGTCGATGAAGGTGGCAGCCATGCGCGCTCAGTAATGTCCCACCACAGTAAAGTGAACGATGAAAGATGACACTTCTGACAATCAACACATATACAGCACTGCACTGGAGTGTCAGCTGAGGCTATGTGAATTGAAAGTCCTGACATGGGGCTTGAACGCACAATCTTCTGACACAAGAGGCGTGAGTAGTACCAACAGAGGCAGGCTGATGCATGGGGACATTGTGCTATAAGCACACACTCTGGATAAAGTATTCTACCTATGGATTGTTTATACAGGAAGCCTGGCCCCTAACTTAGCATACATACCAGAAGGAGGAAGTCAGGACACATGGAGAAAAAAAATACAGCTTTACCAGCTGGCTTTCTCCATATCCCAGCATCACGTTATTGAGAACACGTAGCAGAGAATTGTGCTGTCAGTTAACCACTGTAAAAACAAGGCTGCGTTCTCTGTCAAATGAGAAGTGTTAATATTTGCAAGTTAACCTGATTCCAGAGACACGATATACTGGTAACTGCACTGTTCTGAGACACTGATGTTCTGCATACCCTGTACTTGCAGTTCCAATCCCTGCAAGGAAATCGAGTCCATTTGGAATTGCAGATGTGCTGGTTTGTTTAACTCTCATTGTTTCCTTCAATTAGCCCTTTCTCAATGAAAGAATATGTGAATTACCACAACCACTAACTGCACGCAAAAGTGGAATGACTGTACAGCACAAGTACGGCATGAGTGCATGTTGTGGAGTCATTCACAGAGAACCATAATTTTATTAGCTCAGTGAAACCTGTGACTGGATTCCTTACTTCAAAAGACACATTTATATACAGCAGAATTTCGTGGGGGAAGTGAGGGTCAAGGGTTTGGAGGATAGATGAAATTTCAATGGTTGTTAAAGGCAGCAACCTTTGCCAGTAAACAGATAATGGAGGAAATACAACATTGATTATTTTATCGGCCAGAAGAAAGTAGTCTGTTTGATATTTTAATATCCAATCATACGTTCACTGTAGATTTTCTATTTAGGGCGCAAAAGTATTTAAGAATGGGATGCAACAACAACAACAAAAACTTGCATTTATATAGTGCCCTTCATGTACGTTAACATATTGGAATGCATCCTATACAGAGTAATTGTGGGTGCAATTGGCTGCCGCATTTCGCCACAAATATATAGTCAATTCACTTTACAGTATATTCTGTGAAGCACTTTGAGACGTCTAGAAGACGTGAAAAGCCCTATATCAAATGCAAGGGTTATTATTTATTAGTATAATATTCCTTGCATTTAATATATCTCCTTATCATGTTGTTGGGACATCTCAAAGCACTTCACAGAAAATACTATAAAGTGAATTGACTGTATGTTTTGTGGGTGATTGTAGCCTCGTTCCATACATTTCTATTACTCTCTTCCCATAGAATTAGCGAACACCAATTTCACTACAATGTGGTCAATCAGCACTCTGAAAGATTCCTCATAATCAAATAAACATGCTTGTGCATGTGCTTAGTCCTGAATACAAGAGATTTAGATGACCTGGAAGATTATTTCTAAATACTTAAAAAGGTGAAAGTATTGGAAGTTTTAGTGTGATTTTTTTCGTTTGGTTGCTATGCATGGGGTTCGTAAATCTGAAGGTCATGCAATTTTCCAACAAATACATTTTTTCGAGAAGCAAAAGAGAGGCTGCAAAGAAGCCATGAAGCCTCCAGGCTTTGTTCTGCTAAAATTCAATGTTGGAAACTAGTTTTGCATCTCCCATTTCAGATCAGTTCTGCTTTCCAATTTCCCTGCCACAATTCCAATCCTACACCAACTGTACCTTTTGCAGTGTAATGGCACTGTAAGCCACACTCTATATTGCTTTTGTTAGAGCCCTAATCTACACTTGTTACAGTGTTCACATTATATTTTATTCCTAAAGTTTATTTTCAATTACTGACATTTTCAAAGTTCACAGTCACCATTTCCTTAACATTTTTTGTTCATTTCTGCAAATAATTACTTCTAGTCAATCCCCCTCATATGTTAGTGTGTTGTTCCCTCGCCAAGGAGGGCAGATGCATTTAATTTTGTGATCCCTGAGAGTGAACTAGCAATAACTAAATTTTCTATTACAAGACAGTATCAGTGGATCTTCGTGATCTTGTCTACCAGCCCTCTCTTTGTGGTGTGCTCCTCTACTTATTGAGCAGCACAAGAAATGATGATAGTCCTAAGTGCAGACAGCATGGAACCTTCTAACTATGGGTTTGGCCACTGATCCCAGAATTCAGAAGCCTTTACCTTTCATGCTAACATGACAAATCACACTGCTGACTCGAAACTCAACCACCGCCATTACTGCCATTCACATAACAGCAGGGAGAGTGGGAGGTTTTGAGCTTAAACTGCTATTGTATCAAAGGCCTGGTTCGGTGCCACATGAGATTCCAGTGACAGAGACGTGTAATTTGTATCACTCCATGTGACTCGACAGGCAAGATGGTCAATGCCTTTTAAGTGAATAGCCTATTCGACTTAATAATAATCCTTGCACTACATGACGTCGTCGAGACATCTCAAAACACTTCACAGAATATGCTGTAAAGTGGAGTCCCTAAATTTGCAAGCTCAAACAATAATAATAATCCTTGCATTTGATCTAGCGCTTTTCACAACTTCTAGACATCTCAAAGGGCAGAATAGACTCTAAAGTGAATTGACTGTATATTTGTAGGCGAATGCGGCAGCCAATTTGTACACAGCAATGTCCCACAAACAGCCGTGAACTAAATGACCAATTTTATTTAGGGGATTGTTGGCCAGGACACCAGGAGAAATTCCCTTTTTTTCGAATAGTGCCATGGGATCCTTAACATCCACTGAACAGGCAGAAAGGACCTTGCTATAATGTCTCATCCGAAGCACGGCACCTCTAACTATGCAGCACATCCCCAGCACTGCATTGGAGTGTCAGCTTAGACTATGTGAGTTCAAGTCCCAGACCCCACATCAAGCCATTTTACCATTTGTTAAATGCACAAACTCAGTGAATGTTGCTCAGATTCTTTTTGAGTACACCAAATCATTCTCATCTTCTAATCTTCGCTCTTTCCTCTCCTCTTACTCCCTCCATGAACCCCTCCAATTGGGTTTCCGTGCTGCCCACAGCACAGAAACTGCTCCGGTCAAGGTCACAAATGACATCCTGACCATGTGTGACCAGGGCTCTCTCTGCTTCCTAGTCTTCCTCGACCTCTCTGCCGCCTTTGACACCGTGGACCACTCAATCCTCCTCCACTGAGGCTCTCCTAATTGGTTCGCGCCAGTGTCTCCGCAGCTCAGGCGCAGGCAGCATCAGCCTCCACGGCTGCACACTCAACCTCACTAAACCAGTCAGAAACCTGGGTATCCTGTTTGACCTTGAACTGTCCTTTCTCCCCCACATCCGCGCCATGACCGGCACTGCCTACCACCACCTCCGCAACATTGCCAGACTCCGCCACTGCCTCACCCCTCAGGCTGCCGAAACCCTTACCGACGCATTTGTCACATCAAAGCTGGATTACGGGAACTCCCTCCTCATCGGCCTTTCCCAACTGTTCCCTTCACAAGCTGCAGATCATCCAAAGCTCTGCAGCTCGTGTACTCTCAGGCACCAGGCTCCATGAACCCATCACTCCCACCCTCGCCCGACTCCATTGGCTCCCCATCCCCCAGAGGATCGAGTTCAAGATCCTCGTCCTCACCTGTAAGGCCATCCATGGCTTTGCCCCCTCCTACCTCTCTGACCTGCTGATTCCCTACCAACCTGCCCACTCCCTCCATTCATCGGGCTCCGGTCGGCTCCATGTCTCCCGCCCTACCCACCGTACCATCGGTGGCCGGGCTTTCAGCCTCTCTGCCCCCAACTCTGGAACTCCATCCCATGGTCCCTTCGCCTCTCTTCGTCCCTTGCCTCCTTCAAGGCCGGTCTGAAAACCCTTCTGTTCGACCGTGCCTTTGGTCTCCCTCCCACCTCTCTGCCTTCCCTCACCCCTACACCACCCCTCCCCCAAGCTTGGGCCCCGATACCTGACTGTTCAGCGCTTTAGGTCGTCTTCCCGACGTGAAAGGCGCTCTATAAATGTAATTTTTTTTGTTGTTGTAATGCTTCTTATCTAGCAGAAATTCAACAATGGGTTAATACAACTCTTTCTAGACTTGCCAGAAGCGAGAGTGCTACCACTGAGCCAGGTTGACTTGAACTTGAACGAGTTCCTTAGGAATTCACAGTAAAATATTAGGGGGAGAAATTCCGCTGTGATAACCTTGATTCATTTTAAATGGTTAGATTTTGGTAGCCTATAAAATTACTGGAAGCCATGCAGGTTTTGCAGAAGCTGATCATGTGCAGTAGAATAGCCCTTTTATGAAAAGTGCTATTCATTACCAAGGAGTGACTTGTAAATGGCGGAGGTTGGAAGTAACTCGGGATTTTGGAAGTGAACTTGATTAGATTGAGCTTGTAAATATCCCTCTTAAAATGCAGAATGGCCACTTTCTCTGGTCGAATCACAAATGAACCAAATTGATTCCTTCAGTCACTTTTTTCTCTTGTCGATCCTTTGTGTGGTGGACATTTACTTAAGGTTTCAACTTAATGTTTTTTTTTCCATTGCCTGGATAGCAGTTCCCTGAAATGTGCAATACTCTACTGATTGTGAAATGCTTAAGCTCACTCAATGTTGCTCAGATAATTTTTGAGTAAAGCAAACCATTCTTATCTTCATAATGCTTCTTATCTAGTTACAGAAATCCCATGTAGTGTAATGCAATAGTCAGTCCACTGGACTCTACCAGGCTAAACAATGGCAATTTTCATACCCTAGTTGCAATTTATCTTTAGTTGGATCTGCATCTAAATGCACATGTGTGGTTGCTTAAAAATGTTTAAAACATGTCTGCACTGGTTTGTTACTGACGAGAAATGGGTAATTATTTGAATTTATTTCTGAATGCTTTGATGGGGTGAAATTTAACCTTTTTAGGGTGATTTCTGGTTGGGACAATTATAATTTCAAAGCAAAATCCAAGGTTGTCAAATGTTGTTTAATTGCTGGTGGATATATACAAATTAGTGAGGGTAGGCAAGAGGGAGTAAGTTGTGTAGAGTTATTGAGGGCATGAAAATTAAACTGAATAGTGTTGAGCTATTGACGCTATGAGAGGATGGCATGTTTTGGAGGGTATGAGTGGGTGAGAGAGAGAGAGAGAGAGAGAAAGAGTGAGGACAAGAGTTTAGAGTTATTGAGGTTATGAGAAAGAGAGAAGGGGAGTGTAGAATTATTGTTTTTTTTTATTTGTGACAATTAGATGGACTGCAGTAGTCTTTTGCAGTGCTGTAGATTGCTGTGTTCCCATGTTCCTAATTAAACTTGGCATTCAAACTGACTTTCACTGATTTACTCAAGATAATATAACTAATTAATTGGACAACTTGGTTTTAACTAAAATGTCCTTCCTGTTTCATCAAGCTCCAGACTCAGGAATCAATGCAGACATCTGGCCCCAAATTAAATAATTGACCTAATTCATTATTAGTCTAACTGCTGAGATAACCATATTTACTGAGTAATATCTGGCTCCACAATATGAGAATCGGCAACACATCATTAATGGGGGAGGGGAAATATTCGCTGCTCCACAAACCAACTTCTTGTGAAACCCAATGGCCGTTGAGAGAAACGCTTTGGTCATTTCCAAGTGAACTTCAGAAACAGCAGATTGAAAGCAGAGTGTGTGGTGTATCACTTTATTACCAAGTACTTCATGGCCCAGAAAAGCACTCACTGCAGCATCAGAGCTCATAAGATCATTTGGATCAAGTTGTTTTTTTAAAAAAAATTACAATTACTCTGAATTAAATTGGACGCACAAGGGCATAAGATTACTCTATGGCGCTGCAGAATTCTAATGTAGCTTTTTTAACAGGCTGTAAAGGTTGTCACATAGAAATCAATTTAGTGGCCCATTCGATACTTAGCTCATCCAATGTGCCAGAGGACGTTCTTAACGGCCAAACCCTGAAGCTGGGCTCATGACCCTGGACTTCTAACAGCTGATCGTGGGTCTCAACTGCAGATAGTTGAATTTCGTAATCATAAAATCCTCCAAAAGCCATTAACCCCATATAATGCAATGTAGTGTTTGGGAAGTGCTGCATTGTCAGAAGTGCCATCCTTCAGATGAGAAGTTAAACTGAGGTTCCATCTGCTTTACAGGAAATCCTGTGAAGCACTTTGACATGTGCTCCTGATGTGAAGGGCATTAAATCAAACGCAATTATTATTATTATTATTATTATCTTTCTACTCGGATGCTAAAGACCTCAATCTATAAGGCGGAAGTCCACTGTCAGGGGCCAAGCTTCCCAAACATCCCACTGGGCATGTCACGTGGGAATCTGCCTCTGACACATTTCACTGGGATAAATATCACCTGAACCATCATATTATAATAATAATTTATATATTTGGTATTGGTATTGTGCCTTTCATGGCAACAGGACATTCCAAGCGCTTCACAGCATATACTGTATTCATATACTGTACTTTGTGGATGAATGACTCCATTACTCAACTTACTTAACCTTGTCTAATTGTGCATTCAATAAGGCTGGAGGTGTCGTAGAGTCCTGTAGCTCAGTGTTTAGAGCACTCGCCTCGCAAGCAAGAGACCTGGGTTTGATTCCCGGCAGGATGAAATGTTGGGCAAGTTTCCTTATTACACAAGCCTCTGTTTACCTAGCAGTAAGGAGGTACCCAGTTGTTAGTCAAGTGGTGGATCACTTTTCTGGGGGTAATAATTCCTTCAAACAAAAAAAATAAAAAATCGGTCACTTCAATCCACAATTGTTTGTGGGACACTGTTGTGTGCAATTGTCTGCCACATTTCGCCCACAAATATACAGTCAATTCACTTTACAGTATATTCTATGAAGCTCTTTGAGACGTGTCGAAGACGTGATAAAACGTTATATAAATGCAAGGATTATTATTATTATTATGAGAGAAACCACTCCATGAAACGGCCGAGCTTAAAATGGATTTCATGATACAGTGCACTGTGATAGAGCACTGACCTCAGCATGTGGGCAGCATTGAAAACAACATCAAACTCTGTGCTCTCCAGCTGAGCGGCCTTCTCCGCCATCTGAGCAGCTTCAAGCAGCCGGGAGTCTTCCAGCAAAAACTGGCCTGTGAATAGAGACAGAAGAACAGAGTAAGTTCCACTCAGAATCTCCAATAACTTCTGCAAATTGTCAATAACTCAACACCAGTCATTAATTCCAATCCGGGGTGTTAAACCTGTGGATTGTGTATACTACGTTAGCATTACATGATATGATGCGGGTTTCTTTGTTAATTTGTATTTGTGTGTTATTTGCTAGGGCTCTCATCTCTGAGTCAGAACGTTGTGAGTTCAAGCCCCACATTGAGACTTTAAGCTCACAGTCTATGCCAACACTCTCATGCAGAGCTGCGGAGCGTGGCATTGTTGAAGGTGTCTTTCTTAGGATGAAATGTTAACTGAGGTCTCATCTGCCTATTCAGGTGGCCTGCTTGCTAGATTATGGGCTGACTAAGGTTATTGTATATTGCAATGGCAGATCTAAAGGACAAGTTGCCTGGAGCAACTAGCTTGCATTAATCTTGACATTCTCACATATTCCTTAATTTTTCAGTTCTAATGAAGAATTTCTGAACAAACGTTTTTTAGTGGCCTTAGAGGTGCTTTAATTTGTTATTTTTGCTATTAAGACATAAGTTTCCCTTTAGCTAAGAAGATCTGAGCTATGCACATTTTCATGTTCATTACCAATGAATTCATATTGTTAGATGATAGGAAGTGTGAAGCGGGGCTAGTACCATCAGTTCTACGCCACTTCCACTTCTCCTGCTGGGAACTAATGCTACATCTTCAGCAACATTGCCAAAATACCGTCAGTGACTCTTTCAAAATAAGAACTGAATAACTACAGATGGAAATAGTTTCTCAGCAACTGGGACATTGAAAACGTCATCTATTGAAAGTAAAAGGCCAAGATTGAATAATGGTGGTACATGCATAGACAGATGGTCTGGAATTGTGCAGACGAGTGATCTGCAGCCAGACATGCAGGGTCTGGGAGAAATGCTACAGAACATTCCCTCAGGAGATTAAATAAGAGGAGCGGGAATTATCCATGATAGGTAAATTATAAGTTATCCTCGAAAAGAACACTCTTGATGGGCAGTCCCTGCTCTCATATCATCTTCAGATCTGCTCTTTCTGAAAGGCAGCAAGTTGTGCAGTCTACTAAAGATGGAACGAAAATCAGGTGAAAAGTGAACTCACCATAATGCATGTAGCAGTTGCCTTTCGCAGGATCCAACTGGATGGACCGAACAAAATACTTCTCTGCCTCTTCCTTACGATCCTTCAAAATCAGCAAAAAGAGGAAATCATGAGAAACTAAACTGTACACATCTCGGTGTGTAGTGACTGGATGGCTTTCTCTCCCTCCCTATGTTCGACAAACACACACAATGGGGTCCAATATGTGAGAATTTCTAATGATATGGCTTGATAGGAAACCGGAAAGAAGTACTGTATCTCATGCCGACTTGGGGGGGGTTGCGTGATCTCCAATACCAAAGTAGATTGCATTGAAGAAGAGTTACTGTGGATCAGTATGATGTGTGGGATATACGTCTAGATACTGGATGTCCCCACTCTGGTTCCTTAAGTGCTGATTTCTAACGGGTGTCTTTTGTCCAGAAAGAAATTCCTGTAATAAGAAATTCCATTCGAAACTGTTGCATATTAGACCCTGTTGTCAGCACACAGCAATCTTGCGTTTAAAGACATTTATAAAGAATCCACGTTATCCATGTCTTAAGAGAATTTTCCCGTCATCAATGTATTTGAAATGAAATCCTGCAGGAGTGTTTCAATGTGTGTTTAAAGCTACAGTAACATTTGCCAGCTGGTGGAACACAACCTCAGGCCCTTGCCTCCCCGTGATTGACAGCTGCTCCTTGTTATTTTGTTGAATGCTTGTCGAGCCAGGTCACTTTAACCATTAAATCTGAAGCATCTCCTTGGCTCAGGGATTTTTTTATATAAAAAAATCAATGCTCACTCAGCAGTGCAACATGTTGTAGCACCAACACACTCTCACATAAAAAGTGGTTCATTCTGTGTTCTCACCTATTGTTTCCCACAAAGCAGCTCCCAGGTTCACCTAGCTTATTAACAGGAAATGTTCTCCAAAGGAAGAGAGTTAAACATGGAGGTGAACCCACCTCACTACTGTCATTTGAGGAAATCTTAGGGGAAAAAATTCTAATTCAAAGAATATATACATATATTGAAGTCAGATAAAACTTGGAGTTGTTTCTTAACTCATTCCTTGGGCTAATAAACACAAGGTTTGGGTTAATAAACAAATTATACCCCTATCATATTTCATAACATTCTTAAAGAGACATTGGTCATGGTATCTGAACTAAAATCGTAAAGCTCCAAGGAGACGGCCCTGTCTTTGGTCCCGTCCCCAATCTATTGGCTGATATTAATATAGAGCTATCAATATCAGATAGAGCAAGAGACAGATGGGAAAGGCATGTGCAATATTTCCTATGAAAGGATTGCAATGTCTGTAAATCTCTATAGTACTTTTAAGAAAGCCATGAATTTTGAGATCATTCATTATTACAAGGTATATGGTTTGTTACATGGGTATTTATGCAATATATCTCGATATTTGTTGAATGTTGCACTTAAGTGAGCTCCACTGTATCATGTTGATTTACCATACACGCAGTATTGTTTATTTTACAAAGCAAGAACTATAAATAGAGTAAACTATACATTAGACATAAAATCATAAATCAGGACTGGACGGCATACCACCTACTGGAAAGAATAAGCACATTCTGCTTACTTGCTAGAGTAAAAGTATTGGTCGTGCAAAGGAGAAGCTAAAATGAAAGAACAAAGCAACTCTATATCAGTAACTTGTGTTCCATTCATCGTTTTGGAAAAATTAAGGCGAAAGGCCAATGATCTTAGTGCTATACCATCAAGGCTGCAACAAGTAGAAACAAAGATGAATGAAGAAGTGGTTATGAGACTAAATTCCAGGGTCTTCCTTAATGTTTAATAGCTTCTACAACCCAAATCACAGTGCACTAACACTTCAGTGTAGGACTTTAACAACAGTGGTCATTAAGTTATCCAGAGATGTCAATTTCAGGTTAAATTTTGGCTTAGACCTTATAGATCCTGGCCAACAAATTCCCAAATACAGTTGGTCACTCACTCCAATGGCTATTTGTGGGACATTGCTGTGCGCAACTGGCTGCTGCGTTGCGTCCACAAAATACAGTTATTCCACTTTACCGTATATCCTGTGAAGCACTTTGAGACATCACAACAATGTGATAAGGCGCTATATCAAATGCAAGGATTATTATTATTCAATAGGAATTAAAACAAGGTTTCACTCATGTACAACAACGTTTGGTGCTATATTAGTAGAGTTCAAACTGAAGTGCTTACTTAGATAATTGAACATCTTAACATCAATCAAAGCATGTATCTTTATGTTATTATTATATATCAGAGTATTAAAAGAACATGTGGTTTGTGAAGTATGCATGGTTTATACAGGAAACCGTGATTGAAGTTCAGTGTGACACAGTGCCAAACCAGAATAATAAACTGTGCAATGAGGTCATATTTCTGATTTGCCAGTTAAGTTCCAAAGTTGTTATTACTCACAGATACAGTGCAAGTTTATTAATACTCTGTTAACTGCAGTTCCAACAAATACATAGGATTTCCTTTTAAATATGTACTACTGTAGTTCAGTGATATGAGTGCCAATTTGTTCCTGATGAGATTATTTTCAAGTTACAATCCCACTTGTTTAAACAGGCTTACATCGAACGGTCACAAAGCTTTTTGTGGCTCCCGATTGATAGCTATATGTTGCAGCAGACTGTGACCAGAGCCTGCCTGCCACATATAGAACATGTGTTGCAGCTCTTCCCAAGGCCTTGTGGAAATCAAGCACAACTACCCGATATGTAACAGGGATATGGTCACTTGTTTCGCCCATACTGTCTGTCTCATTGGAAAAAGATTGAATGCTTCTGGAAAGTCAATGGAAATGCTCTGAATAAGTCTAACCTGAGAAACAGGAAGTCCATGCATGAGAAACACCAGCCATTTTTGTTAGAAAACTGCAGATGATTCTATTTAACCAGTAAAGCAAAGGCTTATCAATCCAATTCACCAGTACATTGAAGGAAGCTATCTAGCACGTCATTTCTATATACGCAGGCTCCATAACACAAGTACCAGACCAGTGGTGGGTGAATGTTTCCAGGTAAATAGTGATATCCCACACTCACTGTGGCTATCTTATGGAGCATTTTATTCATCAAACCTTTAATTTAAGTGGCAGGGTATGTTGTTTCCAGTGCTTGGGGAGTCCATAACCAGGGCACACAAATATATAAGATAGTGACTAGGGAATCAAAAAGAGAGGAACTACTTCATGCACCGGATAGTGAGATTGTGGAACTCACTGCTGAAGTGGGTAGCTGAATCAAATAGTATAGATGCATTCATGAGGAAGCTAGATATTAACATGAGGGAGAGGAGAATTGAAGGGTACAGGAGGGGGTAAAGGGTGTGGACTCATGTGGAGTATAAACACCAGCATGGACTGTTTCCATGCCAAACATTCTTTGTAAATCTCTTTTGTAAACAGCAACTCACACATCAATAGTTACTTCCTTCTAAATGCCATGGGAGACTTTATTCCCAAAATTTGAGGGACATTTTAGGTTGCTGAGTCTGAAAGAATTAAGAGGGTAATCCTCCACCGTCCTGTGAGAAACAACCAATTACAAGTCCTGAAAAAAAATCTGACTATTTTACACCCAGCCAGACCTGAGATTTATTTGTATATTTGGTTGCCAGTGATATATGTCAAGTACAAGTTTATCATTACTCCTGACGTGAAATGGGCTATATAAATGCAATATGCTGTTGTTGTTTGATATTGCTAATTTGCTTCCTTCCCATCACACATGAGATCCACACAGTGAAGTATATCAATCGGCGCACTATCAGGAGAGGGGAAACAAAACAATAAAATACACTGTTTGTACAACACACATATAGCTGCTGCACTGGTGCCAGTATAAATATTGCATTAAATTTGAACTCTTAATACTGATGAACACAAAGCGTATCTTACATCGAACACCGATTTAAGTGGTCTGTCAGTGTCGGAATTCATGTTGTGTCAGTAACCCAGTTCCCAAGTCAGTGACATCCACTAAAACTGACCTATCCATAGCATTTCCTTGCAGAGTCACACTCTGGCACCCTACATAGTGCTAACAGCACACACCATGACATTACACCTATTGGGCAGCAAGGCAACGAGAATACATTTCAGTCTCCCTTTGTGTGGTTTCCAGTCTGGAAGTGATCGACCTTCTCACATATGAAATTTCTAAATATGATTTATTTAGAAAACTACATTTATTGAAAAGTATTGGGGGTGGGTGGGAGCTTTGCTGCATCTTCAGTAGAAAAGTATTGAACATTGGCAAAATTTGCAAATGCTGAACGAGTCTTAGCTTAAACACAGTTAATAACATTACAAACCGAGATCTGAAGACTCATGGGGTGAAATTCCTCTTGCTGCTAAGTGTAGCGCATTTTACGATGTGTGCTTATGTGAGAAAGCCCTATTATAGGCAGACATCATCAAAGTCACTAACCTTAACAGCAAGAGAAATTTATCACCTTCAGTTTCAAGTACTTTTTTCCTGGATGGTCAAACTCACAAGGGATGTGCTATAAAGTCCTGGGTTGCATGAAGACCACAATAAGTGCAACTGAGGTCAACTCACAGTGAGTGCCAAAAGCTTTCCATATGTCAGATGGGCAGGGATGTGGTCAGGCTTCGAGCGGAGGGACTCCAGGTAGCAGTGCTCAGCCTCTGCCAATTTGTTTAGTCGCATGTAGGCTTCACCTGTGGCCAGAGAGAGAAAGAGAGAGGGGGAGGGTAGGGTGAAAGGTCAGCAAGACACACATCTGCAATGATACTTTCTCATGATGTGAGCTTACCGAAGAAAATCTCTTGAACATGTTCGGCTCCTGTGGTTAGTTCTAATACGACAGGTTAATAAGTGGTTAGATTCCACAGAGCCTAGGAGCCCAGCGTACAGTACTTTGATGTCTAGTTTCTGAGCAATGAACTCCTGAAACAGAACCTTACTCCCTGAAAATAGGAATGAAGTGAGTGTCAGTGAGCTGACTACTCAGAAGAGCTTTATAACCAAACTGTAATGTATTACAACAGGTGGGAGGAAAATATCAACAGGAACTGAACCCTTCTAACAAAGGAACCATGAAGAACCATGCAGTCCTGACTCTGCTTGTGGAAGAACTACAACTGGGCAGTGTGGCAGGGAGTGGGAAGGGGGTACTTCATTGATGCCTGCTACTAAAATACACATTACAATTTGTAGTCATAATTTGCAATCACAGGTTTTTTTCAGGCAGACAGTTGCCTGAAGAATACTTACCAACCTTATTGGAATATTTTATGATCTGTCTATAAGTAGTGGCCATCCGCTCTAAGACGATTAACAAAACACTGCTGCTCTTGACATCTTTCCTTTCACGACCCACTTTAAATACACTAAACAGCTCGAGATAAATCATGGTTTGCCGTAGATCCTCCCCAAACCCACACGCACCCCCCCCCCCCCCCCACCCCCAAGGCAGAGGTTTCACAGTCGTGTAGCAAATAGTAATCTAACTGAGCTCTATTTCGTATCAATGAACTCCCAATGAGCTTTGACTCAGCTGTAACAAAGCTATCCTGTGGACTGTTGCTCAAACCATCTGTACTGTCCAGTGTCACATGCCAGAGAAATTAACAAGCACTTTTTTAATGTGGTATTTTTGACTAATGCAACTGGAATTGTTTCTCATGCTTAACAAGCAGCATATGTTGTGTTCCATATGACTATTTTTAATGTTACCTTATTTATGTAGTGGCATTTGGTTTTGATTGCGAAAAACAGCAGTTTAAGGCTTACTTGAGGCTTTCGGCTGGAGCCAGTTCTGCAAGGCGGGGTATCAGTGCACAAGTATAGTTAATTCAGAATCGCTATATGGTATTTGATTAGACTGAAGACATTATTAAAGACCTATGGCATAGAGCCTTTGCTTATGAAAGACAGATACACATGTTTAAAACTCTGTGTGATAGTATACTCACCCATCATGTTGTATAAGCTTTGTGGTGCAAACTGCTTTGGCATCTTCTGTATTGCCTCCTTATAAGCAACTAGTGCGTCCTGCAGTGAAAGAGAAGAGGAACAACGCAAGTTCTAACATTCAAAGGCTGCTAGTTTTATTTTGGTGTGAGTATGAATATTTTTCATTTCCCCCTCCCTCTGCCTGATTCTCGCTCTCAAACTTCCAACACCTGCTACTTTCAACTTCAGTGGGGAATTACCTGACTTCCACTCGCTGCCCCCCTGTGAGACATGGTGGAGATCAGGCAATGCAGCAGTGTGAGAGTTCACAAGCAGGGACCCATCACTCCATAGTGCCACCCACTGGTGATCCAACACACGGTACCAATTCTGCCACTCAACACTGAAAAATTGTTTTGAATTCGAGTGTCTTACAATCAAGATGCATAAGAGAACAGTGCAACACTCTCACCACCCTCAACCTTCGCCTCCTCCAACCCCCCCCCCCACCCCCCACACACACATATACACACACCAGCTAACAACTTAACACGTCATGCAAAGAATAAGGTCATGCAAATTCCTTTTTTAAAACAAAACTTTCATGTTAACTTGAGTGGAATTAAAAACCTTCAACATCTCAAAACTCTCATGTTTATTTTGAATCTTGTATTTGTTGTTGTATGGATCTTGTTGGAATACTCCTACATTTGCCTCGCTGCAATGGCAAAACTATGCTTTCAAATTATTTCTTGCTTGAGTAAACTCCAAAAGAGACTAGCAAAACACCACTGAACAGATCCTGTCAGCACATCCTCTATCTGTCTGGATCTCTGCCCCTTCACCATCCGTTATTCTCCACTGGAATTATTTATCGAGTGAAAGGGAATGTAACACATTCAATGCTATCCCTAGAACCACGTATTGATCAGTGGTTTAAACATATTTATAAATGATAATTCAGACAAGCCTGAAAGCTTGTTTACGATAGTCCTTCCCAAAGAAGGGAGCCTGACACCAACCAACACAGCACAGGAAAGAGGGTTCTGCTTGATCTTTAACCCTTCAAATTCTTAGTTCTGTGGTGCTCCTGCCATCTTTTGTTTAAGATTTATGAGACCAGATTCCCGAAGTTCTTCATGGCATTGCTTCAAGACCATTGTCTTAAAGCTTAAGAATGTGCAGAATTTTGCAAACATTTCAAAATTGGAAAAACTCCATAAGGAATGATGGACCTCTGGTGCTAAGTACTTTTCAAGACGGAGAGAAAACCTATTGTGTCCTAGAATTTGAAAGATCCCATTCCCAGTACGGCTATAGTTCTGGGAGAGGGGGAGTGTGTTCATTTATTTGCAGAGTTTAACAGCTGAGTTAACCCATGCTCAATCATGCTGCTTATCATGCTTTTAGTTGAAACTGCACTGAGTATTCGTGAAGCAATCTGATTATGTTCGTGACATGTCACAAGAAATCCCAGGCCAATTTGTATGGTGTTTTGTCACTATTAGAAATAGTTTACATTATTTAAAAAAGGGCTGATTGCTTATGGGACTATTTACTAACTTGGTTCTGTTGAGCAAACTAAAAATCATGTCATTATTAAAATAATTCCACATTTTATTTCTGAATTTCATGAATAATTGTCCGTGCTTTCTTCTTTCATCCAGTTTGCGCCTCGATCATAATAATAATCTTTGCATTTGGAATAGCACCTTATCAAGCCGGAAGGACGTCTTAAAGTGCTTCACAGGATTTACTGTTAAATTGAGTGACTGCGTATTTGTAGGCAACCATGGCAGCACAATTGCACACAGCAATGTCCCACAAACAGCCATGAAGTGAACAAGCAATTTTTATTTGGGGGATTGTTGGCTAGGACACAAGGAGAACATGGGAACAGGCGCAGGCCATTCAGCCCTTCGAGCCTGTTCCGCCACTTAATTAGATCATGGCTGATCTGTTCCTCAGCTAATCCTTTCAATTCAAATTTCCTACTTTCTCCCCATATCCCTTAATACCCTGACCTACCAAAAATCTATCAATCTCACTCTTGAAGGTGTGGACGGATCCAGTCCATTCTCTTATCGAACAGCGCCATTTAATGTCCGAGGGCATCTCCAACAAATCAATACTCCATTGGAGTGTCAGCTTAGACTATATGAATTCCAAGTCCCGACTTGAACCCATAACCTTCTAACTCAGAGGTGAGAGTGCTACCACTGAGCCAGGCTGAGACATAATTTACCATGGTTGAAAATGTTCAGCTTGTCTCCGTTTACATCCTCACCCCCACTCACTCTCAGTACCATTAATCTTGCTTCAAAGACAAAACATTTTCACAAATTCTGTTGTGAAACCTGAAACATTTTTTTTAAACTTCCAGAATCAAATGCATTCAGTCAAAATTGTTTCTATGTTGGCAGCCCTTCAGTAGTTCTATTGCTGGGACTGTGACCCAAAAAAAAAAGGATGGTAAGATTATCATTTTAGGTCAACCTGTATCATCTTCCACAGAATCAATGGGACAGGAGGGGGAGCTCACTAAGTCACTTCAAGAATTTTGTGGATCCGCTGCCTCTGATCAATCAGCAGATCCCCTCCTGACCTTGTTCCCTGGACAGCCCCACTATCCAGTGCCAGTATTCATAGCTTCACTTTTTATAATCTTTATCTTTACTCAGACTCACAACCATGAAGTGTAAAAATAATGATGATCCTTGCATTTGATATAGCGCCTTATCACCTCCTTCAAAACTTGTCAAAGTGCTTCACAGAATACACAGTAAAGTGAATTGACTATGTTTTGTGGGCAAAACGCGGCAGCCAGTTGCAGACAGCAGCATCCCACGAACAGTCGTGGATTGAGTGACCAATTTTTTTTAAGGAATTATTGCCCCCATAAAAGAGATCCGCCAATCGACAAACAACCGGATTCCTACTTACTGCTAGGTAAACAGAGGCTGTGGATTAAGGAAACTTGCCCAACATTTTGCCTGGCCGGGAATCGAATCGCTCTCGTTTGCGAGGCGAGTGCTCCAACCACGGAGCTACAGGACTCCACTTCATTTCCCAAAGGTAAAACTACACCAGGATGGATTTATTCATATTTTGGTGCACGATAGTTATTGAAAATAGAACTTAGCACCAGGGACCCATGAGTCCTTAGTGGAGACTTCCCTGTTTAAAATATTCCCATTTTAAATTTTGAAGAAACTTCTCAATCTCACTCTACCAGTTGAAATTGTTCTTCCTGAAATGACAGTCCAAGTGCAAGTGACTTTATTCCAGCAGGGTCTACCCCACAAAATAATCCAGCATGTGAGAATGGCCAGAGACTCAGCCACTCTGCCATTTACACTCAGCACATCCATTGTGACTGCTTGCTAATTGCTTATGTAACGCTACACCTCCTTCTGTTTAGAGCTTGAGACCTAAGTACCCATATAAAGCAGGCCTTGTTTTCTGGAACAACCAGTCAACGTTCTCTCAGTGCCTCCAGGCCTATGTCTTGCTAATAAACTATTAGCATTCATACCCATATTAAACCCACATCTAAAAAAAATGGCATTTGTTTTTCTCCCCCAGTGAAAGTGACATGCGTTCTAACTGAATTTTACTTGAATCCATTGGAGATTCGAGTGTATCAGATCATGGAAGAACTGGAGTTGTGACGATTATTTTCAAACTGTGAATATAACTCCGGCAGGAACAGAGAATAAACCCCTCAGGGCACAGAAGGTAACAGTGAAACATGCCGATGAGCAGCTTGCCTGACTTCTGACGTACTCCTTGTCGCAGTTGATTTCAATTTTCTATTCTGCTCCTACCTACCTCATGTTGTCCTTGTTCATGCAGGAGTTTGCCCAAGTTGTATAAGCAGCTTGTTACAGAACTCCTGTGAGTATGAGGGTCTTTTAGGTTTTCATCGGAGATGTCAGCGCATATGACAAAGGTTTTCTTGGCTTCTTCCAACCTGCCCTGGTTCATTAGGATAATCCCAGTGTTCAAGTAGGCAGCTGTGGGGGAAAAGAGCGAATAAGCAGCTGTCAGAAATGCTAATTAAACACGAGGGATTCACCAGCTACGTGTGCGAGGAGTGTAGCTGACGTTTTGGCTCTGAACCACTGGGTTGGAATGTCTACTGCTGAATATTGGCAGAGGGGCGTTGTGAATTATTCTTACAGTAGCATATGTAAAACGCAAAACAACGTGGTTCTGTGGTTGAAACATTAGTAGTTTGAAGTTAAAGACTGAAATTAAATAGCACTGAAACATAATAGGTTTAAGGTATGGCACACTTGTAAGCAGTTGCAAACATGCTGCACAATAACCATATCTGAGACAAGTAAATTACCCTCTCTTTCTGCCACAATGCCATTTGGTAAATTAANTTTTTCTCCCTTTTACTTTTCTCTCCTCTCCTGAGGGTAACTGATTATTTTCTCCCTTCTACTGGAGTAAGCTCTTCGAGACACCACCCTACATGAAGGGAGCTAATATGAATGCAGGTTGTTGTGCTTTTGCTGTCTATGGTACCCTCAGGTATCTCTATACAGAGACCAATATTTTTGTGCATGGACACGAGGTGCAATAGTGAATGTTAGCAGGTTGATCGATGATCTTAGTGGGCACTGATCCTGAGTTAAATGCACTGGCGCCTTCCAGCAGGGGTCTCTGGATAGCAAAGAAAACCCTGGCTAATTTTTCCCCTCCCTCAACCTGGGTTACCAGGCCAATTGTAGTACCTCATCTCAACTCCTACCTTGGCTGAGATTAGCCCTAACTCAGCACAAGGCTTCTACCCAATAGTCCCATCAGTAAAGCTCTCTGTTTCTTTATTGGTTAGCTCCCTCACTCCTACACTAGAAACTTGCCTATCTGCTCCCTGGACTGACCCCTTCTTTTCGTATTTTCTATCCGGAAAAAGCCCGGTCCGCCTAGACCAGGATCCCACCCCACAAGAAACAGCTGAGCCAAACTGCGCGGCCCCAGTGCTTTGATATGGTGGTGCACACCATCACCATTCACCAGCTGCAATTGAAACCTGACAACAAGCGCTGTCATACAGGCAGCTTCCTGAATAACCTCTTGTTATTCTGAACAAAGGTACTTGTACCAGCACCGAGGACTGCAAACGGGAACATACGGCAGAATTTTCCAAGCAGTATATTTTACAGATTAAACACAAATATAACACAAATCAGAACAGGTTTCAGCAAAAAGATATTCTCAGTTTCTTGAGTAGAAACTGGGGTGAAGTCAGTACTATTACTGCAAACGCACATAGCCATAAATTTCTTTGGTGACACTTTAATTGGTTAATTGTAATGTCTGTTGGGCAACTTACATTTGGTTTGTGTTAAATAAATATCCCCAAAACCTCGATAGCATAGGCAACAAGAAAAATACAACTCATTAGCTGTTTGGAAGCACAAAGGTTTGCTGATGTTTTCAGCAGAGTTCAGTGATTACTCACATGCCAGGGTAGGCCTGCAACCAATTGCCAATTTATAGTAGTGCAGGGCCTCTGAGAACCGCTCATTTTCCTGAAGAAGCAGACCTCTGAAACAAAAGTGTGAAATCTTTATTGGAAACCAAGTCATTACTAATAATCTTTACAGTTGATATGGCACCTTTCACGTCAAATATACCGTAAAGTGTAACGACGGTGTATTTCATACACAAATAATAATAATAATAATCCTTGCATTTGATATAGCGCTTTTCACGTCGGGAGGACGTCCCAAAGCCCTTCACAGAATATACTGTAAAGTGAATTGACTGTATATTTGTGGGCGAACGCGGCAGCCAATTGCATACAGCAATGTCCCACAAACAGTCGTAGATTGAAAATGACCAATTTATTATTGTTTTTGGTTTTTGGAGGGATTATTATTAGGCGTGTGGAGTAAGGAAACTTGCCCAAGGTTTCGCCTCTGCCTGGAATTGAACTCAGGTCTCTCGCTTGCAAAGCGAGTGCTCTAACCACTGAGCTACAGGACTCCTGTATGCAGGAAGTCAGTTTATACACAGCAATGTTCCACAAACAGAATGACCAAGGTTTAGCATCTCATGTAAAAGATGGCACTGCCAACCATGAAGGACATCCCCAGAATTGCACAAGAATGCTCAACTATTTGAGTTCCAAGTCCCAACTTGGGGCATGAACCCACAACCTTCTGACTCAGAGGCGAGAATGCTAACACTGAGCATTCTCAGTGACATGATGTCAGGCTGTGACATATCACTGAGGTAAGAGACAACAAAAAGAAAGAACTTGCATTTTTGTAGCACTTAATGATGTTGAAATGCCTCAATGCACTTCAGAAAAATTACTGTACTGTTGAGTGTAGCGACTGTTTTGAAGGCAAACAAGTTATTTTGCTTAGTGAAAAGTCTCATAAAAAAGCAGAGAGTTGAATGTCCAATCTATCTGGAGGATTGTTGGCTAAGGCACATACAGAAAACTCCCTTCTCTATTCAAATATTGAAGTCCAGCAGGTTCCTCAGTTTAACTTCTCATTCAAAGAATATCACTCTGACAATCCAGTGCTTTCCCCAGTTTTGCATTATAGAATCAGCCTAGGATTGAAAAGACCAACTTATAACCTAGAGTACAACTCACAAAGCCAAACTGTCACTGAAATAATAATAATAATCCTTGCATTTGATATAGTGTCTTATCCCGTCATTGAGACATCTCGAAGCACTTCACAGAATACAACATCAACAAAATTACATTTGTAAGGTGCCTTTCACGTCGGGAGGACGTCCCAAGGCTATACTGTATAGTGAATCAAAAGTGTATATTTTGTGGACGAAACTAAAGGCACTTGAGGAAAGCATGTTCATGTTTTTATGTACAGTGCTCAAGTGCAGGATCCGGGATAATTACTGGTTACAAACCCTATGAAGTGCAACATTCATAGATGATCTATTTTCAGCTTTGGAACTTCACATCTGCCAAAACCTTCACAATGTGATGCTTTATCAGAGTTAAAGCAGCATCTCCAAAAATACTTGTGCTGTGTGCCTCATGCAACTTCCCTGTGTGCTACTTTACTCATTGTCTCACACCTCCAGGACATTTGGTTTTGCATTGTCTTTGTTATCAGTGCTCAATCGTTTATTGTTTCAATGACCTGGCTGGTCCAATATTATTCCTTCCCCCATTCTGTTTTAACTCTCACAATAATTTGTTTTCTCCTGTTGTAAGGTCAAATATTGTTTCACCCACAAAGTATATAATATAAAATTTATACAGCACCTTTTAAATTTAAAAATAAAATGTGTCAAAGCCCTTTAACAAAAATAGAAATGATTAGAATTGAATGTTATTAATGCAAATGCAGCTGCTTCTCTGTGGAGGAATGTCCCACAGAAAATAACAATAATTACAAAATAATAATAATCCTTATGTTTGACCTGGCATCTAATAATTCTTTAAAAAGATAATAAATTGGTCACTTCAATCCACGACTGTTTGTGGGACACTGCTGTGCGCAATTGGCTGATGCGTTTCGCCCACAAAATTTATAGTCAATTCACTTTACAGTATATTCTGTGAAGCGTTTTGAGACGTCCCGAAGACACGATAAGGTGTTATATCAAATGCAAGAATGATTATTATTATTGTAATGTCTCAAAGCACTTCACAGTAAATACTGTTCAGTACAGGAACTGTGTACTTGTAGGCGAACACGGCAGCAAATTTGCACACACCAATGTCCCACAAGCAGTCAGGAGATGAATGACCAATATAACTGCAGGAAGGTTGGCCAGAAATATCGGGAGAAACTCCCTGGTCATTTTTTTAAACACCAATCCAAAAGTTTCCTATCGATTTTTGGTGCAACTTACTGGTCCTGCTGCAAGAGCTTTAGTTGGTTGAGATTTATTGATCACCTGATTTAAAAAGGTTAAGTCAGGTTGTTAGTTTAAAAAATATAGTTCAAGTGATTACTGCAGTAAGACTAACAAACAGTCTTCCTTGATGTACTATCTGAAAGCCATTACCCCAGACAGTAATGCATCAAGTTCGTGCAGACTGCCGCAGTGACTTGCTGGTGAACCGATTCTACAATTATTCTGTTGATTTAATACCATCAATTAATTGGCATGGCTCTCATGGGCTTTGCTCGGAAATTGAATTAATAGCAGATTCACGCTGCATAGAGATCTATACTATAAGAGGCTAAGTGTGGTAATATTGATATATGACGTTGTGTGCTGAGATTCCAAGCTTATCGCCTTGCCAGTCATTTGGTAATAAAGCTCAGGGATGTGCTCATGTGAGTGTGTGCAGTATTCAGCCCTGCACTCTGCATCTTTCATAGCTCTGCTTTATATTTTCCCACAGAACTTTCATGAGTTTTTCTGCATCTAACCACAAGCAAAGTTGCAAACACCTCGAGCACTTGACAACATTGCTAGGATTCTGCATTTGATATAGTGCCTTGTCATGTTATGAAAGTGACTGTACTTTACAGGTGAACATGACAATCAAGTTGCACTCTGTAATGTCCTACAAACAGCCATGAAGTGAATGGGCAATGGGGGATTATTAGCCATAATACAGGGAAAAAACTGGACGTTAAACAGAGACAGGACCTCTGTTTAATGTCTCATCTAAAAGATGGCGTCTCTGACATTGAGACGCTGCCCCAGCACTGCACTGGAGACGAGGGGGCTCTGAGGTCAAAGTTCTGATCTGGGGCTTGAACTCACAACCATGTGACTCAGAGGCAAGAGTACTATCCCTTTGTTTTTTGTTCTCTGTCCCCATCTGTTTAATCAGCCGGTGAATTTGAGGAGCCATGTAATTTAATCCCTTGATATTCCAGCTCGTTTAAGAACAAGTATGTTTAAATTTAAGCAAAAGTTACGGTTTTCTTCTGTATTCAATCATTTTTTTTAAAATCAAAGTTAAGACTCCCCGAAAATAATTGTGACCGAGATTCCTTCTGCTCGGGAATTGCAATGCAGTGAACGTTTGAATAGCATTTTCTGCATTTTGCTGTACTGTTGATCTAATCAATGGAAACTGTAGAAAATGTCAGAACATCTCAAAGCGCTTTGCTTAAGAGTTTTTTGCAAAGAGTACTGACTACGTGTTTGTAGATGCATGTGGAAGTCAATTTATGCACAGCAATGTTCCACAAGCAGCTGTGAAGTGAATGACCATTTTTAACTGAGAGATTATTGGTCACAATGTCAGGAGAACTCCCGTCTTTTTGAATAGTGCCCAGAGATCTTTAACATCCACCTGAACAGGCAGACAAGACTTTGGTTTAATGTCTCATTTGAAGGACAATAACTCGGTCTCACTCTTCCAACAATGCATTAAACTACCATGTCCAATACTCATTTTAGTGCTTTGTGGACAATCTTCTGATGATGGGTCAGTCTAGACTATGGATGCCTCAATGCACCTTGTTTAGGGGAACAGAATTGTTCTTCTGCCATCAATTGGCTGGTATAATGTAACATGAAAAGGAGGTCGAGAGAAACCAGGTTTATATTTCTGATCCTCCATTTGGAACACTTTAGTTCCACAAGATATTCTGTCCAACACACTGGCCCACAATTGATAGAATAAACACAATGAAGCTTTGAGGCTCAGAACACACAGGCTTCTGCTCAGAACTTACAGGCATCTGCTTGGGAAGCCGAGAGGTTGCTTATGGTACTGATTTAGAACCATGATCTTTTTTCTTTGAGCAGATTTAAGGTCTGGACCTTGTGTCTCTTTACTATGAACTACAACCTTCCTGCAGCTAATACATCATTACAAAAGTCAGGATGTGAGTATTTGTTACGCAGGAAGAGGTGAAAGGGGAAATGAAGTTTGGCTTGAAACGTCCAGACATGCTGTAGTTTCCGATAGAATGTAAGAAGTTGAACTATTCTATGTATTTTTAGCATATACAATACAATTTATGTTTATATAGCACCTTTCTCAGTGTGAGCGTATAGTGTCTCAAAGTGGCTCACACAAATGACTGGGCACCTACGCCAGGAAACAGGGTGGTGGGAGGGGGCGAGAGGACCTTGGAGAAGGTGTAGAGGGAAGGGGGTAAAAATAACTGAAAGCGCAATCAAAGACGCAAGTGTTAAGGTGGACTTTAAAAGCAGAGGGGAAAGGGCGATGTGAAGGGACTACAAAACGGAATTCTAGACAGAATGGTGGAAAGCTCGCTCACTGATGGTGCAGCAGATCGGGCGGGGAATCAGGTCAGTGTTTACAGTGTTTGAATCAAAAAAAATGTGCAGAGAGGAGGAGAAGAAGGAGGAAGATTGTTCGACTCTGGTTGATACCCATGAGTGACCACAAGCGAACTGAGCCCTTGCAGTCTCTGTTGAACTCTCGTGAACAGGAGCCCACAACAAAACAGCCGGTGACATTTAGTGAGTGAAGAATGGAGGTGCCCTGCTGTTGGTATAATGTGCTGCTACTGCTGCTGCTGCATGACTACTCTGCTGAACCTGAAACAATGCCTACCTAACCCAGGAGGGCGGGTTGAATGCATAATAGGAGCTGCCACTCAGGAAAAGATGAAAGAACCTGCTGAATATTTATTCCATATTGACATTTGGGGGATTTTAATCGAGGAAGAAAAGGGAAGGTATTGATGGTCAATGTGGGTAAACTTTTTCTTTCCCTCCACTAAGGGATGTTATAAAAGAAGTTGTGCTGTCTGAGTGGGACAGGGAACAGGATTCATTAAAACACTGCTACAGCTATTCATTGTAGCAGCAAACAATATCTGTGTCACACAAATAGATCAATAGAGCCATTCATTGCACGTTTTATAATTGACCTGGTTAGGAATAAGGCCAGCAGTTGAGTCATGCATACTTACAAATTATAAAGCATATCAGCCATGTTGCTACGATAGTACAAGGCGTTTCTATAGGCCTTTTCAGCTTCCAAAACCTTGCCTTGGCTTTTCAGAACATTCCCGAGGTTACCCCACGCTGCCAGGAAGAGAAAGCAGTTGTTCAATTTGGTGCTAGAATCCAATTAAACATGACACATCATCTTAACATCAAGCTCCTTTTTATTTTTTTCTCCTCCTCATCTCCTCCTCCAACCCCCTGCCCCCGCTTTCAATGAGATTAAAATGATTTACCTTTAGCCGGATTCACTTTTATCCCTGACCTATACAACATTTCCTCGTCATGCCAGTCTCTGTTCCTCACTATGGTTCTCAGTCCATATAAGACAACTAAAGCAGCAGCTGCAGATAAAACCAGGTTCTTAAAGGCTTTTTTCTTCATTCGGACAGAGAGGGCCCTTAAACTCACTGTTACCAGCAAACAGAAGCCCATGCTTGGAATGTACAGGATACGCTCTGCTATCACAAAACCCACGTAGAAAAAGAGGTTGGTGGCGGGCAGGAATGGCACTATTAACAGCGTTAATGAGAAAATGGCAGTGTTCTCTGTTAAAGGAAGTGGTGGTCCCTGAATTGATTCATTCATTATAAGGTTGTCTGTTCTCGGTCTAAAATAAAACCCGTGTTCAGAGTTCCCATACTCCAGAGCTGAGTGGCAGCTGTGCCCATTTGTATTCTGTTTGTCGTTGAGCGCTGCTTTCCCATTGCAAGCTTGGTCTTTTGGAGCACCTTCAGGCTCGTAGAGATGAGAAGCAGGAGTCCCACAATGAACAATAAAGTGTGAAGGTTCCTCCAGTCACCGACACTGCTGATTAGTGGCACGGCATCCATGGACCAATCGAAGCTCAGAGTGTCTGGGCACAGCAGCAACCAGACATTCAGTGCTGGCAAATAGTGAAAGGTGAAGGTGCGCGTCAGCAGGCTGTCTGCGTCCGCTGCTGGGTTGTCAGATTTCGAGAAGCTTGGTGGCTTGTTGCCCATCCAGTATAAGCGGAGCCCCAGTAAGGTGGCACCCCAGGCTGCCAACAACCCCACCCTTAGCAAAAGCGAAGTAACCTGCCTCTGAAAAACACAGAAAACAGAAGAATTAGGGGGGAAAGCAATGAATTAATGAATGGGTCTCAAGCAATAATGGCTTTTTATATTTAGTACAAACTTCCCAAGTAGCATGAAAATATCAAAAGGACACTTGAAATGGGAAAAACGACTGAATTTTGTAGACTAGAATCCTATATAGGCAACAGCTAATAACCACAAATTATACACTGAAAACAGTCTATGAAAAAAATAGGAAGAACTAGGCAACATATACATTCCTAACTCCTGTTATGAATGAAATGTTCAATTATGGGAACAGGCTTCAAAGCCCAAGGTGAACAGCAGAACCTCCACATTGAATAAAAGTTTAATGTAGTTAAAAGGAAAACTTCTTGCGTTAAATTTTTCAATGCATAGGCAAGAGAAATTGGAAAGTTACAGCTATAAAACGATGCTTTATGGTAACACTCACTGCAGTGCACAGGCCACTCTGAACTACCTATGTTGGTAAAGCGGGGCAGGGGGGTGGGCACTACAATATGTAATCCTGAGACCTCTGTCTGATCTTTGCCTCTCATAGCTTAAATATTTAATTGCTATGGGTATCTAATGTCCTGCACTATATTGTGGGGCATACATTTTACCTGAGTTTTGATATACTCTACTTTCCTAGCATTTCAGAGTTTTCAGAATGTGGGAAATTCTTAAATGCTGCCTTAATTTTCAAGCCAGTTTTCTGTATGTTCTTTTAAGCATTACTGGAAATCAGGTTAAGTTATTCAACAATTTGCCAAATTCTGGACGCTCTGAATTACTACAAAAATAAAGTCAATTGAGACCCAGGTGAAATTTCAACCCCCATAAGACTTGGTAGAATTGAAAACAATTGTTTATATTTTATTGTAAAAGTCTCCTTAGGCTGATAGTGCAACGTTGCTTCCACACATCCAGAATATTGTTTTTCCTTTTTAATCCGGGTTGAAATCCCTCACCAGAAAATTGCAACAATTGCCTTTCTGATCAGGAGACCAAGTCTCCAGGTGAATGCTACCCCGTGGTGCAGCCTGTGTGGTGAAGCAAAGTGGCACGGATCCTACATCTGGATATGCAGTAGTTCTGTCCACACAATTTACTGACTGGTTGTTTTCAGTTCCAGCAAATTGTTATTCTTAAGAGAATTTAATTTAACCTTGTGACCAAAAACAAATTACAGCTGGCCAAAGATGCTGTGTAAATCCTACTGGGATCATTTTCTTACTGTACCAAACCTCGCTTCGCTGCATCTTAACTTTCTTGGAAGGATATTTTATAGACCTCAGTAAATTATACGTAGGTAATGTAACTCCATTAATTTATTTTATTACTTGGAATTATGCACTTGCAATTGAGTGTCTAAAATACCGTGCTCACTTACACTTAATGTTGCTTCAGCCCCATTGCAAGACCTAAAATTGCCCCCATTGCGCAGCCTTTATAAACCTAACAATTGCTGCCCTCTTTCAAAATCTTTGCTGGTTAATAAAAAAATGTCATTTTGTCTTCCTGTTGTGAATGAATTCAGGAAGTAACTTGTTGGTAACTTTCTCACTTAACACTTTCTGAAAGTGCAGTTGCTGCCTCTCATCCATTATTGCAGGTGAAAAGCATCAATTGTTGCACAAAGGACGTGTGCAAACTTCAGATGGGGGGGGAAGTCACTGATCTGAATGTGGATCAGCTGAGCAGGCTGTGCCCAAACCAAGCTTTGGCCAATTTTATCTTAGGTAAATTGAATTCCTTTGCAAACGGTGCATTTCAGGCAACATAAATCTGGAGCTGAGCCAAGTTTATGCTTTTCCACTGATTTCTGACAGGATGCAAATTATTCCTTCATTGGACCACACTTGACAATCTTCGTGTGCACAGGTTGAATTGGACCAAATAAAAAACTTTTCATTTAAAGATTATGTGCATTTTTTTCAGTGTTTTTATTCCCTTTTTTTCCTTTATCCATTTTTTCTACTGCCCTCATTCCTTCCAATGGGCTCAGGTGTTCTCCAGTTGCTCAACAAAGTGGCCGTATTTATAAGCCTAGCCAGGGAGTGTTGAGTGCTAGTTGACTGGTTTGGAAGGAGGGGAGGCACATGAATTGCAGTCATCAACCATCAGATTTGTGCATATCTCTACCAGGTGTCACTTGGTAGCTCAATCTCAATCTGCAGTGGGAACCCTGGATTTCCTCCTTGACTGACCTGAGATACTAGAGCCGATTGAAGCATCCCTGGTGCTTTCCAGCTGCGATAAGCTGTCTCACCACAGACTGGGACCTTTCTGATCTGCATGGCTTATATAATCATAATAATAATCCTTGCTTTGACTAGTTTCTTACTGGATAAACTCACTTGAGTTAGGAGGACAAAGCTTATTTTGAAATATTTAATTGTTCCAAACAAAAAATGCAAATAAAGTTGCCAAATTTCTATCAAAGTAGAATCCTTATCAGCCAGGTGTCTTGACACACGTGGAAACCCATCACCGAGTTTAAGTGTAACCAGAACCAAATTGAGTTACATGCATCCCACCTATACATTGAAATTACTGAGATGTTTATTGGAATGGAATGTGCACATTCTGCTTACCTAATTCTGGAAAGTATTAGATGCAGGTTAGCAAGAGCCAAGGATTGGGGACCCCAGAGTGTGCATTGGGGTACTGCTAGACTCTAACTAACTAAATTGCACAGCTTGCCTCTGAGATCATTGACTGGCAAGCTTTCCTGCTGCTTGTCCAGCTTGGACTACCCTACCCATTAAGGCTTTGGCTTGCATGTTAACGAAGATGAGTGGGCAGAGTCCCTGCGCCCAGTGACTGGTCTACCCTTCATCTGCAGTGTCCTGGAGTACTATGGACCCGCCTGACTCAGGAACTGGACTATCATGACTGCCACAGAGAGCTGGCTGGATTCTGACAATCCGTTGCCAAATACGTCACCACTCAGCTGATGTACAGGAAGGTTCAGCTCCAAAGAGATCCACTTAACCTCCATCTCCCAAGGAAGATAGTTACTAGTTAGTCATTTGACATCCGACAAGCGCGGGTTTGAGCCCTCACTAGGTGGACGTTAGGTGCCAGCCAGGAACTCCCTACGAGCTTCCTGGTAGGCAACACATGCTGTCAGCATGAGAGCATTATTACTATCTTCCTGTCAGCAGTACTGACACACATCATTGGTCATATTAAAAATTATTTATTGAAACATCTTCGGGCAATATTTTCCCCCAATATGCACAGAGGGCAAATCGGGCTGTGCTTGAATTTCACCATGAAGTGTAATTCGCCTATTATAAAATACAGATTTTCTTGGAAACGTAAATTTGCCTTCCTGTCCATGCCCTGAGGTGATGAACTCTGAGGAATGCACTCACCTTGCATGTAACTGTTGGCCCACATTTCCATCTCCAATACATGGTTAGGTCCGTAAAAAGAAAATGAAATGTTTTGTCAGAGAGAGCGTAAACAAATGCTGCGGAGTTCTGGGATTCAGAGGTGGATTTCCTTTATCAATAAAGTGCTTAAAGAATACAGAAAATTTGGGACTCCTGAAATTGGCCCCCTTTCCTCAAGGGAGACAGAGGAAGGTTAGGGTAGATTGGTCTGTAAATCAATACAATCTCCCAGGGCAATAGGGCAGCAGTGAAAGGCCAGAAGCATTTTGCTGATATCGGCACTCAGCTGGTGCACAGGAAAGTGGTAGCCTAGAAAAGGCCCAGGAGAAATTTTACAGAGTGGGAACATGGCTGGCTCAACCCAGTTGAACAAAGGACCTCAGCACTATTCACTTACTTACGTCTATGTTCACTCACTACCTCTAACTTGATGGACACCTGAACAGTAATTGATATAATGAAACTTTGCAAAGATGTGTATGTACAGTAACAAACTGTTGCTCCTGTTTACTGCTTTTTCACAGGATGTTGCTGATCAAAAACTCCCCGAGAGCCATTGCTTTCGACATGAATCATAATAATTGAATGTTATGGATTACTTAGAAATGAATACTTTAGACAAGCACATAAAAAGCATTCTGTGAACTGTGTGATTACTAAAGTTACTTGTCCTGACGAAACAGATCAAGAAAAATCATAAGTAAAAACATACACCACACACACACAAATAATATACACGTGTACACTTTTAGCTGCTCTCTGCGAGTTGAACTATGTTTATGGTTCTTCTGAACCAGGTCTATTGCAGTTGGATCAAAGATCGAACCTCCTCATTGTAGTTTCTCATTATAGGAGAAGTGCTTTCACCAGAATACCCACAGAATGCAAAATGGGCTCATCCTTAGGTGTGCTCCCTACTGGGCAGGCATCCAAGAGCAAACGAGATGCAACATATTGATGTACGGTGAAGCCACATCCATAGAATCCCTTTCCCAGAGGATCAGGCAAGCTGTGAATTTCCCTAAATTGTAGCATCTGCAGTGTTTTGATCTGCACAGCTCAAAGCAATCTCTCCTGAGAGAGCAGCGCGGCTGGTCCAGAATAGGTGCAACAGATGAAATATGTGATGTAACCCAATCTGTCCACCATTCCTCAGGTGAGAAGATGCTGAGTTACTTTACTCCTCGATGCCCTGACAGATCAACCACAAATGCTCAGCACACCCATGATCACACCTACAGCTGTAATACTTCATAAGCTTTGATGTAACTTTACAGTACTGGCAATGACAGCAGTTCCGTGGGGAACAGTGAGGAACACATGCAGTTTTAAGTGCGACTCTCTTCTGTTCATACAGAATTTACTTCTGAAGATAAATACTTAACATAAACATTTCCCAGCCTTTGGCAAAACGTTAGAGATTTTCTCCATAACTCCGGTTCCTGAACCACTCCTGACGGCAGACCACCAAACCAGCTCATCGGCAAGAACGGAGAACCGTCAATGGGAGCATGGATTCTTTTGGTCCTGTTAACCTTGCCAGCCAAAGCCCTAACAGATAGGATGGTTTCCAGCTGGACTAGCAGTGGAAAAAAATGCCAGATCGTGTTCTCAATGTGATTTTATCTGGTTAAACTCCAACACCACCCTGCATACATTTGGAGTCCCTAAACCTAAGCTCTTGCCAACCTGTCCCTAATACTCTCTGGAATTAGGATATTAGAGTAGAGTACAGTGAGTTCCTCCAAGTTAAGTGTAGGTGGCACACACATATGTAACTCTCAAACAGGTTTGGATACTCTTAAGCACGGTGATGGTTTTCTACATCTATCAACTCTGGGAAGATCTTAAAGAAAGTCAACAATGCCAAAATACAAGGGTTTGTCTAAAACAATTTTCCAACTAAAATACATTGTAAAGAGAGAATCCCAGGGAAGTTAAGTGATGGCTGTGCTTTGGAACATTAATATAATACAGTATTTCACCTCTGGGGCTTGGGTTTTAATTCAGACCAGACAGAGGGAATCAATCTCCCGTCTCTGTTGATAACAGTTCTGTGTTTGCACTGTTTCGTTCCAGTTCCTAGTGGACTTAAAACACACAGCACAAAATTGTCCTTAGATTGTCATTCACACTCAGTGGAGCTGATGTGGGAAATAGCAATGTCACACTGGTAGTTCCTCTTCTGAGTTTGGTGTTAAAGTCCATTGACCGGGCACAGTAAGAGTAGCTTTACTCTGCATTTGCCCCATGCTATAGGTGACCTGGCAGCTCATGAGGTGAACTTTGATGGCCTGAACTAGAAAGACAATACACTGCCCGGTGCTCCTGCTCTTTTATCTCTGCTACACCAAAATCCACAAATTAAAAGAAAACAATGGTGCAGGGCAAGGTACAGGCAGGATGAAAATATCACCCGGACAATGCATAGTGGTTTGGTACTGCAGTAAACTGAAATCTACATTGCATGCTTATCTTAGTGGGCTTGTGACTGTTCTTATTGCAGTGTCATGTAAGGATATAACATTTCAAATTTTCACTTCTGCGCCTATTGGCCCCATAAATGCTGAGCTACCATTCTGGTGTAGACTGCACTTTTAACAGATGCTTCAGTGCTCTAAAACAATTTAAATGTAACATGCAGATTATACAGCAAGCACCTGATCAATGATCAATTCCAATAGGTTTCCAATACGGTTCAAAGAGTAGATATCAAAAATGAAGGGGATGGGAGTAGACTTTGCTTCCAAATGGTGTGTTGTAGTATTTTACAACAAGAAGAAACAGTAACAAAATCAACAAAAATAAATACATCTGGGTGAAAAACTTTCCCTGGAGCTCCGAACTTCCTCAAACCATTTAAGAAATGGACATAAAGCCTGTTTAGCAAACTTTCTTAAGTATCGCTGAGAGAAAGAAAATCATGTGAGAGCCCAGCATTCCTGCTTGTGAGGACTGCAATTTTGTTATCATTAACTAAAACTTAGCACCCAAAGAGGTGCTCTGATCAGTGGCAAGTCTTCCTGCTCCTGATGCACGGTAATGACCTAATTTAAGCTTATAAATGCATAAAATCTGTTCCTCCAGTTTGGTTGTGCTTAATGCTTGGAGGCAATTGAACAGTAAAATAGTAAAAAAGTTTATTTGGGAGTAAATAAAAAGATAATAAAAAAAACACGAAGGCAAATGAAAGCTATGCTGACTTCGGGCAAGAATCACAAGCTCTGTCCGATAAAATCTCTCCATTTGCAGCAAACATTTGTACAATATTTTAATCTGTGTTTCCTTAGTTGGAAGCTAACATGTATACTGAGGCATCATTTATCATAATGGCTGTGTGTACAGTCAAATTCCTTCCAACCATTTCAAAACTATTTTGTAATGTGAACTCGATGAGCTCTAACTTTCTTTTGCAGGTTAATATATAAGTAGTGCTGATCTGTTAAGTGATAATATTCCTTGTGACTTATCAACTCAAAATGTCTCAAGGCACTTCACACAGCTTTACGTAAAGTGTAGTGACTTTGTCCTTGTAGGCAAACCTGCTTTTTATTTGAAGGCAATTTGAAATCAAAAATGTCACTGGGGTGAAAGTAGAAGCTCAAGGTCCCGATGTGGAGCTTGAACCCACAACCTTCTAACTCAGAGACGAGAATGACATGACTACGAACATATGTACCTAATTGTTTGTTCAGAGTGAAGCAACTGCAACAATGTCAGTCAAGAAAATGGCTGGAACAAATGGGTTTGCTTGGTACCCAATGCTGTAGATAGAACCCGATGTAATAATTGCTGTCATCATCACACCATCATCCCTATTACTGATGTTACAAGTCATCTTGCATGCTCTAATGCAAGGCTCCATGGAGTTATGTGGATATCATTGTAAACTTTAATGGTTAATAGTTGTCTATTCAATATGGTTTCAAGCTGAAGCTAGCATTTGGCACCAAAGTGTAGTACATGATTGCGAGTGAATGGCCACACAACATACAACAAGTTAAATGGGGCTGATCACAAGCTCAACAATGAACAATTAAACATCCCGCAAAAGGCAGATCACAATTTCTTTGCAATTTTAGTAATGTGGATCACAAAGGACTTCACAGTTGTTTTGGAGTTTTGCTGGCGTTAAATGGAAATGGTAAAGACGTTAATGGCTACATCTACCCAATACCCAAAGATGATATCACCAAGCTAATGGCCACATGTCACTAAACAACAAAGAACAGTATTTCTCAATTGCAGATTTAGAACAAATTGATGTATTAAGCTCCTGCTCTCTTCTTTGCCAGTGGGTACAGTAAAATATTGCCTTGACATTAACAGATCATGTGTATACATGCCACTACACATTATACTGATTAATGCACTGAGCTCTTTCTTAGCATTAACAGAATCCTCTCTGACATTCTGAAATTTGAAAGCAATGGTGCACTATTGGTAAAAGAATACGCACTCTGTGAAATTAGAGAAACACTTGACTTCCAAAGATTTTAGACTGTACCCTGTAAATTTTAGAAATGTCAGTTACACATAATTGGCATGATTAGCAGCACTCTCACTTTTGGGTCGAACGATTGTGGGTTGAAAGCATCATGTCATAAGGAATGGAGCTGTATTGGTAATTAGTGCAAAATGGATAGAGCTGTAGCTTACAGACCAGGAGTCCCGGTCCATGCTGAGTTTTCTGGTCTCCAGCCAGGCCTGCACGGAGAGGCTAAATAGGTCCCAATGGTTTCCAGGGTTAGGGAGGAGAAAAGCAGCCAGGAATTCCTGCTTCGGATCCCTTTATAGTACTACTGGTAGCAGTGCATGTGTGCCAGCTGAGTGAGGAGAAGTCAGGTTCAGCTGTGACTCCCTCTACAATTGAGGGGCTTCCTGCACTTAAGTCTCACATATGAACAATGGCCACTTTGGTATCCCAAAAAGAGGAGATCAGATCAGGAGCAGAAAGGCATATTCCATTGGGGAGAATTTCAGAAAAATAATTGGACACACTACATTTTTTTAAAAAAGGTTTATGTCAGGACTTGAGCTCATAGTCCAAGCTGACATTCCAGCGAAAATTGGAATTGCACTTATTGTCAGAAATGCTGTCCGTCAGATGAAATGTAATAGCGAGGTTTCTCTTGCTTGTTCAGGTAGTTATTAAAGATCCCGTGATACTATTCAGAGAGCAAAAGACGTCCTCACAGTGTTCTATCAAACAACCTTTCAGATGAGTTGATCTTTCCTCTCATGGCTGTCTGGGGACCTTTATAGTATAAATGATTGCCATAAGCCTACAAAAGTAATTACTTCACTTGATAGTAATTACTTGTGAAACACTTTTATAATAATAATTATTGGTATAGTGCCAATCAGTCTGGAGGATGTCTCAAAACAATTCACAGGATATACCATAAGGTGTAGTGACTATGTGTTTTGTGGGTGAATGTGCATTTTGTGCGGCAGCCAATTTGTGTACAGCAATGTCCTACGAACAGCCATGAAGTGAATGACCAATTCACTTTTAGATGTTTTGAAGTAATAAGGTGCTACAATAATGCACGTTCTTTAACAGGAGTGTGTTAGGCATGAGTTTAAAATATATTGTTTCAGAAATCATAAATTTAGTCTGTATTGCTCTCTAGATGGTATATTGTAGTAAAAATAATTAACAGGCATAGTACTTGAAGGCAGTACATCTACCAGGCTTCATATTATGTCTGATTTATATTTATTTAATAATAATGGATGGAATGTAATGTATTTTATATGTATGTATTCAAATTATAACTGTTTAGATGTCCTTTGTGCAATGAAAAAGTTGTATAATATTTTAACATGACTGCTCACATCATTTGCGGACGTTTTAAATTTGCAGAGCTATGGGTCTATTGAAAAGAACTACGTTCAAACAACTCCTAATTTCCAAGTGCTGTACTATGAAACGCAGCTCGACAAATACTTTCTGGCTCAGACCTCTGATGGATTTGCTTCAACTGTAATACTTCAACATATTTCCCTTTGTTTGGCCCTGTAGTTAAATCCTCTTCATTGGGATGTCTTTGAGGAATTCTTCACTGGTTCCTCCTTAATGTACTTAACATTCTCAATTGGCCTGTCTCCCCACCCCCCTAATGATTTTTCACGCCTTTTTGAATTTCGGCAGCAATGCTGAATGCTAACACCCACCATTCCGCCTGTCTAAGCACATCTGCACTTTCACTAACTTGAGCAAACAGAGGAACTTTGGGGCCCTGTTGTTTACCCACAATGACGGTTTTCATTTCACGCTTCCCACCACATGATCAGCAATCAAATTCAATAGTACAACGGAGTAAGCTACTTACTGGTGCAGTGGCACTTACTCCGATTAACAGTCAAAACTACAGCACGTTTATGAAGGATCCCTCACTCAGCAAATCCTAGACACTGAAACCTAGCTAATCTTAAGAGCAAATCATTAGTGGCTAAAAGTCTAAACAGTTCAATTACCGAATCTCCAAGGATCTGGCTGAAAACCAAACCTGACCCAACCTCCCCTCCTCGCTTTGTTGTTAATATACAAAAAGCTTCTAAATGCCAACATTAACTCTAATCCTGTTTCAGTGCAAAATAGGAGGTTTACTGCTTCCCAGTAGGCAACACATTTCAGTCAAATCACTATAACATGAAACAATTTAGCCTTTTATTCGCGGCACATGTGACAGTTCTTCTGAGCTGAATTTGACCTGCAAAACTCACACTTTCAATGTATGGTAAATTCCTTCAGAAATTCAGAGTAAATCTATTAGAAAACAAAACCGAGTCTGAGGGTATAATATTTGATCAGTTGCGTAAAGCTAGTCAGGATAATTGAACTTTTCACTTTCAATGGCATGGTACAATGGAGAGACCTTGGCTTCCTTCCAAACAGCATCTCTTGAAGTATGTCTCCTTGGAACTCAAAGGAAGAAAAGAGTATCCAAGAACAATTAGCATGCATGTAATTAACTTTACAAAAATGTGGGGTATCTATGTGGATGTTTGTGTGTGTCTGTGTGTGCAAGCGTTTCAGTCACTTCTCACACGTTCACCCTATCCTGCATGAGGGGCGCAATATAAAAGCGAGCTGCTGTTGTTCATAAGAAAGATTTGGATGAAGAAGACTCTTTGGTTAATTTGATCTCATGCTTTCAGAATATCCACTCTTGCGTTCTCCCTTTTCTGGTAACTCACTGCTGTGTTGCCCTACTCTCCTCACTTCTCTGGGGTTATTTTACGTCTATTACTAAATGGAGTGATTTTTTCTTCGCCAAGTCCATTGTTGAATGATATGAAGAATCATATACCCCATGCTTTTAGTTGTGTACTCCATCGCTCCACTGATGGCCCAGTGGCTAAAGGCAAAACAGACAAGAACAACACAGGTTTGATGTACTTCAGTAATGATGGCAGGGGCCCCCCCTCACTGCTTCGGAGCCCCATGTAATTACATGGATGGCATATGCCTAACATCACCAGTGACTACAATTGACTTTAGTGCCCTTATAATATTGACGTGAGGAAAGCCAACAGCATTCATGGTTTGTGATAGTAAATAATAATCCTTACATTTGATATAACACCTTATCACATAGTTAAAGTGTCTACAAGCATTTCACAGGATTTTTACTGTAAAGTGCAGTGACTGTATTTGTAGGCAAATGGGGCAGCCAAGCTTTACTGTGATACCTTTCTAAGGGTTGCTACACCGTCAGAAAAAGTCAGAACCTTTAGAAGAGGAGCACATAAAGCCCTTCATATTCTATTTAATGTTGGAGGTACTGTCAAATAAATCTGGTTCTTCATCAAAACAAAACACAATTAAAATAAAGTTTACAAATATTTTATTTTGAATTCAACTTAAAATTATTTTTTATTAATTTTTTTTGAAAAATGAACTTAATTTTTCATTCCTTCTATCGGGTTATGGGAAAAAATACATTTTGATTCTAGCAAAATAAAATATTCAATAGCCGTCATGTTCCTTCTTGCTCCATGAATGTTTTCCCAATCAGATTCAAATGCATTCAGGCATTTTTTCTCTCTCGGAGCAGAAAATAGACAAACAACAAAAAAAAAGCTCCAGACACTTTCTTGACTTCCGACACAAATGGCACTCTGTCTGTTGGCTGACCGATGTGGCAATTCTTCTGCTTCGATTGGCTGTCCCCAATTAGTGGTGTTGCTGAGAGCTGACAAAACTCATCATATGCTCGACTGGCAGATTTGACTATTGACCTCATTTCTACCTAAAAACCATGACTGCCACATTGTGACTGGAATAGCGGAACCACTTTCACCAGGCAACTAGAATTGGTTGGGTCGGTTATTTTGTCTCGATTAAAATGCTGGTTGTAAGCTGAAAGAGGAGGGGTTTTGAGGGGTAATGATGGGTTGGTGGATATGCCTCCCTCAAATCAGGCTGTTTGTTTAATCCATGAATTTCCTCTGTTGGGGATCCTCTGTGAAGCCCGGCATTCACACATCCTGTGAAACACTGGAGATTGTAGAGTCAGGAGATTGCCTTTGAGGCGTCCACTCAGAATCATTTGGGTCAGTAAGCCAGCTCACGTTCATGCTCTGTTTAATGAGTGATTGTAGGCGTTTTTAAAATTCTCACTCTGCTGAGCATTTGCTGAACCAGATCTGTTCTGCTCACTCCCTGGATGCACAAAGCCAGCAGTAATGAAGTTAACATGACCATTTTTACATGTACTTGGGACACGCAAACACACACACGCACACACAGGCAACAGACTGCCAAACATAATAGTTACGTTGCACTGAAAACTGTGGCTACCCATGAGAAATTTACCAGAGTGACTTAAACAGATCTATGAAAGATAAGAGGCTTGAAGGGGTATGGGAATCAGGCAACGGCAGTAGGATTGCATGAATATGTCAGTCTAAGAGCCGGTGCAGACTCAATGGGCAGAATGACCTTCTACTCCATAAATTTCTATGACTCTATATCAGGTAGTCATTTCAATGAGAAGTTCAGATGATAGGAAGAGGTGGTGATCTAATAACTGGCAAATTATAACTGCAATGAACTGTAACCAGACGTGGAATGATCCAGAGCTGAGTTATTGTATGACTCACTTCCACTTATCAATAAGATTTGTGGTTTGCAACTCAGAATTGTCATATGCGAGTCCTTTGGGAGCAAAGCTAAGGCAATGTTTGGTCCCTGAGATCAGACAGAAAATGACTCCTGTTGATCCATTCATATTAAGAATTGGTCCCGTGGAGTTACAGAGGCAGCTTTACCTTTCTTTCATTTCTGCTTCAGGTTTCTTCAATGACCAGGGAATCATAGTCGTGTGGCTCATGGATAGCGGCAATATCTCTGGGCGTAACGCAGATTATACCACACTACGATGCACTACGATGCTGGTCTGAGTACAAGCGCAATGCTCGTTAGGACGTCCCAACTCCTCCCTACACTAGCTTCAGACCATCCAGAACGCTGCAGGCAATGTCCTTTCCTGTACCTGGTCTTTTGAGCTTATCCTCCCCTGCTCACTTGGCTCCACTAGCTCTCCATCCCCCAGCGGATTGAATCCTAGATCCTTGTCATTACTTCAAATCCCTCCATGACCTCATCACACTCGACCTCTATGACCTCTCCCAACGCTACCAACCCAGCCATTCTATCCTCTCGGCTAATATGAGTCTGTTTGTGTCGCCTGGCCTGAGGGGTGAGCTTTCAGTCATTCAGCTCCCACTCTCTGTAAATCCGTTTCAGAGTACCTTTGCCTTGCCTCTTCTCTCCGACCTCAAAACCTAAGTATCTTTTCCACCATGCTTTGCTTTTGGCCAACTTTCTTCCCCCTCCCCCCTTTATATATGAAAGCCTCTGTATAAAGTAAATTGCTGTTGCTGTTCATCGAGCGCTAAAATTGCCTTTACGTGTAATGACGCAGTTCAGACACAGTACATCTGACTTATACACATGTCGCGCACACAATGTTACGAGCGTTTGAAATTACACTGACCTTAACAACTTCCAGAACAGTCCTGGATTTTCTTGCGCAGTTGTTGCACATCCCATTTGAAGCAGTTTGAGGTGCAGCATCTTAAACCTGCTGCACACAGATTGGAATCGGGCCCAAGAGTCATTTCTTTTCAATATAATTATACCACATGGTGTAAGTGTGAGCCAGTATCAACAAATAATCAGCATCAAGCCAGCCATAAACATTGCTGAGGTCATTGTCTTAATTTAGATTTTAAACAATACTTGACCGCGCTCTGCCATACATCAACAGTTTCTGGGATTGTGTATAAAATCAGTATGCGCCCTCATCACTTAGACAAACAAATTCTGTTACATAAGTGCGGGTGGGATGACATACAGTGAGTGCACAATTACAGCACGCCGGAAACAAGCCATTTCTGGCGTTCGATCTTCTTAATTAAAGATCTCAATCACGCAATGTAAAAGTGATAAAGTCAGAAATCTCCGAGTTCTCTGGCAACAAACAGCTTCTGTGCAGTGGTAAACGTAAGGACCTGTAGTCTTAAGTGTATATTGAGCACACGGGAGCCATTTCATACCTCATAAATGTGGGAATTTGTAAGATTATTGTTGAACTAGAATATTAGTTTAGACCAGAGGACATTACTGAATACTAAGTTCTAAAAGATCCGAAGACCATGCTTGACAGTATTCACTGGTCTAAGTCAAAAATGGAGTTAGGTTAAAGCTGTGTGGTGATATTGTTAGAATATTTATCACTTGTTACCACATAGGGGACCCCAGTTATGTTCTAATCACCTTGTTTTTGGGCTATCTGCACCAACATGACACAGAATCTGTGTTAAGAGCATGTGTTATTGATTTGCCCTGCAAAACCCATAGGAAACAAAGTGCTCAATACTTCAGTTGAATCTGAAGAGGCTAAATCACTACTATAAACTGTTCTGAATACGTCATAATTCTGAAAGATAATCTGCAGAAATCCAGGTTAAAAGGTTTTCAAAACGTATCTAATTTAACCTACTGGGGGGATTTAATGTACGTCTTAGGCATGCCTTACAAATCTTAAATAACCGTAAGAAAACATTTGCTCTAGAATTTTATTTAATGGGAATAAATAGATTTCTGTTTCTCACCAATTGTACTCGTGTATAATCGCTACACAGTCTGCCAACATAATTGCCATTGACGTGTTTTAACAACTGATTAGTCTTTAATTTACTTAAATTTCTATTTCCAATGCAATTCTTTCATTTGGAAATACGGACCTCAGAGCAGCTGTCTGTCATACCCAGCACATGACATCAGGGGAAACTCTCTTCTCTTTATCAATAGTGTTTTAAAGGTGTGCCAACCTTCAAAGATTTGTACCCTTTTCTCATTTGCTTATGAAAGCACAACTCCAGAACATAAATATTTGTCCGCAAAATACAGTTACAACAGTGTACATAATATCCTGTAAAGCGCTTTGAGACATCCCCCTCTGGTGTGGTGCTATATCAAATTTAAGGATTATTTATTTTATTACTTGTCAGCGAAATGTAAGTCCATGATACATTTGATATTTAGTGCAATAGATTTACACGGTAGGGCACGTCAGTGACTCTCATCCCCTTCCATATTAATGGTGTGCTGATAGGCCCGTGACATTAGACTTCCATCCACAGCCCATAGGCTTCGACAGCTGGTTACAAGAGATTGAAAGTGTGGAAGGAATGCAGGTCATGAGCACCTTAAGGCCACAAGTGAAAGACTCCACGCATAGTCTTGGGCACAAACTCCTATTTGGTACGACCGTATTTCAAAGGTATTCTGCACAAATCTGGCCACTCAAAAATTAATAAGCATTCAAATATTGTCTGTTGGGCACTACATCACTAAAAGTCAGAGATTAATATCTGTCACCAGAAAACATAAATAACATGGTTACAACACCAACAACAACAAATTACATTTGTGTAGCGCCTTTCATGTCAGGAGAACATAGGATGCAGAACAATGAAAACCTGAAATATTTAAAATATTTTATTATTGCAGTAGAATCTGGGGAAACACTTACCTGATTCAAGCATAATTCGGATCAAAGCCCAGAATTCCAGTGTCTCATTACCATTCAGTGCAATTATATAAAAAAATCCCGTCCTAAGCATAATCCTGCTCCAAGCATAACATATCTTGGCAAATGAAGCATATATTTATCAGGATTCAACTGAATTAATGTATTTTAGGCTAAAACAAAGCAGAAATGTATTGGTTTCAGCCAAGAGCTACAACGTTTCTTTTAAGAAATTAGTTCATAGCACGACAGGCGTAAAAAGTGCTCGCGTGCAAGTCTTTGTGATCACAAGTTGCAACTTTGGTTACATTTGTGGAGTCCTGTAGCTCAGTGGTTAGAGCACTCGCTTTGCAAGTGAGAGATCTGAGTTCAATTCCAGGCAGGGCGAAACCTTGGGCAAGTTTCCTTACTCCACACGCCTAATAATAATCCCTCCAAAAAACCCAAAACAATAATTAAATTGGTCATTTTCAATCTACGACTGTTTGTGGGACATTGCTGTGCGCAATTGGCTGCCGCGTTCTCCCACAAATATACAGTCAATTCACTTTACAGTGTGTTCTGTGAAGCGCTTTGGGACGTCCTCCTGACGTGAAAAGCGCTATATCAAATGCAAGGATTATTATTATTATTATTATTTATTTTGTACACAGTGTGGCATCTTTCAAATATCAAATCACAGGAGAGTTCATTGAAAATTTCTTTCGTAAATTTGAAACAACAATTTGTCTCCAACGGCTTTCACTCAAAATCCTGCAATAAACAGGCACTTACCTGTAACATGCTCACATAACCTCCAAAGGTTTGCCAACTTTTAAAACATTCAAAACACTGCTTAATTGCAAACCTCCAGCCTGTGCTAGTTCAAACATGCTGTTTATTGAATTGACTGCTTCATTTCACATGTGACCCTCACATTTGAAGAGACTGAACGCCTTATTTCATTTGCTTCATGCTGTTTTTCACCTGTCTTTTTTCCTCCTGTTGTTATATATAATATATATGATTTATATTTAAAGGAATTAAGAAATTGATCATTCAGGCCCAATATGCCAGGCTTCCAGTCCAGATGGAGTGATAAGTGTAATATTGAGCCTTGGAAACGAGGTCAATCCACAGATGACTGGGAAAATGCAACCATAGGTCTCTCAGGCCAACCTCATTCAAAATGGGAGCCCTGATGAGGTAATAATAATAATCCTTGCATTTGATATAGCGCCTTATCAGGTCTCCGAGACGTCTCAAAGCGCTTCACAGATTACACTGCAAAGTGAATCGACTATATTTTGTGGGTGAAAGGCGGCAGTCAATTGTACCCAGCACAAAGTATCCCACAAGCAGAACAATGAAGGGTTTCAAAGAGGAGCTGGAAATGTCCCTATCTATCAACTAAAATGTCTCAGTGCCATTAGTTTTAGAGATAGACATATTGCAGGAATCATATAACAAATTGAATAGGTAGACTAGCTGGATTGATGAATGCACTCATGGCTGAAACTGTTACTGTGTTATTAAGTAACTTCAACCTATAAATTGTGAGCTGGAGTTCCCTAATATGGCTGAACACTGCATTGCATATTCCCATGCGCTGGAAAAAAGTTCTGCACAGGTAATTTCGCAGTGTTACCTCACATAACCAGAGTTATACAAGAGATGTATGGTTGAAGATAGCTTTTGGCCATTTTGAACTCATCCTCTCAAAAGGACACATATTACTACATATACGCCCAAGTCATACCATATCACCAAACAGTGCCAAAATCCCAAACAGTGACACCAGCTTGTGTATCAGCCTGATTCCGTTAGTAGCACTTTTGCCTCTGAGTCAGAAGGTTGTACATTCAAGACCTACATTGGGACTCTGAACTCAATTTGTCTTGGCTGATACTTCACTGCAGTGCTGGGGGTGAGCTCACTGTCGAAGATGCTGTCCTTCGGGTGAGACATTAAACCAAGGTCCTATCTGTCTGTTCAGGTGGATGTTTAAGTTCCCATGACCTATTCTAAATGAAAAGGGAGTTTCTCCTGATGTCTTGGCGAACAATCGCTCAAATAAAATTGTCCATGCACTTCATGACTCTTTGTGAGACATTGCTGTGCACAAAGTGGCTGGCGTGTATGCTTATGAAACATACAGTCACAATATATTTTTATAATATATCCTGTGACGTGCTTTGAGATGTCTTCTGATGTGAAAGGTGCAGTATCCAATATAAGGATTATTTATTATTTCCCCTCTCAAAAAGACACATATTACTGCACTTACCATCAGTTACAAACGAAAATAGCTGCTGACTTTATTTATAACCTTTTTGCAAACAAGACCACAATTATGAAGAAAAACACTGCCTATGGTTCAGAGATGGCAGCTTTCTGCGAATCATCTTATTTCCCTCAGGCAGAGATTGTGAGTTTGAGCCTGCCCACACCACAGCTTCTGACAAGGAATGTCAGCGTTAAGAGAGTTCCTGCTTCTAACCTCTTTAGTGGTAAAATATTGACAAATCAACCAGTACATTCACTGGTAAGTGAATTTATCTCCTCCAAGCTTTAGTATTTAGAATACATTCACTTCTCCTGATTCCTGATACTAGTAAAAAAGATTGAGCTTCTGATCAAAGACTTAATTGCTCTTTCTCACTGTATTGATCAGCTACTAGGACAGCACTGAGCTGCCTCTTTTAACTCTTGCTAAGGCCCCATATCCATTATGGGTACCTTTAGTTTTATTCAATCTGCACCCTTGAGCACTGTTATTTTAGATGCAGTGTTTTTCATTTTGTTCATTTGACAGCTTGTTCTCTATTGGGATCAAGGTATCATTGTGGATAACGGGATTAAGGGATATAGGGATAAGGCGGATAGGTGGAGTTAGAATAGTTCAGCCATGATCTTATTAAATGGCGGGCCAGGCTCGAGGGGCCGAATGGCCTACTCCTGCTCCTAATTTTTATGTTCTTATGTTCTTATCATTCTCAAACCAGAAGTGATGGTACTAATCACAACTTCTTGTTTGCATCTGAAATTGCAAAACAATTGTAATCCCAACCCTCAGTAAATGATGTTATATGGTAGGTGTTTGCTTTCTATCAGAAGGCTTGTGAGCAAATCCTATCATTTCAGTCTGAAACTGGAAGCCGGAGTGAGTGCAATCACTTCCCTTTTGTGAAAGTTCTATTTCAACCCAATATTTAATGTACTAATGCATGAATGATGGTTTCTGAATCTTCTGATGCAGTTGACATGCTGTAAGGTACGGGCTCATCTGTTTGTTGGCTGGTGCCTCTAGCCAACTGGAAACTGCACAGCACACTCCACCCAGGGGAATTTATGCACTTCAAATGGATTTGGAAGATCTACCTGGGAATTGCACTATTGTAGGGAAATGTGAGCAGCATCTCATCAAACAGAATATTCACGTCACTGGAATGGAAAAGTAATTAGCACCTTTATTGGCACAAAATGCAGAGTTTAAGAGTGTAATGAAGCCAATGCCAACTGGTCTGGCACCAGGAACTGTAAGTGACAGTAAAGATTGGAGAGTGCCAGCAGTTGCCACGCACTCAAACTTTTGCAACAGGACCATCTCCAAACCTGCATTCTTACACATAATGATGTCTATTTCCAGACACTCTCAGGAAGTCTTTTTTTTGTCTGTATAGCATAATTTGTACTCTCAGATATTTGTTGTGAAGGAACTGGAAGGACCAGTTTGCCTGCCAAGTCTGTCCCAATCTGCCAAAGCCTTGATGATTCCATACCACCAGTCAGACAGCAATAGGTCTACATTGCAATGCATGGTTCAAGGGCAATCCTTTGTGTTCATTCATTTTGAAAGAAGAACTCTGATATAAGACAAGCAATGGGAATTTGCCTGAGGATGTACAAGACCATTTTTTAAAAACTGTCTGCAAATGTATTTATAAACTTGGTCAATATCTGGAGGCAACACGTCTTGTAGCTATTTGAATCACAAGGAGAAAATTCTCTTTTTTTTAATGTTAGCTCACAAACATCCTTCCCACTATGGTTGGTGAAGTTACCAACCAGGCAGAGAAAGACAGTCAACCTGTTATCGGAATTGACAGTAATTTATTCGAATGCATATTCAGCTTGAGTTTTTAAGAAGCTGAAAACCCTGTGAGGTTTGATGGTCGGTTGGGTGTAACTACTCGGGTGTAACTATTTTTCAAGCTTTGTGACAAAATCTTGCACAGATGTTACTTTCGACCTCGAAGGCATTTTCTTATAAATGCACCCACCCTCGTGATGCTAGTTTTAATCTTTTTTTCATCTGAAAGAGGTAGGGAAAAAAATGGATTGAATGATACGCAATGCCTGCTCTTCAACTAACCTTTAATGTTTAGAAGCGCAAGTAATGAGCAAAGCTGTCCAGGTTCCCAGCATCGCCAAGCTGTCATGTCCTTCATCCATTGACAATGTATTAGTATTAAAAATGTACATAGCTTTAGTTGGAAATACACTTTAACATACATCAATCATATACTATTTAATTATATGCCTGTTACAAGAGTATTATCGCTAAACAGTACTGCACAAGTGTGCATTAACCTATATTGAACTAAATTAGTGACGCAAGAGATTCAGATGAAGAAGGACCTTCAATTGTTGTTGTAGTTATAACAACAACCTGCTTTGATGTAATGACCTTCATGCAGGATAGAGTCTCGGAGCACTGGATAATAATAATAATCCTTGCATTTGATATGGCATCAAGATATCTCAAAGCCCTTCACAGGATTCATAATGAAGTGGAGCGACTATGCTTTTGTAGGCAACTGGGTAACAATTTGCATAGCAATGTCCCACAAACAGTCATGAAATGAACACCTTTTTTATACGGCCAGGACATACGAGGAAACTCCCTTCTCATTTTGAATACTGCCACAGGATCTTTAACATCCACCAGAATAGACACATGAGAGCTCAGTATCTCTGACAAAGCAGCTCTTCCCAGTACTCTAAAGGAATGTCAGCCTAGACTGTGAGTTCAAAGGTTACAACATGGTGCTTGAACCTACAACCTTCTGACTCAAGAGGCGAGAATGCTCCCAACTGAGCCAGGCTTGCACATTCTCTGCCATCTCATGTGCACAACATACTGTAAAGCCACTAGTCTGCTGTTTTGCGTGAACATCCCTTTTCTTATTCTCCTACGACTGCAGTGTCTTGATGTGGTCTTGGAATTCTCGCAGTCAGTGCAATGCCAACAAAAATGCTACAAGTTATACAACACTTGGATGAACTGTATATTTGTTGCACAGTGTATCCGAAGTTACAAGGCTATTTGCTCTCATTTACACATGGACTAAAAACTTCCTCCTCCATGAAGCTTAGCTAATATTTATTTTTGCATTCATCCTGAAATGCATTTGCATCCAAGTTGTGTGGAAATGTTGGCGAATGGTAAGTGCGCATCATTCAGATCAGCTGCTACTTTTTTATACTTAACTTTAACAACAATAACTTCAAGATGTTATTCGGAGTTCCATAAATGTATAAATCAGCAGCACTTCAGCTGAACATACAGATGAGCTAGAGAAATAAATAATTTTCCTGTCTTCAGAAGCGGGGATTGTAAAGTTTGGAGAACTGAACTAAAAATACCATAGTTTTTGAGTTCATTTTGCACTCCTGGGAAGGGAGAGAATTAAGATATACATTCTCATTAGCAATTGGTAAAGGTGCGTTGCTCTCCAATGTCGCACCGGGAGGCGAGGAGTCATTTCCAAACAGAGCCAGAACCAACGCAAATCATAATAATCCTGGCATTTGATATAGAGCCTTATCACATCATTGAGATTTTACTACAATGACTGTGTTTTTTGTAGACAAATGCAGCAGCTAATTTGCACAAGGGAGCATTGTCCCACAAACAGCCATGAAGTGAATGACCAATGTCTTTGGGGGGGGTCGGGAATTGTTGGCCAGCACACCAGGAGAAATTCCCTTCTCTTTTTGAATAGTGCCATGAGATCTTGAATGTCCACCTGAACAGCCAGCCAGGACCTCACTTATTGGCTCACCTGAAGGAAGACACCTCCAACAATGCAATGTACACCCAAAATTACATTGGAGTGTCAGCCTAGACTGTGGGTTCAACTACAGTTATTACAATCACACACTTGTGTTTATATTAGGACTCCTCCTGACATGAAAGGCGCTTTACAAATGTAATGCTGTTGTTGTTGTTGTTGTTGTACATAGTGCCCTTTATGTATAGTGTCATGTATTACCATCTCACAGTGCTTTACAGAGAGTTTTAACATTCAAAAAATGCTGTAGTTTTCCCGAAGTTAAAACTGTGGCCCATACTCTCTCTCAATTATTCAAAAGCTGGAGAAAAATAGATTGTTCTTCAAGCGACCAACAACATTAGCTGCCAGCGCTAGCCTGTCTGTAAAGATTTCCAATTATGCAGGTATTAACACAGAAGGCAATACCTTAGCTGTTAAGTGTTTCTGCTGTGCTGTCAAAACAGAAAGGTCCCAGTACACAACTATTGCCCGCAAGACAGTTTTTAAATTGTTACTAAATTATCTGCCAGCAGTCAGCATTCCACAGTGTGAATTTAAGGCACTCCTGCAGGTATGCATGTGATATAAAAATAATCATCTGGGGATCCTTCCCTCCTGAAGGGCATTCATCAAGGTAATCTGTAATAGCCACTACCTCTATACATTTTAAGATTCCAAAACTATTAAGGCAAAAAGGTTAATGATGTATCACAGTCAAATGTTTATGAATATGAAGGTAACTGCAGAATGTGTTTTCACACAGTAGCGTGACTTGCCAAGTTACGGTGTTTCACTGGCTAAAACATCCTTTCTTTTTATTGAGAACGTACCGTTCCTTCTACCTACTATTGTATTTATTCGATCAGCTGTCTTTCTTTTGATCACGGATGTGGGTCAGAGGCATCTTCCACCGCAGTTCCCAGTTTGTGCACTCATTCTCAATTACACACGTCAGGCTTCGACCAACACAGTGGATGTAACAGATCTGTGCAAAGCAAACATTGCTTACACACATGCTATACGCAGCTGCACAAAACAGACTCGAACTACGTGTCTGATCCAGCAGATTAACAACAATGACTGGCTCCACCATTGCTACATAACTCATTTGGTTGAAAAGTCTATCGAAGTTGGGTTAAAAGGGGAAAGAATTTGTATCCACCCACCCGCCTTACAAGCTGAAATAGCAACCAAGCAAATGACAGAAATTGTGGCACTGAACAGATTACACAGTTAAACGTGCTTTGGTCACCCTGTATGATAACAGTGGAACCAAGAGGTTGGTGTTACAGTGTCTGACTGCACAAAAATTAAAACACAGAGTTCTGGAATAATTATTTTTTTGGTCAGCCAGGTGTCTGACACATGGAAACTCATCAACTTGCTTAAGAGTATCAAAACAAGACTGAGAATTACAAATATATATGACACTTGTACACAGAAATTCCCATGTCTGGAACGAATTGCATAATCTCTTTCCAGAGGAACACAACCTACTTACCTAATTCCTAGGCACAGATTGGCAAGAGCCAATGCTTGGGGACCTCAGAATATGTGTTGGGGTGCCACTGGAGTTTAACCAGCTAAAAGTGCATAGCTTGCCATTGCAAACACTGTCTGGCAAGCTTCCCACTGGTTTTCCAAAGACCACCCTATCCATTAGTGCTTTGGATTGCAGGGTTAACAGCAGCTGAACGCAACAAAGCACTGCAAATTCCTGCTGATGAGCCAAACTGGCTGATCTGTCATCAACAGTGTAAACATCAAAAACACTGTGCTCATCAGCTGTATTGTAAAGTGTTATTTTAAAATGACTATTGCCAACAATTCTCAAATGCAATATTGAACGTACATTACTGAATACTGCATTTGGTTTCAGCTGAGCTCCTCCTCGAACAATATTTAGAGTTCAGGATACAGTGCTTCTTCCCCAATGGGTCCATCCTGTTTCCAGGTCAAGTGGAGACAGAGATTTGAGAGCACTCAGATCACATACCACCCATCCTGTGAGAAGCAAGGCCTGATTGCAGGTGGACAAGAGGAGATAGCTGCACTCGGCTTTGGCTCATCTGAATTCCCAGTACACCAGTTGCTCTACACTGATGTCAGGAATGCAACTCAGGTTTGGTTAATTTATTGCTGAGTTGTTTATGCATGAGGCGGAATGCTAGCGGCACAATTTCAATAATACTTCCTGCGAAGTCAAATTAGGGAATGCAGCTCATTTGAAGGAAAACTGCAGGTTCCAAATAGCTACCACGCAAAACACTCAAAGCCATTGATCATTGTGAAAAGATCATTAGTACGTTTTCCCATCGCACCATAATATACTACTTACTGCTGGCTGAAATTACTTACAAACCTAGGAGTTATTACCTTTATGCTTTTAAGTTTGCTCTCTCTGTCACCAGATTGTAGGATAATTGCTAACAAACAGAAAGCCCCTCTGCCATTTAATCACTTGATCATGGAGCCTGCTCATTCTGGCTATGCTCCGGTGTTGATATTGCGAGTTCCCCTGTTTAGTTCAGTGTACCTAGAATATGACATGATCAGCTGGTGGCAAAAGGCTGTTGGCAGCTTCTCAAACCAATATACCGAGGATAGCTCACAGCAAATGAAGAATGTGGACCTTGAAATGTTTCTTCCTGTTTAGATTAAGCAATAAAAATGAACTACAGTAGTGTTAGGAGTTCGAAATTAAAGGAATGTTTGGTAAGTTAAATCTCAGTCAGCTGTATCTTTACTTTCTCCATAAAACTGTTTTGATAGTGCAGTGCTTCTCATGAAGATAAACAGACTGAACTGGGGCTTACCACATGTTAGAGGCAGGTGAGGACTGAATTCAACCAGCATGGGCAACAAAGGCAGAAAGAAGCCAGTTAAGCAACAAAAATCCTGTCAGATAAAGCCACACCACTGATGTTCTTGCAGGTTAACCAGTTGATCTGTTTGAAGATGATTTCTTCTTCTGAATAGTGTAGAAAATAAAATTGACTGATAACTAAAAGAGCGGTAACCCTGTCTGCATGTAGCTGAGAAGCAGGTGCTGGTGCAAAGTCACACAGTGAGTGAAATGTATTTCCAGCTTATCACTTGCTGACAACAGCTATTACCAAAGAAGTGGAGCGTGCAAAAGCCATCTGGTTATTGTGTCTTTTCTTGTTCTCCTAACAAAAGCACTACAAATTCAGATCGTAAATTAAAGATCCTTTTTCACTCCATTCAAAAAGGATATTTAGTTGCTCTAGTTGCTGAAATTTTTGATCAAGGATTTGTTGGAGCTGTTCAGTGCTTCAGAAACTGGGAAGAATCATTGTTAAGAATAACACATCAGCAATTTAGTCAGTTCTGTCTTGAGAATTATGGCTTTTTTTAAATGAGTTATTTTTGGCCTTAGGAATTAAACTAATGCTATTGAAAATGATTGCTCCTGCCCCAACAATAAAAAATATGACTATTATAACTCTGAGTTTCGTACACTGAGGCTTGGCATTACCTTTGATTTTTCGTCAAAAATGTCTTTGCTTGTTCTGTGTCAAACGCTTTAGGTAAAATCTGAAGTTATTGCTATAATATAGCATTCTTGGGTTCACCTTTTGGGCTACTTTAGGCTTTGGGTAAGGTAAGGCAAGTTCATTTGGAGGGAACCACGATATTCTAATGGATATATCACACTTCCTGAAGTGTCCATCCATAAATTGGGTTTTGTCCAACAAGAAAGTTGTTGCTGATGCTTTTTTTTTAAACTCTTCCGAAGCACATCCTTTCCCATCCTATTCTCCCCCTGGTTCGCAGAGGTATGTTCCTGCTACATGTTTACAGAAAGGTTGGCATGGTCATTTGGGCCCCTTTGGCGGCAAGATTTCCTGTCTCCATGTAAATGTTGTGGGAAAACAAGCCGGACGAAAACCATATTAACAAGGATGCCTAAATTAGGCCTTCATTGGCTTCGCTGACAGATAGACACGTGCAGCTGGTTTGATTAATGGCTCCTTCCTTCAGCCCTGGCCTACTCCATATGCACACCAGACCTCAGTATTTAATTACACACAAGCTGCACTGGATAACTGCAAATCAATAAGGAGATACTATTACATTTTGTACATTTAATTTTATCTATACAGATCTAACAAACCAATGTTTGTCGATATTCTGAAAAAACATATTGTTTTCTAATATGTGTGTGTGTGTTTTTTAATAATTGCCTCTACCATGCACAAATACTCAAAACAAAAGTTTCCAATACTGTAGCGTGACCATATTCTGGATACATCTGAGGGGAATGTAGTTTCTCGAGCATTGCAAATATTCTAAAGGGTAAACATGTACTGGATAGTCACACACTCTTTGCTTCATGCTTTCAAACTATGGTCAGAGTCACTTTGAGTGCACCATTCACTTCCTCCAACTATGGATTCTGCTCACTGCCCTCTGATCAATTCATGTTGAATACAGTTATGCTTTAAGCCAAATCTACTTGTCGTTTTATTACACTCTAAGTTGCTCAGCTCACTGATCACAAAGTAGTTTCACTTCTCTGCAACTAAACTCGGAGGACAATATCTATTGTGTATCTGTTATCTTAATTAACCGAATGTAACAGCGTTCAAACTTCATTCCAATACCCTGCCACCTAAAAGGAAAACACTTTCATTAGCTGGTTTAGTAATGTCAAGCTTTTCAAGCCAAATAATTTGATCATTGCAGGACTTTATGTTGGTTAGGGTGTAACATAACAGGGAGTTTAGTGGTAAGAATTGAAAGGACTACGAACGTTGCACTTTAAACCCTCGCTTGATAACATGCCACTTGTTATGGCATGTTATAAACATGCCAGTTTATGGGACTTTCTGTTGTCGGTTTGACTGTTTGATTGAACATTGGCTCAAACCCCAGAGAATTACAAATTCTTTTATTAAGGACCCATTAAAGTGTATGGTTGTAAATTAAAATACCTGGATTGATCCGTTGCATAAACTATTTGTGCCTGACAAAAAGAATGGCTTGGAAATATCAAATAACCTGAACAACTTCTTTTAAAAATATACAATGATTTGCATTGTTGAGCAAGTATGCATACACCAGCTACAATATCATCGCATGAAAAATATGTTCTAAAAATGTGATGTGAATTTTGAGGGCTATTTTCCAGGTCAGTTCTCATGTCATGCTGACACTTGGTTACATAATCCCAGGCTCAGCATTTATTAATGCAGCTGCTCGCTCATACCCAAAGGATACCTTTTTGTCATTGCTCACGCACGTAACAATAATCCTTTCATTTAATATATCACATCACTGAGACGTCTCAAAGCCCTTCACAGAGTTTCACTGTAAAATATAGTGATTGTGTATTTGTAGGGAATTGCGACTTTAACATCCAAATGAACAGACCAAAAGTTCAATTATATCCAAATTAGTGCCACAAAAAACTAACTCCTGCTTCACACTGGCATCAATTCACAGTAAAAACAATAATAATAACCCTTGCATTTGATATAGCGCCTTATCACATCATCGAGATGTCTCAAAGACCTTCATAGGATACAGTGTAAGGTGGTTGACTGTATATTTTGTGGGCAGAATGTGGCAGCAAGTTTCATTGAGGGAATTGTTGGTGAGGACACCAGGACAAACTCTCTTCACTTTTCTACTAGTGTCATGGGATCTTTAACGTTCACTGGAACAGGCAGATGGGACATCGGTTTAACATCTCAGTCAAAAAATGGCACCTCTGACAATGCAATGCACACCCAGCACTAGACTGGAGTGCCAGTTTAGACTGTGAGTTCAAGTCCTGACATGGGGCTAGAACTCACAACCTTCTGACTCAGAGCGGAGAGTGCTACCTCTGAGCCAGGCTGCCACACAACGAAATACATCAGCTCAGATTTTCCACTTTGGTCATTCAATCCAACTTCTGAACTGAAATACAACTCTGGCATGAGACGTTACAGTGTATAATAGTCACCAGCATTCATATACAGCAGCACTAAAGTAGTCTGGCTGTATTTAATGTGCATTCTGTATACCAGCATTACTCTGTTAAGTCAACCATTGCTTACCTTGTAAATCATTGAGATGAGCTGATAGACTTTGAGCCTTCGATTGATGAAAACATCGTAGACAGCAGAAACAGCCAGGACAGTCACTCCCTGCTCTTTCCAGAGCATGCTAAATGCAGCACAAGTGAAGCTTCCCAATAACCAGGCCCAGCTACGCAGAGATCGACCCCTGGACCCACAATGTTTGATGTAGCACATTAAAGAGAGGAGGAAAAAGAGCCCTGCCCCAACATCTGCTCTTCCTACGATCCCCGCCACTGCTTCTGTGTGGATCGGGTGAGCTGCAAACAGCAGGCCTGCAATAAACGTCCAATATCCTTCACCAAACAGTATCCGAGAGAAGTTTGTGAAGAGGCCAGTGACTGCGCTGTGCAATAACACATTGACAAGATGATAACTCCAGGGATCCAAGCCTCCAAAGGCAGAGTTAAGGCGGAAGGAAAGAGTACACAGCGGGCGGAAGGACTTGTGGCTGCCACTGTGTGTAAGAAGGGTTCCCCAAAAGTCATTGTAAAAGATATTTGTCCAAGGTGTCTCTGGCAGTAGATCTTGGTTAGCTTTAATAGCTCGGCTGTAAGGAAACAGACAGAAATGTTACTGTACAAAAAAACAATTAAATAGATTTTGTATTGAATTGGGACACAAATTTTAATAGTAAGTCTTTTCAACCTCCACATTGTTTTAAAAGGGCTGGCGTGCAACAACAGTCGCAGACATGGGGGAGCAAGACCATGTATCCTCTGTGTAATGGGAAGCCAGTGGAGTTGAGCGAGGATGGGGGTAATAGGGTCACGGAGCCTGGTGCGGGAGAGGACACGGGCTGCAGAGTTCTGGATGATCTTCAGCCTATGGAGGGAGGAGTTGAGGAGGCCGACAAGCAAGGATTTTGCATAGTCGCGCCTCGATGTAATGAAAGCATGTATCAGGGTATTGTCAGCCTGTGGTTTGAGACAGTGGCAGAGCTGGGCAATGTTGCGGAGGTGGGGGAAGGCAGAGTGGGTCATGGCACAGATGTGGGGTAGAAAGGATAGTTGAGGGTCAAACAAGACGCCAAGGTTCCGGACTGGCTTAGTAAGGTAGAGTGTGCATCCATGGATGGTGATGCTGTCAGTGCCTGAGGTGTGGAGGCGCTGACGGGAGCCAATCAGGAGAGCCTCGGTCTTGTTGACATTCAACTGAAGAAATTTTGCTCTCATCCAGGACTTGATGTCTGACAGACAATCTTTCAAGGCAGGAGCGGTGCTGGAGTCAAGGGTGGAGGCAGAGAGGAACAGTTGGGTATCATCCACATACAAGTGGAAGTTGACCCCATGTCTGTGGATGATGTCACCAAGAGGGAGCATATAGATATTGAAGAGGAGAGGACCAAGAACAGAGCCATGAGGAATGCCACACAAGATGGTGTGGGTGCTAGAGGAGAAACCGTTTGTGGAGATGAAGTGGCGGCGGTGTGAGAGGTATGATCTGAACCAGTCAAGGACAAAGCCATGAAGGTTGATGTGAGAGGAGAGGTAGTGGATGAGGATAGAGTGGTCGACAGTGTCAAAGACAGCAGAAAGGTCAAGGAGGACGAGGAGGCATAGGGAGCCCCTGGTCGCAGATGGACAGAATGTCATTTGTCACTTTGACCAGGGCGGTTTCTGTGCTGTGGGCGACACGGAAACCCGATTGGAAGGGTTCGTGAAGGGAGTGGCAGGAGAGGAAAGAGCGAAGCTGGGAAGCAGCAACTCATACCAGGACCTTGGAGAGGAAAGGGAGCTTGGAGATGGGGCGGTAGTTTAAGAGTAGAGATGCATCCAGGGAGGGTTTTTTAAGGTTAGGAGTGATGATGGCCATTTTTAATGGGGTAGGAACAGTACCAGTGGACAGGAAGAGGTTTATGATGTCTGTGAGTAGAGGAGTAAGGAGGTGGAGCTGGGAGGTAAGGAGAGGGGTAGGGATGGGGTCGAGGGAGCAGGTCGTCGGTTTCATGCCAGTTATAGTGGTCGTGAGAGAGGAGTGGGAGACAGGTTCGAAGGTGTGGAGGAAGGGATGGGTAGGGGCCGGGGTGGGAGGGGTGATGGGTGGTGTGTAGTAGACGGAAGGGCAGAAGCATTTTAACGATCACTGTATGCAAGCAGTAAGCTGGCTTCCTACTACTTACTGTTCATCCGGCTTAAATGAAATACCTGGCTCTTGGTATTATACAGTACTGTGTACAGTAATATACAATTTGGTATACAGTGGTGTATGACATTGTGAGAGAGAGAGTTCCTGAATCTGAATCTGTAGTGCAATAAATCAAGGATCAGGTTATGTATTACCTATTTTAAATAAAGCTTTAGACCTGTGATTGTTTCCTATAAAGCCAACGGTAAACCAAACAGATTTTTTTCCTTTCTGATGAAGGCAAAGAATGTGGACTACATAAGGTCAAATGAAATGAACACCATGCTTAGTTTTGCAGGAATCCCAACAATTTTGTCCTCAAGAGGGAAGCATTTAATTTTCATTTTAAAAAACGATGACAGACCCTAATTGAGGTGTATGCCTTGTCAAATAGACGTTGGCTAACCCGTTTTTTGCTGGATCAAGTTCATCCCTCTTTTTCATCAACTAATTCTGGAGTATAGCCTGGGGCGCAGTAGCTCACCCGAATGGCCAATCGGTAAATATGGGGGTGGGGGGGGTGGTGGGCGGGTGTGGAGAGAGAGAGTGGGAGAGTGGTAGGGGTTGGGGGAGGAGGAGAGAGGGGGGGATGAGTGGGGATAGATATACAAGTCTGACCTGGTCCACTGCCTGAATGTTTTAAATGTTCAATTTAATACGTGTTTCAATTCTGCAGAGGAAGGAAGCGACATCTTGAACAATGCATCTAGGTGTAGCTACTATCTAATCAGTCTTTGAAGCTGGGATGTCCTTTGAACAATTATCATGGTTTTCTGTGTAACTGAAAGAGGAAGGGCAGGTTCTCTTTTTCTACTGGGGTCACACTGGGTTAGAAGGGATTAATTGTGATTATTAAGGCAGTGAAAAAAGAGAGGAACTCAGGACAGCACCCAGAGAATGAGGAATTACTCAGTTTAGTTTTCAAGGGCTAGAAGTTAACTGTATGACAGAAGCTGAAATAAATGGGCAAAATTGTTGGAAAAAAAGCCATCAGTTCAAAGACTGATACCTCGGGTTAGAGAGTTGCTGTGTATTGGCATTCCAGGACTGTAACTAAGCAAGTACCATATACCACAGACATTTACAGCATAGAAGCTACATTCACCCCATTGTGTCTGTGCTGGCTCTTTGATAAAGCAATTCATTCAGTGCCATTTACCTGCTTTTTACCCATATCCCCTGCAATTTATTCCTCTTCAGATATGTCTTGAGATATCTATCTAATTCCTTTTTGAAAGCTAATTTTTTTTTGGTTAGCTGGGTGTCTGGCACATGAGGAAACTCATCACCATGCTTAAGAGTATCCAAACCAAAGCAGATACAGATCTTGCCTCTACCAACCCACTCGCCAGGGTATTCCATATCCCAACAAACCTCTGTGTAAAAAAAGATCCTAAGCTCCCCATTTTCTCCTTTGCTAACCACTTAAATTGATGCCCTCTTGGCACTGACATTGTGCTTCAGAAACTATTGAAGTCACCCAATAAGACCTATAAAATCTGTAAGTGATCCTGCCTACAGTTCACCCAAATTCCTGCAAGTAAAGCATTTTTGAGCTTTTGAATCATCCTCTGTTACTGAGTGTACCACCTTCTTCTGCAATCTTGAAACACATCTTAATTTGAACATTTAAATCAATCAGGCAATGCCTGATGGCTGATTGTTTTTATTGGAATATTGCTCAGCCCAGGGAGGTACTCTGGATATACTCTGGAAAATTATGTTAGCTGTGTAAAACAATATTAACTTGGATTCTACCTCTGAATTAGTACACTTGGATATAATATGTACCATGTGTAAACCATGCTCAAACAAAAGCGAATTATATGCCATATGTAAATACATGTGCACAGAGAGCATTGAGGATGACCTCAACTTAATTATGGCAGCAATTCACCTTTTAAAGTGGTGTCTACAATTGTAAAATAAATCATTGTATTTTGTGCCATGTTTCACATCAGTGCACAGAAAAGGTCAAATCCCCTTAAACAGCATTGTTCTCTGTGGCTCCGCACAGAACAGCAAAATTATTATTATTTTTTCAAAAGTGGAATACATTATTTTAAAAAAGGTAATAAGGATTTATTTTTTACAATGAGCATACTCTTGGAACACTTGGTAGCTAAATGAGTAGAAATTAAATTTGTGACACTTGCTGGAAAACTACGTGCGTTAAAATAATATTTTGGGTTTTCCTGGAGCTGGCAGACTTAGTTCAGGGAATAAATGCTTGAGTAATGGACATTCAACGAATATGTTTCTGTTCATTTCTCAGGACGTCTAGGTCCTGATTTCCTATCAAAATTTCAACAGTTACTATTGCACATGCACTGCCTATAGTATGCCTACACATCCTTATTGCAAGAGACCCTCCCAACCCTGTGCGGATGGACTACTAATGTGATACAGCATTTTTTAGAAGTGTGCGAGAAGAAAGTAGGCAACTGCTTAGATCTCAGGCGCGGTGGAGTTCTGAGAAGATGGATAGGGAATGCCAACACTACCCTGCCCTGCAGCACTTCTGGAACACACAATGGGTGAGTGAGAGGATCAGTAAAACTCAAGCACTCACAAAGGATTCTGTCCAGCACTGTTCTTGCTTGCTAATTAGAGCAGAAGGTAGGAGAATAACATTGCTGAGGAGAGTTGAATGCCTTGCACTGTATTGCACAAAGCTACTTAACTCTGATATATAGGCATTGTTCACTACAATTTTTTTTGTTCCTTTTGTGTTAAGCATTCATATATGCCCCAAGTTACAGGGCATTATAGCAATATCTCTCACAGCAAAATCTAACAGTCTTTCTATAAGAAAATGTGCATAGGTTTCTGCACCTTGAACGAGTGAAGCACAATATCAGCTGTCTTGTCATAATGTGCTTTCATGGCATGACAGTACAATGTGTCAGAATGAAATTTATTGTTTGTCATTTTCTCTTGCTGCTGAATACAGATTTGTTCAACAGTAGAATGTGAAGAGCATTGAACAAACCACAGTCAGAATATACGAACACCAACGTGATTTAATACTCCGAATTTTTTTAAAACTAAATTCAGTCACACTCTCTGAACCTCTTTAAGTGGATTTCCACTCCTCACACTCACACCCAACACACCTAAAATCTCTGGTATTATTGTCAATTCCAGTAATATTGAGATCGGCTGTCCTGAAGGTGATGACTCTTTAGTGGGAGTATGTTTCAAAATTCATGGAAGCTCAAGTTTTCCCTCTTCAGATCACAGGGCGACTTAGGACAATTGCATAACAATGGGTCGTGGGAATGCAGAGTCCCTCCACTATCCTAGATGCAGGAACAATTGGGATGTTTAAAAGGGAGCTTGCTAGATACTTAAGAAGTAAGATTGTTAAGGGCTGGATAAAAAAGATGGGGAAATGGGGCATTAAAAGTTCCGCCACAATCTGTTCAAATGACAGAAGAGGTTTGATGCGCTGATGCCTATTTGTGTTTCCATAGATTGCAATGTAATTATTCACCGAGCTATTTTGTAACTATTTTTTGACACTACATGCCAAGTTTATCCGGCTACACTGTTAATAAGTATTTATCTACCATGTTACTCTGCTTTGATATCTAATGTTCAAAGCCCACAGTGATATCCTCTTAAGATTTAAAGGGTCTACATTACACAGGTTTGATCTCTAATGATCACAATATGCTACCACACTTTGAGATCTAACGTTCACAGCATCTCCAACCGAGTTCTTATTCTTCAAAAGCTACTTTACAGTCTTTTAGTTTGCTCCAGTGTCATGCATTGCAGTCCAACAGAGAGCAATAGGTGAACTGCTCTGAAGAATCTAGCTTTACTGTTCTTGAGCCAATTAACAGGAGTATGGAAGGGTCCTTTGTTTAAACTTACACGCTGACTTCTGTCCTTCAATGTACATGACCTCCGCTCACCACTTCTCTCACAATATGAATAATGTTAATATTGTTTGCCTATCCAAGTGGATATTACAGATACCATGGTACTACTTGAAAAAATAAGGGAGTTTCACCTAGTGTCCTAGCCGTTTACTTCACAGCTGCTTGCTGGACACTGCTGGACACAAAATTTTGATATTTGTTTTGAATATTTGAATATTCAATATTGAATATTTGAATATTTGAAATCTCATATTTTGTCAAAATTTATTTTGGCGCAAAAATAAATATTTCCTTAAATAAAATAATTGTACTTTCATCATTCCGACAAATAATAATAATAATCCTTGCACTTGATAAACCTCATCAAAATATCCCAAAGAACTTCACAAAACTTACTGTAAAGTGTGGTGACTATGTATTTTGAAGGCGAACATGGCTGCCAGAATTGCACAAGGCAATGTCGCATAAACAGCCAAAGTGATTGATGATTTTTTATCTGTTGGCAAGGACATCGGAAGAAACTCTCTTCTCTTTTCGAATAATGTCACGCATTCCTTAACATCCACCTGAACAGGCAGTCAGGACGGCCTTTTAACATCTCATGTGCACCTCTGACAATGCAGCACTCCATCAGCAAATCATTGGGAGTGTCAGCAAAAATAACTAAGGTTAAAGCAACTCAATTCCCATACTATTGGGATTACTGTATTAATTTAGAATATAGCCCATTACTAACAGTACATTCACAATCTTATCTGTAACGTCGGAAACCAGAAATAAAGGCATCACTGTTCCTGCTTGTGTCATTTAGAGAAATCAAATCAATTCTGTTGAGGAGCATTAAAGTAAGCAACTCTGTTGAGTATTCAGAGCAGCTAATTGATGAAAGATTGAGCGACACAATGGAATAGAATACTATCTTTTCACCTCTGATTTGAAATCCTGGCTAGACAAAGAAAATAATAATGGTAGCATTGATTATAGTGCCTTATCGCATCATCAAACAATCTCAAATTGCTTTACAGGATTTATTGTAATAGTAAATGTAGTGACTTTGGTTTTGTCCGTGAGTGTCCTCTATATGTTTTTTATATATAAAGTTTTTTTTACATCCTTAAATTAAAATTCTGTGTATTTTCTCAGCATCTATTTGTGATAAAAGAGAAAATTATGGGTAGGGAGGAGAAATTCAATGTTAAAAATACTTGGGTAAATTTGGTAAAAATCTTTCTGAGTCTCTCTCTCTCTGAACCACTTCTCTCAGTCTCTGAATCTCTATTTTTCTATCTCTTAACTCTACATCATATGAAAGTATTACAGTCTTACCTTCTCGCTCCTTTAAAAGATCCATTTATGTGCAAAGTTACTGTAGATGCCTACATTGTTCCATTTGTAACCGCAAACAACTGAATTCACAATTCAGCGCCCAAGTGTATTGACAGCTTAAACACTGAAAGTAAATTGATGAATTCAGTGGTTGTAAATCAAATCAGGGAGAAAATTGATTTTTTTTAAAACCATTTAAACCATTTAAATCTCACCAAAAAAGTGGGTGTTTTTCAGTGAAAATTCGTACAAAAAACAGGTGAAACTGCAAGTACAAACATTCGGCCAAATGAGCATTTTAATGCGTTTGTGGCGCGATGCATAAATATGGCTCAATGTAAGATCCCGCTGGGATTGCTTTTCTATCCATTAGTATCAATTTGTCCATTTTCTTCAAGCAAAATACTGTATCTCCAATGACTTAGTCACTGAAGCATGCGCTTGAACTTTACTTTGCGGAATGTAAACAGAAGTATATCACAATGCCAACAATACGTCACTGTTGTGCTGCAGTATGCAATATCATACTAAAACTATTCTGGCAAGATAGCGGGTACATGTCTTTTTTAATAGAAACCATAATTCACGTTTTGTTCAGCAGCTGGATCCCGCCCAGTTATTTTCCATTAAATATTTAGAAATCTTCATGGAGGAAGAGGAAAGATCTCTATTTCCATTGGGCCTAAGATACAATACAATACAAAATTACATTTTAAAGCACCGTTCACATCAGGAGGACTTCCCAAGGCACTGAAGACTCAGGGATTAGGGCCCGAGCGGGGGGAGGGTTGGGATCAGGGAGAGTGGAGGGCAGAGACAGTAAGAGGATGGCTGAAGGCACGGTCGAAGAAGAGGGAGGCAAGGGAGGGAGCAAGGCAAAGGAAATGTGGGATGGAGTTCCAGAGGGTGGGGGCAGAGAGACTAAAGGCTCAACCGCCAAGTAAAGGAGTGAGGAGGTGAAGCTGGGAGGTAAGCAGATGGGTTGATTAGGGGTTGATTTTAGTCACTATGGTTATGGCCCAAAATTCAACCTAGTCTTAGCCAGTGAATTTATTTTTCTCTCACTGGCGCGACTCTTCCCTCCCACTTTGAGACATCCTCCCAAAGTTTGCCCCCACTGCTGGAGCTTTCAATAGGCGCTCTATAAATGTAAATTATTGTGGTTTAATTTTAAGATTGAACACAATTGTGGAAATGTATTAAACATTCAGCCTTATTTTCCATAACAGTTTTCTTTCTGCAGTTCTTAAAGAGTACCGGCTTCCAAATCTAAGATTAAAATCCAGCTTTTTCTATAATTCTGTGCAATCCTAAACTTTGGAACAGAAGTGGACTTGCAAGTTGAGACTAGGTGGATTTTGTGCCTGTAGTGGCGAGAGGAATTTCATCTACAATAAATGGTCATCCTCTGGATCAATAACGAATCACATAAGAAATATGTCTTAAAGTGCTTTACTGAGACGGAGTTGGAAGGAGGGTGAAAGTGACGGCCAAAAGAGATATGTCAAAGAGATTCGTCTTCAGGCAGATTTTGAAATGCGGAGAGTCAGAAGGGATTTCAGAAGAGAGTTGTGGCTAAGTGCCTGAAGATTCGCTTGTCGATCTTGCACACCGATAGTAATTGTTCAATGAGCTGCTATTTGTGCACTTACAGTGATAATGCAGGCTTCAATTGAAAGGTGAGAAATTACAACACACTTGGGTTGGAAATGAGTAATACATTCCATCCATTTTCAATGCTATTACATAAAAAAGGCTTTGTAAGGTTCTCCAAGTGTGGGCTGTGCTCCCCTGAGGTACACTAATTTTGATCTTGATGCCCTGAGCATAATCCCCAACAAGAGCTGCAAGACCATGCTCTAGAACATTGCCATCGTTTCCCACGCCTCTGCTTGCCCTCAGTGTTAAAATGATTGTAAAGTTCCAGCACATCATCTCACAGCCATTTTATAAGAGGACATTTCACAGAAGCGGAACAAATAATGCTGACCATTAGATTTGATCGTCACATGGAGTAACTTACAACTCATACTTCACCAAGACCAAAGAGTATTCTAAATATATGAGAGGCTAGGGAACCCTGTTCTGGTATATTTGAAACAGCAGTCCGGTTCCATTAAGTGCTTAAGTATTAAAGCTTCTTGTTCCATTGGTTTTATTTAAGCATCTTACAGTCTGATTTATAAAGGAGGAACTGTGCATTGTGTTGCAACTGTCGTGCATCTCGCTGAGACTGATTTCTCCAGCAAAGTGGAGGAAATGTTTCATTTATCAGTGCTGCCATGTACCTCTTTGATGAGGACAAAAAATATATAAGGTCCTCTGCCATGTTTCTAAATTACACTTTAAACTTCTCACACAATTTTGAATCACAGACTTTGTACTCCATATAGGCCATGTGAAACATTCACAAATGCCTTTTATTTAAAGCTATTTTTAAAGCAAACTCATGCTCAATAATCCAGTATATTTTATGATGAAGTATTTCCTATTGTCTAATGCTGTGGTTCTACTACAGGCACTCATTCAATGCCTTGCCTTTCCTAGAATAATCCAGAGCTGGCAGACTAAACTGCTAAACTGTAAACTGCTAGCTCCAAACTGATCTGGGTCTGGGATCAGTCCAGGTAAGAGAATACTGTGCATGTGCAATAGAGTGCATGCAGGCCTCCTCTAAATAGCACCAAATGCTTGCTAACTTTCAAAGTTTACTAGAGATAGAAAGATGGCTGGATCTTTAATAACATTAAAATCTTAAGTGAGGATCTAATAAGACCACCCAGGAACGTGAAAGGCTTCAATGCAGTCTTCTTTATGTCCAAATCTTTCTGAAGTTTGGCAGCTAACGCTTATGATTCTCCATAATGAGGGAAGGAAAAGGAGCAATTTATGTTCTGATGGTGATTAACCTGAAGAAGTACAGTATATTATGCAGGATAGACATCACGTTTGCAACTATTGAGAAATTGCATTTGACTGATTGTCTTATAAAATGGATCATAAATTTTCATTTTGCAAAGACCATGAAAAACTGATCTGTGTAGTTTAGCTTCGAATATCTGTCAACCTAAGATTTTCCTTCATAAGTTAATAGCAATGAACTGAGTTATGTTTTCAGTGTCTACTCATAATCATAAAGCTGGCCAAAGCAATGTACTGGTGCCCTAGTAGTTCTCTGTCAAATTCTCAAATCCCACTTTTGCTCAGGCTTTCAGAGCTCATAGTCAATAAGTGCACTGAAGATTTTCATTGAAGTTGGTTGTATTTTGGGTTGTGGAATTCAGTTTAATGTCCATGTTTTATACAGTGAGGCATCCTGTTTGTTTCCAGTGTTGTTTCCAACAGATCATTCCTCATGTTTGGCCACTGGGGCTTATGGTAGCATTTGCCAGATACTTGTATTATTGCTTAACAAGCTGAAGACCAGGGAGGATTGCTTTACACAGGGTGAAACACAGCTATAATAATAATAATAATACTTGCATTTGATATAGTGCCTTATCACGTCTTAAAGCACTTCACAGAATATACTGTAAAGTGAAATGACTATGTTTTGTGGACAAAATGCAGCAGCCAATTGCGCACAGCAGTGTCCCACAAACAGTCGTGAATTGAGTGACCAAATTATTATTTTTTTAAAGGATTATTAATCCCGGAAAAGCGATCGGCCAATCAACTAACAACCAGGTTCCTATTTACTGCTGGGTAAAGAGAGGTGTGTAGATTAAAGAAACTTGCTTACGCCTTGCCTGGGAATTGAACCCAGGTCCCATCACTTACGAGGCGAGTGCTTTAACCACTGAGTTACAGAAAGACACTAGGCTTGATATTCTAAAGAGGGTGAGATAAAATGAGCCTGAGGGCTTTCTTCAACCAAAAACTCTCCTTATGATCTTGTGAAGACACTGTCGGTTATAAAAAGTCTGACATAATAATAATAATAATCCTTGCATTTGGTGTAGCGCTTTTCACATGTGAAAGCACTTCACAGAATAGACTGTAAAATGAATTGACTGTATATTTGTGGGCGAAACGCAGCAGCCAATTGCGCACAGCAGTGTTCCACAAACAGTCGTGGATTGAAGTGACCAATTTATTATCTTTTTTTTCTTGAGGGATTATTATTAGGTGTGTGGAGTAAGGAAACTTGCCCAAGGTTTCACCCTGCCGGGAATCGATTTTAATCGAAATTACATCTGATTTTAAAAATAACTTCCCCCCCTCCTTCAATTATGTGTACTGTACTTCAGATGCATGTTTTTTCTGCTGCAGCAAGCAATGCGATTCATTTACAAGAACTAACTCAGCCACAAGGCATTCAAAAGTGGACAATTTTCACTTCCAGCAGAGCTTGATGCCAGACAGTATGTTTGCCATGCTCAGTGCTCAATGAAAACACAACCTGAATCAAAGCAACTCATTATCAGAACGTTTGCAAAGGGTTCTGTTACCTTACCAAAATTTCCTTTCCTCGTACCACAATTATCCAGGCTTTGGATTTAATTCAACATCTCTTTCCTGCTGAGACCTGGACTTGTTTTGAACAATTTTGGTTAACAGGCCGCTGATGAAAGGACACTGAGATCAAGTCTTTAAGTCTGCACAGACGTGCACACATCTGCTTGAGCAGGGTGTGACAGACCAGCATCACAACAGATAAAATAAACTCATTTTCAACCAGCTGGCCTGCTTCCTAAACAAAGGATAGGAAGCAAATCTGCTCAATCATGAGGAAACACTACAGGTCGAATTGCTACACAACATTTCTTGTAGGTTGGAGGGGGGAGGGGCGGTTAAAGGGGACGGTCACCCCCTAACACACACACACACTGCAGAAATACACAGCACAAAAGATGCCGAGTATTTGTCTGCTTAAGAGATATTCAAAAGGAGGCACCGATTGATTGACCCGGGCTGTATTGGAGGGCAAGCTGTAGAGGCTGTGCGGTGTGCGGTCTCTCCTGTTCTACACATCAGCAGACAACCGGCAGCAGTGATTGCAGCAAGCCCATGTGTGGTCAATTCATGACTGTTTGTGGGACACTGCTGTGCACAATTGGCTGCCGCGTTTCGCGCACAAAATACACTGTCAATTCACATTACAATACATTCTGTGAAGTGCTTCGAGACGTTTCAACGATGTGATAAAGTGCTATATCAAATGCAAGGATTATTATTATTATTAATTCATACCCTGTAACAAGCTTCACACAGTGCTGACTACTCGTTGCCAGCATCCACCACTATGTGACTTCAGCCGACATATGGACAGATTTAGGCAGCACTTTTTCTGGGCCATCCTCCCCAAAAGATTATTACTTAAGCATATGTTGCTTTGATTCTTTTGTTTTTTTAATAAAATCAAACTAAATAAAATTCTGCAGCAAAGCTTGCCTTAACATTACGGAGCTCCCGTCAAATGACATATTGTTAGTGGGGGAAAAACCACAGCAGTAAATGTAACATCCCTGAAACATTAAATGAATCACAATTCAAATACACAAACAGTTGTTTATACGGTGGTCGCCTACAAAAAACAGTCATTACACCTAACAATGAATCCTATGAAGTGTTTTAAGACATCGCCCTTAAGTGCAAAGCAGGATATCGAATGTAAGGCTTATTATTGAGGCTTTTTAAAAAATCTTTCTTTTTCTGGGATGGGTGTTAAGACCATTGATTGTGTTTTGACCAGTTGTCACTCAGAATCCGCAGCAGTAGTGAGGTGCGAATACTGGGTACTTAATTAGCATTAGACTGACCCAGCACAATAACGTGAGAGGATAAGGGGCCAACGAGCTGAAGATGAGGTCAACACATAGGCCCGCACAATGTAGCTGTGTTAATTCAAGGCATCTCTGTGATATGCTGGAAAAGAGCTCTGAACTAAGGCTTTAATGTATTCCATCTCATACGCATTTTGCTAGCCCTGGTCTGTCTGTCAATGTTAATTCATCAGAATTGCTGCAGCGACTAGTCTTAATTAATTGAAACAGAAACTGCATTTTAACAAGAACATGTCTGTATTGCCGCGGTTAAACCTGGGGGATATTCTGAATATATTGGTGCAGAAAACACCTAATCCTGTGCTTATCAGTTAGCACAATGTCTTTACTGGCCTGAGTCTTCAGAAATGGGATATGAGAAGGAAGGTTTATTTGCAAAGCAACTTCAGAGCTCAAAGAGGTAATGCTCCCCAAACCTGGGCAGACCTTTCCTGTGGATTACAGGTTTTTTTTCTACATTTACTGCCCATATTAGATTGCTGATGCATCAGAACAGGAATGAATTTGAGCTTCCCTACTTTTATTTATACGTTTTTATTCATATCGGAATCCAGATTTTTTTCTAGATCTAATATTTTGCTGCAATACCTCTAATTTACTGCCTGTTCCTAAGGTGCTTCTTTCTTTCTTTCTTTCTTTCTTTCTTTCTTTCTTTCTTTCTTTCTTTCTTTCTTTCTTTCTTTCTTTCTTTCTTTCTTTCTTTCTTTCTTCTTTCTTCTTTCTTTCTTTCTTTCTTGCTTTCTTTCTTGCTTTCTTTCTTTCTTTCTTTCTTTCTTCTTGCTTGCTTGCTTGCTTGCTTGCTTGTTAGGCCTCAGCTAGAGTACTGTGTTCCATTCTGAGCACCACACTTTAGGAAGGATGTCAAGACATTGGAGAGGATGTAAAGGAGATTTATCAGGATGGTACCAGGAATGACGGACTTCAGTTATCAGGAGAGGCTAGAGAAGCTAGGATTATTCTACTTGGAGCAGAAAAGGTTAAGAGGAGACTTAATGGAATTTTTCAAATTATTAGAGGGGATTCGATAGGGTGATCAAGAAGAAACTATTTCCGCTGGCGGGTGGGTGGTAACTCGAGGACACGGATTTAAAATAGTTATTAAAAGAAACAGAGGAGAGGTGAGGAGAAACGTTTTCACACAGCAAGTGGTTCGGATCTGGAATGCATTGCCTGAAAGGGTGGTGGAAACTGATTTGATAACAACTTTTAAGAGAGAAGTAGATAATTATTTGCGGAGAGCGCGGGGGAGTGGGATTGATTTGGATAGCTCTTTTCAAAGAACCAGCACAGGCACGATGTGCCGAATTGGGCTTCTTCTGTGCTGTATAATTCCATGATTCTTCCCAGCCTGTTTACTTCTTGCTGTTTTTCTTTCCTGCATCTCATGCTGTTCACCTTATAGAATTCCGCTGTTTGTGTCCTTTCTCTTTCTCTCTGCTGCTTCCTTCTTGTTTTGGTCTCAGCTTTCTTCTGCTCTGACTCTTTCTCTCCTTGCGTTCTTTGCTCTCTCTCTCCTGCTGTTTATGCCCATCCATGACTGTTTGCGGGACACTGCTTTACGCAATTGGCTGCCATGTTTCGCCCTAATTTCTTCCTGAATCCTGTACTTACGTTTAAGCTTCTATGCAAGCAGGAATCTCCTTCAAAACAACAACAAATTACATTTGTGTATCGCCTCTCACATCAGGAGGATGTTCCACGGAGCTGGACAGTCAAGGATTTGCACCCAAGCTGGGGGTTGGGATAAGGAGGTATGGAGGCCAAGGAAGCAAGGGAGGGGATGAGGTGAAGGGACTGTGAGATGGAGTTCCAAAGAGTGGGGGCAGAGAGGCTAAAGGCCCGACTGCTGTTGGTGGGGCAGGCAGGTCGGGGGACATGGGGGCCAGAGCCCGCTGAGTGGAACACATTTCTTTCACTAATCCTACGAGAACTGGGCAAAAGCATAATAATTCAATTCCTATCAAAACACAAGTGGCTGCAATGTGGAAAATTATGTTGATATTAGCGAAAGGATGGAAATAGATTAGTAGTGATGCCACTATCCTATCTCCCCACCCCCAACATTCAAGACCTATTGACTGAAACCCTTTTCATCTGAAGCTTTGAGGATCACCGTGTAGTGCTGTGTTATCTACAGAAGCCTCCAGTATGACACCTATGAATTGCATAGATGATCCATTCACAGAGAAAGTAAGAACAGTGTGTCTCCCTTCAGTCAGGTGTGAATTGCTCAAAGGAAAACAGGGTGGGGGCAGAGAGGCTAAAGGCCCGACTGACGATGGTAGGGTGGGCAGGTCGGGGGACATGGGTATCCCAGAGTCCGCTGAGTGGAACACATTTCTTTCACTAATCTTACTAGAAAAATAGTCAATCTCAAACCAGGTCAGCGAGGATCAGCAAGAGCAGGGACTGATCCTAACTTTTCATTTGAGATGCCCCAAGAATACCTGATGTGAGAGAATGGATATGGCAGACTGGCACACAAGGAAATGAAACCGATCTCTCACTCGTATTTACACTGAGGGTTTCCCTTCATTGATAAAAATAACTCCTAGAGAGGAAGGCTCGAGATCATAAAAAGCACCTTGGGTTCCTGTTCGTACTTAAAGGTGCGTGTTTTGACTCCTCATTACATTCCTGACCAAGAGTCCAGCCATGTTCCCAGGCTAGTGCCACAAACTGCCTGTTCTGCAGGAGGGTGTGATGCTGTGACCACAGCATCCCGTGGTGCTCACATTCTATCACTCTCCCTGTAGAAAATCCCTCCACTTCTCTCAGCAGCTCATCCCCTCCCCCCAAAATCCTGTCTGAGAGCAATAAATACCTCCTCTTTACCCTCTCTACATCACTCATAAATATCATCTCTCCGACGTTGAACTGCAGTGATTGGAATTGTATTGTCTTCTTCTGTTACATGAATAACATTATTGTTTGCCCTCAAAACACACACATACACATCACAGTATATCCTGCGCTTTGAGATGTCTTCCTGATTTGAAAGCCTCTATAACAAATGAAAGGATCATCGTTATTATCAGATATCAAATACTTTCATTATTGACATGTTTTCACTCATTCGATGGCACTGCCTTTAACAGCAAATAGTGAATGCTCAGTTCAGTGCTGCAGTGATTGAATAGACTTGTTTAGAATATGCCTTTACAGCTGCAAAAAATTACAAAAAATAGTTCAAGCTAAAATAATATTACCATGTTTTACTTCTGAAGTAATCTTGCAGAACAGCAGTGCGTACTTGCCATGAAGGGCTTGTGAACACGGAGCCTCTCAGGTGTTATGCACAATGCTGAATTTCCAAATGACTGGTAGCTGCAGGGATTTGGTGATCTCATGTTATGGTTGGGACTATAAATTGACACCAAAGGCTGTCAGTGTAACACGATTTGTGCCTTTCAGTCACTTAGCAAACCTCTCTGATGCTTTGCCCATGGACATTAATGTTTTCTGATCATTGCGCCTGTAGATGTTAAGGCCCTCTGATCAGTGTGTCTATAGTTGGTAATGCCCATCACCTGCCAAGCCAGCACCACAAGTCACAGAAAAGCCTAGCAGTATTGCTAGATCAGTTGTGTAACGAGATGAGTAACAAGATCACAAAAGAGGTTCAGATGAAGAACGCCCTTTGGCCCATTTGGTCTCATCCTTCCAGAAAATCCACTCTACAACCTTCACATCACAATATCAAGCCATTTCTTAAATGAGACCGGCATTTTGGCCTCTACCAAGCTTCCTGCTAGTCTGTTTCAGCTGTTAATTACCCTCCGTGTAAAGGATTACAACAAAACTTCTTGTCCTTCTTGCACCTTTCACACAGGAACATGTCTCAAAATGCTTCTCAGGAACTGAGTGGAAGTTCAAGGAAGGCTACTTCATGGAGTCTGTCCTGAAATGGTGCTTCTCAACTCCAAAGCTGTGTCCTTTTGTCTTGCTGTCTTGATGTAGCTGAATGTACTTTTCATTTCACAGAGCCTCCAGTTAAACTGGACTTTAAAAATCCAATGGTACTACTTGAAAAGGCTTTCTCCTGGTGTCCTGCCCAATAATCCCCCAAATAAAATTAGTCATTCGCTTCATGGCTGTTTGTGGGACAGCCTCAGTATTTTGTCAATAGCAGCAGAATGTTAACTCATTCAAATCATGAGGCTACTAAATGGTTAACACAGATAGAATCACTGGAGACCCGGAAGTTCATGATGTAATCAGTAACCTAGGAACAGCAGCAGTCAACCAAAGTGTAAATTCATTACATCTGTGAGCTGAGCACATATCCGTGAAATCATTGCCTTGAATAAAAATAAATAATTTAAATAAATAAAGTCAATGAAAGTGTAATTTGTGGAGAGGTTAAGTGCCTTGATTTTCAGGTTATTTTTTATGTATCTAATACCTAGTCATTAATGACTGAAAGAAAGTAAATACAGTACAGTCACAGAAGGCTGCATCAAATTCAGGGTTTACAGTTTAAGAGTGTAAGAGGACGTTTCCTGGCTGGGAAACTGTTATCTCCAATCTATAGAGGACATGACACCAGATGCAATGGTCTGATGGAACACTTACATAGCTGGAGTACAGAGAAATGTTTTGCGTCCTCTGATTATAGCCCAGGCACACAAAATATAGATTCAACTCGTTTTACAGTATATTCCATGATACGCTTTGAGATGTCTCGAAGACGTGATAAGGTGCTACATCAAATGCAAGGAATATTATCATTATTATTTACTAATCCTATCTTACGTTCTAGCGGCACAGTCAACACATGGAATTCACAGACGTCTACACGCTGTGTGAAGAAATAACTACCTCTTAACAGTATTAATTAATATGATTTTCATTAGCTCAGTACCACAACCAACTATTACACTGTCTGATGCTTAATGCTCTTCCCCCATTCATCGTTAATGGGATAGAATTCCATCCTATATCGCTCTGCCACAGGCTTAGTGCTGTTACACCCAATTTTATAAATCAATAATATTAATCTTTACATTTGACAAAGTGCCTTCACATCAGGAGGACGTCTCAAAGTGTTTCACGATTTACTGTATAGTGTAGTGACTGTGTATTTTGTAGGCAAACCTTTTAATGTCATTATCAGGATGTTATACAGCACAATTATACTGTGACCATCCCCTAATGATGTCTTTATTTACCCTTTTGTAAAATATCTATAATTATTTTGCAAACATTAGCTCTTTGCATCTGAACAGGCACAAAGGTGCTGTTCTTCAGGCAGAGAGAAAGAGAGAAAGCTAGATATGCAATATTGAATCGGTTATACATCGGGCAGTAACCTATTCTGATAATCTGGGAATGAGGGAATATTTAGAAAATAACCTCATTGTTGAAATCCAATTGTGGTGCACAGCAGAAACTAAGCTCAATTCTGCTCCGCACTGAAAAATCAGTGGAATTTGTTTTCAACCTGCATGTTTTGTTGCAACACACTGTCTGCCCATGTTCAGAGAAACTCTTTAAGCACAATTGCGTCACTAGTGTGGGTATCATGCTTTTTCAAGAACCTAAAGGCAATTCACTTCACCTGCTCAGGACTGAATCTGTAGTGTATTGACTGTGGTTCACCATTATAACACATGTACTGCGCCACAAGATGGAAAATAGTACAGTTTCCTCATTCTATTCCTCTTTGATCTACCCTTGAAGAAACGTCTTACGGAATCCTCAATACTAAAAAAAATGCTACCGGTTGTTTGATTTGCAAATAAATGATTTCCAGATTGGTTGAGTGATCCTTCAAGGTTTGGTTTCATCAAAAGATCACAAGATTGGTTTGGATGAAGAAGGCCCTTCGGCCCATGTGATCTCACCCCTCCAGAACATTCTATTTACCATCCTCCCATTACATTTAAATTAGTCTTTCCTGGCAATCTATTCCAGTTGTTAATTACATTCCAGGCTTCATGCTGTGAAGCATTAGGCAAGTTGAAAGTAGTTGAGAGAAAAAACAATCAAGTCAGACTATTCAAAACATAGTCTGAGGTGTTTCATGGACAACAGACAATGCATTAACCAATGGGTGAGCCAATGTCCACAAACACCCAAGAATGTTTGAATAGTAAAGAAATTTGTTTCAGAGAGGCCTGAATTTGTGATGCTTCATAACATGTTAATTGTTTTAATACAAGTTGCGGATTATGAAACGTTACAAATTTAGGCCCTGTGTTTAATCTTTTTATCACAAGAATACAAGATGGGTGGAGACCAAAGCTGGAGGGGATGGGGAGATGACCAAAGGCGTGATCAAAGAGGAAGGTTTTGAGATGGACCTTGAAGGAGGCTAGGGAAGGGGCAAGGGATTCAGAGAAGGAGTTCCAGAGTGTGAGTTATATATTGATGGACCTGCCTGTGTAACTGGACATCCTGCTCTTTTGTAAAACCTTAATGTTTTATAAGAACCTTTCATGCACTTGATTTCACACTTTCCATTTAACTGCATATTAATATTTGTTACATAGCCCCAAGCACCTGAGGGATTGTTATAAAAATTCCTTTCCATCACTGACTGAGTTCGGGATTTGTTAATGGATGACACCATTTATATTATTGTAATGTGTAATGGCTGTGGATCTCGAAGGAATTGTGTAGCAGTTTTTTCTGAGTAATAAGTGGGCCCCACCAGAGTATAATTGTGCCTTTCTGTTCGAGTGGTTCAAAAACATAATGAGGTATTAAACTGAGCTGTTCAGAGACACAATTAGCAGCTCAGCAAAGTGCAAAGAGCATAATTAAATTATTATTATGCTGATTATACTTCACAAAGGTACACTAAAAAGTACCTTTGTTGCTATACACTTGACAGAACGGAGGCCTAGCATTTCACCTAGCCTTAACATGTCAGACCATTTGGTTTTAAAATGTAAGACTGTGTGGAAAGTTCTTTAACTCTGTCTTAATTTGAAACCTGGCTTTTTTAGGAATTGTGGAAAAACGGTTTCCAAATTCAGACAATTCTTTGCAATCTTAAATTTAAAGACAGAATGGTCTGACAGGCTAAGATCAGGTGGAATTTCATGCCTTAAGTCCGTACAAGAAATGATTGGTCAAAGTTTGAGTTTTTTTACAAAAAACTTATGAATAGTATACACTTCCCATTTTAAATTCTGATATGCAATGAATCCCTTATTAAAACTGCAATGTGAGCTTCGCTGAAAGCTCAGCAAGGTTATCCTGCAAATAGCTGAGGCTCAGAGAATACTCTCAGCCCCTGATTAAATCTCTAACTTGCGCTGAGATCACTGATCTCAGGTGGATCAACAATTATTTGCCTCGCTGTTTTGGGATAAAGAGAGGAACACCAGCTATGATTCCTGCTCCAGCAAACCTGCTGAAAAGTGAGGACAGGATCAAACTCGTTTGCGATGCCACCTGCCAACACTCCCTGTCAACACACAAACATGGATTATGGCCAATTGGGTGAAGTTCAACTGAGTCTGCCTACTCAGGTGAATGATACAGATAACCCATGACACTATTTGAAAGGAAAAGGGAGTTTCCCCTGATGTGTCAGTCAACAATAGAAAAAACATTCATTCACTTTATGGCCGTTTGTGGAACATTGTTGTGTGGCAATTAGCTGCTGCCTTCACCTACAATTACACGGTCACAACATCTTATGGAAAAATTGTATATGGACCTCGGAAGCAACTGCGCCTTGGGACGTCCTCCCAACGTGAAAGGCGTTATACAAATGTAATTTTGTTGTTGTGATTCAATAGATGGCTGACATTTCCCATTCTTATATGATCAATGAACTACCAATGTGAAAGTTATTCCAGAATAAAAATCAGTAAATTAATGGCTGTCAACCTTATTCAGCCGCAACTGCAAATGATAAAGGTAAATTCCATCCTTAATTTACCAGCAGTTATCCATCCCCCAGTTGTGTAACTATACCAATACTGAGATCTAAGATGTTAGCTTGGTTCAGTTGGTAGCCCTCTCACCTCCGATCACAAGGTTGTGGATTCAAGCCCCACAACGGGATTTGAACTCATGGTCCAACCTGATATTTCAGTACAGTACAGGAAAGGAACACTACATTGGCGGAGGTACTGTCTTTTTTTTGAGCCATTAAATGTTCAAATGCACTCCTTGCCAGTCTCACCAGCTCCACTATTCAGAAAATCCAGCTCATTCAGAACTCTGCTGCTATATGGTTCCTGCATTGGACTACAAAAAATGGTGTGACATTCTTTGAGATGTTTCAACATTTATGTGATGAAAAATATTATTCTTTTCTTTCTTAAATGAAAAGATGGCACCAGAATAAGCTCACAGAGAGAGCTGTCACTGTGTGCACAAGTATTTCAGGTTTCTGAAATCACAGCTCAGAGACATTCATTGGCTAAATAAAAATGGTCAGTTATTCTGGCAGTAGCCTTTTGAACGAAGGCCATCAGGTAAAGACCAATCTGACTGTTCTGTCAAACCGTAGCTTCCCTAAAACACAGATGACAGTTTTGAGAACATGATGGCCTTTATAGGATCAGACAATCTCATTATGTGGGGTACAGAATTTTTCATTGCTCTGTGAAATCAGCAAGATTGGACTAGAAACAAATGAGCAGATTGGTTTTGACAGTGTTATTTAAAATGACATGAAAATATTCATAAAACACACACGCAAGTGCCATTTATTGCATTCACGCGAAAGGCTGCCCGTAATTAACAACTCCTTTGCGTGCCCAGAAATGGAATAAATGAAACCATTCACCACTGAGGCAATCTTTGGAACTGTAGTGGTATGATTTCCCTCCAGCACATCAATGCCCAGCTGAAACTACCCAAAATTCTCATTGCGTGAGACTGGGCTTTAGATCATTATTTTCATATCAAACCCTATGTAAAAAGAAGAGAGATCACTGATATAACCTCTTCTCTACAGCCTCAGAGAACTTCTAAAAATCCAAAACTTAACACACTACGGCTGGATCTAAACATATAAGACATTTATGAGGCCACAGTCTTGACACAATATCTCGATTGCGGTCTTAGTGCTATGATGGACACTATTCATGCAGGCACTTGCAACTGTCAACTTTGTGTGTATATCAACTGCATCAATGTCTGTCACCTCATAGCCAGTCCCAGCAGAGCCTGGTTTCAGTCTGGTTAATGCTCTAAAGACATATCTATTGCAAAACAGCTGTTTGACTGAGGACCAATCAATCTAACACAAGCCTATAAGATTTTGGAAAATTCCATGTTTTTCCCATAATAGATGAGCAGTATATACAACCTTGTGCGCTGACTAGAAATATTACTGAAATTATATAATGTAGTTAGCCAAGTGTAGTCCAGGCAAGTTGTTCTGTTCTCAATTAGAAAGTTCTCAATGTCCACCACTGTTCCTTCCCTAATGTAGTGGTCCATTCTGGCACAGTTTAGAACACAGTATTACATTAACTCATTTCCATTAAGCAATCTGTTAGCAGCATCCACAGAGGGACTGGCCATCAGCAGATGGGATTAGGACAAGATTGATGCCTGAGGGTATTTTCTCCTGAATCAAATGAAGAATAATTATGGGAAAGAATTGGTTGCCATGGATTGCACACATCTGTAGCATTCCATTGCCCCCATCATCAAAATGTACCCACAATATCCATCTTCAAGACTCTTGCATGGAAGCACTTTCTTAAATAGCAGAGGCTGCAGACATTCCATTTACAGATCAAAGGAACTCTTTTGTGTTTTGTTCTATTTATGATCTGTGGGATGCAGTAAATTAGAAATAGTGCTAACTGATTACATATTTTATCACTGTGCTCTATTTTTGCTGTCTTGTACTTAGTAGTGGCATTCTTGCTCTAGGGCTCCACATTAAATTATCAACTCATCTCACTGGTTTAAATAATGAAAGAATTTTTTTAAAAACGTATCTGGGTGGCACAGTCTTAAAGCATACAAATACACTGTATTTCACTGTACAATAACGCTTTGTGTGTTACAGCGCACTAATGTTCTGTGTGTTACAGCATACTAACACTCTGAGTTGGTTTAGAAAATCATTATACTATGAAAAAAAGAAAATATTTACATCCCAAACAATGGTGTCTGCTATCAGTGTCCTATGTTGTGCCCTCTCCTTTGTGTGCACATCACACATGATTGTGTTTTCACAGGGCAAAGAAGGAGGAAGAGGAGTAGAGATCAGTGTTCTTGTTCCCTCATATCTCCACTCTCTCCAGGAATTGCAGCTGGCCCCCAAAACCTACTTTTAGGAGAAGAGGGAGGAGGAGGAGGAAGGAGGAGGAGGATGAAAGCCAGCCATTGTTCTCCTTGATCATCCTCTCCCCTCATGAGCCCTGCTCTTCGTCCTAGCAGTTAGCCCTTTTCCACTGTTTTCAGTTCTTCTAGCTGTGGAGACATGTCCCCTGCATTGGCTGCAGTTATGTCCTTATAAATTTCCTCTGAGAATAAAGCTTGCATTCGGGACTCTTGGGAGGATGAGGAGGAAGGAGAATATAGCGTAGCGGTTGAAGTCCTATAGTGCATTGGTTAGAGCACTAGCCTCGCAAGTTCGATTCCCGGGCAGGGCAAAACCTTAGGCAAGTTTCCTTACTCCACACACCTTTGTTTACCTAGCAGTAAGTAGGAACCCAGTTGTTAGTCGATTGGCGGATCGCTTTCCGGGGGTAATAATCCCTCAAAAGAAAACATGATCACTCAATCCACCACTGTTTGTGGGACACTGCTGTACGCTATTGACTGCCACGTTTCAGCCAGAAAATATACAGGCACTACACTTTACAACATATTCTGTGAAGCGCTTTGAGACGTCTCGAAGACGTGATCAGGCTCTATGTCAAGTGAAAGGATTATTATTTTTATAACAATGATCAATATTGTCAGTGGCCCCAAAAAGAGTCCCACTAAACCCTATCATGCCTGAGGCCAGGAACAGTTGGGCCACATTTCTCAGCCTCCTTCTTCTGCCTTGTTAGACGTTGGACTCCATCCTGATGCTGCCATTTCCTATTGAATGTTTATATAACGGCTAACATGACTGTTATAACCTCATGGTACTTGTTGAACTGGGATCACAGCCTGATTCTAAAAAGGATTCTGTTTGACCATGATCCCACCATCAGATTCTTTCAGAAAAATAACACAATTTTCATGAGTGAACGTTTTGGCACAACAAAATCTACAACATCAGAATACGGTCCAGACCCCATTTGGCTACTGGACTATTGACACCATTGTGTGTTAGAGACATTGACACATTGTGTGTTACATTCTTGCTTTTGGATTGTCTGCCAAGGATCTAATTATGAGGTGATACAGGATATAGAGTCATCTTTTGAAAATAAGGATACAAAGGAGACTAGGAAGTGGAGGAGATTTATTTTTAGTATAAAGGCGATTTGGCGTGTGGAACAGACGATTCTCACAGATGCTGAAACAAGAAACTGTGAAGGGTTTCTTTCGAAAATGAACTGGACAAGTTTGTGCCAACTAAAAAGGATTCAGGTTTATTAAATTTGGATATAGATACCTAAAGGGAATCCTATGGCAAATTGGACGGGTAGATTGTTTGTTCCTGCCTGAACCTGTTACTATGTTTACGTGAGGCCTCAGACCACTTTAATAGGCTTACTGCTGCACAAAGTATATTAAAGGATTTAATACTTAATTCTATAAAAATATGATAGTTCATGCAGTACCACCATCATCGAAAACAAACATTTTCATTTTGTAGACAAATGTATAGGTCATGCCGCTAAACACACAAGAAGTTATTTACTCAGAGAAAAACAGGTAAAAAGTTATTTTCAATCGATTCCCTCCCCCACAAAAATATTAGAATTATAGATTTAATCAAATTGCACCATGTATTCAAATTGTGGTTGTTGTGTCCCTTATTTCATTGTAATTGTACAGATGTTAATTTAATTTTCTTTGTTGTCATTTCATTATTCTTCTGGTATTTCTAACTTTCTTCCAACAATGGAAACAAAATCTCCATTGGAGAAACTATTCACATTGGTAACTATATGGTGCAGTGTCTTCTCTCTCTCTTTCTGCTGTCTGCAAGGGTATTAGTGAAATGGGTTTGTGAATTCTCAATCTAGTTACAGTACTTGTAGCTATGAATTTGCACCATAAAATATTTTACTCTAATAATGAATTAATAAACATAAATAAATAATCCCTGTATTTGATATAGTGCCTTTCAATTTAGGACGTCTCAAAGCACTGAACAGAATTTACTGTAAAGTGTAGTGACTGAGATTGTCTACTGATTTTGTACAAAAGAAGCTCAGCACTGCCAACACTGACATCCCTCGCCTTGATAAGCACACAAATGAATAAATCCACAGCTCAGTGAGTCAAAAAGATTCTTCCAATGTAACTCAGTGCCTGACCAAAAGGATTACTGTCATCCTATCAACCTTTTTCGCAATAACTTAGAGTGCAACCTCTAGCATTTCTTTTTGCTGAAGGGTTTGTCACATATGACCAAGCCCTGAGAAGAAATACTATTTTCTCCACATGCAGGATTAGGGAAGTAATCAATATTGTGGAAGGGTTGCAGAGTCTTAATGACCAATCATGTGCTCTATCCCCTGAGCTCCTGATTGCCAGTTCATCCCGGAGCACGATCATAGTGCCTTATATCTCATCCACTTCACCTGCCTGTTTTAAAAAACAGTAGCGAGGGGCTCTATTTTTGGAATCCGGAATTCGATCGTCCGCATGGAAAGTTCAGCTAAAACCATTTGAACTGTGAAAAAAGAACTGAGAATAAACAGAGACTTCCCCGTTGTCCTCAAATTCCGAGTGGAATAGTAAAGCCAAAGAGATAAGCCCTCTGTTGCTGTATGAGTCAAGTATGTGTTGAAATATCATCATGCTTATAAATGGAACAAGTTATTTGATTCAAATTGTTATTCAACTCTTTTATCTTTCAGACCAAACACAAATTTGTAGTGAAGAGAGTTAACATATACATTGTATTGTGGATAGTCATTGCTTTGTAACCATTCTATATACTTGACTTTTATTTTTGATATGGCTAACTCAAGATCTCTTTCTAGACTGAGCATGTAAGTAAACCTCAGATCTTCAAACAGCTTGGCAGAAAAGAGTCTTACAGTTCATTTCATTTTGAATCAATCCATTTTCCACCATATTTTGCTCGACGACGTCACTGTGAAAAACCTAACATATTTACAGCCTTTATGATTTTTAGTCTGACACTGGGGAGGAAAATATATTTCGTGCCTGCCTGTAATTTCCTGAACAAATTGTATTTTCAATTAAATCTTTTAAAACATCGTTTGGGGAAATTCTGTATTTTTAGTTATAAATATCAGCTGAAGACAATACAAGCCACTTTCAAGGGTTCTTAACTTCAATTTCAAGCTAAATCAGAAATCGTCTATATGGGAGTTGTGAACCTTTCCCCAGCGTATTTTGCATTGGAATGATGTTGCTGTCAAGAGTCTGTGATATACTGAACTGAGTTAGGCATGAAAGTCATTGCAAAGGCACATCAGAAAATATCAACTCTGTATATGTTACAGCTTATAAAGTATTAAAAATTGCTAACCTAACAAGATTTTGTTTCCCTCCTCCATTCACTTTGGCAATTTTAAATGAAAATAAACCTTCAGTGGCTTTGATGTTTCTCTCCATTAAGTGGGAGAGGGGGATGTTGTAATCATTGTTGCATGGCTTCACCGGTGTCAGGAAAGCTGTCTAAGTAACAATGTGACAAAAGGAAGGCACCAGATAACGATATTTACATTATAACTACAAATTTAGAAAATGTAGCACAACAGTTGATAGAAACAGTGATAAAATTCCTATTTAGCTTCAGAGAAGTTTCTGAAACATTTGTGCTAAACACCATGCTTGATGGCAAACTGTTTAATCCAAAGGATATTGCAGTAAAATGTCTTAAAGAAATCTTCTTTTATTCTGGAAAAACTTGCATGAACAATTTCATTCGTGCAAACTAACTACTGTACCTGAGGCTCAAACAGGAAGAGTTTGCTGCATATTTGACATGATAAAGCCCCAGAGATCATCCTTGAAAGAAAATGTATATCAAATAAATACTGTGCTCCATGCAAGAAGTTGACATTTTATTGTAATGAAACAACTTTGATTTTTTATCATTAGAGCATACTATTAAAAAAAGTCCTTTCTGCCATTGACTTACAATTGCAATGACTCCAAAATAACATTAAAGAGAATATTGCTTTAAATACACTTGCAAATTATTGGCTTTTTGGGGGTCTGCAGAGTAGAAATGTCCTCACGGTGGAGTAGCTTGCCAATGGTGGCTCATTAGTATAGCTCAAAATCCTTCTTTACAGCTATATATTCAGTTCAGTCCCAAACAATGGAAGTTAATTTATTCCAATATTGGACTGGGCATAAACATCTCTACTATAATGCTTATTCAAATGTGATACTGATTGCTTCCCTGGTGGTTCAGTTGGTAAATTCACTGTCTCATGAATGTAAATGAGCTATGTTGGGATTGGGAAGATCCCAGATTTTATCTCTAGTTGGTGCTGAGTTATATAATGATGATAATAATAATAATAATAATAATAATAATAATGACTATTCACAAATGGCTTAACAAAATATCTGCTGAACAAAATATCAACTTCCTACAAAATGTATGTAATTTTAGGAAGCTCAAACATACTAAGGAAAGTAACATCCGTTCATATGTAATGTGACAGTGTTATTGGTCTGGCTGACCCATCACTGAAAACCATTTAGAAATGACGTCTACAGAATTATTTAAACTGTAATAACATCATCTAATAATAACAATCCTTGCATTTGATATCATGCATTTCTTGCTGGAACCATCCTATCCACTAGGGCTTTGGCTTGCAGGATTAACAGGAGCTGAGTGGGAAGTGTCCTTGCCCCCCAGTGAATGGTCACCCTTCTAAGTCCTGCTAATGAGTTGACTCTCTTGTCATCAGCAATGCCCTGGAGTACTGCAGATTCGCCCGTTTCAAAAACTGGACTACCAAGACCGCCACAGAGGGTTAGCTCGATTCTGACATTTTGTTGCCAAACATGTCTCTTTGGAGCCTGTTGAGCTCTGAGGTGACTCCATTTTACCTTAGGGGACTATATTTTAAGATTCATCAGATGAAGAAGGATAAACATTGGTGAGGAAATGAAAACAGATTTATCTACTTATTTAAAAAAAATTAAATTAATTCAATTTAAACTCCTATTCCAATCCCTGATCTGAATTGCTGACCATCTTCCTTACAAAAATGTAGCAGAAAGGCAATGTGATGCCATCTGACATGTATTCTGGTCCCAGATCTCACTGTAAACGCTACAACAACTGGACTGATCTGACTCACTTCAGATCAGAAGTTGTGAAATTAACTGCTGCCAGGTCTAAAACAAGTTATAGTTGCAGATTTACAAGGTCTTTCCAAAATATCACAAATAAGCTGTCTCAAAAAATAATCTGTCTCAACCAAATGTTCTGAATGCCTCAGGATGGGAAAATATAAAATACAGTATGCATAAGAATAATTTTTAAAAAATCAGTTCAAAGTAAAATTATTATTATATATCTCAAAGTAATTGTTGGCAGCTTATTTCTGTTTACCTACAAAACAATAGTCACTTCACGTACTGTCCATGGTAGTATTTTACTGAAAGATTTTTGACATTGTAAGTGCCATAAAAAGTGTAAGTTCTTCTTTGAGAATAAATGACATTACTTTTGCTTATATTCAGAAGTTGAATTGGGAAACTTTTTAGGTGAGGGTAGTCTTAACTTCTGGAGTTTCTGAGCTGGAAAAATCTTGGGAGAATCTGGATTCAGGAAGCTGGGATAGTGATTGAAATGTTGGCTTTGAAGAAGACTGCAGTATTTTTTTGAGAGTCCTACGTGATCAGGATCTCGGCACAAAAGAGATTACAGGTCTATTGTTTATGAATGAGAGCAGTTGGTTCTCAGGCTCTCGGTAACTTTCAGTTAAAACACTGATCACAGCATTATGCAAATGTGCTTGTGCAATGTTGGTACGACAACGTTCTGGGAAGTACTGGACTGTTCTCAAATCAAAAGATTGGACACACGGTCAATTGTTGTGCAGGACTTGCCCACTTAATCCAACAGGTTCAGGAGACAACAGTTCTTCTCATAACAGTCAAGGCTGCGAATAACCATCAAGAAATTACAAGCCTGTAATAAATCAAAAAAGCTTCAGGTGTGAGAATAAATTATATTCTGAACCTTGAGCTTTGAACTACCGTCCTAAATTCACAGCCATTATAAAATTACTTGTTTTGATGTTGCATTCAGTGCAATCGACTTTAAGATCCTCTCCACCTGACTTTCAAATCCCTTCAAGATCTTGCCTTACCCTATATTTCTGCAATTTCCCACATCCCCATTCTTTTACAGAGCTTCTGTCCCACCATCGATGGCTGAGTTGTCAGCCTCTATGACTCTGCTCTCTTGGACGCTACCAAAATCCCTTTCCATCCACGCTCTCTGACTTCCTTCAAAAACCTTCTAAAAACCTCTCTCTTTTACCATGCCTTTTAGCAACATCCTTAACTCCCCCTTCCTGTCTTGCTTGGTGATGTGCACCGCTAAGGTGAAATGCTTCGAGACATTAACCTACATGAAAGCTGATACATAAATGCAAGTTGTTACAGCTGTTTCCATATTCCTTTATAGGTGTCTTAAAAGTACAATATTGCCATTGTCTGCACTTATTCTCAACATGATATGCACAATCAAACGGCTACTCTTTTCATGGTGAGTTTTGTAAAGATAATCACACACAAATCTTCAACACACAATTATATTTTCACATCAATATTGGAGGATAAAGTTATTGCAGGAACTCATCTAGAGTATGGATTTAAACTGTGTGGTCGATTTCAATAAATGGAAAGGCAAATGTTTTCTAAAAACCTTTAGTCTAAACTAAATTACGTAGACTTTTCCAAAACATGAGGGAAAACATAGAAAGTTAACATCACAATAATACCAGTGAAAACTAGTTTCTTCTCACCTATTATGTGTAGTCCACTGTTGTAATTAGCATATTGTGTAACATTAAGTTGTATACCCAACACCCAGGTGCAAGGATTGTAATACCAAGACCATATAATACATTTTGTTCACTATTGCTCATTCCCATTGCAATTCTGGGAGAAATGCCAATGAAGAGACAGAATAGCAACTGGGATTGCCAGGCTGTTCATCACAAGGTCCTGGCAATACAAAAGAAAGATCGATTCTAACCATGGAAGATGGAGTAGAGTAATTTATTCACCTTTCAATACCTTTTAAAAGTCATAATCGATGAAGTCTTAATTTTACTCAGTTATGTAGGCAAGGATCTGCAATACAGACGACACTATACTTTTTGAGTCACCTAGAAAGGAATGCAGCCCCCCCCCCCCCTCATACTGCTTATTGATATCAACAGCAGCAGAAACTAAGGGAACTAACCAATATATACCAACACCAGCCACAGAAGTAACAAAGCATTAGCCAAGAACCCTTGTGGGGTGTTTTCAATTTCTTTCTGACTTATTTTAATGAAACATGGTTCTCTATTTCATCAGACCACCAATACTGAACGATATGAGAACCTAGAAACGATCTAGTGAAGGGCTCTCTTAATGGTGTTATTAAAAAAAATGCACGTTATTTATTGTTACATCTGATGACCCCTTTGCTGGATATAAACTTGCCTTGCATACGTGTTCTTAATCGGACTACAAATTAGACTTGCTAAGTCTAACTTCAGTAACGCATAACAATGTGTTTTATGTATACAATTTAAGAAAAAATAGCATAGCTCACATCAGTTAAAAACAGTGCACTATTAACTTGAATGGATCTGCATTCCCTCAAGTGATTTGCCTCTCTCTCCCATACAAATCTTACCACCGGCAATGATGGTAGAATTGATATTTAAGATACATTTTTACCTAAGATGTCAACTGCTTCACCCCGCCCTCCCCCCCCCCCCTCCTCTTCTCAGGGGGCTCGCTGATTCTGTTATTTTATACACAAACACTGTCTCTCCTACGTATATTGGGAGTCCTGTCGCTCAGAAGTTAGACCACTCGCCTCACAATCAAGAGACCTGGGTTCGATTCCCGCCAAGACAAAACACTGAACAAGTTTCCTTGCTCCACACGGCTGATAATAATCCTTCAAGAAACAAAAAGAATAATAAGGTGGAGCCTTCAATCCATGACTGTTTGTGGGACACTGCTGTGCTCGATTGTCTGCCGCGTTTCGCCCACAAATATGCAGTCAATTCATTTTACAGTATATTGTACAGCACTTTGAGACGTCTTGAAGACGCGAAAAGCGCCGTCTCAAAAGGCAAGGATTATTATTGTATGACCGCAGCAAACTCTCCCCTTCGATGAGATGCTGCAGCCTCATCTCCTCGCTCTGACTTTCGACAACTAATAAAACGAGCGTCACTCTATCTCTCTGACCTTTTTTCACGCCAAAACAACCCGAGCCGCGATACAGATAATGGTCAGTGTCCGACCGACCGACTGAATTGGACCATCGCTTTCAATGATGCTCTCGAGTCTTGTGGCATCTCCTCACCCCCAAATCCCTGGGAATGTCTGAGAGAGACAGAGAGAGAGAGAAAAAAAAAACCAACCGAGACAGTGAAGTTGTCCTCACATATTCTCAATGTGCATCCACTGGATGGAAATCGGATTAAGTCATCGGAAACCTGCACTAAAACTCAACAGATCCACAATAGCTGAGCACTTTTAATCAATCCCCAACAATCCCGGACTTCAACACACTGCCCCCAACACCAGTCAAACACCAACTAAACTTAGCATTTCACACAGACTTCAGCAGTTTCTCAGACAACAGCGCTGACACCTTTTATTATTTCTCCAGAAATTGCTTAAACGAGGAATGACCTTCCACTTAATATTAGTGAAACAACACCCCCCACACCCCCACCCCCCACACGCACACACATACACCCCCCCCCACCCCCACACATACCCGACACACACCCCCCCACCCCACCCCCCCACACACACACATACACCCCCCCCCACCCCCACACATACCCCACACACACACCCCCACCCCACCCCCCTCCCCACACACACACATACACCCCCCCCACCCCCACACATACCCCACACACACACCCCCACCCCACCCCCACACACACACACACACATACACCCCCCCCCACCCCCACACATACCCCCCCCCACACACACCCACACACCCCACCCCCCCACACACACACCCCCAGGCATTGGGCGCAACAGAACTGCGGTGAACAGACGATCAATCGCCTTTTTTTAAAAAATATATAAATGATGGGGTTTCCCTGTAACTTGTGTTTTTTTTAAAAAATAAAGAAATCTCCTGAAAGATGCGGTGGTTTGACACACACAGTGCTGCCAGGGTCTGTGTGGGGGTGGGGGTGTGTGTGTGACTGCAGTCGGGGGGGTGGTAGTGGTGGGTGGGGAGGGGGTGGTGGGTGGGTGGGGAGGGGTGGTGGGTGGGTGGGGAGGGGGTGGTGGGTGGGGGGGGTGGTGGTAGTGGTGGGTGGTGGGTGGGGAGGGGGTGGTGGGTGGGGGGGGTGGTGGGTGGGGGGGGGGTGGTGGTGGTGATGGTGGGGAGGGGGTGGTGGGTGGGGGGGTGGTGGTAGTGGTGGGTGGGAGGGGGTGGTGGGTGGGGAGGGGGTGGTGGGTGGGGGGGGTGGTGGGTGGGGGGGTGGTGGTAGTGGTGGGTGGGGAGGGGGTGGTGGGTGGGTGGGTGGTGGGTGGGGGATCGCTGCCCCCAGTGACAGGGATCCCAGGTAGATTCTCTCTCCCGGCTGGGAGGACCAGGATTCATTCGCAGATCCATTCAATCCGCTGTCCCCGGCAGTCCCTGCGATGGGGGGGGGATCGGAGTTTTAAATCTCCAGCAGCATTTAAAAAAGAAATGGAACACGAAACAGGAATCATTCCCACTTCCCCGAGAAGGAGCAACCCCCCCCCCCCCCCCTACCCCCTACCCCCCACCCCTCACCCCAACACACACACACCTAAATCTAATGCATTCGGTTCAAGGTGTTGCTGGGGGGACACGGTTTGTGTACCCTGTGCCCGGGGCAGCAGCTGACAGCCGTCAGGAAGTGCAGAGGAAGCGATACCTACCTGTCATCGTAGCAGAAATCAGCGCTCAGTGTGTTCAGATACAGAGCAATAGCAACCGCGCCGCTCACACACTCAGCGATCATGTCTCCTACAGTATCGTCCCGATCCCTCTCTCCCCCTCGCTGGGATGAATCTGCATCTCGATCAGTTGTTTCTTTTTTTTTTTCCGGGGAGGGGGGGGGGGGGGGAGGGGGAGGGGAGGGGTTTGGAGGGGGGTTGGAGGGTGGAGGGTGAGGTGTGGTGGTGGTTGGGGAGGAGAGGGAAGGGGGGGGGTGGGGGGGGGGGGTTAAAAAAAAAAGAAAAAAGGGATTTTGTTTCCCTTTCTATCTCTCTCTTTCTTTTCTTCTCTTCTTTGCACTCGTCTTCTCTTCCCACCTCTCTCTCTCTCTCTTTTTTTTGGAGGGGGGGTGGGGGGGGGGTGGTGGTGGTGGGGGAGTTTCTGGTAGCCCCGGCGAGCAGGATGCACGGCAGTGAGGCAGGAGAAGGCAGGAGAGGCAGTGAAGCGATCGGTCAGGGATGCGGCTTCCGACGTGCGAATCGATTCGGCTACATTTGGGAATTCGCTCTCTCTCTCTCTCTCTCTCTTCCTCTTCCTCTCTCTCTCTCTCTCTCTCTCTGTCTGTGCGTCTTCACCACCCCCTCAAGTGTTTTCTCCCTTCCCTTTCAACCCTGCAAACAGTGAGTGAGTGAGTGAGTGAGTGATGAGAGTGAGTGAGTGCACTCAGCACTGCCCTATTGCTGATGTTGTAACTGCGCTGCGCTGTTACAGGGGGACCCCGGCAGGGAGCAGCAACGCATGCGCGCTCAGCCCCCTCCTCCTCTCCCCCCCCCCCCACCCCCAGATAGTCAGTAACAGCATCTGTATCAAACCCCTGCTCCCGGGGGGGTGGTGGGGGGGGGGAGACTGTCACTGTCCTGTCACTGTCTGCACCGGGGCTACTCGCTGCATCCAGCACCACAGCTGATGCTCTCGCCCCAGGACAAGGGGCTCCCGGGGGTCCCAGAGGACACTTATCCGTCCACTGACTTTTACTTTCCATGTGATTGCTTCTTATTTTGTTTTGCACGGGGGGCATAAAAAAGTGACCCCCACACCCCCCACCCCCCCACCCCCAGAGAAGTCACAGCCATTCGATTTGGTCACATCGACATTGCCATCCCTGTGCTGTGTTAAAGCCCCACTAAAAGGCTAACGCGTGAATTCCAGATCAACTGATGCGCTTTTTAACCCCAAAAAAGATTCGCAAGCGAGTCTGTCCCCCCCCCCCCACCCCTTGCCTCTGCCCTGCAGGTTGTGTTGCCTTTCAAAGACAGATTCTTTGCGCTCTCTCTCACTCCCCCCCACCCCCCCCCCCCCCCCACCCCCTCCTCCCCATCTTTCTCTTCTCTTTCCTGAATAAATTTGCGAAGAGAAAAAAATATTGCAATGTTCAAAGTGCCTTCATCACGTCTAAACATCTCAACGCGCTTTAGTGGCGATTCTGATTACTGTCGTGCACTGCACCGACTGATTTTGTGGGGCAGAGAATGAAAGGCAAACATTTGAATTTGCACAAAAGTTTACAAGTATTCTTGCAACGTACGGTGTAGTCCATCGCACACCCCATTGCCTGTCAGAGGCGGGGGCGCATTGAGCACTCTGTGATGTTTATTTTTAAACGTATGGCTTTGACTGGCCATTAATTATCCGAAACATATTGAAATATTAGGTTTCACTCAGTGAAGGTATTTAAAGAAGAAAATCAAGACATAAATTCCATACCGCAGACAGGAATAATAGCCCATCGGATAAAAAAAGCGCAGATCGCTTAAAATGTACCCACATAAAGGTTGACACCTACAGTACTGAGCAGAGCACACACTGCAGTCGTGGGTTATACAGTAAAATATTGGATCTTTTTCAGTCTTAAACTTGCAGTAGGACTTTTTAAGATTTAGTGGCCGAAATTTTGCATCCTTTCGTTCCCATGCTAAGATTTGCTCAGGGGTCACACACTGGTATGTGCAGATTTATAGATCCCACCGTCTGATAACAGCCAGTTCATTGAAAGCAAAATAAATAACGATTCAACATTTGCAAGAAATCCAAGTATCTTTTTTTTTAAATGAGTTTCAATTTGATAGTAGCATTGTATGGATTGGTTTGTGGCAAGATCATTCTCTGCTGTTTTATTGCCGTTTGTTGAAACAAATTGAACATCTTCTTAATTAATGTATTTTGACATCAGACATGATTGCTACGGAATACTACGGATATTTAAAAGGCCACAAGATAGAAATCTGAAGTTAAAAAAAATGTGAAACGAAAGGTGTAAAACAGGAGGTTAACCAGCGCCTGAAATATTTAGGTTTGTGTTTTTGTGTGCAACGCTTCATCAGAATTGGAACAATTTGACTGAAACAAAGCTGTCGAGGATGGCAAACAAATAACACCCAAGATGAGGAAAAGATGAAAAAGAATATAAACATTACAAAACGATTGACTATCTACAGCATCCAAAGAACAACCATGGTGTCATTAACAAGTGGTTTGTGATTCAGAGATCACTTAAGACCTGAATCAGATCAACAATGATAAGGCCACCCTAATTTTTACATTTAGACTGAGCAGAACTTTAGGGATTTTTCTCACTGAATTCAACTGTTTTCCAAATAATTGAAGTGGAAGAGGAAACCACACTGAATATCATGTGACTTTGCTCTGGGCACTTCTTCCTGATTCCCAGGTAGCAGGGATTGGGCCAAAGGTTGATCCCAAAGATTCCGCACATGAACAAAATGAAAATCTGCTTTAAGAGTTTCCAGCCACCTGAGGACTGATATTCAGCTCAGCGATCTTTGTAGTATACAGTAGCGATGTTGGTCTCAACTGGGATTTCTTCTTTATAACCGTATATTTTTAAAGTATATCACCCCATTTTTCATCAAGGGCAGGCCTGAGGTGGCAAGTGTGCAGTCACTGGAACCCTCAAGTGTAAACGAAATGTGAAATAAATGTTAAGAGCACATATGGATATGTGAGGCAGGTACAGTGAAAGTGTCCATCAAGTTATTATCAAATAATAATTTACAAAATGCACATTATCGCATTACTGAAATGTGTCAAAGCACTTCACGAATTTATTGTAAAGTGCAGTGACTGCATATTTGTAGCCAAGGGTGTCAGCCAAATTGTGTGCAGCAGTGCCTCACGAACAGCCGTGAAGTGGATGACTAATTTCATCTGAGAAATTGTTGGCAAAAACACCAGACAGTGAGCTCAAAGTTTTGACTTGGGTCTCAAACCCACAGCCTTCAGGCTCAGAGACAAGAGAACTAATGACTGAGCCAGTGCTGTTTATAAATGAACAGACATGGGGATGCAGTGGAAAAATAGGACAGATTCAATGTCTTGCTGTTAAAGCAGGTGAACAGTTAGGTAGACAGAGATACTGCTACTAATGGAAATTAAAATCTAAACTTGAACGCTAAAGAAAAGTCTCAGAATAAAAATACAGAGCAGATCAATCAGAAGCTGAAAGGGGAAAAAAAAAACGCACATTGCAAACATTTTAAATTGGTGTGCGCCCTTCACCGGATACTGGTCTTAAATTGGTAGAATTATAGAATGGAAGAATCTTACAGCACAGAATCAGGCCATTCGGCCCATAATGCCTGAGCTCTTTGGAAGAGTTATCCAATTAGTCTCATCCTGCACTCTTTCCCCATAACCTTCCAATTTGTTTGCCTTTTCAAATATCCAATTCCCTTTCCAAGTCAATATACTGAATCTGCTTCCACCGCACGTTTGGCCCTGGCTGCTGCAGAGGTGTAGTGTAGACAAAAATAAGAGTGGGGAGGGGGCGTGAAGTGACCTGCGACAGGTAGGTCAGTGCATTGATTATAGTCAACGTGTCCAGTTGTGCATTTGGTTCACTGCTGTGCAGACTGCATCTTGAGCCCGATATAGCTTGGAGTACTCATTAGTGAGAAGTGAGTAACGTGCATCCAGTCATTTAGGTAATAAGTCGATAGTGAGATGGGCAGAAGAGGTTTGCAATAGCGAATTGAAACTAATTCGAAATATCGCGGATCGCACGCGGCAGGAATGTCTGAAACAACACTAATACTGTCAGGAACAAATTGGGACTTGGCACAAGTTCAGATCGGGAGTTTGTTTGTTCTGTGTTTGCTGCCATTCACGTTTTTTTTTGCTACAGAGCCTCGGCTTTCTCATTTTGCAGTGAGAGAGTCTCCTCGGTAGTTTGGGCTCTAATGTTACACGAATGCCTGGGGCGGGCGATCCACAGTTTTAAGTGAATAACTCGCCCTGTTAAATATGATTTCTATTGTAACGTGCAACAGAAAACGTGCACAAACCATTATACTGAGCACTGCCGAGGAAACCAGGCTTTTGAGTCTCTGCTGACTGTCAGCTCCTATATGGGATATGATGGGATCTATTTTCTCTTTGTTCCCGATGAGTTCATTTCAAGAGTCTCTGGCAATAAGGATTGGCTCCGGAATTAAACACCAAAGCACGTGTGTGTTGAAACACTATCCATTGCATGTTTTTACAACATTTCCTTTTCCTGATCTCTTGTCCCCAAAATAAAGGACTTAACCGCTGGATAGTTAGTTCACTGTTGCTTTGGTGCTAACTGCCACCCGAAATATACAGCTGTACATTAAAGCCCCGGGGGAAAAAAATGACCAACTACAGGAAATAACTTTATTTGAGTTTGTTGCAATTGAACATCCTATTTCTCGAGGTATTTATAGCGATCTGCGCCCAGCATTTTACCTTCTGTCCCCAGTTTGGTCACGGCGGCTAAATGTGTCTTAAAGTTCCCCCGAGCAAGTGATGGAGCTCGATGTTGGAACCTCTTTATTATTTGCGTTTGATTATTTGACTTGATTTGGCTCGAAGTGTTTGCAGAAGGACAGTAGGACGCGTTGCCCTCTAGCGGTTTTGCTTCTCTTGCACTTTGTTCAACTTGAAAACCTGCAGAGAAAAGATAGCAGCCGAGGCGATTTGGGCTTTGACTGTAGTTCAGAAGAAAAAAATGAACTGAGAAAAGTTCTGGAGTTCTGCAATTTCCGCTAATTCCACTGTACAACTTACAGCATTAGAAATTCCATAAATTATTTTTCAGCTGTCAAACGACAGAAAGTATGGATATGTTTATTGTTTCATTTAAGCCTTGAAGAGTTGCATACTTTATTGCGGTCTTTCTAAGTGGCAAGAAAGGTTAATTTCTACACATTTTTCGGTTGGATCCTTGCTGCTGCTTTCTCAGATTTTGTATTTCGTTTAGCCTTTCATCAAATTTCTCCTTTATTTTCAACCATTTGATGGTTGGGAGTTAACAATTCTAACTGGGAGTATTTGAAAGGTGAAAGAAAGTGGAATATATATTAAACCCATGCACTGTACCTACTTTGATAGGAATTTGAAACCATATTTTACTCATTCGACACTCTAGAAGAATCTGCCGATCCAATACTACTACAAGAACTAATAACAATCCTTACATTTCAGATAGTAGCTTATTACATTGTTGAGATGTCTCAGAGCGCTTCATAGGATTTTACTGCAAAGTGTAGTGACCAAATTTGTAGACAAACATAATTATTTACACACCATGTCTATATTTGATTCTTGCGTTATTAATTTCTCTCCTTTTCCATGCGTGTGCACCAACTCTGAACCAAGAGGTCCAAATAACCTGCTTCCCAGCCCTCTGCTAACTCTTACTGGACACCAGACTGTGGGGGATTGGTTCAAATGCTCCAATGCACCATGTGGTTGCAGGGCTTGGGTTCCTGTCAGCAGTTTCTGACAGCTGGTTTCCAATTTTAGCTATTGAGGAAGGGTGGAAAGCAGAGTTAGCCTAGTCACACCTGGTAACCAGTAGATTAAGAGCAACATTTGATGACAGAAACCCGGGGAAATGAGTGTTCATTACTTATAGCTGAGGAATAACCTTTGCCTTAAGAGAAGATGCATAAACCAATCAACAAACATGTTTTTTAAGAGTATCCTGAATATTATATGCACAAATATACACTCGCAGCATTTATTATCCATTTTACAAACCTGTGAACCATTTACTAACCACAGTCGTATGAGCTTGTGAACCAAATTAAAGGAGTCAAGTAACCTGGAAAACATGGGAGTAGGGTTGTTATTTCATAATTAAGATGTAAAATAAATTCCTTAAAGTTAACTAGCAATCAAACTCAATAATTTTAAAATAGAAAATATGAATCATGCACATACACAACAACAACTTGCACTTATATAGTGCCGTCTATGCAGGGTAGCGTCTCAGAGCGCTTATACATAATAGTGACAGCTGTGTTCTCTTTCTCTAATAAATGTTTGTGGTTGTCCGGGATGTTATCCAGCCAAAGATTTTAGATGTTAGTGTATATAGCATCATATCTGGAAAAGTACAATATCACAAATATCAACATCTGGTGCTTTGGTCCTCTCGATGTCTGACACACGTGGAAACCCATTACCATGAATAAGAGTATCCAAACCTGAGAGTTCCATATGGGTGTTTTGGCACTTATAAATGTAAATGTCCCTGTATCTGGAATGGAATACGCATTCTCTCCCTGAAGAGATTCTGGAGTCCTGTAGCTCAGTGATTAGAGCACTCGCTTTGCAAGTGAGAGACCTGAGTTCAATTCCAGGCAGAGGGCGAAACCTTGGGCAAGTTTCCTTACTCCACACAGAGCCAAATAATAATCCCTCCAAAACCCAAAACAATAATAAATTGGTCATTTTCAATCTACGACTGTTTGTGGGACATTGCTGTGTGCAATTGGCTGCCGCGTTCGCCCACAAATATACAGTCAATTCACTTAACAGTGTGTTCTGTGAAGCGCTTTGGGACGTCTCCCAAAGTGAAAAGCGCTATATCAAATGCAAGGATTGTTATTATTATTATTGAAAGCACTATCTGGCAACTTTTCCAATGCTTGTCCAACTAGGACCACCCTGCTCTTTGGTGCTTTGGCTTGCAGGGTTAAATAACCTAGGAGTAGGTGGCCAAAATCTACCACCGTCTATTAGTGGTGTTTTCTGGAGCAAAGCTCATTATGACCATGGTTAAAAGAGGTTCCTCATTCACATATAAATCAAATAAACAGGCTGTGAATTTCCTCTTTACATTCATTTGCAAGTGTTTCCTATTCTTTATCAAACATTTGTTTATTTAGGGAATGTTTCAGTAACTTGAACAGTGAGCGCTTTCTTTTCTTGAGGCAGAAAAGTGCTTTCCCAACACAGTGGAGGTCTAAGCTGAGAATGACCGACTCCTTGGGATGTTAAATATGCGTTTGTCAGCCACCATTAAAGATTGCAACCATTTATTCCCTGCTGAAACGGTCTTCAAGATAGTCATTGATAATTTATTTTCCGTGACAGCCACTCGAAAAGTAAACATGTAACCTTTTTTTTAAAAAAAGGTCACGATTAGCACTTATTGACATAAGGGGCAATCAAAGCGTTTGCTTTGAATCATGTCTCTCGTTTTAGCTACCTCCCTGAAGAAAGTCTTTTGGAAGCTTAAATCCTGCACATTTAACTTCCACCCACGAATTCGCACATGGCTTGAAACACAAAGAAAACAGCTGATCTTATTGCAGCAAAACACAATCATTTGTCACATTCCATCAGGCCCCAGTGCTCTCCCCATGCAGCTGTTCACTTCTGTGAAGCTCACACCGTCGTCCCCAAGACACCTCCACTATTCTCTCCAAGGCAGCTGCCGTTTGATATCCTGAGAACCCTTCCGACACCATTGCTCTCTCTGAGATGACCCTTCTTAACCTTTTCTGAGACAGACTCCATTTCTTTCCTGAAGCTGTTACCAACCCCCTGATGTCCCAGTGCAGAGCTGAAGTGTGCTTCATTGTCAAAGATACCACTGTTGAAAAGGACAAAGGAGTTTCTCCTGTCTCCTGGTTAAGAGTCCAACAGATTAATTCAATTGATGCCTGATTGTGGGACCTTGGAGTCGCATAGTACTGTGGTAAGCACTCTTGCCTCGCAAGGGAGAGGACCTGGCTTTGATTCCCGAGCGGGGTAAAATCCGGGGCAAGTTTCCTTGCTCCACACGTCTCTGTTTACCTAGCAGTAAGTAGAAATCCAGTTATTAGTCAATTGGCAGATCGCTTTTCGAGGGTAGTAATCCCCCCCCCCACAAAAAAAATGTGGTCACTCAATCCAAGACTGCCTGTGGGAAGCTGCTGGTCCCAAATAGCTGCCACATTTCGCCCACAAAATACGGTCAGTCCACTTTACAATATATTCTGTGAAGCGCTTTGAGACGTCTCAATGACGGGATAAGGTGCTATATCAAATGCAAGGATTATTATTATATTATTATATGTGGAATGGATGCTACATTGGTCACTACACTAAAGTGTTTTGAATGTCTCAATATAAGGCGCTATAAAAATTAATATTCTTTCTTTTTTACTGCAACTTTCCACCTCCAAGCCTGTGCCATCCATTCCTAAGCACTTTACGCTTTTGCTAAAAAACAATCATCCTCAAAACTGCATCATCCAAAGTTCAACCTTCCTCACGTACTCTGTGTCAGATAGCGACATACTTTAAGCCCGAAGATAATAAATATGTTTTAGCGACCGGGGCCTTTTCTCCTCGAAGGCTATGATTGATGTGCCTTTTTCCCAAAACTAAAGCACTCTCAAGGCCTCTATATGAAGAAATTAAAATCCATTATAAATCCCTCACAAAGCACTGCTAGTTCTATAATAACAATATTGCATCTGGCTAAACAGCATGGTGAGAAATGATGGTTGACATAAAGTATCTCATTCTTCACCGCTTGAAAGAATGATATAGATAAGGGAATACAGTATCTCCAAATGACTTCATCTCCCTTTGTTCTTGCATTCAGTCCAGCTTGTTTTTCAGTTCAATTTATTTACTCTTTTCGACTTTGCAGNTTTTTTTTGAAAAATTATTGCTCGTGTTATGATTTCAAATGAAAACAAGCAGTGGTGGTGCTTTTCCCTGAAGCTCCTCAGACATATTGTTTTAACTTAATAGAGGACAAAAAGTAACTCCCCAATACTTATACTGTGAGTAACTGAGCTGTACAGACTGGGAATGTTGCAGGGTCGATGCTTGGTGTTTGCTGAGCTAGGACACTAGTTGGGACACTACAATTGGCATCATCATACTGAGTTAGGGAAGGGAAAAATCAAGGTTAGCTTTCCTGTAAGAAGTTCATGTGCGTGGACATCAGGACAGGATGGGTTCCACTGTGGTTAAATAACTTGCCACACTACTGAGCATTATTGAGGCATGAATACAGGCAAAGTTTCAGAAAGTGACTAGAGGTTGTAGACAGTAGAGCAAAAAAAGGATCTGAGAGTCTTGAGGAAAGGGGAGAAAACTGATGAGGAATAAAAAAAGTCCTTACATTTAATATAGCACTTTTCGCATTGGGGGACATCTCAAGCTGCTACACAAGATATACTGTAAAGTGTACTGATTGTGTATTTTATCGGCAAATACGGCAGGCTATTTACACACAGCAAGGACAACAACTCTATATAGCACCCATGTCTGAGGATGACATGCCTGAGATGGAAGGATAAGACAAAGAGCAGGGACAAGATTTGAGTTTTGGGGTACATCTCAGGTGACCGGTCGGGGGTGGAAAGAAAAACTGAGATTAAGTGATGGAAGTTGATTAATTGGGACTCAAACCAGGAGAGTACAGTTCCACTGAGGTGGTGAGAGAGGAGAGGCAGTGGAGGAGGACTGGATCAAATGCAGTAAAGAAGTCCAGGAAAACAAGGAGGCAGAGGCAGCCCTGGTTACAAAGAGAGAGAAGACGTCAATAGGAGCAATACAGCAAGAACAAAAATATCAGCTTTTCCAAACTGCCTGACCAATATTTCACAATCTCTTAAATTTGGTGTTGGATCTTTGGCCCATGGTAAACTTGAATGAATCTTGTTTTTGAGAGTTGATGGGAGAATTTTCCATCAATGTAGATGTTTGGACTATGAGTCTCTTGGCTTAATTATAGGTCACAGAGAAAAATGTACTGGCTATGTACAATCTGAATCTTACGAGCTGATTTGTGAAGTGATCTGCATTGGTTTGTCTCCACAATGAGAGTGTTATATCAACAATGTCATTGAGACGGGCATTGACTAGATATCGGGTGTGCTCCTAAAGATAATTTATTACATGAGATGCATTGAAGTGCTGTTGGTGCTTCTCTTAATTGTTGGCTTAAGGGCAACATTGGTTGAGGCCTGAAAGCGGGTTATCCTTCCATTACCTCAACCAAAAAATACATAATACATTTAAAAAAAGCATTGAAAATTAGCCAAAAACAAAACAAAAGAGGTATTCTGCTCTGTCAGCTAAGTGTAGCAAATTTATCAATTTGCTGTTATAATGGGAAAATCCCATATGTAGCATATCTCTCTCCAGCTTCTCCCAGCTTTACACGAAATGTGACCCAGCAGTGGGATTTTGCAATGTGAACAAACAGATCTTTACAGTAAAAGCTCAGTGCAGCTTTGAGAGTTCAAATCCTCTGTGCCAGTGTTTAGCAAAAGCGTATTTAAAGCTGCTGGGCTAATTCAGTCCACCTACGCTCTGTCAGCAGAACAGGGCACTGTGCTTCTGATGTTGGTAAGCTGTATAACAAGAATATGATATTTGTTTATACAGGCCTTGGGAAGAGCCCGTTCACGTGGAATGCTCAAGACACTGGAAGTTCTTAGACTGTATTAATGTTGTCTTGTTGCTTTAGTCTGCATAGACATTTTAGGAATCACTGATTTATGAAATGGTGACAGAGACATCTACCATGAGAAAGTGAACAATTCATCCTGCTTTATAGGTAAAAACAGCTGTACCTAATTAGGTGCTACTGGTACCTCCCAAGGACTTTCCATCAATAAACCTTCAGAATTTAGTCTTCAGATCATTGCACTCTCATTTCACCAACAGGCTATTAGCTGATGTCTCCTTCACCCTTGAAAGTCTGTATATTGTGTTTAAAGATCCCACGGCAGTCGACCAATGCTTCAGTGTACAAATTCTTCCATGTACTTGCACCCTAGCTGCATGTTAAAATAGCCTCTTTTGGTTAAAGTTTAAAACAAAGTTAAGATAATGGTGAATTTAATGAAATAACTATATTCATGGTTCCTCTAGCATTTTCACCATTGACCTTCAGAAGACTGCCTCACTTCTTTTTTTCACATCAATAAAAAGCAAATATAAAGCAAATATAAATACTACTATTTTTTGTGTGAGCCCTGGTAGTAATGACTAATAATCCCTTTCTGCTGTCCACCACTGTGTAACTGAGGCTCCCTTCTAGCAGCTGCAATAATCAATCTATATGCATGCAGTCCACTGGTGTTAAATTAGTATAAACACAATTTAGTGTTTGAGTTTCAGAAATGTAGTATTCTGCTAACAGGTAAAATATTCTTTCATGATAATTCTCAAAGCTTTATCTCTGAGTTTCCCTGATTTTCTGAACTGTGGATGAAACAGCTAAGTAGATTCAGAAAGGGAAGTTATAAGATATCAGAGCTGTAATAATGAGCATCTTACTTATCCTGCCACCAGTTTAGTAACCCAGGTTAGATAAGAGGTTCACTGTAGACTGAAATGGCTTACATATTTACTTACTGCTGCAAGAGAAATCTTTACTTTTGTACACATATAAATGTACTTTAGAATTCTCTGTGGGAACTTGTTCATAGCAATTTGGGAACAGCATTATGAACAACAGATTCAATGTGAAATGGTGCAAATTTCACCCTATCCGGATATGCGAATTTGCAAGTGCAAAGTATACTAAATGTGCAGTCTTACTTAATTTTTAACTTCTATTTTATTTTACTGAATGGAAAGAAATTATCTTGTTAAATCCGCAGGATCATTGAAAAATAAACCATATTAATTTGAGACAAAAGACAGTATATCTCTTTTAATTGCTTAATTCTCAACTGTACAATCTGCTAAATTTTTATGAAACTTTAAACTACCAATTTGTTTCTCATTATTGCTTATATAAACCCAACCTGCTTAACTGAATGCAGTTGTTTACACAAACCTTTTATTTGCATGAGATCTTGTTCGAAAGATCAATGCCCACTAAGCTAATTGGTACAACATGTTATCATTAAGTTCCCAGATTGGGTTCCGTCTATCCAGTTCTTTGCTGTGGTGCACCCAGTACTATATGCTACTTTAACCACCACCGACATCTAGAAACATGATAACAAGCTGGATTTTTAAATAAACAAGCCCATTCTTTCATTAACTGATACTTTCTTGCTTACTTTCTGATCATAATTACAGTGCAAATATACAGATGATAATCATTCTAGGAAGGACAAGGAAGTGGGTAGGAGAAGTTATTCACGTCGCAGGGATGTTTAAATCACTTAACCACTGCAATGCACAAAAAATGCTGGGCCCTTCTTTGTGCAATTACACAGGAGTTGTTGTATGTGAATATTCGCAGCACACTGTAAACTTTGCAAGTAAAAAATATGCAGTCACTAGACTTTACAGTAAATCATGTGAAGAACTTTGAGATGCTTTCCCAAAGTGAAAGGTGCTTTCTCAAATAAAGGATTATCATTATTAAATAAGTCTTAGTTTTCTTCAGTAGAATCATCTTAAATTACAATATTGCTTTCCTATAAAGCCCAATGTCAATCCCAAAAAGTGAATGAAAGAAAATAGATGCAAGCCAGAGGAAACGCCTTCTGCATAAAGGTGAACCCGAGGTAGTCAATACATACATGTTTCTTCATATTTCCTCCATTCGGCATTCACTACCTCATTCGGGCACATATCAAAATGTGATTTACCTCACAATAACAAAGTCATTTTCCATATACAAGTTGAAACTACATGCCATTTTATGTTGAGCTTCAAGAAACAATGTGTGTGACATGTAATGTGTATAAGTTTTATCTCCTCGCCAGTTTTACATACATTGCACCACAGAGAGGAAAATAAGTTGTAACTAATACCTGCACAAGCAACCACTAAACACTTACATTTGCAAATGGGTTTGCAGAAAATAACAACAACAACAAGATTCCATTTATAAAGCGCCTTTCACGTCAGGAGGACGTCCCAAGGCGCTGCACAGTTGGGTCATGACCCGAGCAGGGGGGAAATGGTCAGGGTGAGGGGAGGGAAGGGAGGGAGCGAGGAGGGGGAAATGGTCAGGGTGAGGGAAGGGAGGGAGCAAGGAGGGGGAAATGGTCAGGGTGAGGGGAGGGAAGGGAGGGAGCGAGGAGGGGGAAGAGAGTCGAGAGGGGAGCTGAAGGCACGGTCAAAGAGAAAGGTTTTGAGACCGGCCTTGAAGGAGGAAAGGGAGGAAGCAAGGCGAAGGCACTGGGGGATGGAGTTCCAGAGCCTGGGGGCTGAGAGGCTGAAGGCCCGACCACCGATGGTAGGGCGGTTGGGGCGGGGGACGTGGAGCAGACCAGAGCCAGAGGAACGGAGGGTACGGGCAGGTAGGTAGGGGGATAGTAGGTTGGAGAGGTAAGAGGGAGCAAGGCCGTGAATGGCCTTGTAGGTGAGGATGAGGATCTTGAAATCAATCCTCTGGGGGATGGGGAGCCAGTGGAGGCGAGCGAGGGTGGGAGTGATGTGGTCCCGAAGCCTGGTGCGGGACAGTACACGAGCTGCAGAGTTCTGAATGACCTGCAGCTTGTGGAGGGAGGTGGCGGGAAGGCCGGCGAGGAGAGAGTTCCCATAGTCCAGCCTTGAGGTGACAAAGGCGTGGACCAGGGTTTCAGCAGCGTGAGGGGTGAGGTAGTGCCGTAGTCTGGCGATGTTCCGAAGGTGATGGAAGGCGGTGCCAGTTGTAGTGCGGATGTGAGGGAGAAAGGACAGCTCAGGGTCGAACAAAACGCCGAGGTTCCTGACTGGCTTTGAGAGGTGGAGAGTGCAGCCTTGGATGCTGATGGTGTCAGCGCCTGAGGTGCGGAGGCGCTGACGTGAGCCAATCAGGAGGGCCTCGGTTTTTCGCACGTTGAGCTGAAGAAAGTTGTCTCTCGTCCAGGACTCGATGTCGGACAGGCAGGCTGTCAGGACATCGGTGGTCGTGGAGTTGAGAGTAGAGGAGGAAAGGTAGAGTTGGGTGTCATCCGCATACATGTGGAAGTTAACTCCATGTCTGCGGATGATGTCACCGAGGGGGAGCATATAGAGGGTGAAGAGGAGGGGACCGAGGACAGAGCCCTGAGGGACACCACATGAGACAGTACGGGGGGTGGAGGAGAAGCCATTCGTTGAGACAAAGTGAAATTGAGTGTGATTCAATAGTGAAACAACCATGAAGATCTCTTTGACTCTACATTAAAGGGGAAGGAAACTCAAGAAGGAGCACTTTGTTTTCAGTGTTTTTTCCAGACATTGAGGAAATATATACCTGTGTATAGTATGCATAATAACTTGAAGCAAGGAATTCTCACTTTCCTATATTTCCTGGACTTCACTTCTTCCATTCCTGGGCTGTCACAGTGTATTGTTATGGGAAGCAGAATGTTTTTATTGAGTTGTACTAGGTGCCAGCTTTAGATAGACTTGGACACTACTCCAGAGACACCCAACCCAGGGAAAATATAACACAGGTGGTTATTCAGTAATATCTGCTTGTAGTATTCTATTCCAGAGGTGAGCCTATTTAGGAAGTATTCCCTCTAGTAGATGTTTCTTCCCTTTTAAATGAAAGTTAACCTAGAACAGAAAATAATTTTACTCGAAGTCCGTTTTAGTTTGACTCAGTTTTGTCTCTGAGTCAGAAGTTTATGGATTCAAGTCCCATGTCGGGACTACAGGATCATAGTCGACACTGACACTCCAATATTAGACTTCATTGTTAAAACTGTAATTCTTTGGATGAGATGTTAAACTGAGGTGCTGTCTGCCTGCGAAGTTGAACACAAAACAATCCGATGGCATTATTCAAAAAATAAAGGGAGTTTCTTCTGATGCCCTGGCCAACAATCCCACAGTTGGACATTTGATCATTCACTTTATGGCTGTTTGTGGGACATTGCTCTACACAAATAAGCTGCTGTGTTCACTTACGAATACAGTCATTACATTTGAATAATTCTGTGAAGCACTTTGAAATCAAGACGCTGCATTAGTTAATATTTGTTCCACTCAATTTGTATATCTTTACATGAATATATGCAGTTTGCATTTCTCATGCCACATGCAGTAGTAACATGTGCAACGTGCACTGTTAATTCCATGGAGCTATATATGTAAAGAAAGTCGATTCACCCCAACCAGTTCTTGTTGATTTGCTTTATTCTTAAATGTATTAGATTGTACAATAGCCAAGCAATTAGGGAGTGGGATTCAGAGCCTCATCCACAAAAACACTCATTGAGCTTAAGACTTGATCATCAGAACATAAGAAACGCTAGACTTAAAAAGACCAAGGTCCATCTAGTTCCCCTTCCACCTTCCTGGCGGTTGCATGCACATATGTCCCAAACTACCTATGTACTATATCCCTTAATGTTATTTCCTAAAAGAAAACTATCTAATATGTGTTTGAAAGAATCAACACTTCCTGCTTCTACCATAACAGCAATAAAGTGAATGACCAAATAAACAACTGCAGGATTTATTGACCAGGACATCAGGAGAAATTCCCTTTTTTTTAACAATACCATTGGATTTTTCCACAGGTTCACTATTCACTCACTGAAATAGTGTTTGCGTAGGTTTGTTCTGAATTTATTCCCCTTCAATCACAGGCCGTGTCCTCTGGTTCTACTATTCTGGACAAGTTGAAACAGCCTGTCATGATCTATATTGTCTAGCCCCTTTAGAATCTTAAAGGCAGCAATCATGTTGTCTCTCCATCTTCCAACTAACAATACTGTATAGTTGCTCGAACACAACATTTCCACACACCAACCCTGGGATACATATGTAGTACCTGTGTATGTTGCCTCTTACCTGTAAGCTGTTGTAAACATATACATGTGTCAAACGTGTCAGTCATATGTCTTGTTTCCTTGAAGTAAAATACATTTCTGTTTGCACAGAGTTGAGGGGGAACTCTATAAAATGATGGATGCTAAAATGCATTTCCTTTTATGGTACAGTATTAGGAAATCTTGACCTTTGAAGACTTCTTGTTGTTTAGCACCACTTCGCCAAGAAACACAATACATAAAGATGACTTTCAAGTTTGATTGTTTTCCACTTATTTATTAAATCACATTCACTGCCCGCAATGTTTAGAAAAAGGACATTGTAAAAGTTTATCGATAGGTTTAAAATCTGATGCGAAGACGAGTGAACTCGCAAGATTGTATTAGGATTTCACTAGATCAGATAAATTGTATTCGAGCACTAACTTTCCACACATCAAGAACGCTGAAGGTGTTTTTGGAGCAGGACTACTTCTTTACGCCAATGACCGCATAGCACCGGGGGGATTTGATGGGATCAAACAACTGCACCAGAGCCGACCAGGCTATGCTTTCCTGTAAAAGAGATACCTACGTTGAAAAATACCTTTGCAATGGTTCATTAAAAACGTCAACTTCACATTGAATACACATGTGTTTCTGTGCTCAAAATATTCTACATAACAATAAAATCCTTCTGTAATTGCAGAGTTTACCATGTGTATTTAATTCAAAGTAACTAACACAGGTAATTCAGAGCTGCTGAGGTACCTTAATTGACTGGAGTTTGAACAGCTCATTCTGAACAGCACAATATTTCAAACATTTTAATAGGTTTGCATAATGTCTTCTGTCTAATAGCTGTCGTTCAAGAGTTTTCTTATGATTATGAGAGACAAACATGTAACTGAATCAGATGTAAAGAACATCTGCTAGCCATACGTTTTAAGGAATGTAAAGCAGTATATGAATAAGAAGTACTGTAACGGTTTCTGAAATAAATTTAAAATGAAAACAAAAAGAAGCACAAATGTGTAATTTTATGTACAGAATTTCCAAAACAAATACTTCTGGAACAACAGAGCTACTCTATTTATCGCACAGTGAAGCAGAGAAAAAACTGTCTACAGACTCACCTGTTCCTTCAGGTAACATAACCGGTCCAAAAGTATTAGACCTTCAATACACGGGGCTAAGGTTACCTTTAGCTGTAAGGAGAGATAAAGCAATTCATGTGCTTAAATAGTTCAGAAATGGCAGGTTTTCAAAAACGGACTAAACATACCTTTAGCTCAATGAAGTATTTGAACAATTTTAATTATTAATCTATTTAAACAGCTGCCTGAAATTGTACGTGTTAGATGTTGAAAGATTCCAAACTTCTGCTCACGTGGCACAGGTTCCTTTGTCAAGAGCGTTCTGCGATTCCACGGCAATTTAGTATCAAACAAATTGAAGTAAAAGTTAATGGAGTAGACTGTACATAAATCTGCCTGAGTATTATATGAGCAACGGCCTCTTCCTTTCCCTGCAATTAGCAACATTCTAGAATACACCGGACACCAGAAAAAAACTGCGGAAATCCAGCTCCCAAATTAAGGTTGTATTTAAGATTTTAGGAATGTTCCAAAAAATTCTGTACAATCTTAAATGTTAAAGACAATGGTCTTAAGGTTTAGGCTCAAGATATTTTACTTCGAGACACAGTATGCTCTTTGTTAGTCACTTTAGATCACCTTACAATGAAAATTTCACCTAGTCATTACACTTTGCAGTATATCATGCAAAGTGCTTTGAGACCTCCTCCCAATGTGAAAAGCACAATATCAAATATAATGATTGATTGATTATTAAAATGGAGGTGAGGGATTTAAGTGCCTAAGAAAGAGTGTCATTGTACTAACCACTCTGAGGTCATTTACAGTTTGGACACCATTTCTCTTGGACTAATACTACCAATGGACTACTAATCCAACTCAAATTATGGGCAATTTAGTGCTGTGGATCCAGATCTTCTATAAACCAGTCGGGGCCTGTTCAAACACACTCGATTTAAGATATTTGTAGCCAACAAGGTAAGCAGAGAATATTATCACATCAATATGGGTTGGATTCATCTCAGATCCCAGAGGTGACTGAACAATTTATCCAGTTCCTTCAATGGACCACTATACTCTTTATTGATGAAATTTAAACCAATGCAACTCTGTTATTTAGCATATTGAAAGAATTCTCTCCTCCAATGACTGATAACTTTTGAAGAGAGTATTTTCCTTGTAGTGAATGCAGATATGGATTTTTAAATGTGACTCGCTGCCCAAGGTGGTGGGTAAATCAGATAGTATAGATGTATTCAAGAGGAAGCTAGATATAGACACAAGGGAGAAGGGAATAGAAGGGTATGGGAGGGAGTAAGCAGTGAGTGGAGTTATAAACACCAGCACAGATTGGATGGGCCAAATGGCCTGTTTCCATGTCTATGTAAATCTATGTGACTGGACTGTCAGGCTAACAGCTTGAGTCCATTTTTGTCCATTTCTCAAAGCTTACCCGGTTAAAGGCTTCCAACTCTTTCCATCGGGGCCTGTATATGTCATAATAGCCTTGAATTAAACTGTCCGACAACTGAAAAATGAGGGAAAAAGGACATATCGAAGTCCAATTATAACCTTGAAATTAATTGGAACTTTTCCAGCTAATGTTATAAACATACCTGCCAAAGGAAAAGGAAATACAATTACTACAATAGCAGTAATACAAGTAATAAATTAACAGTGCGTGGCTCCGGCTGGGGTTTATCTTGGTAGAAGCTATGTGAACTTCTGCATGCATGCATGCCATGTCATTTCTCAGCACTTTTAGCAAAATAAGTCACAACAGAACATGACAAACATCAACTTTATATTCAAAGTGGTTCTGTCTTCATGAGAAGTGTTTATCAATTTTTTTTTGTTTGGATTGGGGAAAAGAGCCAGATCTCTGTGCTTTGCATTGAGATCATATTAAACAATGTCTTCTCAATTTACGGATTTATGGCGTAGCATTGACCGTAAGACATGCTAAAAAAGGTGCCAAAAATTCTTTCACAGAGATGCTGCACTTTTAAAGCGCCTTTTTCAACAGCATTTGCAAGATTTGTACAAATGTTTCTGCTTGCAAATCGCCAGATGTGTGACATCCTTTTGTTCACCACTAGGTGGCTCCAGCAGACTTAGCAAAATCCTCCAGCTAGAAAACGTGTTATAAGTAACTCATGGCCTCAAGTAATTACGAAATCTAACTGTTTGGAAACAGTTTAATAAATGTATAATTTTATTGCTTTTCCACATGAGACAAATAAAATTTAAAGTACACAATATAAAAGGCTCCATGCAAAGCAAAACTGAGAGGGTAGGAAATGAAGGAAATGATGAATACTTGAATGACTCCCAATGGCTTTCAATGCACTGTTGCCACACCATCCATTGAAAACCCACTGTAAGACATCAAAGCTACATTCAACCTTTCCTCAGGTCATTTTCACATGGAGATTATACTGCAGTGTGAAGCCACATCGGCTGGGGACTTAAATGAGGAGGAGCAGTAAGATGAAAAGCATAAATCTTTTTACAACGACTATTTCTAGTGAATCCCTACACTCAAGCCTACAGTATTGGAATTTCAGTACATTGTTAAACTTCATTATTGGTCATTGGTAATCAAAATTAACTGTGCTGAAATTCTCCATTTATCTGCTAAAAAGTTTCCAGTGTGATTTTGAATTAATTTAAATATTTTTCACGTTTTGCTGTAACACAAAAGCCATCCCCTGTGACAAGCTATCTGATAGCAGAGAAACTTTATCCAATATTGTCAGCATTCAGAGAAAAAGACAGACCTTATGTCTTTCTTGCTATAAGAGATACAGATTCAACTACCACCCGACAATTTCATACATAGCTGAAGGTTGGATATATCTTATAGCTATATAAAAAAAACTAGAAAGCCATGTACAGTGCTGCTTACATAATATAATTTATGATACTGGGTTTTTCAGGACTGATTAACAGGTCTTATTCTTAGAGGAATATCTTAACATATGACAATTCTGCAATGGTGACTAGATACTATAAGGGCAAAATAATTTTTGAACTGTCATAATCCGTTTATTAATAGCGGAATTTGTTCCGAACTTGCAGAAGCCAATCTTTTACTGTGAAACGTGTTTAGCCAGCTATGAAAAGATCATGCTGTGATTTCTAGACAAAAGGGTGATTAAATATTGTTTGCAGCTGCTGCAGATGTTAATAAAGTATGTACAAAACAAGGATGCCATATAGTCCGTGATCTGAACATTTTCACAAAAACAGGAGATCAGGTCATTATAACTCTACCAACACACTGAAGGATCCTCTCCTCAACCCCTCTCACACACTCATACAAACACAGTGTAACTGTCACACTTTAAGCTATTCCATGTGGATCAACAATGAATTCTGCCAATTAAACAGCTTCCTGGAAAACAGAAACAAAAATTGGATTGAAACGCTTCTCAAACAATACTATACAATGAAGAGCATTTGCATTTCAGCTGTCACTGCTGTCTCAGTAAGTAGGTCTGCTCCAATGTGACACATGTATTTCTACTATTCAGTGGAAGGAAGCGCAAATACCAGTGTAATTTATTTTCTGAAACATAACAGTTTCTTATTATATCTTCTTCTAATTTTTATTATTATAACATTGCCGTTGAAACACTTGCCACTTTGATCGGCCCAACAAACCCAGACTGATTAAAATTAATACATTCCAACATAGTGCTATGGATGTGCTGCATTGTCGGAGGTGCCATCCTTTGGATGAGACATGAAACTGAGGTCCTGTCTGCCTGGTGGAAGTGCCTTCCTTCTGGTGGACATTAAAGATCCAATGATGCTAATTAAAAAGAAAAAAAAGTTTCTTCTGGGGTCATGGCCAACAATCACCCAAATAAAATTGAACACTCACGTCATGGCTGTTTTTAGGACATTGCTGTACCAAAATTGACTGCTGTGTTCACCCAGAAACTACACATTCGTTTTACTTTACTGAATACCCTGTGAAGTGCTACGAGACATCATATTGACATGAAAGGCGCTGCATCAAATGTAAGGATCCGTATTTTTATGCAGTAAGAAGAGAACCGCCTTTTAGAAGCAAGCATGGATGCCTTAATTCAATGTATCCGGTAAATAGTCTCTCTCTCTCACCCCCTCCCACCCCCCCCCCCCCCAGCTTCATTAAAGGCCTGTAATAAGAGAGGTACTGCGGAAGGTGCCAACTTTCTTTGCTTAAATAAAATCCAGATGAGAATCCATCGGAACGGGAAGTCTCTATGCAACTGAAACATATTAATAATATGTTCTCCCGCTCAAGCAATAATTTTTTCTCTTGCTCTTCCACTTCAGTTGATGATTGTTTTGAGTATTTTTTTTTCCACAATCAGTCTCAGAACAGCAGCTCTTTGATTTTTCTTGGGTTACATCGGAAACATTTCAAAGTAAACCATCAATATGATTTGGACTTATAGTTGAATTATCACAGAATCTCCAAACGTTACTGAGAGGGCTAAATCATTTTACTTTCCTAACCAGGTGGGACGTTTGGAGCTTTAGGTTAGAAACAACACTCCTTTTTGACATGCATCAATGGTAGGCCAGTTTGCTAGTCTGCACTTCACTATTTTTTTCCATTTGGCCAAATATTTAGTCTCTCAAACTTCCAACATGAGGTGTTGCTGTAGCACAGGCCATACCCATTTTGAGAAGGCAGGCTTGGCTGCTTTCAGGGCAATGTCAACTGCCTCTTTCCCAAGACTCCGGGCTTCATATGAGAGCAGCCTCAGTGGTGGAGCAGTACCTCGGCCCTGCTTGGCACATTCCCAGGATGGCACAGCAGAGATCAGCAAGTTGCCAATGATGCAAACCCACATCTATCATTTTGTGGCAAAGCGTATTGGCATTTCAATATGTTGTGCCACCACATCAAGCCACATTCCCTGTGCCATTTTATTAACAGTCACCAGTGTACAACCGTCCTCTTTAGTGTGCAATATCTAACATTAAAACAAATTTCCCCAATCTTCAATCCTTCTGACCACATCAAATTATTATACTGTATGATTTAAATTCATAAAATTGAAGACATGCTTGTCACTGTATTTTAGCATAATACTAGCCTTGTTAAAACATTCCATATAGAAGTTTCCTTGCAAAAACTAAAATGAACTTGCAGAGGGCATTTCCTTCCATTAAATTAACATCAAATTGACTTTACCAGATGGTTCAGTTGGCAAGTGCCTTGGACAGAGTGGAACAAAGCCAATCAGGCTGGAGAGGTCCAGCTTTGTCTCCTAAACTGTGCTGAATAAGTATTTACTTATACACAGTCACTGCACTTGACAGCAATTCCCTCTGAAGTGCTTTGAGATGTTTCAGCATTACAGGCATTATGTCCAATAGAAGCATTTTTTTTAAGCTGATCTCAGCTGATCTTGGATGTAAAAACCTGCAGGCGTTTTGGAGGGGGATTTGGGAATCAGCCAGGGTTCCTGATTGATATCCAGTGACCTCTGCTGAAAAATCCACATGTGTAGATATTGGAGAGGGCAAGAATTGTATTAGTTGTGATTCTCCTCCTGGTCAAATCCCGCTGGTGCTCAATCTCTTAGATCTCACGCATGAAGAACAGTCAGTTGGGGTGATACTAACAGGTCAGCCAGTACCTGTGTACCCACAACCCAGCACGATTCAGCAGAGGAAGAAAATTAGAGAAAGGAAAAAGAGAAAAAAACACATTCAATTGACTTAATGCAGTATAAGAAACCTGCTTCATACAGGACTCAGCATTTTTAAAAAAAACATTGCAGTACCTTCACAAATCCCTACTGATGTGTACGCAGAGGAGGTAAGGTTTGGATTCCTGAAACAAAACATTTTGTTTTTCTTCTCCACAGCTGCAAAAAAATCCAGTGGACTAGTTTATACATACAGCCCCCCAGGAAACTCAGAATTCCAAATTCTTTTCAAAATAAATTTGCATCATGGCTTAGTTATTCCAGTTGAATATTTGTAGTGGTATTCGGTGATGGGGGGGGTTGCAGCTCTCTCTTGGTTCAGGATTTGAAGCAAAAGAGTTGGTAATTTAGAAACTCCATGGGATTTCTTTCATTACATATGACCCTTAGCAAGGTCTGCGACTTTACTAGGATTTCAGGCCCTAGAGGATAATAATAATAATAATCCTTGCATTTGATATAGCGCTTTATCACATCGTTGAGACATCTCAAAGTGCTTCACAAGATATACTGTAAAGTGGATTAACTGTATTTTGTGGGCAAAATTCAGCAACCAGTTGTGCACAACAATGTCCCACAATCAACCATGGCAGAGGGGAATAGTTGGCCAGGACACCGGGAGAAACTTCCTCTCTTTTTAAATAGTGCTCTGGGATCCTTAACGTTCACCTGAACAGACAGGTGGGATCTCAGTTTAATGCCTCATCTGAAGGCTGGTACCTCTAGCAATCCTTCGCACCCCAGCACCTCCTTGGAATATCATCTTAAGAGTATTCGATCCAAATTCTGACATGGTGCTTGAACTCACAATCTTCTGACTCAGAGGTGAGAGTACTACCATCGAGCCAGGCTGACACACTGATACATGATGATGAATGAGAATGCCACTCTTGTTGGGCCACACAATTGCCTCACAATCCCTTGAATTTCAAGAACTTATTCACTGAATGCCTCTAAAGTAAATGCACAAAAATTGACCTTGACTGTAATTATTATAGGCTTCACTGCAAGATTGTACACAGCAGCTAAAATGTTGTTGTGCCTTACTAGTGCAGTTATAGCTACAATACAACAACAACAACAACAACAAGATTCCATTTCACGTCGGGAGGACGTCCCAAGGCGCTGTACAGTTGGGTCAGGACCCGAGCAGGGGTGAAATGGTCAGGGTGAGGGGAGGGAAGGGAGGGAGCGAGGAGTGGGTAGAGAGTCGAGAGGGGGGCTGAAGGCACGGTCAAAGAGAAAGGTCTTGAGACCGGCCTTGAAGGAGGAAAGGGAGGAAGTGGCGAAGGCACTGGGGGATAGAGTTCCAGAACCTAGGGGCTGAGAGGCTGAAGGCCCGGCCACCGATGGTAGGGCGGTTGGGGGCGGGGGATGTGGAGCAGACCGGAGCCAGAGGAACGGAGGGTACAGGCAGGTAGGTAGGGGGATAGTAGGTCAGAGAGGTAGGAGGGAGCAAGGCCGTGAATGGTCTTGTAGGTGAGGATGAGGATCTTGAATTCTCATTTGTATTTTCAATCTCTCTTGATTGACTTACGGTCAGCTTTTCCTCTTCCCGTTAATTAGTTGTGACCTCCGTACTACGGTCCTGGTATTGCATGCAACGTACTGCTTTGCACTGGAATGATTTGGTGGCATAATGTGACCTGGGCTTACAATAAAAAACACAAAAACTGCTCCTGAATCAGGGAAACTTGTTTTTTCTTGCCAACTTAATTTTAGATATATATGTCGAACAATTCCGTGAAGAAATGATAGGAATAATGACATACAACGGAAGAGCTATTCTTTTCATTATAAATGCATGAATCTACAATTCAGTGTTGGAAAGCATCCTGCACACCACACCATCATGCAATGGTCTGACAGTATCTGATGTATTACAGTATTTGGGCAATAGCCAGTACAACCAGCTATATTTTGTCATTTCTTGTTACTGCATCTAAAGATTTATTAAGTTTTCATGCTGAAATGTTTTTTTCTGCAAAGGCCAAGCAGTTATTTTGCTGCTGTTGTGAATTTGTTCCTTTGTTTTGTCGTTTCTCCTTCAGCTGAGATGATGGGTCTATCTGGCCCATCGACTTTATCACAGCTTGTTACTGATAAGCACAAGACACCACACTGATAGGTTAGCGAGCTTTTCACCTGCTGGTCCAGGCATCTCAGTACAATCAAGCTCGCCCATTGAAGAGTCGCTCAGATCAAAATGGAGATGTTCCTTCTAACGCATTGACTTATTTATATTTATAATGGGGGAAAACGGGATGAGTACACATCATCCAAACGGCAACCCTTAGTGAGAAGGAGAATTTTTCAGTGAACATCCGGATAACACCCAGCTATTTGTTTACCAGATTTGACAGTCCAGCGCCCTACCAGGATCTATCTGGATTTACAATTGGATCTTCCTCATAATATGTTCTTTGGCAGATCTCAGACTATACTAAAAGCATTAATGTGGAATCCTGTTGTGTAGTGGTTAGCACATTCGCCTCACAAGCAAGAGACCTGAGATTGATTCCCAGGCAGGTCGAAACATTGGCAAGTTTCCTTACTCAACACGCCTCTGTTTACCCAGCAGTAATTAAATAAAATGTAACGGGGATAAAAGAAGTAAATCTTTTACTATGCAAATTTGTTGGGTATCTGATTTGTATGTGTCAGGAAAACAGACACCCAACACAATGGAAATGAAAACTAGATCTTCTAAATCAAGCATTAAAACAAAATACCAAATACACAGTCAATATATTTTACGTTGAATCCTGTGAAGTACTTTGAGATGTCCTCCTTACTTGAAAGACACCATATCAAATGCATGCATTCATTTTTTAAAACAGGGCATCAGCATCTGCTAATCGTCTTTAGCAGTTGGTGTTTGAGTGCACTGCCCTCACTCTTCATTGCTGCAATGATGCTTTGAGGCCAGGGACTTTTATGGTACTTTAGAAAAATTAAGTTTTGCAGTGGTTTTATTATTTTCAGTATGTCGTTTTGTTTCATCCTCATTCACAGTTCAGTTCTGACATGATTCCCTAGAATTTTATGCAATGGAAATTGTGACTGTAAGAGGCTAATTACAAGTGATGTTTGCATTCAAGAAGCTACCTTCACATCTGACTGTCCCTGCCTGTTAGTTCATGTTCCATGAGCTGAAAAACTTCACATCAGATTGACGTGCTCAAATTCATTTTTCTAACTGCTGGAGTTAAAACAGCTAATTTTAAAGTCTGAAATATTTTTTGAAGGTATACTGGGGAATACAACAACAAGATGCATTTATATAGCATCCTTCTCGCATAGTAGCATGTTGGAGCGCTTATAAGTGAGGAGTATTGGGAAGGGGAATAAGAGGGTTTGGAGCTCATCTGTAGTATAAACACCATTATGGGCTAGTTGGGCTGAATGGCCGGTTTACAACAGCAAAGGTAGCTCTTCATTTCCAGTACTTTGTCTCACTTGAAAACTGATTAGCTTGTATGAGACTGGATATGAAATTTTCAATTTGTATGTTATTCAACGAAGTCCTACACAAATCATGTTCCCAGTAACAATGTGGGTAAGATTTGAAAAAATCTAAAAGAAATTACCAACCTTGGAGTCATCCATTCCCAGCTTCTGCATTGATTTTCTGGTGTAATCCACGAAGCCAGAAGACTTGGAAAAGATCTTTCCAACGTGTTTGCTGCTGTAAGTTTTTAAACACAGGAAAAATTATTTTTTCAATTACATTCACTACAAAATGGTTTGTGTTCAATGCAAAAGAAATACCTCAATTAAATATACTGTCGCTGTTTTAACCCACGGGTTTATGGTAGCACATTGGAACATATGATACTGGGTCATCTTGCAACCTTTCAAGATTGTGCAATATGGGTCATTCCTTCACAAGGATGAAAGAATCATAAAGGTTCCTGGTAATGACCAGCTTGCAGTTAGTTGTTGATCGTGTGAATGGTCTTCAATTTCATAGCCAGGAAAAAAAATCCAAAATATCCATAAATACATCATCCATTACAACTTCACTTCTTAACTACACTGTGATAAGCACCATATGGCTTCACTAATGAGCACTGGCCATGCAGTCGAAATCCTACAGACCTGCACTGTGGTATCTGGTTTTATAATAGTATTATGCTTAAGATTAATAACTTCTATAATCAATTCCTATTTTACTTTTCACCTTACTTTATTAAAAGTTAAATAACTTGGACAAACCGAGTGGTCAAATGTGTTAGAATACTGCTCTTGATCACCTCTGGGACTCAAGAGCTCAAACCCAGTCCAGATAGATTAGATGAAAGTCTGCCCTCTCTCAAAGCACTATAATGGGCTCTATGTGAAATGAATTCAGCTAGTCTCAATCCAGTTCCCAGTGGATTGCCTTACATAGAAACTGGACTTAATTTGGCACTGGTTGAAAGTTCAGCAATCTCTCCACAGGAGGCCGTAGGGAAAGGCTATGTGAGAAATGGAAATATTACCCAGCTACAAATAGGGAAGCTCCAAGAGTTTCGGATAAGCTATAAAGTCAAAGTAACATATGAATAGTTCTCCACTGCATTCACTACTATTTTAACTATCCTGCATCTGCCATAAATGCAGCACTTGACATAATTGGTACAGTACGTCCAACTATTTTAATTTTTATGAAATTGGGCTTGGTCCTGACATTGTCTGAGAAGAGCAATAAGCCTCAGCTGTCGGCGCAGTAGAACTAGGGCATTAGGGAGGGATTGATGCTGTCGGCCGATGTAAAATAGAAACAGTCTTCCACGTCCGTGTTCTGTCATCACTCAGGTTGAGAGAAGCAGAACTGGTAGCAGAAGTCATCAATTTCAGAACTGTAAGGTTTGTGAGCGAATATCTGTGCTCATTATGGTGGCTGCTCATTATGCCAGTGTTGGTGAACGGAAAATACTCCTGCTAGTTTCACACAGTCTCAGCATCGATCACTGCTAATAAAGCATGAGGTAGATTACGTTTCAAGCTCCCTTTTTGTCTGGTCTAATAAGTGCCTCATGTTCAGAACAGTATCCCCTCTATCAGCATGACTCTTTCCACTCCTAAATGAGATCACCCCAAATGGCTGCCAAATCATTAGCATGTCCAATCGTGTGGTCTTGTGCGCGCCAAGAAGTGGATTGAGACTTTGCAAACTCCTCGAAGGATCTTTAGCAGTCAACAGAGAGAGGGAGAGAGGAGATATTTGGTCCTGTTACGCCTGGGCTAAAATTAAATTCAGAAAGGACAGTATTCAGCCCTACACGACCATTATACAGCCCCCTCTCTTCCTCAAAGTTTTTTTTGGGGGTCAGATTTGGTCCATTGACTCTGCAGGGTCTCTCTGAGCAAGCTGTACTTTTAATCCCACTGCCTTGCCCTATCCCCATACCCTTTCAAGCCTCTAACTTTCATATACTTGTCTACTTCTCTCTTGAAACCCACAATGGACTCTGCCTCCTGCAAATCTCAAAAACGTACTTTGTATTTTGCTCCACATTGTGCCTCTTCCTGTTCCCGTAGTGTTCCTTGAAGATGACCTGCAGGACTGCACGGTAAAACAAGGATTCTGAAGGAAGCTGTTGGCAACAAAAAGGCACATAGTGCAACATAGAGTCACATCTATTGTCGAGTCAGAAACAAGTACAATTCACCACAGACACACAATCGGGGTGGGGTGGGGGGGGTGTGGATTAAGAATGTAATAAGTTTGATAACAAAGTTCTGTAGTGACCTCGACAGATGTTCACAATACTATGCACATGGATGACAGCTGCACCAAAGACTACTTACATTGAATGGTTTATTCAATTGTTTAACTTTCCTCTATGTGCCAAAAGTAAATCCTAGTGGAGTTTGCTTCTCCCGTGGCTTCTGCTGCTATTTACTACAAAACAGACACAGATGGGGTGTCCGTTCTGGAATTTTGGGAGATCTCAACTCTAATGAAGGGCAAATAGCTGAACTCTCTCATATCGTGTCAGAACTCATCCTGCAAAAATAGCCGAGTAACAGTGAGCTGTTAAATTTAATTGAAGGTTATACAAGCTAACAGTTTCTACTGTGAATAAGTGGCTCACCAAGAAGTCACTTTTGAGCTAATTGTATGGAATTATATGTCAAACAAACAGGCCATTCAGCCCAACTTGTCCTTGCCAAGTAATTGTCTTACTTCTGCAAAGCAAAATTAACCAGCTTTCAGTTCTTTTAGATTCATCAATATTAGGTCTCATCTCTTTCTCCAAATCAGTACATATACATGGAAATAACAAACCCAACAGAAACAAAAAACAGTTTCTAATCAAATATCCATCAATGAGTTTGTCACTTCAGCCAAGTGATGATAACATGATGAAGATTTTATATCCTATCAAGAAACAGAATGGAATACACTTCAGAGCTCTGCAGAATATCCATTGTGCCATGTTTGCTCTCAACTCCTCAGTTAAGATAAGCGGTGAGGAATTACTCGAGGGCAGGTTCCCTTGTATCAATCTTATGCTTCAGAAATAACAACATTATAACAAGACACCTTGTCTGGTTGAAAATATTTGTAGTTAAATTAACCAAATTGTTATGGTCTGACGGCCTCACTTTCAAGTCCTTGCGCAAACTATATATACTAATCAAAAAGACTGATTAGTTAAGACTCCGTTTTTTAGTTTCTAGGTCAAATTGACTATCAATTTGAAAAGTTCCAATATCATGCTGTGTAAGAGACTCAGGAAATACACTATAAATGCACTTTCTCTGCACTTGTTTACTATCACATCAACTCATGGGAGTAGCATTAAACTGAAGTACTATGGTGACTGATTTTCAACCCCCCCCACTTGGTCCAAAACAGTTACAGCTCTTATTGTCCAAACACTTCATGTTAATTGCCTTTAGATTTTCTGGGAAACATTACCTGAACAGATGTTGAAAATTGGTACCTTGGTATCACGTTACCTTAACTGTGTGTTGGTCCTGTTGCACTACACTGCACATGATAGAGTGGATGCAATGCACAAATATACACCACACAATCGCAAATGCCTGAGCATCTTTCCAATTGAAGCCACACATTGTAGCTGGCAGGACATGTGGTCACTCAGCATTTGGTATTCGGGCATTCTACTGCAATGCTTAAATGTGGGAATCCACAATGTTACATTGCAGCGTTCACCCCTTTTCTTAAATAAAAAACGGTTTCATTTTGTTTAAAGATTCTTGCTCCTGTCAGAATTCTTGTCAAGTGATACTGTCAAGTCAATTCTTGATGTCGTTAGAAGTGACGAGACACCCCAAGGTAAAGGAAGAAGAAAAATGCAGCAAATTCATCAGGGAGGCAACAGATACCTTTTCTGGATGATTTCAGTGAACTGCCTACCAGTGTGCTTTGTCCCCCACAACCGAAAACCGATGCTGTGTCCAGCAGTTCTATAATCACTTGAGCATTCATTCTCAAATACTTTCTGACAACTGTTAAAAGCCAATGCATGTTCCATCAAACACAGTTATATTAAAGCTCAGGGTAAAGTTGCCATTCGTCACTGGTTGTCAAAGAAAGAAAAGAAACATTTATACTTGCCCCTTGGCCGACCGTCACTCTTTCCAGCGGCTAAAAAAAATGAGAACACAAGCGTGTTGAACTCTGTGTAGAGCGACACCGTAAAGCAATCATTTAGCCAAATCTATACACAATAAACTAAACGGCTGATGTGGAAACATACCAGACATGCAGACATTCTAGCGTTCCGGCCACATTGCCAGACACTGTCTCTCAAATACTGGCTCATGGGAAAGCCCCACGATCCCTGGGAGCAATCTGCAGAGAAAGAAAGAGAAGTTCAGGAAACGAACCTTATCCATCCATTGTTCGGAGCTGTACTTCAAAATATCATTTTCAGATTAGATACCAGTAATACATCAGTTCCATAGTTTTCACCTGTACGCACATAAATCAAGAAATCCATCAAGTCCTCCTGTTACATTAGTTTAAAAAGAACTCTCAACGCCATGAATCCGTTACCATCTGTCAAGGGCTGTTGGGATTATTTGGAGTTTCCGGTCTCTTGTTATTCAATTTGTTACAAAACTATGTTACAACGTTCTGCAATTATGTAACTTAATAATAATAATAATCCTTGTATTTGATATAGTGCTATAACGTCGTTGAGACGTTTCAAAGTGCTTCACAGAATATATTGCTACGCTTGCAACCAGAGGATCCAATATGGAATGTAGATTTTAGTATTATTATACTTTATATTATATTATTATACTTTATATTATATTTTATATTATTATACTTTAATTATATTATATAATTAAAGTATAATAATATATTATAAAATATAATATAATTATATTATTATACTTTATATTATTATATTTTATTATACGTTATATTAGGTTGTTATACTTTATATTAGATATAGATTGACAGTATATTTCTGGGCAGAACACAGTACCTAATTGAGCACTGCAGTGTCCCACAAACAGTCATAGATTGAGGGATCATTACCCCCAGAAAGTGATCCACCAATCGACTAACAACCAGGTTCTTACTTGTTGCAAGGTAAACAGAGGCATGTGGAGTAAAGAAACAAGCTTAAGCTCTCACTCTGTCTGGGAAAACATTATTTCCTGTGCTGCCGAAACCTTATTAAAAAGATTTCTTTTTGTGTTCATGAGGGACAAAGCTGGAGAAAGTAGCATTTATCCCACATTTTGCAGCCAACATTGTAACCACTGTGCTGCCCAGTCAGCACTCAGTAACTGATGCTATTGCAAACTATTGGCAATACCCTACTGTATCTTGTACATGCTTTAGGCACAGTCCCCAACAAGGTAATTCAATAAGAATATATGCAGGTCAGCAAGTGCAGGCTCAAGCCAATTCAAGTGGACACGGTATTTATAACCTTCATTGGATTCCACCCAAATCGTCTGAACTAAAATTGAACAAAGGGAGGATAAATGAAAAAGTCTTTGTTAAAGAGCGCTCTAAACCAAACAAATTGAGCTGTAATTCTATCTTTATAAAGGTAAATATCTGTACACTTGTTGATGTCACTGCCTTAAATGCTTTAAAACCAGATGCTCCATTGATGGATGAATGTGTAAATGTACATTGTGGTGTACTACCAAACAATACAGAGTAAGAAAGGTTCCATGTTTAACCCCTAGTCAGTGCTGGGTTAGGGATGTCATGGCTTTGAGTCCTTAGCCAGAGAAAAATTAATATAACAGAATTGCCATCCTTGCTGGAAAGTGCAAGCTATGATAATCCCCACAGTTCAACTACCTGTTGAGACTGCAACCTTGACTGCTCTCCGTAGGGGAGTGAGGGGGGGGAGGGCTGGATAGGTAAGCAGGTCTCCTAGCAGCTGAGCTTGCTAAAGGTGATATGATTGGCAATAAAATGACCTCTGTGGCAGTCTTGGTTGTCTGGTTCAAATCTACAGTATTTCAGAGCATTGATGATGAGAGACCAAACCTGGCTCATTGGAAGGATGTGGAGAGGTTTTTTCACTCTGTTATCAGGAAATTTCCCTGTGTAGGTGCCATACACACGTGGAACTAGTCTGGTTTGGATACTCTTAAACATGGTAATAGGTTTCTTCACGTGTCAGACACCCGGCTGAACCCCCACCCCAAAAAACCTACAATAAAAATGAATGTAGCTGAGACAGGGATCCAAGACAGCTGCAATTGAGGCAATAGTGCACGGCTTGGGCAAGAACATCATTAAACCCAGTGACTCGCAGGGATTAAACTGTAATGAAAGTCCAAGTAAAACTGTGGAGAGTAACATGAGAGGGTGAAAAGGCATAGATACAGCTGAATCCACAAGGCTGGAATCAAGTTAGTTTTCCTGCTTTTTAATTATAACTATGAATTCTTTTGAGGCAGCTGGGATGAAGTTAAAATTACAAATCTTGTAGTAGAGTGCAGCTTGGATTGGCGATCAGCAAATCTGGAACTAACGTGATTATGTTTTTGGCAAAACGCAGAATCAAGTGGAATTGTCTCAGCTGCACTGATGGTTTTGATGTGGATTTGTGAGATCGCATCTTAACACCATACATAAAATAATATGGCTGTGATTATGGTGCAAAACAGAGTGCTGCCCTGCGACACTAAGGTTTAAACTAACAGGATGGTGAACATAGAGCTCAAAGATTTAAGGGGTACTTGGAGAAAATAAAAAAAACCTTAAAAATATATGGAAACCCTCATCCTGAAACATTGCATTTCTCAAAAAGATTCACTTTGCTTCCAACTTTATTTGTGCGTGATTTTTTTCTGGTTGGAGGAAATAGCTACCCTAATATACAATTCCTTCCTTTCTCTGTAAAGCATTCCTCCCCACACTATTCTGACAATGCAGAAACACATTCAAACTTGGACTGTAAGTACAAATTCACCAGTGGCAAAGGTATTTATTGAAACACCAGTTGTGCTGCTTTCTTACCATGGCGAACTGGTTTGTCCCATTTCAAGCAAGCACATAAAAAGGGAATCAGTATTATTTAGCCTGCTGTGTTGCTTACCTAAGGACACATGACTTCCATTGGTAATGCTCTAATATCAACTCTACAGGAAATCGCAGTACGAGAAGACTGTTACAAGTGTTTTCAATTAGCACATGTGCCTAAAGTGGGCTTGAATGTCATTTTAATGGGAAACACAGACTTGAGTCCCCTCTTCCCCTGAAACAACATCTCAGCAATGCAGACTAGCTACTCTGCAGTGCTGAGCATTGAACTGTCTTCACAGTTTGACAGCCCACGTAAAACAGACCGGGATCTCCATTCAGACTTACAACAGTTTAGCTGTGACTTTGACCCCATTTTCATTTATATTGAGCTGCAGGCCAGTGGTTTGTGATCAGCGGTTTGTGTCTCCAGTGTGTCCATGCTGCAGCGTACATCAAACTCACACTCTGGGACATGGAACAGCAGCCCAACCATGACACACAACCTGACATCATTGAGGGCAGCAGTGAGCCCAGCCAAAACAAGCAAATAATAAATCTTTACTTCAGAAGTGAATCAGACCAGAAAAAAAAACTTGAGCAGGATAAATAAAAGATAAAAGGGGAGGAAGGTGGTGGGGTGTGGGGGAAGGGGTACAAATGGATCATTGAAAGTAAAACCTTTTGTAGGACACAAAATTTCACTTAGTCTTCACCAGTTCTGGTGAACTGTTAAATATTAAATCTGAGATTGTATCAGACAGTGGTGACTTGCTTCATATGTTGAGTTAAGATGTCACTGACTAACTTTATTAATTATACTCTTAGCATGTAAAATCATTTTTGGTGTGGAGAAATTCCATCTGGGTCTAAATTTATACTGTTCTTTCAACATTTTACAACATCCAGGATTTGGCAAATGGTTGAATTCAGTCTCAACTTTCAAGGTTTTCTGTAGTTCTTAAAAGATATCTGCCTGGCTTAGTCGATAGCGAATGTTATCTGCTAGAATGTTGTGGGTTTTAGCCCGATAGGACTTTGAGCTCAGTCTAGGCTAACATAGGAACATAGGAATTAGGAGCAGGAGTAGGCCATTCGGCCCCTCGAGTCTGCCCTGCCATTCAATAAGATCATGGCTGACCTTCTAACCTAACTCCATCTGCCCGCTTTATCCCCATATCCCTTAATCCCTCTATCCTTTAGAAATCTATCAATCTCAATCTTGAATATGTTGAAGGACTGAGCATCTACAGTCTTCTGGGTAGAGAATTCCATAAATTCACTACCCTCTGAGTGAATAAGTGTTTCCTCAACTCTGTTCGAAAGGGCTGTTCCTTAACCTTAAGACTGTGACCCCTAGTTCTAGATTCTCCTACCAGGGGAAATAGTCTCGCACTGTTTACTCTGCCAAGCTCCATAAGAATCTGATATGTTTCCATAAGGTCACCCCTAATTCTTCCATATTCTAGAGAATATAGGCCTAGTTTACTAAACCTATCCTCATAGGTCAACCCCATCCCAAGAACTAACCTAGTGAATCTACGCTGCACCCTCTCTAAGGTGAGTATGTCCTTTCTTAAATATGGAGACCAAAACGCACACAATATTCTAGGTAACACTTCAGCACAATGCTGGGGGAGTACTGAGAGGTGCCGATCTTTGGATGATCCCTTAAACTGAGGAATCTGCCTGTTCGGGTGGACATTAAATAACTTATGGCACTATTCGACAACAGAAGGGAATTTCACACGGTAGGGAATAGAAGGGAATTTCACAGTTGTGGCCTCCCTAGTATCCTCTCTCCCCACCTGAGATTACAGTACTTTTCTCTTAGGTATAGGTTTCCTATCCACATGCCTTAAGGTAGCCAGTTAAAAAAAAAATTCCATTTCCTTCTCTTTATTTTATTGTTCTGAATTCCGCTGAACATTCTCTAGAACTCTCTTCATAGCCCTCGGATGTTTGCTCTTCCAAAGGCCTTCACAACTGCAATATTATTTTTGGCCTTAGCTTTTATTGCAATATCATGTCTAACCATACAATGAGACGTCTAGAAGACTTGAAAAGAGTTGCATCAAAATGCAAGGATTATTATTTTATTATTATGAACAATAGGATCCAAGTGTCGCCCACTTTGATGGAGCTGTCAACATCAAAGAAGTGCCGGCCAGCAGTGGCATGTGCAGTGCAATTGACAAGAGTGGCATGGATTGCAATCCCATGATTGAAATGCTGTGTTTATTTCTTGAGATTGGTGTACATCAAAATAAGCCATATTTTGAAACCAAAATAAACATCTGTCACTCCAAATGAGTGATGTTTGGAAGATTTGCTTGCAGAATACCAACCAGTTCTGGTGGACTGTTAAATATTAAATCTGAGATTGTATCAGACAGTGTCTTGCTTCATAAGTTTCGTTAAGGTGTCACTGACTACCTTTAGGAATTATACTCTGAACTCTGTCTTTTGAGGGACCTGATCTGTCCATCTTACCTCTGAGTAAAATGAAAAGATGAAAAAGCAGGCGTTTGTGAGTTCACTGAATCTAGTTTAATTTTACCAGAATATCAGAACTTGCCTTTAATCTCAACACACGTGTTTTGGGAACCGAGATTCGAGGATAATAACTGAACTCTATGATGAGAATTCAATAGTCTGGGTGTTCTGGAAGAATGAGATCAAATGGGCTGAAGGGCTTTCTTCATCCAAACCAATCTTGACTTTAATTGTGTAATAATGAAATGCAATCTTTGTCTGACGAAGGGTCAAGCCGAGAAAAAATAAGGTGCCATTGGAAATGAACTGACAAATTTGAATCATATGGAAACTCAAGTATTGAGACCATTTTTGGCAGAGAAACTATGTCATGTATAAGTGTTAATACAGTTGTACTGTGCTGAGCGCTGGATGGGAGGTAACTGAAATCAAGTCAGGATCATAATTTGGACCACACAGTGAGGAAAACTCATCTCCTCTGCTGAACAAGATGAAAAAATCACACACGAAATGGTTTAAAGATTCCTAAAACCATAGAAAGTTTAGAGAAGGAGGTAATTTGGTCCATTGTGAACATCCTGGTCCAAGCTCTCTTTCTGGCACTATCTCTATTAATTCCAATTATCTTATTTATTCCTTATATTTTAAGTTTTTAATTTGTATTTTGTAAAAATGTTTCCATTGATTCTTCAAGAGCAGTATATCTTTGATTGCATTACAGCTACCAGTTAATACAACTCACGCAGTACACTGTCTGGAGCTCTCTACATTTCAGCAGCTACCGATTCCATCCTCCTCTGACAAATTATAGCACCAACTGCATTTCCCCCGTACAGGTATTTACTTACCATTGCTGTCAGCAGGTTCTTCATACTCCTCAGAGAGGAGGTGGTAGCAGCAGCCCACACTGCACACAGCTTTGAGCTCTGGTTTGGCAATGAAAATGCGCAGGGTGTTTGAGGCCAGATCACCACACGTGTGCAGGCCAACCATCATTGAATCCTGTAAACAAACAGAGCAGAATTCTTGTTATGTTGCATCTAAAAGCGATTGGCAGATCAACGTTGATCTGGAAATGACATGGAATGATGCAGCACGGAAACAGGTCATTCGACCCCTGATTGTCTCTATACTCCACATAAGTTTCAACTCTCTCAATCCCCTTTCCCTTACACCAACCCACCACCCCCGCCCCACCATTCTTTTCCCATACCCTTCTATTCCACATAAGCAGAACATGGTCTGGGCACCCCACAAAAAATACAGTCAATTTGCTTTACAGTATAATGTGCGAAGCGCTTTGAGACGTCTCAAAGACGTGATAAACCGCTATACCAAATGCAAGGATTACTACAGGGCAGCCTCCTGAAGGTGGCATCTCAAGCGCCAGAGAAACAGCATAGATCTAAATTTAAGATCACCTTCTGCTGCTGATGTTGGTAGTTTGTGGAGTAATTACTCTTAAGACCCATAATAAATTGTAATGTAAGAGAATGAGATTGGTACATTTGATCTCTATGTTTGGGTCAGTCCCAACATTCATCCAGATCAACGTTGATCTGCCAATCGCTTTTAGATGCTGATCACCATGCTCTGTACGTATGAAATCTTACGTTAGGACTTTGTGGTGTCAACAACTCTTCTACAGCAATGGGCTTCAGCTGTAGGAGTTTCTTTGAAAATATTTTCTAAAAACCGACAGCAATTCGGGAATCAAAGTGACAGGACACATTTTTTTCAAAAGTTTTCATTCCCTTCAATGAATATGTATTATGTATTTGTTTGTCATTAAAAAAAATGTAATTTGTTTCAAGACGAGGGAATCATCAAAAAATATTATATTGGACGGAAATTGGAGACCAACCTGCAATGTTGTCGGCAGAGGTGACAAAGAGCTGGTAGGATTCTGCCATCTCGTGGCACTTACCAAGCATTACATCAAATGCTATGAAACTGTAACAATGGGGCTTATTTTGCTCATTATGTTAAGGATAGTGAATTTGTTTATGTTCAGTATGTTAAACTTAGTGAATTTGTTAATGTTCAATTATGATGGGAAAATCCTATCAGCCGATCTCCACCATTCAGTCTGCTTAGTGAGTGGAACAGAGTGGAACTGTTGTTATTCTACCTGTGGGAAATGTCCAATGTTCAGTGCTTAGTTCCTTCTAAATGTCTTAAAACAGATGGTGATATTGGGTGCAAAAAGCATTCCCCATTCCTCAGATTGAGCAGCACCACAGAAATGACACAGTCAGGTAGAAAGGGAACTCTGTCTTCACACCATGCCATATCCCAACTCCAAAGAGTCCACCCAATTTCAGCAGAGTGAAGTCCTCCATTTCCTTCAATAGCTTCTCTAAGATTGCCAAATTGTGGTAGTTATAGACCATGGGCTCACACCAACGAGTATCTGTGTTAGAACTTATCCTTCGGATGAGATGTTACACCAAGGTGCTGTCTGCCTGTTCAGGTGGATTTTAAAGATCCCATGGCACTATTCGAAAAGAGAAAGAAGATTTTTCCGGGGTCCTGCCCTACAATCCCCCAAATAAAATTATTTATTCACTTCATAGTGGTTTGTGGGACATTGCTGTTCATAAATTTGTTACATGTTCATGTACAAATTACACTTTACAGTAAATCCTGTGAACTGCTTTGAGACGTCCTCCCCACTATACCAAGTGCAAGGAATATTATTATTTATTATGAAATAGGAGCCATATGCTTGACCGTGATAGGAAACTTCTGTGCCATCGAGGATAGATTTGTATGAGGCCCTAAAGTAAAGTTGGGCATGCTAAAAAGTTGGGCAATCCAGTCACCGACAACACTATGTTCAATTGATATTGAATTAACATACATCAACACTTGATACTTTAAATAATATCTGACCTCTATGTCTGTGATGATGTCGCTGAGATCCGTTGTTGCGGTAACGTGCTGAGTTAGTGGGGAATACAGGTTCGTCTGTTTCACTCGCTTCGCTTTTGCCGCTAAGTTTGCATTTTTTCTTTTCTCTTTCTCTTCCTCGCACAGATCTTTTTTTTGTCTCGGCGGTGAACCAATTTGCATGGTGCTCATTGGCAGAAGGTCCAAAAAGGCATTCGCATCTTCACTATGTTCATTTTCGATTGCCCCTGTCATCTCTGAGCGCCCATCAAATTCTCCCTTTTCAGACTCTGTGAAGACGCACAGTCGAGGGATCTGCGTGGGTGAACCCAAAGGCTCCATTTCAGGAGGGTTATCTCCCTCATCACCATGGCCAGTGCACTCAACCTTTTCCTTGCAGCTTCCTTCAGTGTTCATTTCCTTTCCTCTCAGATTTTCTGCTCCAGCGCTTTGGCCCAGAGGATTGATCTGACACTGATACACCTTCCAGTATCTTTTTAATTTCCTGTTTCTCTCGTTCGCTCCATTGGTGTTGATGCTGGAAGCATCAATGCCGTACACATTCAGGCCATACTGCATAGACAAGTAGGAGCTCAGATATCCCTTTCCTGATCCTAGATCAATAACCTGGGAGAAATCAAAGCAAACAGATTGAACTAAATGTCATCAGTAGCAACTTCATTATAAAATGTAAGGAACATCAATGTCATTCTTACGTGCATTGACATATATAATAATGCTTACATTTGATTTAGCGCGTTTGATGTCAGGTGGATGTCTCAAAGTGCTTCGTGGAATTTATTGTACAGTGTAGTTAGTGGCTGTGTATCTTGAGGCTGAATGTAGCTTTCAACAGCATCGCAAAGACTTCTATCCGAATAACATCTCCAGCCTCTCTTTCTGAAGCCCGTTACTGTAATGTTCTGTTCATATAGCATATTGGACCTTCAGACATATGACAGTCAGGAACGGATGTTACATAGATGGAGTAAATCTAGATCGAGGTGGAATTAACTCCGTAAGTTTGTTTTCTGACTAGATGTCTTTAAAAATAATTATTGCTATTTTTGGAGCTGAGGAATTAGGATATATGAGAACATTGGAACTGGACTGAGTGGCATGTATGTGCTTCCTTGCTTCCTGTAAAATAAACAATTTTATGTCTATTACAGCTGCAGTTTGTTGGTTTGTGTATGTAGCCCTATTTCATTAATGCAACAAGCCTTAGAATGAGGATCGTTTTCAACACATGAATGCGTCTAAAATGTGTTTTCAAATCCAATGTAAACTCATCTACTGTTATTCTACAGTGGGAACAGAATGCACACTGGTGAGCTAAGCTTATTCCTTGCTTGACAATATGTGAAACAGATTTAATATTCTGCTGTTCCCTATCGTGTATCCTCTATATGCCGAGCATTAAACATTAGACTGTTTAAACCATTTCAACTGGATGTATAAATCATTCTCAGTCTCATACAAACTTAAGATGTAAGCACAGCACACCATATGTGTCTCTATCATTGTTGAGAGAGTCCTGATAAATGTTCAAAAACTGCCAAGTCAGGACATTTCCACACTACTGGGTGGGAAGCAGATGAGAAGACAAGAGATTGAAATCAAACCCACCAACAAAAGAAACATTTAGAATGATGAACACTGGCTCTCTTTGTGGTCTCAGAGTGTGACTGCTTATGGTAACTATATCCCACACGACAGAACAGCTCAGCATGTAAGGCTTGTAGCCTCGTAGATGCAAACACATGAATACACATACACACTCTCACACTCCTTCATACAAACATAGGTTATAAAACAGTATAAGAAGACAGTTTTAATAACTGTACAAGTACGTGATTTTTTCCCTTTTGATGCTTGGAGTTCTTGAGAGAAAGCACAACGCAGGTAATGATCCAGCAATCACGCACGCAGCCAAAAAACAACAGATGGAAAATGAAGGCAGTTAAACTGAAGTTCAACTCCAGTAAGATTTGAACTAAAGCAGTATCGAGTTTTATTTCACTGCAATGTACGGGACAGTAATTCAATCAAGCAATTCTAATTGCATCGTAAACCGCAAGGGTGAAGCTTGAGCAGTTTCTGAATCTCATTGGAGCCGGCAAGATCAAATTACCGCCTTAAAATTGTCTGTTAATCTTCATTAAACAAAATCCAAAGTTTTTGAAAAAACTCTTTTTTCACTATTTTTCAGAAAGTGCATATGTCATGGCTGAAAAGGTATGACAGGTTAATGGAGTAAGGAAGAGACTTTCCGGATAAAATCTGATGCTATACTGGACTATGTAACAATATAAAGTATTACAAATATATTTGTATGGAGGGGATATCGCAGTTGTTTAATAGGAATTGGAAGAATTGAGTATATATAATGCAGAAATTATTAAATGGGTCTGTGAAACATTAGTTTCATTCTCATGGATGAAGCTGTCACTAATAAGTGACACCATGATGAAAAATGCTCCTCGCCCTCCACTCCACCACCAAAAACGCCTGCAATGAAACTTACTCCTTGCACTTGTTCCTTGGCAGCAACTGGTTGGATTTTGTTCATAATGTAATTGGCTGCAACTCAGCCCCAATAAAAATGTCTTTGACTATGAATTTGTCAGATATGAAGTAGAAAATATTAAATGCGGTTTGTGGCAGACAAGCGGATCAACAGGAGACATAATCCCGAGCCCTGCTGCAGGTGCTCTGAACCGGTCTTGTGCTGTGCTACGAGAGCTGCCGTAAAGCAAGGAATGAGATTGAGCTTGAAAGTCACCCCATAATCCCCAACTCCTATCACAGCATTGATCTTGCCTTATTATTTTTCTGGGTTATTAACTCACATCTATCCTTTTTCTAATAAATGAGGAATAACTGTGACTGCCTGGCTCAGTTGGTAGCCATCTCACCTGTCGATTCAAGCTCCACTTTATAAACACTCCAATGTAATGTTGTGGGAGCATTGCATTGTCAGAGTTGCCTTCCTTCGAATGAGACATTGAACTAAATTCTTGTTGTCGTGAACGTTAAAGATCTCATGATATTACTCATCAACAAAGGGGAGTTCCTTCCTGTGTTCTGGCCAACATTCCTTCAGATAAAATTGGTCATTCACTTCATGGCTGATGGAGGGACGTTGCTGTGGGCAAATTGGCTGCATTCGCCTCAAAATACATTCATTACAGTTTACAGAAACATTGTGAAATGTTTTGAGAAGTTCTCAATGTTATAAATACTGTATCAAATGCAAGAATTATTATTGTTAAGGTTGTGGGTTACAGACACAATATTACATTGAAAATTGATAAAAATATTGGCTAAAGCAGAAGTTATCCCCATTAATATTGTGATAAATGTTACAGTAAAGTCCAACATTGCTAGATAAGCCAAAGATCTATACAATGTTCTGTGTTTCAGGAACTCACAATCCTGAAGGAGTAGGAGTCCATATTGCCAATCTCAGTAAAGCTTTCTATTCATTGTAAAGGTGTTTTGGTGCTTAACAATGGCACAGATGGAGGATTTTCACCAACCACTGTGACTCTATAATTTATTAACTTTGACCTTTAGTGTGATACAGAGAAGTCCGTAGATTGACTTAAGTGCTATATACACCTCAAGAGCAGCAAGTTTGTTCTGCAACTGTAGCACTCTTTATTGCAGTATCAGGGCACATATAACATAATACTTCTTTCCATTCTTTGCAAAGTTTTGATCCCACACAAACTGGATTCCAGGTCCAACAAACTCTGTTTCTCTGGGTATGTGTGTGTTCTTTTTAAAAAAATTTCATTCAGTCACTTAGAATCATAGAGTTATACAGCACAGAAGGAGGCCATTGGGCCCATCACGTCTGTGCCGGTTCTTTGAAAAGAGCTACCGAAATTAATCCCACTCCCCAGCGCGCTCCCCATGGCCCTGCAAACTTGTACTCGTCAACTATTCTACCAAATAATTAACTACTTCTCTTAAAAATTGTTATCAAATCAACTTCCACAGCCCTTTCAGGCAATGCACTTGTTTGCATTGCGTTGAATGGCCGTGCTCAATGTCCCAAAATGACTGCCAACCCAAAGTCAATGCAAGCACCTGCAAACACCCAATTGTTTCCATCCAACACAGATGGCCCATATTTTTATTTGCTCCTGAAGTGAACTATTGCCATACAGGGGGAATGCAATTCCAGGGGAATCGTTTGCTCTTGAATTTCACAGGCTATGTTCAATGGAAATAACCAGGTCAATGGGAAATTGCATGCTTTGCTTTTTTTCCCCCCTTCTCTGCCCCCATTGTTTTTACAGGTTTGAACACATGTTGTTCATTTGAATTGATGATAAAACATGCATAAAACACATAAAAATATAGGACAGAGATCACCAACAGCAAAAAGAAACTGAAATATTTTAGATTGTGAAGATCAACCTTTCAACAGTGCAAAATTACACTGGGTTGAAAGAAAGAGAGAGTTTGGCTTGTATCAAAGAAATTACTAACATCAAAAAGATTAGATCTTATGATCCACATTATAAAACCATGGAGACTTATGTCATTGTTTCCATTCGTCAACACTGCAAGTCCTTTTGTATTACAATTATTATCTTTATTGCATAGAACAGTTGGATATACATTACCAGATTTATTTGGAAGATTGTCTGGGTACTAATTTGAAAAATCATGTTCTGGATATCATTCCTGTGGATCAAGTTACTTCCTGGGCATATGTTCAAGAGTATCTCAAGGAACACAGTACTGTATATTGTGTGGTGCTGATTTTGTACAGAGCTAGGCCACTAGCTCACTCACTCACACATACAGTAGGACTTCTGACACCATGTGAATGCTGCTCTGTGTATCTCTGATTCTTGCCTGCTCTGCCAATGTGTGTTTTATAATGAGAAACTCCATTAACTGTGCATAGTGTCAGATAGTATTGAATGAATCTCTCCACCAAGCATCTTACAACGATTCAAGTCTTTCCAGATCTTAAAATACCCCTTTGAACAAATCAGAAACACAGACGCAGAATGAAAGATGGATAATCAAAAAGTAAGTTTTTTTTTTAACTCATGCAAATAATCTTCCAACACTTGAGGCACAAAAATGTCATTAATCAGCACTACACCCAACCTGAGAAAATAATTCTCCCAAGGAACTTAAGAAAGCAAGCAACAGGAAAATGCCTTTCAGCCCATCACCGGCACATTCTCCTCAGACCACTCGAGAGATGATCATTGACTTCACCTCAAATGTTATATCTCCTGGGGAAAGCTTTGCTTAGCGACTGCTTCAATCAAAAAGTCATTCAAAGAAAAGCTCCAGAATTTTTTCTTTTTTCCCATATTTCCACTGTTCAAACTCAACCTTCTTTCCGCCACATGCATTCTCTGCTCCCTATCACCTGCCTCAACTATAGGACAACGCACGTTGTACTGTTTATTGTGTGGTCCAGCCATAGTGTTTGCTTACAAAATACATAATCACTACACTTTACAGTATCTCTTGTGAAGTACTTTGAGACATTATTCTGATGTGAAAGGCGCTTTATTGGTTTATTATTATTAAGTGCAGTACAATTCAGCATCCAGTGGTGACTGGTGGGTGTCCTGCAAATGCATAAGGTCTCCTGGTGTCCAGCGTTGTCTCAGCTAACAGGAGTGGTTGCCAGTTTCCTGGACACATAAACAGTGCACAGGATATAGCATCAGCATCAATATCAGGTCATTTTTAGACAGTACCCTATTATAATGCAAGCTTTCAGATTATGAATCCAAACCATTGGGTTACAAAGCATCAAATACGTATAAGTGTATGTGACTCGGTAGCTCAGAAGGGCATCCCTCAAGATTTTCTGACTGAGACATCAAAATAGTGACATGCTATGGCCAGACTGCTGAAACTCCTTTCAAAATCAGGCAAAGACACGGACGGTCCTGTACTTTGATTATCTTGAGTAAATGATGCTGCTAGATCTGGGTTTTAGGTAGTAATTCAGGATGAGTTGATAATTATTAACAAATTTACAATTTTAAGCTAATGCATATTAGCAGACTAGTCAAATGTAGTTTACTTTTGTGAACTAGCTGCACTGTAGTCCACAAACTTGACTCATTTTAGTTTTGAGCTTGAATGTGGGTTGCACCCGAAACATCGATTTGAATTTCTCTTTCATTGGCGGATTGGCCTGCTGTGGATCTCCAGCATTTCTGTTTCGTTTTAGAGGTACTTAGGCTCAATATATATATGTCTCTGAGTCTAGTGTATGGCTATCATCACAAATCTCCAACATTTTTATACCTGTTTTACTGCTTGCACCAGAATATCATAAACCTGCATAAGCTGATACACAAAGGAAATGCAACTGTTAGATCATGTTTCTTGCTGTTTCAACTTAGTCATATTTTCTAAAAGGTCCCTGAGCTCCATTATAATGGCCCCTTTACTTCCTGAGTTAACACATTTTTTCAGAACTCCACAGTAATGTGTGATTTGACAAACCCAAGAACTGCTCCATACACACAGCATTGAGGGGTAGCATTGCAGGAGAATCTGCATCTTCCAGATAAGTTAGTCATTCACTTTAAGTCTGTATTTCGGACTAAGCTAATTCACAAATTGGGCCACATGTATGGACAAAAGGTCCACGGTCCTAACAGCTGTATTAGGTTTCACTACTCCCCAGTTCACTTTGCATTCATAATTTCTTGCTCCCCCACTTCCACACACCATTGCTCAGAGTGAAGGTCATCTGCTCACAGATCACCAGCCCTTTTGGTTTCTGAATCAACTACAAGATGCACAAGAGAGGCCTGCTGGGGAAATGTTAAAACTCTATTCATACTCTTCCCTTTTTTATGGCATTTATGAGCAGATCCATGAAACTCCTCACACAGAAAATTGAGAATATAATAATAATAATCCTTGCATTTGATAAAGCGCTTTTCACGTCTTCTAGACGTCTCAAAGGGCTTCACAGAATTGACTGCATATTTGTGGGCGAAATGTGGCAGCCAGTTGTGCACAGCAGTGACCCACAAACAGTCGTGGATTGAAATAATCAATTTTTTTTGAGGGATTATCATCAGGTGTTTGGATTAAGGAAACTTGTCCAAGGTTTCACCCTGCCGGGAATCAAACCCAGGTCTATCGCTTGCAAAGCGAGTGCTCTAACCACTGAGCTTCAGGACTCCACAAGTTTAAGGTCAATTGAAATTTGTGCCTCAGTTGATGGATTAGTTTAGGGCGAATGGTTCTGTGGCATTGAATGATCAGATGTAAATACCAAACTTCCTCTTTGGTGATCAATTCAGCGATGCTGGGTACTAAACTTTATGGTCAAGTCACAGATCGTCATTGAGATGCTAACAAAGTAATTTCCACAGCAACTGAAGATGGCTAGCTGAGAGATTTCCAGATTTCCACTACCCTTTTTCACACAAAGCGGAAATCTGGAACTCTCTCTCCCAAAAGGCTGTGGATGCTGGATCAACTAAAATTTTCAAGACTTGAGGTTGATAGATTTTTGTTAGGTAAGAGTATCAAGGGATATGGAGCGAAGGCGGGTAAACTGAGTTGACGTACAGATCAGCCATTATCTAGTAGAATGATGGAATGGGCTGAATGGCCTACTCCTGTTCCTATGTTCCTAGAGTATCACCACTTTCATTCTATTTTGTGCTTTAGATTATTTGGAAATAATATGAATCCTAGGAGTTTTCATACTGTCGTTACACACTGAAGAATTCAACCACCCATGTGGATGTAAGAAACTAATGCAGGACAGTAGCAAAAGTAGGAGAAAAATATTAAATGTATGGTACGTTTTAAAAAATAAACATTTTTTGTTTGTGTTTGCAAATCTTCTATTTGAACCCTTGCTTTCATTCAGCTGGTAAAGCCTATAAAATACAATCATTACACTTCACATTGAATCCTGTGAAGCACCAGGAGACATTTTCCCAATGTGAAATGTTGCCTCAGTTATGAGTACATTATTAAATATTCCATATAAACCACCCAACCAACCTCCTCCCTGCTTCATACTTCCATGCAATTGTCATCCCAATAATAATAATCCTTGCATGAGATATAGCATCTTATCATGTCTTTGAGACGCCTCAAAGCGCTTCACAAAATATACTGTAAAGTGAATTGACTGTACATTTTGTGGGCGAAAAGCGGCAGCCAATTGCGCACAGCAGCGTCCCACAAACAGTCGTGGATTGAGTGACCAATTTATTATTATTATAATATTTTGGAAGGAATTAATACCCCCAGTCCGCCAATTGACTGACAACCGGGTTCCTACTTATTGCTAAGTAAACAGAGGCATACGGAGTAAGGAAACTTGCCCAAGGTTTCGCACTGCCGGGAATCGAACCCAGGTCTCTCACTTGCGAGGTCAGTGCTCTAACCACTGAGCTACAGGGTAATGGACGGCTTGTATGGTTGTTGTTTGCTCTCTCACCTGTTGGACATTACAATGTTTGGCCAGGCAGGCAACAACTTCGGACATCACCTGAACCTCATGGGACTTCTTTGTGTTCATAAACTGGCTGGTTTTCAGAAATGTACCTGAGAAGAAAGACCAACATCACAATAGTTTGAGATTTTGCTTATTCAGACACATATTGAAAAGATGATGGCCTGTTTAGCTCTGTAGGACATGGCACAATGTGAAGCTACCCGCAGAACGCTAGTTTCAAGACAGTGCCAATACTAAAGTGCACCTTCCTGAGCAAGTGTGGATGTAAGAAACTAATGCAGGGCAGTGGCAAAAGTAGGAGAAAAATACTAAATGTATGGTACTTTTTAAAAAATAAACATTTTTTGTTTGTGTTTGCAAATCTTCTTTGAACCCTTGCTTTCATTCAGTTGGTAAAGCCTATAAAATACAATCATTACACTTTACAATGAGTCCTGTGAAGCACCAGGAGACATTTTCCCAATGCGAAATGTTGATTCAGTTTTGAGTATGCATTATTAAATATACCACTTTTCTCCATTTGCAAGTCTAATGAAGAAAAATTAACTCTAACAGGATTGAATAGTTATGATTCCCGGCATTACGCGCTGAAGTTGAATATTCTGCAATGTCTGGTTTGATACAGACAGACAATAATGTTATTTCTGACATCTCCACACCTCTCTGCTTATTTCCCCAAAGCTCTTGAAGCAGTTCATCCAATGTCGTACACACTCCAAGGTATGGCAGGGAATGAGCTTGGGTCTCTCGGATATAGGCAGTCACATCTGCAAGCTTCTGACAGTCATCCCATACTGAGGCACTTGCTATTTCTGCAACAAGGTACAGAGAAAAACATTTGATCAATAACGTCACAATTATAAGAAAGTGCAGTGTGCAAATTGGCGTGAAGTGAATGGCCTTTTTTAAAATCTAGTAGCATTGTTGGACAACAAGAGAAATTCCCTTCTCTTTTCGAATAGTACCATGGGATCTTTAATGCTCACCTCGACAGGCAAAAAGGACTTTGGCTTAATGTCACTGGCTAAGAGCAGAACCTCCAATAGAGCAGTTCAAAGTCACAGTGTTGATTTTGAACTCCTAATTTGCCAAAAAACAATTAAGCCAGACTGACACATTTCCCCAATACGCTTCTGGATCTGAATCCAGCTGGCAGGTTTGAAGCAGCAAATGTTTGAACTCCAATGTCAGTAATGAATGCGTGTTCATAACTGGATGTTATACTTTTTTGTTTGTCGCACGTCATTACCTGAATTAATAATAACAATATTCCTCGCATTTGATGTAGCACATTATCACGTCTTCGAGACGTCTCAAAGAGCTTCACAGAATGTACGGTAAAGTGAATTGACCTGTATTATTTTGTGAGCCAGGAGTGAAGTTATCATGTCACCAACTCCGCAATGATCAGTCACCTGACGGACCCCAAGTCTTACCTGCTTTGCTTCCTACATCCTGACAGCGGTAACGAGCGAGGACCGCCTCGGGGGACAAAGCCACGTACTCGTTCCAAATGTCTTCAGTATAAAAATCAATCGTGTGCACGTTGGCAATTTTCAGGTAAATGGCCAGAAACTCTTGGAGGCGTTTTATTTTGCTCCGCACCAAATCTAAACTGATGTCATTTGAAAACAGCATGATGCTGCGGGTGCAAACTCGGGGGTGGGGGGGTTGGTGGGTTCCAGGGGCTGTGTAAGGAAATCAACTACAAGGCAATGATTTGCGGGGTTTATAGAAAGAGCCGAGTGTCAGGGATTTAATGGAGAGGCATGATCCCGAGGGGAAGAAACTCTCTCTCTCTCTCTCTCTATATATATATATATATCACGTCCTCCTGATGTGAAAGGCGCTTTACAAATGTAATGTTGTTGTTGTGTATGTATCGACACACTCCTACACTGACTGATAGAGAAGTGGATATAAAACCAGAGCAACAACTCTTGTGGCAGAAATACGCCAACTTTCGTGTGAATTTACAGTGTAGATCAGCCCAGCTGTGTGTGTGTGTGGGTGGGGGTGTGTATGTGTGGGGGGAGGAAGGGAGGTGGGTGTGTGTGTGGGTGTGTATGGGGGGGGTTGTGGGTGTGTGTGTGTGTGGGGGGGGGGTTGTGTGGGTGTGTATGGGGGGGTTGTGGGTGTGGGTGTGTATGGGGGGGTTGTGGGTGTATGTGGGGGAGTTGTGGGTGTGTGGGGTGGGGATGGGGGGGTTGTAGGGGTGTGTGTGGGGGGGTTGTGGGTGTGTGTGTGTGGGGGGGGGTGTGGGGATGGGGGGTTGTGGGTGTGTGTATGTGTGGGGGTGTGTGGGGGGGGGGTGTCGGGGTTTGTGGGGGGGTGTGTGTAGGGGGGGTGTGTGGGGTGGGGATGGGGGGTTGTGGGGGGTGTATGTGTGGGTGTGTGTGGGGGGGGGGTTGTGTGGGGTGTGTAGGGGGGGTGTGGGGTGGGGATGGGGGGGGAATGGTTTGCAAGTCGACAAAACGCGTGAGGCGGTGGCAGGTCTGGACTCTTGCGGCTGCCGTAGGGTCGGGCGCGGTGTGTGTGTGTGTGAGTGAGTGACAGAGAGAGTCGCAGTCGGAGCGCGTCAGTGAGAAGGAGGGAGAGGGAGAGGGGGAGAGGGATGTCGGGTCGCGGCGGGGAGGGGGTTCGCGGGGCCTTGAGGAGCTCAGCCCGCGGGGCTCGCACTCTGGGCCGAGGCCGGGGCCTGGGTTTGGGTCGGGGCCGGGGACAGGGCCGGGCCCGCGGGGCTGAGAGGTACAAGAAGCGGTTGGGCAGCCTGAGGGAAGGTGAGGAGCAGCAGCAGCGCAACTGGTCGCACAATGTGCGTGTTTCCGCTCAGTCAGTCAGTCGGTCGGTCGGGGGGGAGGGCGGTGGGGCGGGAGGGCGGAGGCCATTCCCTGCACTCACATGTTTGCTGTATCTCAGCTTTACATCACTGGGTCTCAATGTTATTCCCTCTCTTTTGACTTGAACACATCACTCCCACCCTCACTCCCCTCCACTGGCTCCCCATCCCCCAGAGCATCGAATTCAAGATCCTCATCCTCACCTACAAGGCCATTCACGGCCTCGCTCCCTCCTACCTCTCCGACCTACTATCCCCCTACCTACCTGCCCGTACCCTCCGTTCCTCCGGCTCCGGTCTGCTCCACATCCCCCGCCCCAACCGCCCTACCATCGGTGGTCGGGCCTTCAGCCTCTCAGCCCCGAGGCTCTGGAACTCTATCCCCCAGTGCCTTCGCCGCCTCCTCCCTTTCCTCCTTCAAGGCCGGTCTCAAAACCTTTCTCTTTGACCGTGCCTTCAGCTCCCCTCTCGACTCTCTACCCCCTCCTCGCTCCCTCCCTTCCCTCCCCTCACCCTTTCCATTTCCCCCCCAAGGCTCGGGTCCTGACACAACTGTACAGCGCCTTGGGACGTCCTCCCAACGTGAAAGGCGCTCAATAAATGGAATCTTCTTCTTGTTGTTGAACGTAGTTTTTGCTTTTTTTCCCACTGATTAACTCTTCCCCCCCCCCCCCCAAGTCTGTGTGTTTGATCCAGTGCCTGATCTCTCTCTCTCTCTCTCTCTCAGTCTCAGTACTTTGGGGGGGGGGTAACTGCGAAATTAGACCCGGGTACAGCTATGGCACTCCAGCCCTTCTCTGCCAAAAGGCCTCCTCTCCCGTTGCTTGTCCCGAGCAATGGGTACACAAGCATTTGATCAGTTAGGCAGCAGTTGGCTTCATTCTGTCTGTAGACGCTTGAAAGAGCTGCCCAGTTGAGCCCCAATTTTTTTCCCCCCAATGCTTTCTCCACCTTCTCGAGGCATTTACAGAGTTGTTCTGACTGTCATGTTAGACAACGTGGCAGCTCGTCTGCACCAACAACGTCCCACCAATACTTATGAGGTGAATGTCTGGGGCAGCTGCCCTGCTCTTTTGAATAATGCTGTCGACTTATTAAATGCCCACAGATTGGGTCTTTGGTTAAGTGTCTCATTTTGAGGACCAGCGGTAAGCTTGGCTTTTTTATTTAAATAAGTAACTTCTGTAGAAACGGCAATGGGAACATATCCCTTACGCGCTGGCTCCAAGGTGGCAAATGATTGGCAAAGGAACGTCGGTGTTGAGTCAATGCTCAACGATGGTCTCGGTAGTCTGGTTCCTGAGCCAGATGGCTCTACAGTCCTCTAAGCCAGGGATGGCCAACTTGCGGCTCGCATCACGCGTACGTAGAATAGTCACGCAAATGGCAAGTTGGCCACCCTTGTTCGAAGGCACTGCCTGATGACCGACGGCCTGGTTCATCAACGGCACTTTCAGGTGCTGACAGTCCCTGGCAGCCGGGATTGTTCCCACTCAGCTCCTGTTATCCCTGAAACCCAAACCCCTAAAAGGTGAGGGTGATCCTCGCTGGATAAACAGCAGGAAGGTTGCCTAACAGGTCTTTCAATGATAAGATATGTGGTTTCACCAATTAAACTCTAGCAGCACCCTGCCATACATTCTGGGTCCTCAAGCCTTAATTCTTGTCAACTTGTGCCTAATGCAGTCTTGAATTAGGTAAACAGGGTGTATCCTCCAAGGTGAGAGATCGCATTCTATAATAATAATAATAATAATCCTTGCATTTGATATAGCGCTTTTCACATCGGGAGGACGTCCCAAAGCGCTTCACAGAACACACTGTAAAGTGAATTGACTGTATATTTGTGGGCGAACGCGGCAGCCAATTGCGCACAGCAGTGTCCCACAAACAGTCGTAGATTGAAAATGACCAATTTATTTTTGTTTTTGGAGGGATTATTATTAGGCTTTGTGTGGAGTAAGGAAACTTGCCCAAGGTTTCGCCCTCTGCCTGGAATTGAACTCAGGTCTCTCGTTTACAAAGCGAGTGCTCTAAACACTGAGCTACAGGACTCCTATATATTCTATTCCAGACCTGCAGAAATTTACATTCAGATGTAGAACTTTCAGTTTGGTTTGGATACTCCATTATGGTGATGTGTTTCCACATGTGTCTGACACCTGGCTGACCAAAAATATTTTCTAAAAAAAGGTGGCTGGCAGGGGTTTGTGAGTTGGAGTTTGTTTTCAAACATTGTACTTATAAAATAAGTGAGAGCGATTATTATTCATGATAATTTGAGTAATGAAATATTTTTGTATGGTGTTCAGAGTATTTTTAAGGTGTTGATTTTTTTTTCCCTCACACACATGCAGGGCAGGGCTTTGCTTTCCAGAGGAAGCAGAAGATTAAACATGATTACAATAAGTTACTCAGAAAAGAGAGGAAAGCACACCCTCCTCGAGAAGTGGATTACACCGAGAGTTACCCCGACCATTTGCGACATCTCTATCTAGCAGAAGAAAAAATGCTTCGGAAACAATCAAAGAAATTAGAAGATGAAAAGAAAACTGCATCAGAAAGCCAACCTGATATCCAAGAAGAAACGATAAGAAAGTGAGAAAAATTAAGTATTTCATTAAAATTGAGAGTAAACAGGATTTTGTTCCCAATTCATTTTACGTTTTATGGACATTATTTATTTGGTTAAGCTTTCATTGTACTGTTTACCCTGTCCATCCATACCTATTCTGAAGCATTCCGGGACGCTATCCCGGGTGAAGGGTGCTATATCAATGCAAGATGTTGTATTATCTTCCATCTGCATAAATAACCAGAACAGCATGTAAGAATTTCAACTCGTAACATCTCCTTCTGGTGACTGATGAGGTAGTCATTGAATGAGGTGACATGAGCATCCACATCCATTATCTTTACCTCCAATGGATGATCCTGTAGATGATAGGGAGAACTGTTCCTCTGGACAAAGCCCAAGAGTGAATGTTAACCCAGTGGAGCCGGATTTCCTATTTCCCCAGTCAGAAATGCAGTGCTTTATAAAATACTATAAAATTTTAAATATAAAATAATAATAATCCTTGCATTTGATATAACGCTTTTCATGTCTTCTAGATGTCTCAAAGTGCTTCACAGAATATACTGTAAAGTGAATTGACTATATTTTGTGGGCAAAACGTAGCAATCATGCATTGAGTGACCAAATTATTGTTTTTTTTCTTGAGGGATTATTAGCAGGCATATGGAGGAAAGAAACTTGCCCAAGGTTTTGCTCTGCCAGGAATCAAACCCAGGTTTCTCGCTTGCGAGGCGAGTGCTCTAACCACTGAGCTACAGGCTTTGCCATTATAATAATCAATGCATGACATTGAGTAACCAGTTAGCTATATCTTCGCCATCAGTGAAAGACTACCATATTTGTCTTTGACTTTTGATGTCTACCTGCCACAGCTGCTTAACAAATGCAGAGAATGGTGGATTTTACCTTCCACATTGCTATGCTGTAATGTTATTTCATTTTCTCACATCAGGAAAAAGAACAAAATGTCATCGTATCAAAAAATCAATGAGGAATACAACCGACTTCAGGCAGAACGTGCAAAGTTGAAAGCCGTAAGTACAGTACTCTACAGTATAGTCATTACAAAGTGATCAAATTGAAATTTGTACAGATTTTGGTTTTAGTTATTTTTAAATTTCTGATCTGTATATTGGATGGGATATGGGTATCAAACTTACACAGTAGCTGGATTTATTTGAATAATTTTTAAATTATGAGAAATTGATGATCTGAATTGTTAAAGTCTTGTCTGCCTAATGAGCTTGCCACTTAAGATCCCATGACACTCTTTGAAAAGGGAAGAGAGTTTCCTGCGTTGTTGTGTGCCAACGATCCTTAAGATTAATTGCTTGTTTACTTGTGAGTATTTGTGGTCTTGCTGGTGCAGTTGGCTGGCGTGTTGGCTTACAAAACAATAATTACTTAACTTAGGAGACTTCAACAGTGTAAGACACTATAAAAATATATGTTCTGGTTTGTCAAGTTCTTTTGTTGCTTTTACAACCATGGACTAGGTTTAGGTGACAGGACTGGCTCTGACTATAATTTTTAATAATGTAAAACTGACACTGTATTAGATTATAAAGAATGGGAGAAATAAAGGCAGGTTGAATGACTAATTAATGTTCCAAACATTAAGTCACAAACAATTTATACATGTATAGCGCTTTTTGAGAAAAAATATCTGAGTGTTTTACAAAGACTGAGTGGAGATCAAGCTTGTGAGCGTGATGGTGGTGGGGGTGGGGGGAGATTACTAGGAGGGTAGAGGTGGCTGATGCAAAAGTATTGTTGGGTGGCTAAGATCAATCAACGTGATTATTCTGTGCCTGTTAAACCTGTTTTGGTAATTTATTTTGGTTTTATATATACAGGAGGCTGAGAAAAGGCAACGAGAAAAGGAAGAGGCGCAAAAGAAATATCAGGAGCAGAAACAAGAGAAGTACAAAATACTCAGTCAGAAAACGAAAAAAGGGCAGCCAAACTTAAATGTACAAATGGAGTATCTGCTTAAGAAAATAGAACAAAACCGGGAAACAAAATAGGATCATATGCTTCCGATCTCAACATTCAGCTGACATTTTGTTACCATGGCTAAAATTGTTGTTTTAGATGCCGTTGACACCAGAATTTAAGTGCAACCTATTTTTCAGAAGACAATAATATTGTATTTGTGTACACTTCGTGTTTGCTGTAATCAGTTGGAAAAATGCGATGAAAATGAGAATCAGATGCAACACGCCAACACAACACCTGGAAAAATACCCTTTAATTTTCTCCTGAAGTATTGCTAAATAATTATTAAAACTATGGAATCTACTTTCTGTTTTATTATATGTATGGATAGTTCCATAAGGATTTATTTTTTTCCTATGGAAAGTATGTTACTGATTTTTGTCATAAAGCATTGTTCTAAAAGTGTCACTGGATTATTCAATACCAAACATTTACAAGAACATCATATATAAAAGTTGTGCTCCTAGAGCTGACTACAAGAGCATTTAAGAGACCTTGGGGAGTGGGGCTGGCTTCCATTTATACTTGCAGGTATGGGTCCAATTTGCGGGTTGGATGATGAGCAAACTCACAGGTCCCAATAAATATGTAGCTAACATTGTCAAGCAGTGGGCAGCGAGCTGGAAGTGGCTGTGAGGCCATCAAGAAGCGGTCTATAGAATATTCACACAAGTCTTCTGTAAGTCCGTGTTCGATCGTTAGTGTGTTTTCAGTTTTTTCGTGATTGAATATTTCTTGATTTATGACATAAAAGTGTCACATGACATATATCAAGAAATATTTAATCAAGACAACTTATTTTGTTGGCCGGACATAAAGGTTGAAATTAAAGCTGAAAGCTGAACTAAAATAGTTTTGTAGTCCTTTGGATAAAGATGATCCGCTTATGCATGCCTGTGTGGTAACGTAAAGAATTTGCATGTTTGTTTGTATCGGTGCTATTAGAGATTTGATTGGGTTTTCACTATTTGTATAGTGTTAGTGAAGGCTAGGAAATGCACCTAAAAGCAAGCAAATTTCCTCTTGTTTTTTGTAATTCAGCACACGTTACTTGGCAAATCAGGGTGCCATAAACCTTTCCAGCAGGAATTTATGGATGCATGAATATCTTGATGTTGTGAAAATATTCCCGTGCTCATGTCAAGACAATCGAAAGGGCAAGACATGTCACTGGGACTGCTTAATTCAGATCTCCAAATTTTATAATAATAATCCTTACATTTGCTATAGCACCTTTCACGTCGGGAGGACATTCCAAAGTGCTTAAGGATTGTAATTTCCTGTGCACAGAAACAACAGGACACAGGTACAGGACTGCTTGGGCCGAGTGGTCTGTTTCCAGGCTGTAAATTCTTCGTAAATTGGTTTGTAGCAGTTCTGGATATGGGGGAAAACAACAATTTTATACAGCCATCGGTCTCTGAAGACAGACCATTCATATAAAAGTGGTATTAATTTTGCTGTGCACACCCACCACAGATTTTGTACAGGAATTGTTAACCCACAACTTGCAAATTTGTGTTTCTCCCCACCCCCCCATTACACGTGTGTTATTTTGTACGTCACTTTATATCATGATGTTGCTCCTAAACAATGAAGTACAAAAGGATATGAGATGAAGATGAATATAATTAATGTTAGATTGTATACTGTTAAAGGAGCCCTCAACATGTTAAATTTCCTACAAGAATTGTATGGGTTTTTAATGGTAATTCATGTATATTCTAGGTAGACAACATTAGTAAATCATTGCTTCAGGTTTTGGTTTGATTGGGATCATATAAATAATCAGATGGGGAGAGCGGAACCATCGATCAAAAGAGAATGGAGTAGAAGGCTTGTTGAGAACAAGTTATAATAATAAGCCTTGCATTTGATATAGTACCTTATATCTTTGAGGCATTACAACGGGTTTCACAGAATATACTGTAAAGTGAATAGACTATTTTGTGGGTGAAACGCGGTAACCAATTACGCACGGCAGTGTCCCACAAACAGTCATGGGTTGAGTGGTCAATTTCTTTTTGATAATTATCAAATCCCATACCCAGAATCATTTTAAAATGCTTGGGATTGAGGAATTGTGCGTGATTCAGTAGGGCAAAAGTTAGCGCCAATACCTGATTGGAGAAAATCCGTTATATTGAATCATATTGCAAGGAGATTATAGAAGGCGGATGAAATTAAGGGGGAAATGTCACAGTCGATCCTCTTTACGGTATATCCTGCGAAGCACTTTGAGACGTCTCAACAAGACGATACGGCGCGCGATATCAAATGCGAGGACTGTTATTGCGTCGGGATGCGCAGCGCTGATAGTAAACGGTGAGATTGGAGGAGAGAGGCAAAGTACATCAGTGACAACTGACGTCCAGGGGAAACGGTAGCGGAGAGACGGAGAATGCAGTGGAGAGTTGCCTGACTGAACCAGGCACAATTCTCCCCCCCCCAAAATCCCGAGCCTCGTGTGAAATGATTCCAGGGTCTGGGATTTGCCAATCATCCCCCCCCCCCCCCACCCCCAAAAAAAAAAAAAAATTTGATCACTCAACCCACAGCTGTTTGTGGGACGGCGAGAAGAGAAGGCACAGCAACAGGGCGACATCCCCTCGTGTGTGCGTTGTGCAGAGGCTGCGCTGTAACCAAGGTCACCAATGTAACCAGTCAGGGAGGAGGGGGGGGGGGTTGTGGGGGGGGGGGGGGGGGGTTGTGGGGGGGGGGGGGTGTTGGTAGCCATGGAAACAGTAAACAATGCAACCACCTCCCTCTCCCTCTTGACACGCGTCAATCAAAGGGGCCGCAGGCAAAGGTGAAGGAGTGGAGGGAGGAGAGGAGAGGAGAGGAGGAGAGGTGTGTGACTGTGGCTCTCCTCATTGCTGACTGAGTACGTGTCAGGACCGGGATTTTGGTACCTTACACAGTAGCGACGCCAACCCCTGCACCAGGGGACCACATGAGCCCCTGGACGGTGGAGGTCAGTGTGATGATTCACAAGTTATCACTGGGAGTTGGGGGGGTGGGGGGTGGGGGGGCAGAGGGAGGGAGGGATGGGAGGGATGGGGGTGGGGATGTACGGCAAAATAACTCAGGTTTCAATATTTTTTTTTCTCTCCTCCCAATTTCCCCTCGGCCCCCACTTCTGGGAACTGCTGACTAACAACACTTGATCGAGAAAGGGGTTTGGGGGACATCTCCTTTACGGTGAGAATGTAGAAAGCTGTGGTTGTTGAGAGGCAAAGCCAAGGCATCGATGTATGTTGGAGGAAACCGTGCGGTACATGGAGCAGGAAAAATAGGGTATTGCAGAGATCAGTAGGGGGTGGGATGTCAACACTGGTCCGGACTATTTGGGTCTCTGTGTCGTGATGATCTCTGTGTAACTTGTTGTAAATGTCTCAGCTGATGTCCTGCTGAGATCAGCTCAACTAGAACCACAGTTGCAATCTCTCGACTTTCTGGTCTTCATGTTCTAATCGTTGGCTTGAACACTGTATGTCATCCGGAAAACTATTATCCGCTGATGGAAGTAATAATAATAGATAGTTTCTGTGAGTGTGGAGGAAGCTTTTTACAGAAGTGCTTCTAAGTTCTCTGGGTTTAAAGGGACAGTTTAAATCGCAGCTCTCTTGACCACAATCACCACTTGAACTCTGCTTTCGAGACCTCAACTCTTGAGTGCCCATAACCCACAAACAGACACCACGACCTATTTTTTTGGGGGGTAGCAAGACATCATTGTTCATTTATGATTTTAAAACCCAAGCACAGACAAAATAAAAAGTAGCAAAATAAAAAAAACAAGTATTTTTTTCCTCTAACCAACACAAGTAAGTACCTGAATAAAAGATTAGATCCGCTCACAGAGAGGGGAAGAACAGAAGGTTAAAAGGGTGTGATATCCTTGATGATGGAAAAGTCTATGACAAAGAAAGGTTTGGTAAAAGGGGGAGTGTTGGGAGCAGCATCAGTAAGTCTAAATCCAATAGTAGGGGATTGACCTCTGGATAAAAGAATAAGACAGGGATAAAAGACAGAACCACTGGTCTTGGTGTCACAGTCACCCCCAGATAAGCAAAAGTAAGCATTCATTGCAAAGAGGTGATTAAAGTATCATAAGGAAGATGGAGAAATCTCTCTCTCTCCCCCCCCCCCCCCCCCCCCCCACACCAACACCCACACAAAAGCATACAAAAAATTGAGCCATTGGAAACATTACATCCCCATCCTGGTCAACAAAAGGATGACAAGACAACATATCACAGGCTTTTATGACAGTTATCATTGCAGATAAAGTTAAAGCACCCTTGTTAAGATGAAGGGTAATTGTGGAGGGCTACTAAGTGCAATGCAATACTCCCATTAACCTTTTAAATATTCTCAGTTGTGAGGTTCGGCATGAAAATAAGAGGGGATATTTCTATAAATAAGAATATCTTTGGTTTCAATAACTGCACAGTGGAAGTAGAGGCAGTGGTACTAAAGTGCAAGATTTCTCATTGCTCCAGCAACCCAAGTTCAGGGAGTGTTTTTGAACTGTTTTTGAACTGTGTAGCAGTTACACCTCATATGTTCCTGGTATGAAATAAAAGGTTGGGAGCAAGTGCTTGTAACTTTTGACGCATTTTATAAGTTTTATAAAACCTTTTATTCTTAAAGACCATATATTTTCTTAAACATCTAAGAATCGTTCCTTGGACAAAGTTTCTTTTCAAATATTGCCTTTTTTCTTAGCATCAAAGCTTTCTATTCTATTTCTCCTTGTTTAAACAAACTCTCTTGATGACCATCAGATCAACTGTTTGCAGTACTGTTCCTCCTCCTCGATCAAAACAGCATGCATGAAGCACATCAAAAATTGTGTTCTCTCATTACTAGTCAGGTTGGAGGTCTGAATCAGTTTGGCAACACAATCTAGGAGTGACTGTAATGAGATATTTCCATAATTACAAAATGTATAGAGGAGCAGCAAAGTGAATGTGTATCATAGGAATATGGAAACCTTGCTTGGAGCTTGTTATTGATTCTTGCTTCTCCTGTGACAAATTTAAAATGCTGGTAATGTATGGTAAAGGGCAAATTAGCACTTCTGGATTGGTCTGATCGGATGTTGCTTATCCACATAACAGACATGCATCAGTGTATGCACAGCTTTGTGAAGACATTAAGTGAAGAGCCTATGTGAAAGGGGTGGAAACCAATGAATCTTGATTTCTGGGAGTGATAACTGAGCAGTTACCAGGCCACAAGGTTCAAATCGTGACAGGTTTTGAAATCATTTCCTAGTGTGGGAGTTTTATTCTAGGTTTGCCTTTGTTTCCATACAAAAGATAACAGTAAGGATAAGAACTGTCACCCATGTACTTAATGTATAAAACATTCACACAACAGGATAAAGAATTATGATTGTGATACACAAGTGATTTATTGTGAAATGATCTGCAGTTGAATGCTGTTACTTTGAAGCAAGGAAGATATCTCCACCACCTTCTCAAATAATCTGGTTCAATCTTTTCTGCTTTACGGAAGCTTGTGTACTGCAGGAGATTCCAGGTCAGTGTTTAAATATAACATCTAATCGGTGCTCAATGGTGAATTATGAGACAGGAATTCGATGAGGGATGCAAAAAATGATGTAAATGGAGGAATTATAACTCAGGAAGTTATTGCTTGTCATTTGAAACCCCAGACTGGATTACAGTCTCTATTTCTAAAACATTTATGACAAGCAGAGGATAACATTTTGATTTTTTTAAAAAACAGGAATAATGATGTCTTATTGATTTTTGCTTCGTGATAGTAATGCTGTATGATTTTGGATTTCATAGGATTCCAATTTATATTATTTAAAATAGTGAATTAATGACAAATATTATCATTCCAGTATTGTATTAAAATATAAAGTGGTGGCACAGTAAGAATGCTTGTAACTTTAAGATCTGAGCTTAAACCCAGGTCAGAATGACATAATGATCCTTCTGCTTGAATGCACTCGATAAGTTATTTTAGCGGTGATGTAGTACAAAATTGAAAGTAATCCAAACTAGCACATGCTGTATTGATATAATTACTCAAGACCACCAGAATGTTTAATGTGGAAATTATTTAATGTGAAAACTAGCCATTACAGAGGAAATTAATTTCCAATTCTACTCAGCCCTGATACCTATCTCTTCAATTTAATTAACATAAAGTCATTCTTAATTTTCCTTATATGGAAAAAGTACTTCAACAAAGATATGGAATCTAATGCAATCCAGTGAAACATTGTTTAATTCTAGGGTAGTCTAGTAACTGGAGTGCAAACTGCCAATTTCCTTCTAAATTTGATTCTGAATGGTAGCTGACATTTGTACCAGATGCTAGCTGAGAGGCAAGTTTTCAAACCAAACAGTGAGGGCCAGGATTGGGTTGGATTGTGTAGGTTGAGGAATGGGAGGAAACATCCTTTCTGTATCTCCTTGTGGATTAGCAGAATGGTCTTGTTTGAGGGGTTGGGAGATGCGGCCGGTTTAATAGTTTCCATGTCTTTGACCCGATTTTGTAACCAGCATGGGATGACAGGCTAAAACTCTTCTGGGACTGTAGCCTAAAGGGGAATGAGTTTTAAGGCAGTTCTGATTTCAATTGGCAGTGGGAGTCACACAAGACAATCCATAAAAATCGAGGACAAATCAGAAATGTCACTCGGAGAAGAGACTTTAAGGATAAGGCTGATGTTGGAACTGGAAATATTCTCACTTGCGAGTAAGGCTTGTTCCATGTTTGGGCACTACTGTCCTTTTGTGTATGAAGGCAGCATTCATTATTCCTGGATCATTGGGCAGAATTCCCTGTATTGTATGTGCTTTGGGGAACAGTCTGGTTGCCGGGGAACTTGGGTGGAAATGAGTGGGAAATGGATGATGCTTATTGTTTTAATTTTAAATGTGAATACAATTTTGCTTGCACTTCTAGGCATTGGAGACATTTCAATTGAATGATTTGGAGAATACATGATTGAATATGACTCTACACACAAAAGTAAATGGGTACACAGCGTGGGCAAATGCACGTCTTACAATGTTCAACCAGCAGCTTGGCAATGTGCTTGCGGACCTGTTCTCTGGCAATCATTTGAGAGCGCTGTTAGAAAGTAAGCTCAGATAAATCTTATTTACTCTCAGATGATCTCTGTACTATATGATTTTTAGGAGACATTTTGTTTGTCTACATATTGCTGGATTTATTCCTTTCACTGGGCAAATACAGCACAAAATCCTAACCACAGCCAGTTTATAGATTTTTGTAAAACTCTGTCAAGTCACGTATAATTTGCTGTATAACTATTATAAAATGTAGGCCTCAGCTATATAAGCTTTTATGAATTGCAAATAGGCCTGAGGTTGGGGATTGGGGAGTAGGGGCTGGGGATTAATGTGTATAGATACAATCAACAAGATGATCATAAGCACAGTTAATGGGTAGGTTTCAGGTGAGATTTAAAAATAAACAGAGTGGGTGAAGGCAAGGTAGTGGGGCAGAACACTCCACTTCACGGTAATTCCTGTGAAGTGCTTTGAGACGTGATAAGGCGATATGGGGCTCTGGTACATGCGGAAGGAAATCTGCACAATGAGTGTTGGGTTTCTGTTTACCTAGCAGTGAGTAGGAACCACGTTGTTAGTCGATTGCCGGGCTGGGGTAATAATCCTCCCCAAAAATTGGTCACTCAATCCACGACCGTTTATAGGGCACTGGTGTGCACAATTGGCTGCTGCGTTTCGCCCACAGGATACACAGTCAATCCACTTTGCAGTATCTTCTGTGAAGCTCTTTGAGGCATCCCAAAAATGTAATAAGACACCAAATGCAAGGATTATTATTATATTGTTGATAATTATTATTTTTAGTTAGATTTCTCTTTCACATTTATGCCCTCTTTTTCCTACGTGCTGGAAGAGAAAGATGCTAAACTTTAACCCTATGCCTTTGGTTAGGTTTTGTTGGAAAGTCACTCAAGAAGATGCAGTGCATGGATGGACTGTCGCACCAGCAAACTGTTAACCAGTTTGAACATTTTGTGACAGAATTGAAGAATGCTGGCATCTTACCTCAAGATCTTGAAATCAACTGTGACCTGATTGCCAACAGAAATTCTAAAAATGTACGTAGTATTAATAATGGATTATCTTTCAACTTTGCCTATTTTATCACAACGTGTCCTTAAAACAAAGGCTATAGAAGAATTACGTGGATTACTGCAGATTTTCATCTTAATTCCTTCACAGGACTTGTGGAAGATCATTCTACAGTTTCAGTAAAGCAAATGTCATTTTGTGGGACATTGGCATACAACGTTTAGATTTTACATGAAAGACACAGAAATGACATTGAAAGAAATATGAACAAATATAATTCACATTCTCGGTGCAGCAGAGGTTTGGGAGACATTGATTAATTGTTAAAATTGAACATTGTACTTATATTTGGGGAGATAAAATGTTACACTTTGTAAGCAAATATGTAACCACCTCATTGCTGTTGGATTAAGATCCTGGCTTTAAATAAATCAGTTAGAGATTGATAGCACCAAAAAGTGCTCAGTATTAGAATATTTATTTGATGACAAAAAGTAATGAGGGTAACTGTGGGGTAGTTGCAAATGTGGTTCAGATGTTATCAATTGAACTGTTAGTATTTATTTTATGTATCATCAATATTTACAATTAATCATTCCAGTTGGAGGGAATATGATTCTCTATTTATAATTGCTTAGGAAATTTATAATACAATGCTGTCCATTTGTCCCAAATGACACTGCAATATCCTCCACATACCTACTGTGCTTCATAAATTGGCATCCTCCCATCAGACAGTATTTCATTTAAACAGCAGTGAACTAAAAGCTATCATTCCATCTGCCCATAATACGGCTGTATTAGTATATTATGTTTAAAATACTTCTTTGTGGGCTTTATTTGAAAATCAAAGAAATTGAAGTTAAAGATCTGTAATCACTCCCACAAGTACTGGAATGCATTGTCTAAAAGGGTGGTGGAAGCCGATTCAATAACAACTTTTAAGAGAGTAGATAATTATTTGGGGAGGACAAGTTTGTAGGGCTACGGGGAGAAAGCGGGGGAGTGGGGTTGAATTGGATAGCTCTTTTCAAAGAGCAGGCACAGACACGGTGGGCCGAATGGCCTCCTTCTGTGCTGTATAATTCTATGATTCTACTACTTGAATTGCAAATCAGTACATCCAGAAATATAAAAAAAATCTTTAGCAATAGAATTATATATTTGTGTGTGATATTCTCCAACATTTAAGAGTGATACATTTTTAATGTCATTAAATGGTTTATATTGTTGAGTATGTTTACAAACCGCATATTTTCAATTTGTTTACACATTTGTGTATTTTCAATTTGTTTGCATATTTCACATTTTTCCTGTTTCCAACCGATTTTCCCCCACTTGATCCTTTTAGTATTTAGTGGCTGCAGATGTATTGTTTACTTTATCATTTATTTGTTCCCCCTTCCAACTTGGTCCACTGAAGAATAAGAAGGACTATTGCAATAACAATAGCTATCCAAGCTGCTACATATTTGTGCCAGATATAAATTCCTATTACATGATGAAACTTTTCAGTGGATAAGTCAAGAGCAAAGAAACTGTCCACAAGGTATATATTCAACTCCATGTCAGTGTTAAACATCTTTCAATTTTCAAAATACTGCAATATCCTTCAGTGTAGCATTACCGGAGCCACTTTCATCTGATTGAAAGTTCCAAAACTGACAATGTACTATGTTTGCTGCTCTGTGCTTGTGTACCCACCCCATCAATTGGAATATATCCAGACAGAACAATGCTGTGAAGTGTTTGTCTGATTTGTGCTTTAGGTATTTGATCTGCTGTGGAAGCTGATAACACATGATATCTGGTTCACCTGGGAACGATCAAGCCAGCTACAGCTCAGCAATGACAAACTGATCTGCTCCATTTGTTTCAAGGTACAAGAGAGTCTCGTGACTATTTTTCCATTGCTTGCAGATAGCCACACAACATGTTGTTTTTTGAAAAAGGGTCACAGTCTTTTGTTTTCTATTATTTCCTTTTAGTCATCTTGAATACATTTAAAATATTGAATAGATCAAATATTTTCCAGTTTTTAAAAGAATGGCATATTGCAGATGTTTAAAATTGGGTTGTAAAATGTGTTGAAATGCAATGCAACTGGCTGTATTCTGTTTCTATTAATGTTTGTCTAACCATTGCTTTCTATTTGCCATCGATTTCTTGTTGGCATTAAGAAATCAAATGAGAACTGTGCAATTGTTAAGGCAGCAAAGTAATTTTTTGATACAATTTTCCATGTTGTGGGATCATTGACATACTACATTTAGCTTTTACGTAAAATACGTTACACACATAAATAGCACTGAAGGAAATGTAACAAGGTTGCTTAATAATGGTGGATGTAATTTAAAAAAGGATAACCATAAGCGTCCACTAAAAATAAACCAGTAATTTTTGGTATTAATTTTAGAAATGCAATCCAGTTTAAGTGGAATTTATGTTTTGTTTTGGACTCAGTGGACTCCAGAGATGCCAGGACCAAAGCAGGAGAAGTCAATACCAAAATTCCCCTTGTTCCTGCTTGCTCATCCCGAAGAGCTATCAAATTCTGAAAATAAATGTGCTCAAGCCTTTCAGACTGAAACATCTTTGCAGAGTTGTGAGCCTTTTCCAGGTAACTAGTGGCCATATTAGACATCAATCTAGTTTATTCTGTGTGTTTATATTGTTAACAATTCATTGATTGCTAAATTGAAATCATAAATCAAATGAACTGACTTTTTTGTATATATAAGCAGCTGTAAATTCACCCTCCATTAGAGCCTATGTTTCATATTGACATGCTTTGAAATCTGTATTTAGTAATTCTAAAGTGGATTTAGAATACTGTACATCCAAACAAAATCCAATAAATTATTATTATATCCTGGCAAGGATATATAAATACCTTTACATCCACAGTCAAAAATACAAAACATTAATTGGACACTAATGTGTTTTTTGATGACTCCAGCGTCAAAATGAACCAGGTTACATATTCCAATAATTTGATCTATTTATGTCATAATAACAGGAAGTTAAAACCATCTCCAAAGGTCAGTAGGTTAAGAAAAGTTATTTAACCCTGTTAGTTTCTCCAAGTTCACTTCTTATCATTTTGCCTTTGTAAATGGGGGAAAAAGCACAACTATGTTTTTTGAAAGAAGAAACGATCTAAATTTTCAGAAGAGATTTTAAAGTGTTCTGTGCACAATGCAATGAGTCAACTAACATTCCAAGGACCTTTAAACTTCCCCTTGGCATGTTCTATCTGCCCTACAAAAAATATTTGTGTACTTGTGAACGTTTACAGCTTATCTTGACAGGCCAATGTGTCAACAGGAAGTTCAAGCTTAAAAGCCAAAATATCAATCAGCGCTGACATTGCTTGTGATGCAATAGCCAGATGAAAAGTTTCAAAACTGGAGGCAAGCTGAATTCATGTTTTTCTTGTTTACCATATTAAGTACCATTTGCACAGATTTGAGAATGAGAACCTTTATCATAACACTCCAGTTGACTTTCGGTCAGTCTCTATAGGAGGAAAGACCAACATTATGTTTTTGCTATGAGGAATAATAGGATAATATATTACTTTAGGGATATTATTATTTTTCAGTATATGTCCAATGGTTAAAAATACAAAGTAATTTCGGTTTCATTCGTTCTGTCAAAGGACGTGAAGCAGCGAAGGTCTATAACAAGAAGATTCCTAAGGAAGGCTGGAAAGACTACCCTTCCCCAGAAGATTGCATTTTGAGTATAGTCAACACTCAGCTTCAGGTACTTTTAATTGAACATCAAGTGGACAGATTGTCTCTATAACTTGAAAACAAGTCTCTATCACCAGACTAACATTAAAATTTCCTTATGTTTGTTATCTACCAATGAAATAACATAACGTGGTACCAAGAATTATAAAAGAATAGATCTTAGACCACGATCCAGTTGTATTTCTAATTCTGGATTGCGACAAATGGATAAATATAATCTCTTCTGTCAACTAATAGTCTTTTCCAAATAATATATTTTCATCTTTAGAATTCTTTAAAGCAAATTTTTTAAAGGAAAACTATCAAGGTGACTTTTGTAATTAATTAGTTTTACTTTTTTTTAATCTCTAGAGCAATCATGATCTCATATCTAGGTGAAAACTATTCTACCTGGACAGTTTATCTCCTGTATTAAAAAGATGTGAAGAGATACTTGTTATTTTTTTTCTGGTCAATATCTGTGTATATAAAAAAACAGAATTCAAAATAAAATTTTCACTTTTTTATGCCAAACATCATTTCTTGGTAATAAGGGGGGAGGCAATTGACTTGCTCCCAGGACTTTGCCATAATTGTTCTTTAAGGAATTATCTGAGGAGCACTTTATCTGCTAGCATAACATAATCATTTACTTTATTGGTCTTTTTTATCCAGACTCAGAAAGTGATCAAACTGGGACTTATTAAGATGCAAAGTAAATAGAAATCTTGGGTATTATTTATATTGAGCCACTTTTGAGGTGAAGATCAATTGAACAAAATTGAGTATTCCTTTTGGGAGTATAGATATTCTACAGATTCAGCAGTTATTTAAAATTATAAGTTACATACCCTATGTCAGACTGACTATGATAACAGCAGCAGCTAATTATTTCCAACCACGCCAACTTGCATATGTGTAGGACCCTTCATGTTAGCATAACATCTCAGAGAGCAATTGACCCAATTAACCTTTTAAAAAGACATAATAAATCAACATGCTATTTAATTCAGTAAAATTTTTTCATTAACTGTGGCCCACTGACATAAACTTTGAATGGAAATATTTCTGGAGAGGATATTTTCACATTCTGTGTTCCGGGGGACAGTGGGAATTGTTGAATAGCCATTCATGGAATTACATTATCAGGACACATGAGTATAATTAGCTAGAAAACCCTTTGGAATAATGAATCAGGTATTTTTTAACAACACCTATTAACATATAGCCAGTTGAGGAAACTATTTGAATACACAGTATGAATGTATATGTAACAAGCTAAAAGGTTTGCATTGCTCTCTGCTGAAGTAAACAGCACTCACTGAATAACTTGTATCGAGTATCAAATATATCACTTTCACATGTGGTAATATAATAATCCTTACGTTTGATATAGTGCCTTATTACATCGTTGAGACTTCTCACAGAATATACTGTAAAGTGAATTGACTGTGTATCTTGTGGGCGAAAAAGCGGCAGCCAATTTAGTAAAACTGGCCCATTTCAAAATCTGTTGTTGAAATACAGTATAACAAATGAGTGCAAAGCGCTGATGTTCATACCTGCTTCCTTGTCATGAATATAGGTGGCATCTGATGGGCAGAAACTGCGTGTGAAAGGTTTAAGTGATTTGGTGGACAGTTGTGTCTGGTGCTACTTGGTGAATTCTTTCATGCCTGGCACGTTCATTGTGGAAACACTGCTGAATGACAGGTTAGAATATTTACTGTGAGTTGCCACATAGTTTTTCTATTTCCCCACCATTCTATGACATTTTGTACATTGGATTAACATTGCAGATGGACAATAAATCTTGCTTTGAAAACGATGGAAGAACTTCTCTACATCCCCACCACCTTTACATCAGAAGACCTATGTGAGGTAAAAAAAAATGACTCTCGAGCTTTTTTTTATATAATCCCTTATTTTATTAATCATTTTTTTTTCATTTGGCAGGCAAACACTGAGGCTATTTGTGCCTACATGTGCTTTTTCTTCATGTGTGGCTATAAGTTCAAGCAGTCTGGAGCTGCTGCAAACCGCATTGTGAGTAATTCAGTTCGCTATTACACTTCTCCTTTTTCCGATCTTGTGTTGGTCTAATTGTTGAATGGTGGACATCTTTGTCCATGTGACAGATGAAGATAGCATATCCCCTGCATGTAGCCTTATTTGCGATATGTTCTTGAAATACTTGCAACATGGTAAAGTTCTGTTCTGACTCAACCTCAAAGTACTGTGACAACTCAGGCTTTTGCATGATGTATTAACCATAGAAGCATATACACTTATAGAACAGAAGAAAGCCAGACTGCCCATCGTGTGTATGACGGCTCATTGAAAAAGCAATCCATTTCATCCCATTTATTTGCTTTTTTCCCACGACCGCTTGACCCACCATGACTGCCTGACTCACTATGACCGCCTGGCTCACTATGAAGCCAAACCATCTACAATTATGTGGTTTTTCTTTGGGGTTTTTGTTTGACCAAGAATAGTTTGGAAACACTTGACAAAAATCCGGAAAACAAAGTCATCATTTGTTGGTCTTTGCTGACTTGTACGGCATTATTTTCATAGCAAAATTGAGAGTTGCCAACTAGAAGTTGTACTGTAACAAATCTGGTTTTCTGAGACCATATAATGGATTGCAAAATCAGTTTGAAGGAGAATACAGCAGCATGAATGAGACATTAATTTAATCCTTCAAAAGTGCTTTGTGTAACTCATGAAAGTGTAAGAAAAATGAAAATGATTAAAGCTTGGATTGTGTACTGTCGCTACAATAAATTACATAATTTATTTTCTCTTTATCAGAGAGAGTTGAACCGTTTGATCGCGAAGTTCAAATCAGAACTTCAAACAGTGCCCGCCAGAACCCAAAAGGACGAGTTGCAGGCAAAGCTTGAGGCAAGCCAGGATGGTAAATGGATTAATATGTAATATTATAATGTTCCTTGCATTTAATATAGCACCTTATCACATCTTAGAGACGTCTCAAAGCACTTTACAGACTATATTGTAAAGTGAATTGACTATGTTTGGTGGGCAAAACGCGGTAGCCAATTGCGCAAGGCAGAATCCCACAAAAAGTCGTGTATTGAGTGACCACAACTGTGTATTTTAATCTCACCCAAATTTGTTTTGTTCACTTCCCTTGTATCACTTTCTTTAAAGGGCTGCCTGCATTTGATGTTTTATCTCATTTATTCCTTCAGCTCTCAGACAGCACAAACAATCACAATGTAAATTTACTCAATTTATAATTGTTAGACTGATACTTTTGAATACTGGTAAGTTCCTTATTATTCAGAGGTATAGGCTCTAATGTTTTGCTTCTACAGTTAATACCCTGTGTTTAAAGACTTCATAATTATTGGAATGAGGATAGAGTGACTATCTAATGGAAAAATAACTTTTTATGTCTGCAGAGCTGAGCTGGCTTCATTCATCGTATGATGTGCCATTCTGTCAGAGCTGGAATGAGCATGCTTACAAGGTACAAGAAGCAACCAAGCAAGCGATTCGCCAAAAAATATTTGAGAAGTTTGACTTAGTTATCGTACCAAGGTAATGAACGTCAAGGTTATCATCAGTACTTTACCTGTTTGCCTCCCATAGCAGATACTCACATGATGTTGCACATTTATAGACCTAATTAATTCAGTTATATGATGCAGTTCATTTATTCACCAATTGCCTATATAACATGCCTTATTATCTGCAATTTTATTATTTCCAGATCTCAATTCCACTTTCTGATTGTGTTATTACATTTTATATTCAGTCTGCCTTATATATCAAATTTAGCAGCTGTTGTCAAAGAAACATGATTATTCTAATTTCTATCCCCTCCTATTTCAAAATTACCCCAAAATGAATTGACGGCTCATCTCATTGCTGTTTATAGGACATTGCTGGTGTAGAATAGCTGAATGGATTTGCCATAGAAGTAAATCACTGGATTGCAGGCAGGGACAGTGGAGGATGTCTCAGTCTGAACTGCTGTTACATATCTCTAAGCCACTGGTTACAGAGTGACTTTAGCAAAGAACAGGAAAGTTAAATATTTGACAAATAATATGGATAGGTTTAAAACAATTAATACCTTTAGGAATTCCACAACAAAAAATCTCTTGCAATAGAAATGCTGTCTTGTACCACTGCATGGTGCTGTTTGATTTTAAGTACAAATATTTCCAACTTCTTACAACTTGCAATTTGTAATTTTTTTGTAAAGCACACTGTAGTCAGGATTCAATTATATGGCAGCCATCGCAGAATAAGGAGTATGAGTGAGCTGTTCCGAGGCGCAACCCCTACACACTTGGCTCCAGTCCTAGTTCTGCTGCTTTGAAGCAATGAGAATAAAGCAAGCAGCCATTTCCCCCAAGGCCAGGGATACCCACAAAGGCTCATTCCCCTGGCAGCCAGTATTGAGGCAGTGATAAGGAATCTGATTTATCTTCATATAGATTGTCTTTACAACCACAATAACATTTCAGTTTTGATCTTAGCTCCTCTGAAGGTGCGGTGGTTCAGTTCCATTGCACCCAGCACCCTCTACTATCATGCAAAATCCACCCTATGGAACTCCATCCCACATTCCCTTTGCCTTGCTCCCTCCCTTGCCTCCTTCAAGGCGCGTCTCAAAACCCTCCTCTTCAACCGAACCTTTGGTCATCCTCCTACCCTCCCTGCCCTCCACCCTCCCTGATCCCAAACTCCAGCTTGGGTCCAAATCTCTGACTGTCCAGTGCCTTGAGACGTCCTCCCGCCATGAAAGGCACTATACAAATGCAGTTTTGTATTGTATTTTTCTTTATGTATGAGCCTAGATTGTCAGTGGCTGCAGGATATTTGGTTGTGGGATTGCATCACAACCAAGTGAGATCCTGTTCTTGAGCAGCATCCATGTATAAACCATCAAGGGCCATTGGACATTGATTCCTTTCTTTCTTCTTAGCCACTTGTGTTTCTCTGCCCTGGTTAAGAGGAGGTAGCACAGCACTAACCAGAGATTTAGATGTCAGTTGGCTCAGCTGGTAGCCCTCTTGCCTTTGAGCCAATAGGTTATGCCAACAAAATAGTCACTACACTTTATTGTGAAACATTTGAAGTTCTTTGGGTCGCCCTCCTGATGTGAAAGGTGCTATATCAAATTTCAAAGATGAAGTGTATTTTTCGGGAGTTTGAATTTGTAGTCATTTTCTCCAAATAATGGGATAAGAATATAGCTGACAAAATTAACAAATACTATTTGATCAATGGCACCATCTTGTGGTACAAAAGGAAATTCCTGTTCGATTAATACAACATTGATTTATACTGTAACTATAAAACAATGAGCTTCTTTTTTCCTATTCAGTACTTTGAACAATCTCACCTTGTTACCTATTCCTACCGATCTGAAAATTGCCATGTCTGTGTTATTAACTAAATCCCTTTCCTTGCTGGTGTCAGTCATCCAGTGGCTGGCAGTGTATTTGTTGTGCTTCATGTAGAAGAGGAAAAATATCGTGTGTTGGAAATTGACAGTAAATCATAATTATGTTGCAGTCAGCAGAGCATTTTTAAATGGCTTTTTAGTTTACAATGTTCATGCATTATGTAGGAACAATTTAAATTATGCAAAGCGTTGAATTGTGTAGTGCGTAAATGAAAGTGCATGTGGGTGTGTTTCTGAGCTAGAAATGCCAATGGTTTGATCTCTTGCATGGGCTGCTGTAGACAATCTCAACTGGACTGGAACGGAGATGCTACAAGATTCCACAAGAAAAGGAGGGAGGGCAGAAACATCCAGTTCAGTTCCCGTGTACTCATTTCTCGCTTATCTCCCAGGAGCAGCATTGACAGATGTCCAGGTTCTACAGAGGACAGGAGAATGATGCCTAGTTGATGGGGTGGTTGGAGGGAATGAAACAAGAAGAGGGAAGGAGGACAGGGGGAAACAGTGGAAAAACACACAAATTAAAATCTCATTCTGCTTGCTACTGAAATTAACGTGCTGCAGAGCCTGCAAGTGGCAGTGTGCTGGCAGTCCATTGTTGTCAGCAGCTTAGCATACTGATGCCCTGGGGCATTCCAACAGCAGGACTGACTGTCAGCACTGTCAAAATAATCTTATTATGCTTCAAATAAAAAAAAAGGTGGTGCACTGCACATTTTAGCATAGACCTCTTTCGCTGATCTCACTCGTGTAACAATAATTAAACCTTCAAATTCAAGAGGTTTATTACAATGGTAAAACATAATTGCGGGCAAATGCTAACTGTCATTGATGCTGCTCAAAGCCATTTGCTTGAATGAATCTATAGATTCATCCACAGACCCATGTGTTTGTAGGGTCCTGTGTTCAGGCTTCCATAAAAGCGTGAAATCATTTTATAATATAAATAATCCTTGCATTTGATATTGCTCTTTTCACGTCTTCTAGAAGTCTCAAAGAGCTTCACAGAATTTACTGTAAAGTGAATTGACTGTATATTTGCAGACAAAACACGGCAGCCAATTGCACACAGCAGTCGTGGTTTGAAGTGACCAATTTATTATTGTGTTTTTTTTCTTGAAGGATTATTATCAAATGTCTGGAGTAAAGAAACTTGCCCAAGGTTTCGCCCTGCCGGGAATCGAACTGAGGTATCTCGCTTGCGAGTGCTCTAACCACTGAGCTACAGGAGTCCATTTTACATTTTTCGGTCCCTCTTCATAGGATTTGCAATTTTTCTTGTGTGTCAGTTTCACCTCAGAGCAAATTTAATGGACCAACATTACCTCCTGCGCTTCCCATGAAGGTGTTTAATTCGTCCTTGTGTACTTGTTCACAAGTACAGTGTCACTATTTCAGTGTACATCAGAAGAGTCCACTTATCCATCAGCCTGGGGCAGGCTTTTGTTTCTAGCATTCAGCTGAAAAGCACAGCATCACATAACAACAGTCTGCTTTCCACTCCATCTCCAAGTATTTTGTGTTATTCTCTGCTTCTTTTGCTGCATCTGGTCCTTGGCTGTCTGTTGTGCCTCTGATATGGCGCTCAGCTTCCTGTTCCTCAGTCACTGCCAGAGCTGTGGTCGGTGGAATGTTTAAGCGTAAGCTCAATCCTGCATAATATCCAGAATGCTGCTACGATATAAACAAGATGACACGACTTCTCCAGAATATTCTACCATGGTATTATATAATGTACCTTATTATTACATTTTATAAGTGCTTCAAGATGCTTTATAAAATATAATAATATGGTATCATTCAGTATTTGAGATTTTTACATGAAAGGCTCTTGATAAATACAAGTTATTATTATTATTACTACTACATTCTGTGATGATTTCAGCTGTTGTATTCTCTGCCAGGACTCATTGATTGCTGAACACTTGATCATGGTAACATAATGAAAGCCAGGCATCTTCAAGCTCCTTGCCCAAATGATATTGCTTATCCCACCCTTTGCTCAATGAACTCCAGCCTGCTTCATGTCCTCACCGTCAGAAGGAGGGTGGACTTCCAGCCATACTGCTCCCACTTCCATTCCAAAGTCCCCCTGACTTCCTCCTTACTAGTTTGGGTTCATATCAGTTTTCACCTATACTAATGGGTTTACAGTAGAGTTTCCCTACAAAATAGACTCACGACAGTTTACAGTAAATCTTGTGCAGCACTTTGAGATGTCATCCTGACATGAAAGGTGATATTAAATACAAGGATTATTATTATGATTAAAGTCTCTGGAATCGCACTGGAACGCTCCTACAAACCACACGCTCGCTCTCATTCTGCCACTGCTAGCTCTGTGCACTTGCATGATCTATCCTACATTTCAAATGTTGTATGTGCAGAAAACCTTGACAGTGCAGCTGACTAGCACTCTGGATGCGGGCTGCACATGCATTATTCCAACCATGAGTAACTTGACATTAAATATGTATGTTTGTGCTGCATGTTGTAATGCAGGGCACCTGCACTTTCCCCTAATCATTTGATTTGTGAAATGGATCATGAACAAGTGACGGAAAAAAATAATGAATGGCATCTAATTCACTACACTGCACAGAAATAGCCTTGTTCGTATTTAGAGACAATTGTAACAATGACAGCTTGTATTTATATAGCAGCCTTCACGCCAGATGGCATCTCGGAGCACTTCAATACATGTGTATAATGCACTTAATATATAACTTACTCTAATTATCAAAGGCAGGTTGAGTGTAGACATAAAAAGTTTTTTTTATTCTTTCAGAAATATGTCCATGGTGGACCTGTGTTTGTCATTCGCAATTAATTTGTCCCTGACGAATGGCTCTGGCTTCTACTTAGCAACTGAGAAGGAGACATTCACCGAAAATAGAAAAATAGTTCTACAGAACTATAGTACTATGGAATTTACTGAAGATTTTACAGAATGCACAGGCAACAGTAAGTGATAGTCATGAGGCAACTCTTATTTGTTTCACTTTGTAGTTATGGCTCAGTGACTGGTGGGCGATTGGTTTGACAGTGAGGCTGAAAAATACCTCAAATTACATAACCACTGGAAATATGGCACATGTATCACAAAAACAGTGTAAACAAAAATTTCACTTTGCCCACAAATATACAGTCGATTCACTTTACAGTCTATTCTGTAAAACGCTTTCAGACTCTCAAAGACATGAAAAGCGCTGTATCAAATGCAAGGATTATCATTATTATTATAAATGCAGTTAATTGTCGCATAATGTATTGCACAGAAAGCTAGAATGTGGTGGATGCCTTGAGCTTTGAAATTCTTTCCTTGGCTCTTATCAAAAAAACAAATATAGGATCTCTTCTTTTGAAATATATCATACTATTCTTTCCCTCCCAAAGGAGAATCAGTACCTAACCACGCTCGGGTCCTGATCCCCGACTGTTCAGCGCCTTGGGACATCCTCCCGACGTGAAAGGCACTTTACAAATGTAATCTTGTTGTTGTTGTTAAAGAACATTTTGTTTCAATGATAATAATAATAATCCTTGCATTTGATATAGTGCTTTTCACGTCACAAAGCGCTTTACAGGATATACTGTAAAGTGAATTGACTATATTTGTGGGTGAACGCGGCAGCCAATTGCGCACAGCAGTGTCCCACAAACAGTCGTGGATTGAGTAACCAAATTATTACTTTTTTTTTGAGGGGTTATTATCCAGGGAAAAGCAATCCACCAATCGACTAACAACCGGGTTCCTACTTACTGCTAGGTAAACAGAGGTGTATGGAGTAAACTTACCCAACATTTCACTCTTCCGGGAATCAAACCCAGGTGTCTCGCTTGTGAGGCGAGTGCTCTAACCACTGAGCTACAGAACTCCACAATGTCTTTCATTAACACTAAAATGAATATGATCTCTGCTATTTGTTTGTGCACGTACTAAGTTTTAATTCTATTTGCTTTCCTCTTGCAGCGACTAAGGAATGAGTTTTAGGATGAAGTGACTAGATCGGTTCAGTTCAAATTTAATTGGCAAGCCTTAATATTTGGTCTATTGCTGACTGGTTTTGATTTAAGACATGCCTGTAAATCTTTCAAAATGCCTGCAACGAAAGACATTACAGAGCTGATTCTCCGGAGGTTGGTAGACAGATGGACGCTGGCAGGCGAAAACATTTTATGCTCTACTCATCCATACGTTTATGGACTTTGGCAATGTGAGATTAAAATAGGAAATAGGAATTTGAGTATTAGTTCCAGGGGAGGATTGAACAGCAGACCAGACATCATGGGATGAATGGCCCGCTTTTCATTTGGAATCGGTTTCTGAAAAGGATATGTAAGTGGTAGGGGGGACCAGGGATATGAGAATAAAGTAGGAAGCTCCAATGGAGAAGCTGCATGAGCCGAATGGCCTCCTTCTGTGCTGTGAATCCTAAGATTCTTTTCCTGGTCAGGTCTTGAATTTTATATATTTTTTAATGTTGTAATGTTATACAGATATGTATAACAAAAAAACAACAAAACAAAAAATTGGTCACTTTAATCCATGACTGTTTGCGGGACACTGCTGGTCGCAATTGCCTGTCGAGTTTCGCCCACAAAATATACAATGTTTACAGTATATTTTGTGAAACACTTTGAGATATCTCGAACAACAACAACACAATTACATTTCTATAGCTCTTTTCACGTTGGGAGGATGTCCCAAGACGCTGGACAGACAGAGTTACAGACCTGAGCTGAGGGTCAGGGTGGGGGAGGGTGGAGTGCAGGCGGGGAAGCAGGGAGATCGAAAGCACGGTCGAAGAGGAGGGTCTTGAGGTGGGTCTTGAAGGTGGCGAAGGAGGGGGCGAGACGGAAGGACTGTGGGATGGAGTTCCAGAGGGGGATGCGAAGCTGGCTGGAGCCTGCTGAGCGTAGGAAGTGAACAGGGTGGTAGGGGGTTAGGAGGTCGGAGAGGTAGGGGAGAGCAAGACCACGGAGGGTTTTGAAGGTGAGGACCAGGATTTTGAACTGTATCCTCTCTGTGATGGGAAGCCAGTGGAGTTGGGCAAGGATGGGGGTGACAGGGTCGCGGAGCCTAGTGCAGGACAGTAATAATATGGGCTGCAGAGTTCTGGATGATCTGCAGCTTGTGGAGGGAGGAGTTGGGGAGGCTGACAAGCAATGAGTTTGCATAGTCGAGCCTCGATGTAATGAAAGAATGTATGAGGGTTTTGGTGGTCTGTGGTATGAGACAGTGTCGGAGCCAGGCGACGTTGCAGATTGGAGGGAGGGGGGGCAACGCAGAGTGGGTCAAGGTGCAGATGTGGGGTAGAAAGGATAGTTGAGGGTCAAACAAGACCTCAAGGTTCCGGACTGGCTTAGCAAGGTGGAGTGTGCAACCATGGATGGTGATGCTGTCAGCGCTTGAGGTGAGGAGGCGCTGACGGGAGCCAATCAGGAGAGCCTCGATCTTGTTGACGTTCAGCTGAAGAAAGTTAGCTCTCATCCAGGACTTGATGTCTGACAGACATTCTGTCAGCACAGCAGTGGTCCTGGAGTCAAGGGTGGAGGCAGAGAGGTATAGTTGGGTGTCATCCGCATACATGTAGAAGTTGACCCCATGTCTGCGGATGATGTCACCAAGAGGGAGCATATAGATATTGTCGAAGACATGATAAGGCGCTATATCAAATACATGTATTATTATATTATTACTGTTCAGAAAAGCTAAAATCCCTTAATGTCTTTACACATAAAAGAAATAGTAACAATTATTTATTCATTTTCAAATCAAAAGGAATAGTAACAAAATGTAATTACCTTCCTTGTGTTTTTGTGATCAGAATCTATCCGGAAACTCTTGAAGCTTCCATTAACTGGTGTGATTGAGGTGGACCCACAAGCATATCTAGAATATAATGTAAGTTTTGCCTTAAGTTTTCCAAGTTGAATACCTTGTTTTTTAAACATTTTAAATGTTATTGACTTAAAAGTATTCATTGCATTCTTACAGTATTGACTAAAGATAATTTTATTTGCTGTAGTTCTTTTTTGAAACTAAATCAAGAAATAGAAGGCTAAAGATGAACACACTGTAAGTATAAGATGCTGATCATTTCTATCTGTACAGAGTGCTCTACTATATAGATAAACTCTTTCAAAGTATTTGTACATCTTTAGCTTATTCTATCTGAAAAGATTAATAGTTAGTTGTCTGATACAGTTGGAACTGCAGCAAAGGTTTGGCTGGCTTCATAAATTGAGATATTGTTCTGACATGAGAAGGATGATATCAACATAAATTTTATTGTATTGTGAATCGAAGTGATGAATGAGATGTTGAAGAATAATGCCAGATCATGAGATGTATTATAGCATGTAATAACTCCCACCTACCATACTCTCTATTTTTATAATTATTTTAAACATGGAATGTGTAACTGAAACATTCTCCAGGTAATTAATAGGCAATTAACTTGAGTTTAAGGGGAAAATATAATGACCTTGTTCTGAAGCTGTGAATCTTTATAAGCAAGGAATAGGAAAGGTCCAAGCACAGAACCTGAAGAACCCAATCAAAATTGTTTAGCATACCCCCCACTTCCCACATTTCAACTTGACTTCCCTTTCAGACTACCTGCTGTTACCTTCCATTACAAACTCACGTCCATCTCTAGACATGGGTGTTAGTTTGAGATTTAATTGCTTTATCAAAGGCCTCTATGGAAGTCAAGGTCCACTATGTATTCTGCCGTCTTATTGTAAATATTGTATGTCATCTGAAAAAAAGCCTACAATAGATTCAATGTGAAAAAATAATAATAATTTGGTCACTCAATCCTAGACTGTTTGTGGGACACTGCTGTGTGCAATTGGCTGCCGTGTTTCTCCCACAAAATAAACAGTCAATCCACTCTGCAGTATGTTTTGTGAAAAGCTTTGAAACATCTCAACGATGTGATAAGGCGCTATACAAAATGCAAGGATTAGTATTAATGTAAAAGGAATGTTATTTTTAGATTGATGGTTATTCTGGGCATACACCTGTACCTTATATATTGTGGAGAATTTAAAAGTCTTCTAATTGTGTGTTTAAAGACAATTGTATGCCATATCTTCTTAAGACTTTTTTTTTTAAAAATCCAAAAAATGTCCATAACAGCTTTTTGTACCAAGTGTTTCCTGGGAAGACATGTCAGTGGGAGCGGAATCTGTTCCAAGCTGTGAAGCATGGTGACATCAAAGTCGTGAGAAACATGGTTAAGTTCTTCAAGGATTCGTGCCCTGATGTTATTCATTCAAAAGATCCAACTACTGGTAACGGAGCTTTGCACTTTGCATGTCGGCTGGGACAATTTGTAAGCAATGGTGTAACGTTTACATTCATAGCGTTTTATATTCAGAAAAAAATGGCATTTATTTCATCTTGAATCTTTTTTTCAAATGAAAGTATTTCAATCAAGTGACTATCAGCAAAGGCTACTTGACTTGTGGAGTCCTGTAGAGTAGCGGTTAGAGCACTTGCCTCGCAAGCGAGAGGACCCGGGTCCGATTCCTGGGCAGGGCGAAGCATGAGGCAAGTTTCCTTACTCCACATGCCTCTGTTTACCTAGCAGAAAGTAGGAAGCTGGTTGTTAGTCGATTGCCAGATCACTTTCAAGGTGTAATAATCCCTTCAAAAGGTAATAATACGGTCACTCAATCCACAACTGTTTGTGGGACACTGCTGTATACAAATGGCTGCCGTGTTTCGCCCACAAAATACACAGTCAATTCACTCTGCAGTATATTCTGGGAGGTGCTTTGAGACATCTCAATGATGTGATAAGGCATATATCAAATGGAAAGATTATTACTATTATTATTTGCTGAGAGCAACAGACAAGCTGAGAGCAAGGGTATTCTGCACACTGTCTTTGCCACATCGTGGGATAAGTGGCCAAGTGGAGCCGTAAACTCATCCAATGATGGGCACAAAATTGCAGCAGTTCCTAACAGTGGTTGTTAATAGTGACTCCAAGTTTACAGATAGCAACTACCCATAACTAGAAGTACATTACACTGATCTGCAGGAACTCCTCTACCTCCAAAGCTGATTTCCAGGTCAGCATGGCTACATCTGCTTACTAGAGGGGAATTGCTATTTGTAACTAGGGATCATTGTTAATGATTCTCCTATTACAAATTGCTACAATTCAGACCCAGTAACAGCAGTGTGCCGGAAATGCAGATTTCTTTTGACAGGGTCACCTTCACTTTTGTTTTTTGTACTGACACTCATTTCAGTTTGCTGCTAATTTTAGCTACTTAATGCTTGAGAATTACAATTCGTTTGCTTTTAACATTTAATCTTAAACATCACAGAAATCAACAAGTAATTTGCAAGGTTTCTATTTCTGTTAGTCAGCATATAGTCTATCAACAGATATATCAATCTCCCCCTCCAAATTGCTGAATTTTATTATATAAAGTGGCATCGCATAGGTATTATGTATAACACTCTATGCTTTCATTTGCTCAAAAAATCTCTGGTCACTCTTGTGCTATTTAATTTTTAATCTGGATTTCATGTTGGCATTTTATAAACATGGATTAGTACGATTTAATGACCACAAAATAGTACTGAAGGGAATAATACCGCGCTAGCATGTGAGCTATCCAGTCAGCTTCATACTGATCCTGCCTCACTGCTGGGAAGCAGTCTCTGTTTATACTGTATGGGCAACTATAAAGGGCTCCAACAGTATCAAAATGCTTGGCCCTTAGCATTTTCAGCAGAAATCCACTATTAGGTGTGGTGAGATTTGGACTTGGATAAAACCTCAGCGTCCGATTTGCAGTCTCGCAAGTGTATGAGATACAGGGCGTTCCCCGGAGAAAATGTTGTTTGCGTTGCAAACACATTTGCCATTTGTGGAGGCCTTTAGAACATGTTTAAGATAACATTTGTAAATAAACAATGACTTCAATCCTGTGAAGCTCTTTAAAATGTCTTCCTCACATGAAAGGTACTATATCAAATACAAAATTAGTATTATCTTCCCCACGGAAGGGGTATAGTTTATGACAGTGCATGGATTGGAAGGCACATTGAGTCGAATAGCCTTTTTTTCGGTCCATGCTTTCTTTTTAAAGTGCTCTGAGATGCCGTCAGGCGTGGAGGGTGCTATATAAATCCAAGTTGTTGTTGTTGTTGTTCTTATCCTCTTAAATTGTTTGATTGCTATGTAGGAAACCAGAAACAGATTTCCAGCACCCTTGCTGCTTGGGTTGTGGAAGTTACCCACTTCAAACATATAAATTTCAGTAAACTCCTGATAACTCATCACTCCCAGGAAAAACTTTCAGTGACTAGTCATACAGAATGGCAAGTTCGGCATATGTATAAATTCATAACTAAGTGCAGCCAGGATACTGACAGCATGATCATTTAAATGGTAGTGACAAATTAGACCAGGGTCGTGTTATCAGAAGTTTATTGTATCTGTAAGTTTAACCAGCGACAATAAACAGTAAAACTGACAAGTGTTCAAATTAATCACATTCTGCCCCGGGCACTGCTGTATCCACAGATACAGGGAAAAACATCTGTACACACTGCGGGTATTGGGCTATTGCCAATGGCAGTGCTATGAAGTAAATGTGTCAAATTCCTTTTCAAACATCTATTGTAAAACTTCGCACTGTGCATATCTTCGATGTGGGAGCCATAAACTCGATTTGCAGAGGGTTTGTAAATATTGAATCCTGCTGGTAACGGTAACCTGATGTATTTAGTAACACTGACCTGTAGGGAATTCACACCAGCACTTCTGATTACATTAAAGAGATGTTCTGCGATTGGCGTGATTTACACAGATACACTTAGATATAGTAATCAATACTCTGCAAATCCAGGTTACGTCTCCTGCTTTTTAGACCTCATTATCATTTAAGATCTCTCTTGAATACCATTGAAGACCTTCCTATCCCTCTTTTAAAATACATCTCAAAACAACTATGCTTTCTGTCATCTTTCACCTCCCCAACTCCTTTGGCTACTACCCCCAATTCAGGTGCTAATGCACTGTGGACAGCTTTGAGACTCCCTCTTCACGTGAAATACATTATATAAAATGTAAATTATGATGTAAATTCTGCATTTATATTATATTAAATTAATAAGAACACCAGTCTACAAACAAAAAGGGATTAAGTCCCTGAATTGATCATTACTTCATTTGGATGTTTATGTCTGGCACTGAATTCAGTCCAGCCCAGAGGTGAGATGTTAGGCTGATATTCTCCTAACAGAGCATAACTGATGTCTGAATTGGAGAAATTAGTTTCCAAAATCACAGTGTCACCTTGCTCCCCTTTGCATCTTCCTCTCTCCTTCCCCCCCCTCCCCCCGCCTCCCCACACACACACACACACACACACACACAGTTTCTTACAGCTGGGTATAAGAATTTATGTAGTTGCTAAAACTGGGGTCAAATTACAGAAATAATAGTTTGATATTTAAGTGTTCTGGGGAATAATCTCGATCATTTTAAAATGATTAATGCACATGTCATCTTTTGCTGACAGGAAATAGCTCAGCAGCTCTTAGAAAATGGCGCTTCTCTCAACATGAAGAATAGCAATGGCTGCACTCCATTATTCTTTGCTGCTAAGAGACAGCACCGTAAGATGTGTCAGGTGGGATGGATTTTAAAAACGTATCAAATAAAAAGCAAACCACTGGCACCTTAACCCATCCCCCCGCCCCCCATCCACCAAACTAAATAAGCAAATTTGTCATAGCATTCAAAGGGTTAACACATATTGTTCAGGAAATTACAAGGGCTTAGTGTCCTTTAGGTCCACGTCGTTACCTGATCAGGGAATACTTGATTTTGTCACTGACTGCCTCGTGGAAGCAGGAGTTCTACAGCAGTCATATCCATGGGCTTGAGCAATATAAAATAATGCACATTATTCTTTTTCATAAGTGTGAAGTTGTAGGGTGATGAATAACAGAACCAAGGTTACATGAAGGTCATATCTCAGTCAGAAATTTGGAGAAGACCATGTGACGTTAACTGTTATGTTTTATCAACTTGAACATAGAGTAATCGCTGCGCATTTCAAACCCTTTAATTGTGTGTTCAAAGACCATTTTGAAACTCAATTGAACTAATATATTCAGAGTTGCACTCTTTATCTTCTTGGCTAGACAACACAAAAAAAATTAAAAATTACATTGCATATTCTTAGCATCAGATCAGATTGAGCTGAATTGAATGATATATAGTGGAAAGAAAATGTTCAAAATAGCACTTAGAACGTTTATATGCAAGGAAGAAATCGTGACAGTTTTATTTTGTTCACAAAGTATGTTGATGATGATATTTAATTGCTAAAAAACTGAAAGATTAAATGATTTAAAATAAAGCCAAGCAATCAAAAAATTGCACATTTATTAAAAGGGAATTTTAACATTACATACATTAGGTGTTTCACTTTCCGTTTCATTTTTTAAATTTATTATCATAGGATAAATATAACTAAATTTAAACAAATAACAGCATTTCAAAAACTGAATTTAAAAAAAGTTTGCTGCACATTTCTTGTTATTAAATGTTAATGAATCTCACAATCAATATCTGAACAATAACGCTTTCTTTTCTTATAGAGCCTTATGTTGACAAAATGTGTCCAGGCTGTTCACAGAATTTACTGTAGATTGTTATGATTGCATTTTGTAGGTGAATATGGCAGCCAATTTGTTCACAGCAATATCCCACATAAGTGAATGAACAATTTTAACAGGGTGGCAGGGTGGGGTGGGTGGGATTGTTGGCCAGGACACGAAGAGAAACTCAAAACCTTCTGACTCATAGACGAGAGTGTTTACCAACTGAGCAGGCTAACACCTGACTTATACAAACAGTGTTTTTCACCATTAAGTTAAATTAACGTCAATAAGCATCATGTTAATACAATACTAATATGCATATACTATAAATTTGGGGGGCAAATCACTGCAATTTGGATTTAACAGCATTTGGCAGTATAAAGGTGTTGAGCTAGCATCTTGTTCCCACCTGAAGTTTTGAGGAGCAATGGAATTAGTACCAACACAATATAACACAATGATTGCTAGGCTTTAGCTCTCATGATCTTTAGAAAGTCCAAGAATTATCAATTTTAATTTTTAATTTTAAACTTTTGAAAGAGGCTCTTACGCGAGCGAATATTTAATACACATTAAAAAACAATCGTTTGTTTTTTGTGGTTTTGTGCATGCCTCAATTCTACGAGGTATGCAGCAGAAAGTACAGATCTTCCTGCTCCATATCACTGTACTGCCAGGAGCAAAGCAAAGTAAGCTGATTTATGTGTATACACAAAAACAATCAATGCTGGATGATGTATGAATTTGTTTATTGTGTTTAATTATTGTTACAGCGATGACATTTTGTAAATGTGACATTGGTCATCCCTGCGCATAATGAAACCATAATATAATGAAACATAGACCCTTATTTGTCCATGTGCTCTGTTCAACACTGAGAGAAGAGCTTGTTTGCATTTTATTTCCATGCCTTTAAACTGCACGAGTGATTTAAATTTCTTTATATGGTTCCACTCACCAGCTTTTAATTGAATGGGGATGTGACGTGCATTTAAAGGATTCAAGAAATCGCACAGCGTTTGATGGCATTCGAAATGACGTGCTGAAAAAGTATTTGCAAAGTAAGGTGACATTGATAATTGTATGAAGCTAGCCATAAAACAGATTACTGTTGTGTCTCTAATCTTTGCTGTGATACAAATGTTCAGAAAACGTACCAGGCTCTAGAATATCATGCATGTATGATCAGATATTTGATAATTCATAGCAAATTTTCAGCTTGTCAGAAACTTTCTTACGAAAAATAATTCTTGTCGCTTTCAAACATTGGAGGACATTTGTGCAGCAGCTCGCATGTGACTGTGAGGAAACACCAAGTTTTCACGATGATGTTCTACTACCATCTTTATTTTTTTCCAAAACAGATGTGATGTGCTTTGACCCAAACACATTAGTGTATTGGATCCTTAATAGATAAGCATAATCGTAAATGGATAAATGCAAATATTTTGATGTGTATTTATACGGATCAACTTAGTGCCCATGATGAAAAGTCTTAAAAGAAAAAATACTTATAATTCCCCACCCCCCCACATTGTGACTTATCTCATGTCATTTGGTGTACAATAATCCTGTGAACTATAATAATAATAATAATCTTTGTATTTGGTATAGTGCCTTTCACAGCAGGAAGCTGTCCCAAAGTGCTTCACAGGATATATTGTAAAGTTTAGCAATTGAATGCTTTGTGGGCAGACACCACAGACAATTTGAGCACAGCAATGTCACACAATCAGCCATGCACTGAATAACCAATTTTAGGGGAGTGAGGGAAATTCCTCCCAGCACACTGGGAGAATCTCCCTTCACTATTGTATATTCAAATAATGAGAAACAGCATAACAAAGCCGTGTGTTAAAATATTTGTAATTGATGTTACTCGACCTTCTGATGGTGAGACATCTCTTGCTTGTTGTCTTCATTTAGAATCCAGACAAATTTTCCTGAAATAAACCTGGTTAGGTTTCTTTAGATGAAATGCTACATCAAAAAAAAAGTTTCCTCAATAAGCAAGGAATTGGTCACTGCAATTTCTTGAATTCTGTTGTTATCGTTTATCCACTAATACTTATATAGGTGTTCAGCAGAGCAGTTTATTGTATTGAGTATTAATATTACACTCAGCATGTTGTAAAGTTTCCCCCTCAGAACTTGTTTTTTGTCTATACTCAGATTACTTTGCATATTGGTCAACAGCTGCCCCCTTTATCATAAATGGCGACACAGACATTCTTGAAGATATAATAAACAGACATGTAAATGGGATTAGCCAAATGGCTAGTCTGAAAAGCAGGTATGTTCTCTCTTAACTAGATGTTTGTTAACCATATCTGGTGTATTCTGTATGTGACATGTGTGGCTCACTGTAAAATACCAAGGTGACTCACATTCCAGAAGCTAGATCGTATCATCTTGGAATCCTGTGTCTGAAAGTAAAAAATAAGAAGAAAGTTCAATGAGCAATGAGATTCACTGTGGTGGTATTGTACTGAACCAGATGTTGTGAGGAATGAAGTGAAAGAGTCCTGTAGCTCAGTGATTAGAGCACTCGCCTCACAAGCAAGAGACCTCGGTTCGATTCCTGGCAGGATGAAACCTTGGGCAACTTTTCTTACTCCACATGCCTGATAATAATCCCTCAAGAACATTTGTTTCAAAAAATAATAATTTAGTCACTCAATCCACAACCGTTTGTAAGACACTGCTGTGCGCAACTGACTGCCACATTTCACCCACAAATATTCAGTCAATTCACTTTACAGTATATTCTGTGAAACGCTTTGAGACGTTTAGAAGACATGAAAAGCGCTATATCAAATGCAAGGATTATTATTATTATATTTGTTATAAGAACATCTGTAAGTTTACGAGCAGTTTAAAATATTTAATGGAAATGCTGAAAATGTTTGAGATTGCATTGTTGACTATTCAAGAAGATGAATTCACACTTCAAAAAAGTCAATCTGTATTTCTGTTCCACAAACAATGCAGCGAAGTAGGGCAGTGATATAACTGATTACATTTTTTTAATAGTTTTCCCCAGTTACTTTATGGTTTGTGACCGTCCAACCCTCCCCCAAAGCATTTGTGTGTGTGCTAATATTGTCATTATCAAAGAAATTGACCTCAGCAATATCATAAACATGATAATGAGATGGAATCCAGCGTTTCATATTGCTTTAATGACTTCATTGGCAATTGGACATTGACAATGAGAAGCCAGCAAGCATAAAAGGATTGTGGGAAAGTGACTGCGCAGATTGTGGAAGAGAGTGGAAGTGGAAGGTTTAAATAAAGGAACTAGTGAATCAAAACTGTGTTTTGGATTTACAATCATTACACTTAGTACCTCTTTAATTTAGTTGACAGCAGGCTGATCATTCGTTGTCTGGGGAAGAGCATTTTAATGCCTGTTTACAAGAAGGTCTAAAGATAGCTACTTATTGATCAATGGGATCATGATCAAAGCAGAATATGGCTTGCGTACACCTAGATATACATTAAAACTATATTTAAAAAACTCTTACTATGTGCTGATACATATTGGAAAATATTAGCCAAATGCTAAACAGGAAAAAAGTTAGGTAAGTCATATAAAATCATTGATGCACATCTGTTATTTAATATCACTGATTTCACATCACTGAGCATGAAGCACCAATAGAGAATTAGAGTGAGAACACTGATCATCAGTAACATAAACCAATTTAATTGCTGAGTGCTTGTGTCATCTCTAGTTACAAATCTAACTGACGTACCAGAAATATTACACTAACATTGAACGAGCAATACTGACCGCCCACATGTAATTTTATGATGGATGTGGATGGCTTGTTTTTTCCGAATATGGTTTTGAACATGCTTTTGTCACTTCATACTCTCACAGGCAATTGAAGTATTATCTTCAATGTAGGCATCAGTGATTATAGGCAATACTGCCTATAAATGCAGTGGACACCTTCAAAATACAGTCACTGCATATTACACTAAATTCTGTGAAGCAAATTAAGATGTCCTCCTGACATAAATGATGCTGACTCAAACGCAATGATTATTTTTATGGCCACAGACCTTGTCTTCCTGATCAATTGGTATATTTTGTTAAGGTTCTTATTTTTCTTGTTTTTCTCCCATTTTAATATGTACATTTACTGCTTTGACTGCCATTACAGCTTCTGGTAGATTATTTCTTCTTTCTCTTTATCCACATGAAGTTCTTGTTCTCTTTGGATTATTACATTGCTTTGTCTCCCATATCCTGGTCTATCATTTCAATAATCTATAATGTTTCTCATTTTTGTTTTTTTCTCTAAATTTCCAATTTTCAAGTTGCAATACCTTTGAAAAGTTTTATAATTAATTTAGTTATATAATAATTATATAATGCAGTATAATAAAAGCATCTCCAATAGTCATTACATTATGGAGAAAGAGAATGCACAAGACATGCAATCAAACAGCAAATGATTTGGGGAAAAGGCACTTGTAAATGAGGGGTCTTTCTAAAACCTACAGTGAAGTTTTTTTTTAAATACTTAAGTATTTGTCCTTGAGTTAGATGAGCTATCTCTAGCTTAAATAAATTATATTTGGCTGCAGGCAACACACTACACTGGTGGCTAACTGGAGCCTGAAATTCCTCCATAGATTGTATACTAGCTGTTTGGAACTGGTTCACCAGTTATCGCCTTTTCAGCTTGAGGTGGACTTTAAATCAATATGGAGCAGGCAATTCACTCTCATGAGTTTTGCACCAGGGAAATTGGTTTTTATTTTTTATTTGGTGAGATTGTTTCTAAGTAATCATAAAGTTACATAGAGTGATATGGCATGGGAGCAGGCCATTCAGCCCAACTAATCCCTGCTGGCATTTATGCTCCATAAATGTCTTCACTGCTTCTATTCCCTTCACTATATACCTCTGTTCCTTTCTCCCTCATTTTTTCTCTTAAACGATGATTATTTAATGAATCAATGGGTTTTAATGTATGCCAATTTCTAAAGGGATTTACCTTGAAGAAAACTGAGTGGGCATCTTATTCCAGTATTTGGAAGTACAACATGCTGACTTATCAGAACTAATCAGAACTCTGCTTCAAATGTAGATTGTGTTGAAGTGCCCACAAGTCATGAAGCATATATATGTTTTCCTTATTAAGGGACCCCATTGGAAGTCATTGCACATTAGACCTTAGTGCTTCATTTGCAAAATCATCCACGTAGTTGTGATGAGACTCTTGTATTTAACAGTAGTTGCACAACACAAGCCAAATGCACATATAGATTGCATCAGTATTTCTCAGTAATTGGAAAACTAATGGAAACAATCATTCAAAACAAATTGGAAGATTTTCTGAATGAAAATAACCTAATTAATGATAACACACAAGAGGTAGATCTTGTCTGACCAACCTCATAAATCTTACTGGGGCAGTGACTGTGGGGAAACAATACAAAGTACTTTGACATTGTACCACACAAGAGATTGTTTTACCCACAGATCTCCTGATTGTCGAGGGTAAATTATGGGTGTGGATTAATAGCTAGGGAAAGAGAAGCAGAGGAAACTAGATTCAAATATTGCGCCTCAGCCAGGTGTCTGGTACATGCGGAAACCCATCACCATGCTTAAGAGTAGCCAAACCAAACTGAATATTCCACGCATTCCACCTACACACGGAAATTCCTGAGATAGATTGTTGGAATGGAATACACACTCTCTCCCTGGACTCATCCTGTTTACCTAATTCCGGAATGTATCAGGCGCAGGTTGGCAATTGCCAAGGCTTGGGGACGCCAGAGTGTGTGTTGAGGTACTGCTGGAGTCTTACCAGTTTGCTATTGTTATCGTTGTCTGGCAAGTAATACATCTTAGGTAGGATGGGTATCCTGGAAAGATGAGATCAAATGGCTAAAAGGCCATCTTAACATGCTTACATTTCTTAAGGGAATATACCTTGGGCCTCGGCAACTTGTCTAACTGCAACTATTTTTATTTTACACAGGTGCATTAGAGGCAGCACCTTGTTGCACACAGCTGCTTACTTTGGGAAAATAGAGCTGATCAAAGTAAGATCTACTTATTATTACTCTTACCTGAAATGGTTATTTTTAAAATAATTTCTTTCATTTTTAAAATAATTGTGGCTTTTATGATTTTCCTCTTTTATGCCATGTCCTGCCTCAACGACAGTTTGCAAAACATGTCCAAAGGTTTCTCACCAGTAAAGTAATCAGATTTGGTTTGTGTTACACATTAGTTCTATTGTGGAGAAATTTAGCAATAACATTTTGAAATCAAGATCATTTTATAAATGTACAGTGCATGCTAGAGTACCTCCAGGAAATATTCTGGTCAAACATGTTATTGCAAATGAAATATTGAGTTTGCATCTTTTAAATGCTTAAAGTTTGACTCTGCTTTTAAAAAAACATTTTACTTTACTTTTTGGAGGGATTAAGGTTATAATATCACAGAATCTCTAAGCAAGGCTAAGCGAAGCCTGACTTAGGAGCAATTAAAATGTTGTTTGTATGTTTTAGTCATTTTACAACTTTTTTTAAAAAAAAGTTTGATTTATTTTTTGCTCAGTTGCTACAAGTCCTCATGATGTGGTGGAAGGCTCTGTATCCAGTAATTTTTTTTCTAAGAGTGTATGGAGATGAAATACTACCTGAGGAAATGTTCTTTTTGGATGAGCGTTCCTATTAATAGGGTGCCATTTGTAAATACTTCTACCTGGATTGTCCTGTGTTGGCTAATTTACATAGAGTATAAGAAAATGCACTGCAGTCTTTTGTGAGTTGGCTGTGTGGAGGTGCAAACATGTAGACTTCTTCTCAATGTTATTGCGGCTGTTGGTTGGGATTTAAATGAAACACGTCTGAATGAACATTCAAATGGAAATTATAAATATCTAACCTTTAAATGTGCCAGCCTTTTAGAATATTCAGTCAATTGCACACAGCAGTGTGCCACAAACAGTCGTGGATTGAGTGACCAAATAATTTTTTTTTAAATTTGAAGAGATTATTACCCCTTGAAAAGCGATCCGCAAATCTACTAACAACTGGGTTCCTCTCACTGCTAGGTGAACAGAGGTGTGTGGAGTAAGGAAACTTGCCCAACATTTCGCCCTGTCTGGGAATTAAGCCCAGGTCCTCTCGCTTGCGAGGCGAGTACTCTAACCACTGAGCTACAGCTAGAGTGATATGTGCTCGAGCCTAGCTATCAAGAGCAACTTGAGTGAATGGTTTGCCAGAAAAAGTATTTGCATCAGTGCATGAGTTACACTCCTTTCAGCTTCTGCTCAAAAATAGTTTCTTTACAGGCCTTCAGTGGTCAAATAAACGTTCAAGAACTTTAGGCAACCATTTTTAATGGTTCCACTTCTGTGTGTTTAAACAACATAAAAATCAAACTGATGTCTGCCTCCAGTCAGCACAGCTCTGCATATGTGTTTAGTGGTGCATGTTGAGAACGCTTCTCACCCCCTCCTTCCCTACCCCGTTCTCCCTGCCTTCTTGCCCACTCTGTGAGTAGAAGGCATTGGGAAATATCAAACCTGCTTTTCGCTCCCACTCACTGCTACAAGTATAACTCCACGTTTTCGTTTTGTAATTTATTTGCAGAGTGTCCCTGTTATAAGTGCCTTGTTATAGTCCAAGTTGGCTGATAACATGGGTTTCCTGTGGGCCCAGTGTGGCCTGGCCGGCTTCCAGTGCATGCGTACATTGGGCAAGAAGCCAGCCGGTCAGCTGTGATCACTCTCTTGAGCCCTTCTAGTGTAAGAAGCCAGAAGTGACGTTTGCTATGACCTGACAACTTTGGAGCAGTCCAGCAGCCATTTTTTCAATGACTTTTATGTCCAGGTTTTTTATCCCAATGTATTGAGTTATCACAGGGCAGCAATAAATTTATTTGCATTTATAAAACGCCTTCTATGTCAGCAGGATGTCTCAAAATGCTTCACACAGCTGATTGGAAGCCAAGCTTCGGGTGGGGGCACCCTGTATAACTTGGAAAACTAAAAATGTTACAATGACACAATGCCTATCTAACTGCATACACATGTGAATCAATAAAAATTCTCGGGTTTTATGACAAACGGATTATGACAGGATGCATTATGCTAAATGGAAAGAAACAGCTGATCCTGCTCTGACCAGACTGTAGGATTTTCTGACATATTGAAGTTCTATCCTACACTCCAGACTTTAAGTTGAACTCAGCTGCTATGCTCCTGAGCTGACAAAAATAAAGATGATTTAGTCTCTAATAGCTGTCAACTCATTCTAAAAATGTGAAATGTACTTGTATCAAAATTCTATAAATAGTCATCGCTGATATTTTTCAGGCCTCTGTATAGTTGGAATTCTGATGAAAGACATCTTTATATTCTCAAAAGATAGTTTGATTCCATACCAAAGATTGTTTGCAAAATATCTCCTTTAAAATAAAATGTTGCACCACATTAGCGGGTACAGTATCCAATGGTACTTTGTTACTGTGATAGTTTTAGGTAATTCCAAGTTTAGATTTTGATAGACTAGTTTGTAGGAAAAAGGGAACAGTAAACAAGATAAGCATTTTCAGAGTTTCAGATTCTGGGAAAGAATAATTTGGATAAGAGATGATGCAATCAGTCTTGATTTTGGCACAGTGAGAATGCAGGAAACAGGAAGATCGGTGGAATGATACATCTGGAATTTAGGTGTTGCAGAGAGAGATCAGAGAAGCAACAATTAAAGTACTATCAATTAAACAGAGAATGACAGGTTGTGAGATAGAGAGAGGTTAGAATTGATCAGCCTGGCAAAGTGTTAGTAATCTCGCCTCTGAGTCAGAAGCTTGTGGGTTCAAGATCTACATTGGGTCTTGGAATCACATCGTCTGAGATAACAATCCAATGCAGTGCGGGGGTCTGTTGCATTGTTGGAGATGTTGTCCTCCAGATGAGACGTCCTGTCCCCTATTCAGGTGGATGTTAAGGATCCCATAGCACAATTCAAAATGTGAAGGGAGTTTCTCCCGGTGTCCTGGCCAATAAATCCAACAACAAGAATAACAACGACAAATTACATTTCTAAAACGCCTTTCACATCGGGAGGACATCACAAGGCACTGGACAGTCAATGATTTGGACCCAAGCAGGTGGTTGGCATCAGGAAGGAGTGTAGGGCAGGGAGGGTAGGGGTAGGAAGGTGGCCAAAGGCGCGGTCAAAGAGGAGAGTCTTGTGATGTGTCTTGGAAGGAGGCATGGCGAAGCGACTGTGGGATGGAGTTCCAAATGGTGGGGGCAGCGAGGCTGAAGGCCCGACCGTTGATGGTGTGGTGGGCTGGGCGGGGGACGTGAAACATGCCATAGCCTGCTGGGGGACATTGCTGTGCACAAACTTCTTGCTGCATTCGCCCACAAAATAAGCAGGCATTGCACTTTAGAGTATATATCTGTGATATAGATATTGGAAAAGTTTCCCTAGATTCCTACAATTCAGAATAGTCAGAATACTCATTATTTTCCAGTTTTATTCATTATCTTCCAGTACTTTGGGATGTCTTCCCGATGTGAAAGGTGCTATACAAATGTAATCGTGTTGTTGTTTTACTTTGTGACTAGGTTTCGGGTTTCATTTCTGCAACTTTTGGATTGTGTTACTTCATTATTTTTACTGTCAAGTAATACGATTCTTCTTTGCTGCTCTCTGGAATTGCTAGATCTGAGAGAAATTGAGAGGAGCATGATTGAATAACAGAAAGGAAAGGACGATTTTTAAAAAATTATTCTAAATTAAAATATAGGTGGCTTTTTAAGTCTGTAAAAACACAACAGAGGCTGCTAATCCCAGATTTATGTTGGGCGCCTGTAGATTTTCAGCAATCTGAATATTTTACTGTCTTTGCTGAATTTTATTAAAATGTACGTATAGCATGTAAATTAAATGCTAGAACATAATTGAACCACCAGAGGGGGTTTGCATACAACTAGCACTTCAGAAAACATAATCTTTGAAAAAATGTCCAAATGGCTTGCTGTACAGGTTTCAATAACTTCAGATCACATTAGTTACACCGCAACCCTCTTTCAAATTTTAGAAATCATGCTTCAAATTTAAAGTAAGGGATATATTATAATGGATGCTACTTTCATGCTGAGTGCAGATGCTCAGGGAATTTCATAGGATTTGCTATAAAGTGATTGTGTATTGTGTAGGCTAACACAGCAGTTGATTTGCACACAGCTATATCCTACAAACAGCCATGTTCCATAAACACCTGTGAATTGAATAACCAATTTTATCTGGTGAATTTTTGGCCAAGACACCAGGAGAAATTCCCTTCACTTTTTGAATAGTCTTTCCACTTCACCTGAACAGGCAGACAGGATCTCGGTTTCACGTCTAAAGGACACCAATCAAATAAATCAGCAACCCCCCAATACTACATTGAAGTGTCAACCTAGACTACATAAGTTCAAAATCCCGAAGTGGGGCTTGAACCATAACCTCTGACTCAACCGAGAGTGCTAACAATTGAGGCAGACTGACAACTGGTAGGGGAATGGTATTGAGTTATGTAATGAACGACTAATTTCACAGAATGTTTGGAACATGCATCATTTCTCTGTTTTTGTCTTTCTTGTTTGCAGGTCCTACTGCACTTGAAGGTTGATATCAACTTATTGGATTACGAAGGAGCAGCCCCATTGCATAGATGTCGAGACTTAGATACTTTACAGGTCAGTTGTATTTATTTTGTAAAAGGCAGGTCAAGAAACAGAATTGAAAACCCTTTTATTTTTCTCCTGGTTCATTTATAAATTAAATAGGTTGCGGCTCAAAAACAGCAATTTTCTGATTTTGTTTTCTTTTTGCTGCGATTGAGACATCAAACAATATACTTACACCAGTAGTCCTTTGTATTTTCACTTTGAAGTGATATAAAGTTTTGGTTTTGTGCCCAGAATGATTGAGAGTAACTGAAAAATAGAATAGATGAAACTGGAGACCAATTGGGTCACAATGCTGTACATCTTGTCCAGTTAGCTCATGCACTTTTTTCAGGTGTCAGCCTGGCTCAGTTGATGACACTCTTGCCATTGAGTCAGAAGGTTGTGGGTTCAAGCCTCATGACAGGAACTCACATAGTCTAGGTTGACACTCCAATGCAGTGGAGGTGGATGAGCTGAGACATTAAACGAGGATCCTGTCTGTCTATTTTAGGTGGACGTTATAGATCCCAATGGACTAGTCAAAAAATGAAGGGAATTTCTCCCTGTACTGTTTTCTAAATAAATTTGGTCATTCACCTTGTGGCTATTTGTGGGCTATTGCCCTAGTCGAATTAGCAGATGCATTGCTGCAAATACAGTTACTTTATAGTAAAATTGTGTGAAGTGCTTTGAGACATTTTGACAACACGATAAGGTGCTACATCAAATGCAATTATTATTATTTTGCATTTTAGTAGTGAAACATTACAAAAATTGCATGGCTGGTTGATATATCTTAAGGCGATGGTTTCAGCAGCATATCAACTGTAGTATACATTCAATAATGAAAAAATGATTTGGGCACCTTAAGAGTTCTTGGCATTAAGACCAGAAATTTTCAAGGGACTATTTTCAAAGTTACTAAAGAGGTGGCCACATGCTTAGCTACACATGCATAGAACTGTGAAATCATGTTGCTGTATTAATCGTAACCCCGTTCATGCACTCAGGGGTGGTAAGTGTAAATCAGGCTTTCTGCTGCACATATCTCAACTGTTGAAAGCATTATCACTTCACTTCCAGCAGTATAAACATGGCATTTATATGGCACCTTGAGCACAGTTCTTGCAGACTTTGCAGAACTTGATTGTCACCAAACACTTATTATTTTTTCTGAAATGCATTTAAAGAGCAGATCAAAGAAAAAAATTGATACAATTTGATTCTGAGCTTCCCTATCTAGGGTCAAGGAAAGATATTGCCAGTTATAAAAATAGGCTATTCATATCAATTATCCAAATAATGTGGACACTGAAATCAAACAAATTCTGTCATAAACCAAATTGGATTTAAATTCATTTTCCTTAATCTGAAAATTAGAGACAAGTTGGTTAAAAGGGGAAAACATTTCTTTACACAAAGGGTTCCAAGAATGTGCACTGCAATGCTCCAGGAGGCAATAAATGCAGAATCAATAAAGGTGTTTAAGAGGGAAATAGATAGTTACTTGGATATAAAGGTATGCAGAGATATGGAAAATAAGTAAGGCAAAGGGTTTGTGAAGATGAAAGGTTCCATTAGACCTGGTGAGCAGGTTCATGGGAACATTGGCCTTCTCCGGTACATACCTAAATGCTTAATAATGAATTAACAAAAATAACTTTAAATCCTGGATCTGCATATGAGTTTGAGTATAAATTGTTGCATGACTCAGACCTATTAAAGTAATCAAAAAATCCTGATTGAACACCAGTCGTGTTATTAGCAATATTGGTATTTATTGGCATAATATTCTCCAAATGACGAGATGGGATTTATTTCTTCATTAATTATAAGGAAAAGTCCATTTTAGAATCTATTCTGGAGCATTCATTTAAAACTGGAAAAAACTGGGACATCAATGACAAATTACATTTGTATAGTACCTTTCACGTCAGGAAGACGTCCTAAAGTTCTGGGAATAGTGGAATTTGAATGTAATGTGTGTGCTAGTAATATTTCTGTGATTTTTTTCCATTTTATTATTTGTGAGTCCTAAATAATCTTGAAATTGGATTCAGAAGACTTTCTGTTTTAATATTAAAAGCTGAATGATTGTAATTGTAATTTGGGTGAAGCTACTTATTTTCACAACTACTATTGATTTTAGAAAATGTTAGTCGTAGGATTTTAATAGGATTGTTATTATGGACGAACGATTCCGAGTTGGGATGATGAGAAATATTTCTGTTTGACTTTCTTTTCTTTCAGTTGCTGATAGACCATGGTGCTCTTGTAAACTGCTCAGATACAGATGGCAACACACCATTGCACATGGTTTGCTACAATGAAATTGGGAACCCGAACACATTGCATTGTTTAAAGCTTCTGGTAAGCAACAATGCCCATTTATAAAGTCAAATTTCTATAAAGCTTACTCAGTTGAAACTGCATAACGTTGGAATAATTTCATCTGTCACACCCTGCTGTTAACTGCGTTTAAAAAAAAGTTTAAAAAGTTTTAAAAAAAAGTTTTACATTGGTTTAAAATTGAGAGCGAGCGTGATAAATGTGTGGACTTGTGTGTTGATGAGATTAATTCCAGAGAAGAAAAAGCAGTGGCAAAAAATGGGCCAAAAGACACATTTGGGAGTTTGGGGAGGGTGAGGGACGGGGGAACCAGTCACACTAATTATATATTAAAACAACTTAGTGAAAACTAAATGACAGCCCATCAGCATGGGACGTCCTCCTGACGTGAAAGGCGCTTTATAAATGGAATCTTGTTGTTGTTGTTGTTGTCATTTCAACAACAACCACAAATTACATTTGTATAGCGCCTTTCAGGTCAGGAGGACATTCCAAGGCGCTGGACAGTCAGGGATCTGCACCCGAGCTGGTGGTTGGAATCAGGAGGGGTGGAGGGCAGAGGGGAAGGAGCGTGACCGAAGGCACGACCAAAGTCACAAGTCTTGAGACGGATCTTGAAGGAGGCAAGGGAGGGGACGAAGTGGAGCGACTGTGGGATGGAGTTCCAGAGGGTGGGGGTAGAGAGGCTGAAGGCCCGCCCACCAAAAGTAGGGCGGGCAAGGTGGGATGTGAAGAAGGCTGGAGCCCGCTGAGCGGAGGGAGCAGACGTGTTGGTAGGGGGTTAGGAGGTCATAGCAGAAGGGAAGAGCGAGGCTGTGGAGGGCTTTGAAGGTGAGAACTAGGATCTTGTGATTTCAGATTGTGATACAATGAGAATTTATAGATTATCACCTACATTGTCCTGTGCTAAGGCAAAAACATGCCAATTTTGTCTATTAGTTTTTAACCTGCTCCCAAAACAATATAAGCAAATCCATTATGGCTGTTTAATCACATTTTGAGCAACAACTTATTGTTATTCTTTTATAATAAAGTTAGATCACTTGCAGCGTTTGTTAATTGACACCAACTTTTTTTTCCCTGCTCGAAGTTGTCTCATAAAGCTACAATAGGAAAATTGAATCGTAAGGAGCTGCTGCCAATCCATTGTGCTGCCATGCAAGGTAGAATAGATGTCATTCAGCTTCTACTGCAGTATGATGTTGAAGAACTAATGAGCATGTACTTAATGAGGGGAACAGTTCCAAGCCTCCTCTACCTTTCTGTGGCCAATAATCACCTTGAATGTGCTAAATGGTAAGAGTGCACTATTTGATTTATTTGAACTATTGACAAACTGAAAGCTCTGGATTGTCCTTGCTGAATCAAATGCTAATTTCATTGTGTTTCTTTTAATGTTCAAGACATTATCTACTGAAGTTAAATTGTACCTTTGCTCCCACCAGTTAGCAGGCCACAAGCTTAGGTTTTATTCCTAGGCACCACAACTATCCTGAAGGACTATGCTGAGAAGGGTCAAAAGGCACTCTGTCCATGTCTTTAAAAACAGCAAGGTCCTGATGCAGGTCAAGCTTGTGGCATGTAAGACCTGCAAACAGTCATCCTTTATCGATTAGGGATGCTGGGTATGCAGTGGAGTGACTTTCTCTGACCTATTTGCAAAGTCCAGGATTAAAGCAGTGAGGTGGATTTGTGGCAAATGCAGGAAATAGCTGCAAGAAGGAAAGGCTCTGACCGACTCTGACTTGTCCCTAATCACCCAGGAGACCGAGGCAGCTTCACAGCGGGCACGTCTATTTGCCAAGGCCCCTCACATGAGGACCTGGGTTAAGCAACTGGTGCTGAGTAAGGCTGGTACGCGGCATTGGACCTGGAGCACATCAAGGTGGCTGGCACGTCACAAGCTGTCCAGCAAAGGTCCTCTCACCACGCTGAATGCAGATCCAGGCGGGTCCTCAGTACTCCATGGGACTGCTGATACCACAAGCTATGCGATTTTAGCTGGTTAGATTTCGGCAGTACCTCAATGCACACTCTGTGCCCCCAAGCCTTGGCTCTTGCCAATTTGCGTCTAATACTTTCAGGAATTAGGTAAGCAGGATGCTTCCCTCCTGGGAGAGAGTGCACATTCCATTCAAATAAATATCTCTGGAATTTCTATGAGTAGGTGAGATGCATGAAATGATGGGTTTCTGCATGTGTCAGACAACCGGTTGACCAAACAAAAAGCATAAAAATTGCAATCATTAAGGTAGAAACAACTTCATGGGAAATCTCCGGTAGCAAGGAAAATATTTCCTCTCCTATGTAAAGAAGCATTATAATGATCACTACCATGGACCAGTGTGTACTGTAATGTGGCCAGTGGTCATTTACTGTTTTCAATACTTGTCTGCACGTTGTCGTTGTTGAATGAATCAGTTTTCCTCTTCATGTGTTTAAAAGGGAAAAGGACAAGATAAATGATTTTGTTTTAATTTCAGTTTATTTTGGGGAGTTTCAGCATAGGCATACAATCTGATAGTGCAAACTTATTTTTTTAATAAAATGGTAAAGGCCTGTAAACCACTTGGTTTCAGTGTGTAAGATCACTTCATCAACAAGCACAATATCCTGTGCACAAAATATAGCTGTGCCACATATCCAGTTCAAACGTGGCCTTATTCTCCAAATGATCAGCTACCAAAATTTTGACTCAAAATACCACACTGATGCATTCTTTTTTAAATAACTAACATATTGACTTGGTTTGGTTTGCAGGCTAGCTTCAGAGGGCTTCACATTCAAAGCTGAGGAGCAGAAAGAACTACTGTTTGGACTGCTACAAGATGAAATAGATATGTATGTCAGCCTTACCAGACTTTTTTTGTAACTGGAGTGAGTGAAAAGCAAGAAATTACAATTATAATCCTTGCATATTATATAGTGCCTTTCACAGCAGTAGAATATCTCAAAGGTTCACATTGCTTGTAAAGTATAGCAACTGTACTTGTAGGCAAATGCAACAGCCAATGTAAGAATAGCAGTGTCTCATTGACAGTCATGAAGTGAATGACCAATTTTAGTTGGGGTATTATTGGCCTAGACACTGGGAGAAACTCCCTCCTCATTTTGAATACTGCTATCAAATCTTTAACGTCCGTCTGAACAGGCAGGCGGACCTCGGTTTGATGGCATCTCCACAATGCAGCACCCCCACAACACAGCATTGATTGTCAACTTAGACTATATTATAATAATAATAATAATAATCCTTGCATTCGATATAGCGCCTTAACATGAGTTCAAAGTGACCCACAGGTGAGAACTACAAACGGAACCGGGCTGGTGCTCAATAAATAACCCTGGTGCATGCCTGCAGATGTGCAATAAATGTTGAAACGTGTTTTGGAACAGGCAAGAAAAAATTCAAAGTCTGGAATTTCTTGTAAGGAGTGGAGTCAATATCAATGCAGTTGACAAGTATGGTCATAGGTAAGAAAATAAAAAAATGTAAATATTACTTTGATAGATACACAGTAGCTCATAATTATACCAATGTTATCCAAGTCACAGGGGAATTTTTTTTATTATTTAAAATGTGAAGATTTTAAGTTCATATTAAATATTTTGCAAAAATGGATATAGTTTTGTGTGCATGTGACAAAGTAACAAGAAAGACTACATATCAGTTTTTATGCTTCCCTTTGCCCTATCTGCATAAAATAGACCATAAAAACTGACAAAAGAAGAAAGCTTAAAATATATGATGTACTTCTCTTTTAGAAATCCACTTAATTGGTATGCACTTTGCTCCTGAAAGCCCACTGAAAAAATACACAAATTGTGAAGACAAAAGCGAAAAGCAAATCTTTTGCAAGAAAGGAACATAATCTAAACCTCTTGAACCTATATAAATAGTTGTTTTGTTTTCAAAATTCATCATCAAGCTTCCATTTTCCCCAGTACATTTGTGTAAAATTCCTATAGTCCAAAACATGTTTCTGTGCCCCTTGTAATTCCAGGACACTGTTGGAATGGACCTTGTCTTTTCTTACATATAGATCCTTCTGCATAGTCAGTGACCTGTTGCTCTACTGAAAATCACTTCAAAACCTTAAAAAAAAGTTGATTTTTTGTTTAAAAATTGAGTTGGGTCTCATTGGCTGTGACGTCTTAAAGGTACCCCAAATCACTTGATTTAGCTTTATTAGGTTAAGTGCAATATTTCTTTTATATTTTATTCTTTGTCACGTGGAAATTTAATGGTTTCTTTCCACTTCTCTGCATATAGTGCTCTACACCATGCTGTTCTTAAAGTTGCTTACAATGACCTGTTGAAGTTACTTCTATCGTGCGATGCTGAAGTCGATATACTGAATCATGAACACTGCACCCCTCTGTTCTATGCTGTTCAAACATCAAATCTGCACGGCACAAGTCTTCTGATAAAATATGGTACTGGTTCCATTTTTGTGTTTTTCTTTTAGAATTGTAAGTTGGCCTTTTTCTTTGTCTCAGGATCATACACTTGGGTTTGAGAGATTGCGGGCGATCTCCTTGTGTCCCCAGGCCCTCTGTTCTCAGGCGGGTAACAGAAGCCGATGAGAATCTCACCATCCTGCCTTTGGAGGAAGTACACATATGAACATGGCTGACATAAGAAAATCAGCGGAGAGATTCAGAGACCTTCAAACTGTAGATAACTGCCCTATCATGCCGCTTGTAATAATAATAATACTACTAATCCTTGCATTTGATATAGCACTTTATTACGTCTTCGAGACGTCTCAAAGCGCTTCACAGAATACACTGTGAAGTGAATTGGCTGTATATTTTGTTGGTGAAACTTGTACTACAGCATGCCCTACTTTTGCAATGTGTGGGTGATACATAATGAATAGATGATGTATAAATAGTGGATTATAGTTAGACAGCAAGAGAACTGTGAGTATATTGTTTTGTTTGCATGTGCATTCCGCTTAACGGATAAGTTTTAGTTTTCCCTTGTACTCTCATTGTCTGAGGCAGTGTCTACCACCCGACACCCCCTTCACGTTGACCAAGGACCCACTTCTGACCCCAAACTTCAATGTTTGCAAACGATTGTCAGTAGCATCAGAAAAGCAGACTTTCCAGGTTTTTGATTATGTGCTATTTTGTTAAATGTGAAGTAATGTGTGTTATTTTGTTTAATAATAAATCCAGACAGAATGAAAGTGAACTAGTCTAGAATAAATTGAATGTTTGTTGGCATGCCCACTGCTATTTTGTGAAGTAATAGCAATATTTTCAATTGCAATGTATGTAAAGAGCAAACATCTGCATAAACTAAATTAGCAAGGATAATAATAATAATAATGCTTGTGGTTTTGTCACTCTCAGTCAGCCCAGACTTTATATTTTACAGGGGCAGATGTAAGACAAAAGAATAATCAAGGTGTCACTGCGTTTGATTACATTCAAGATTTTAGTGAATGGATTGAGTGTGGATTTTTCTCTGAGAAACTAATTTGCCTGTTTAAAGGTAAGGATCATTTACCAGCATACTACTTTGAAATTTCACCCCAAACTGTTTAGCTTTATGTGCATTTGTTTCTCATTATGTTTATAGGCAAATTATCTTTAGCATATTTCATTTTACTTTTTATCAATAGACCTTTTACCATAGAAGATAATACATATGGGTATAGTGTCTAACAGTTGCTGAATTCTAAGTTGTTCTTGTCTCTTTTTTCTGCTTTTGTAATTGCATAAGCCAAGAGGGTTGGTGGCACAGTGGGTGATAAAACTGTTCTTCTACTTCAGTGCCTTGAGTTTGAATTCATCTCTAACTAAAGCAATGAAATTCTTCATCCTCTATGTCCTGGAGGCAGTGCAGAGGAAAGTAGCAAAGCTGATCCCCAGTGTTGGAGTGGATGAACTTTAAGAATCTACTAAATAAAGCTGAGGATCTACAGCTTAAAAAAATCACGTTCCAGACTAATTTATAGAGGAATATAAGCTATTTAATGTGTAATACACACACCCCTCTAAAAAGAAAGATGATATTCTCGGAGAGATGAACAAGAAATCACGAATTCAGGGTGGTGAAGAATATTTAAGACAGAAGCCACAAAGTATTTATTTAAGCAGAAAGTAATAAGCAACTGGAATGGGTACCAATAAGAGTGGTAGATACCAGGATACTGAACTCATTTGGAAACTGTTAGATGCTGTAATAGGAGAGTAAGGTTGATGTTCTGGAAGGATGATATTAAATACGCTCAAGAACATTCTTCATCTGAACCTCACTTGTGAATTGATGAAAAGCTTTAAGTGTTCTATGATATGCATAATATTGGTGCTGCAGAGTTTTTAACAAACATTCATTATTATTATCATATCAAAGTAACATTAGGTTTCAAAAAATCAAATCCATGTTTCATAAAATAATATAATAATCCTTGCATTTGATATAGCACTTTTCACGTCTTCTAGATGTCTCAAAGCGCTTCACAGAATATACTGTAAAGTGAATTGACTGTATATTTTGTGGGCGAAACACGGCAGCCAATTGCACACAGCAGTGTCCCACAAACAGTCATGGATTGAAGTGACCAAATTATTATTTTTTTTGTTGAGGATTTATTATCAGGCATGTGGAGTAAGGAAACCTGCCCAAAGTTTCATCCTGCCGGGAATCGAACCCAGGTCTCTCACTTGCAAGGCACAAAATCTCTCTCCTGTGGCAATATGACTTGTGGGCAATTGCAAATAAATTCTATGTATGCTTGCAAAGTAGTGTAGGTAAGAATAATTTTTTTTATAAAAATGATCCACTGCAATGTAATAAAGCCCCCTTGTGTCAAAGCATGTGAGAACTTTTTCTGCATTTTGACTCCGAGGACAATTATAAGTTTGATATGTAAACATTCTGTTAAAAATAAGCTCTCTTAGAATGGTTTTGTGGTTCACATGTGACAATACTCCACTCTCATGAGGGCTCAAGTGATGTTTTCCACAAGCATGACCTTGTATTGGTCAAAGTGATGTAACTCATTTCTGACACAGTGCAGAGTCCAGAGTGTGTTTTCATATCTGTGTCCCTTTGTCTTCCAGCTTATGAACTCAAGCGGTCTTGTCGTCTTGTTCGAAATATCAGCAGGAAATTGAAGATAGTGGAAGCAAGTCGGCAATTGGCTGCTTTCCATTTGCAGTTCAAACAGGCTTATTTAAGTGTGCCTTCCTCTTGGGTCAAGTTACATCCTCAAATCTTATTTTAAACCATGAGAAACTCCTATATCTCTGCTACCCAAAAAAGGTGGATTACAAGTGGTTGCTTGTGGGACTGTAAGCAAATGGTTTGCCAAAGCAAACTTCCAAATAATTTCCTGGTTTTGTCATGAGTCATGTAGTAAATACATTTTACTGCTTTTATTTTAAAAACAGAAACTAAATTTTGCTGTGTACTGGAAAGCAGTAATATGTTTTGTAGGGTTGGTAAAGCAGATTAATTTAAAAGTCCAAGCTAAAGGGAATACAATTAAAACCTGTTCATGAAATAATGATGAGCGATGGTAAAATAGTTATTCCTTATATTGAGGTTTGACTTCACACTTTCATCAGAACCATCAGAATTGGCTGGACCACATCAAAATCTACAACTCCGCCTTCACTTCAGCTAAATCACCCTTCTACTTCAAGATATCCTGGAGGCCAAGGACAATACCAGGCTCCTTTTCTCCACCACAAACCAGATACTCCATCCACCATCCCATGCCTCGCTCATCCTCTTCTCCAACTCCAAATGGGAGGAGATGATGGACACCCTCAACTTCAGGACCATTACTGTCCTGGCAGATTTCCTGTCACACATCAAATCCTGGATGAGAGCCAACTTTCTCAGTTGAGTGTCGACAAGACAGAGGTCCTCTTGCTTGAGCATCATCCATTCTTTCATCATGTCCAGGCTTGATGATGCTAACTTCCTGCTCGCTGGAATTCCTAACTCTTCCCTCCATAAGCTGCATATTATTTAGAGCTCTGCAGCTTGTGCCCTCGCCCGCACTAGGCTCCGTAAGCTGATCACCCACATTCTCATCTGGTGTCTCATCCCCCAGATTTCATTTAAGATCCTCATGCTCACTTTTGTAGCCCTGCAGGGTCTCTCTCCCTCCCTCTGGAACCTAATAAAACTTTACCTGCCTGCTCCCTTCCCTTGGTGGGCACCTGCCTGCTCCATGTCCCACACCATCGGCAGGCAGACCTTCACTCTTTCTGCCCCACCCTCAGGAACTCCATCCCTTTGGTTGCCCTTCCCTTCAAGACCCTTCTCAAGATCTTCCTCTTCGACCCTGCCTTCAGTCATCTTCTACCTCCCTTGCCCTTCCCTCTTAATTCCAATCCCCAGCTAAGGTGCAAATCCTTGACTGTCCAGCAACTTGGGACATCCTCCCACTGTGAAAGGTGCCATATAAGTGCAATTTATTATTGTTGTTGGAAAATCATTGAATATTTCACTCTGATTTTGCATTTTCCTTCTGCATGAAGGATATTGGGAGATTGTGGCATGATGTGCATCATGTGAGTCCATGAAGAGTTGTTATTAACAGAGTAACAAAGTTCCTTTTATAGAGCTTTGAACCATTTGAATAGGATGCTACTGTATTTAAGCAGAACTACTGTTTAGCCTTTTATAGCTAAATTCTCAAATGAGAATTGCCCTTTGTTTTCAAAGATAACCATTTGAATATTTAGCATTTAATGGCAACTATCTTAGCAATATTTTACCCCTGTAAAAATGTATCTTGAAAACATGACCTAACTTTTCTCTTTAATTTACCAATTGATGGAAAATGTATGCACTAATTTTTACTAGAAACTTAAGAATATAAATGTGAAATAAAAGCCTTTTGTTCCATCAAATGCATTGCCTTCACAAACTGTGTACAGTTTGTTCTTTTGTTACCAAATTCACACAATCTCCTGGGAGAGGCAGCCGATTCCATATAAAACCTCTAAGAGAGAATTCTCGGTGAAAATCTATCCCTGACCTCCAAGTGTAATTAAGCAAACTTCCTGAATATAAATACACTCATACAATTTTCACTCAGAAGATTGATCAGTATTCAGCATTGGGCATATCATTGCACCCCATAGAGTTGTAAATAATCATCTGCTATCCTTTTTATCTTCTACAGATAGTTAACTAATTATTTTCAAAATGAGTCAATTGGTATAACTCCTTTTCTGCTGAGAATTTATTCTTCACATTGATTACATTATGGTAGTGGGGGGAAATTCCTCTGATCTCTAGCGTTACTTGTATTTTGCTAAATGTTTAGTTCACAAATGCACATTACATCAACATCAGGTGTTAGATTTTGTGATTATAATAATAATAATAATCCTTGCATTTGATATAGCGCTTTTCACGTCGGGAGGACGTCCCAAAGCGCTTCACAGAACACACTGTAAAGTGAATTGACTGTATATTTGTGGGCGAACGCGGCAGCCAATTGCACACAGCAATGTCCCACAAACAGTCGTAGATTGAAAATGACCAATTTATTATTGTTTTTGGAGGGATTATTATTAGGCGTGTGGAGTAAGGAAACTTGCCCAAGATTTCGCCCTGCCTGGAATTGAACTCAGGTCTCTCACTTGCAAAGCGAGTGCTCTAACCACTGAGCTACAGGACTCCACAAGGACGTCTTTGGGACGTACCACAAGGAGTCCTGTAGCTCAGTGATTAAGGAGAGCAGATCCAACTGACTTCAATTGAATGGTCAAGAATTTCAAGGAAACATTGGGACTGTTGCCAATGCTGATTTCCACCTGCAGCAGGTGGTAAAGCCTGCAATCATGTTACCAGGAGATAAATCCAGCATGATTGACTCAAACTCAATTTAAATTTCATGTTTTGCAGCAAAATCGCTGTGAATGGTGCACTATAAAAGCATAAGCTAAGTAACCTGCTTTCATCCGTAATATCTCTGCCTCTCCTTGATTGTAAGACCTGAATCATTTCTCTCTCAACCATGTTGCTTATAATGGTAGTTGATTAAGTTAGATTAATGTTACCTGCTCGTGTCGCATCACATTATAATAAAAATAATAATCCTTGCATTTGATATAGCGCTTTTCACGTCGGGAGGACGTCCCAAAGCGCTTCACAGAACACACTGTAAAGTGAATTGACTATATTTGTGGGTGAACACGGCAGCCAATTGCACACAGCAATGTCCCACAAGCAGTCGTAGATTGAAAATGATCAATTTATTATTGTTTTGGAGATTATTATTAGGCATGTGGAGTAAGGAAACTTGCCCAAGGTTTCGCCCTGCCTGGAATTGAACTCAGGTCTCTCGCTTGCAAAGCGAGTGCTCTAACCACTGAGCTACAGGACTACATTAGGCCTGTATGCAAGGAGCAATTGCAATTCTGAGAGCTTTCACATTGGGAGTTTGTACCAGACTGACCTAACATGAGGCCAAAAGTGTTTGTAGAGTGGGACAGACTTGCAGAAGTCAATGCGATCCCATTCACCAGAAAGACTCAGGAGAAAATCTGGACACGCTTTTGGACTTGAGATTGCAGTCGTCAAGGTGATCCCGTTTACCCTAAAGACGAAAAGAGCAAGTATAAATCCAGAGACGCTTCTCTGAGATTAAAGAGGAATGCTTACTCGTTTGAAAACTGAGCCATTTATGCAGAAGTTGATTGAAGTAAGAAAGGGAATGGAACAAACGTTTTAGTTGTGTCTGACTGCTTTGGGAGTTGGGCAAATTGAGGTAAGATTGAAATATGCTTTATTCCTATAAACCGTTGGTAAGAATGTGTTAGAAATATTTAATCTATTTGCAGTCACTGAAGAGCAAAATGAGAAACTGAATGCGTTTATTGAATATTACTTAGGAGAGGCACAAGTTCAATGTGAGAGTTTAAGCCACACATAGAATTATTGATCACTATCTGACAGTGTTTAAAGAGATTGTCTAACTAATGTGAGTTTGGACACCTATGTGATTGTCTCCTTAGACCTTGTAGAATCTAATTGAGGTTGTGTCGAAAAATCCCCGATAGCTAGTGACTCAATATTCCAGAGACCGGAAGATGTATGATGGAAATTAAGACGTCAGTATACCGTGCATAAGACATTATTCAAATAGAGGTACATGCCATACTTCTGAAGAGCCAGTCATTCACTTAATGTGAAATTAAATATGTGGGGCTTGCACTAAATGGAAATTAGAAATCAGGAATGCTTCTGAAAATAGTAAGATTAGGTAAGCACCCACAAACAAACCAGTAGAACAATTTCTGGAAGAACATGTAACTGATTGATAGAGAAAACACACCAATAAACATGTACAACTGAAAAAATAGAAAGTCACAATATGTGTTGAACACTGACTCTAAAAATGCAAATATAGTCATGGGGTTTGATGACATAAATTGAAAGAGCAGTTGGAATAATGATATTAGGAGAAATAACAACCAATTAGGAACATTAACAATATACCATATGAAAAGTAACCACAGATAATATGTCCATTCAATGTTGTGTAAAAATGGTCAATGCAGCACTAGTTACAACAACTCCAGAACAAAGAAAACAAACCCAAATCACAAACTACAGAAATCTCCACATAGGAAAACCTGAAGATTAAAGCGGAGGGATTTAGATGTAAAACAGTAATGAGAGGACATCAAATGCCGAAATCAAATGGCTTGCTACAAAAGCTGTTGAGTTGTCTTATATTTCAGCAAGAGAAAATCATCAATACAGTAAATACGCAGTATTGCATTATTGATCGATTTGCAGCAATAGGTGAACTTCTCAAGCTGAATGTGTGGGAGTAAAATCTTAATCTTGTAGTCCTTAGTCAAGGACTACAATCCAAGAAAGCTATATATTAGAATTGAAGGAAAAATGAAGGATTTAACCTTTCTGAAGAATGCCTCATAAAATATTTTAAAAATCCAGTATTTGATTGAGGTCTAACCTTGAAACCTAATCCATGCATACATTTTAATTGCAAATTAATATGCTTCATCAGGATTTAACTATCAGAAAAGTAAAATCAAGTGTAGCTGCTTTTTTTTTAGCCATTTGTGTTTTATTACTTAATTGCTGTGCATTTACCAGTGAGTATATTTTTGTCAAAGGAAAAATAATTCTGTCATCATGCCAATTTATTTTTATAATGGTTCTGACAGTTGAAATGGTGTAGTCTTGTCACCAAATGTAACACACCTCCTCAGTCCTTTTATTTATATTTAATATTTTAATCCAGGACAATGAAAATATTCAAGAAAAAAAACATGTTGAATAGTATTGATGTCCAATGGTAATATATAGTATAAATATTCTTGCAACAATCCCAATAAAATGCAATGCCATGAGGTTCAGTGCATGATGTAAAACTGAAATATAGTAGTTATATATGTTCAGTACAATGTACATGTTATACATTTCACTGAATTGATAAGCAAACTCATTTTCACCATGTTCAGTTTTCTATAAATGCATTTGCCTTAACTAAACCTTGTAAATCTCAGTAAGCCGAGTTTCTGTAGTTTACAAACATGATATAAAATAGGTATATACAGAGTAACAGATGCTTGGGAGGGAGTTATAGTTTGCAGATTAATTAAGAAGTTGGTTTTTGAACATAGACAGAATCCTAACATTGAATTATAGACTTTAGCTGCCTCCTCAGTACCTGTTGTTCAGGGAACACTTACAAGGTTTGTTTGTAAAATCAAAATATTGTACTATTGCTCTGGAGAGTTTTCAGATTCATCATTGGCTCCTTCATCTTCTTTCCTCATAATATCTACAATCTTTTCTTTTCAATCCAATTTGGTATAATCTATCCACTTCTTGACTTAACTAATTTTCTGTCTTGTTGCATTCGTGTTGTTGCTTTAAAGTTATCATAATTTCACCCAAATCTTCCATTCTGGTATAGCTGAGATTTTTTAAAAATTGCTAATGTATTGATTTTAACTGTTTTATTAATGTTGACTAGAGTGTAGATATGTTTACTGCAAAACAATATTATGCTGTGATTATTGTTTGTCATATGCTGTTCAGTCGTCATAAATACAATGATCAAATGGTCACTTCCCTCTCTTGCTTTCTCCTATCCCAACCAAAACCCAATTAACACAGCATTGTACACTGAACAAATCCTACACTGTCATTGCAACAGCTGAAATGTTACAAATGCATCAGCAAACAATGATTTTAAAAATTAACTTTTTTTAAAAAAATGAAGAATAGGAGGAATATCTTTTTACATTTGAATCTTACTGAATTTGATCTGGATTCATCATGATTTTAGCTTAACCAGGAGCAAATGAGGGAACAGTAGAAAATCTAAATTTCTCCTCCCATTTAATATGTCCATACTCTCAAACAGAAACATTTCCACAGTTTTCTGACTGTGCAATAGGTTGTGCAAAATATAGCTTGACATGTTTTGCACACTAGATATGCTGTTAGCTTTTATTATTTTCCTTGTTTATCATCTGACATTTTGCAGATAAGTTTCCTGAAAAATATTTTCTCAAGTACAATGTACTGAATGGTAAAATGCTGTATGGTAAAATGTTGTACTTTACTATTAAGTACTTTGGATAATGTATTTACTTTCAAACACTTCAAATAGAAAAACAGGACTACAATGAGTCAAAGGATTACCCATTCATCCAATATGATACATTTTGCTAGAACATTAGCAAAATATTGAGAATTTGGTTCTATGGTTGAGAACACTGGCCCGAAAATTCCCTTTGTAAGTAAACTACAGTATTGAAAGTTGCAATGTTAACTGAAATTGTTTTTGAGTCAACAAGCAACTTTGTAAGGTTTGACGTGTTGATACTGTGAGTTTCTTCTCTTTCCTGGACTGTTAGGAAGGAGAAAGAATCACTGTCGAAGAGGAAGGTAACATAACAAGCATATCACATACTAGATTAACTCAAAAGCAGTACAAACAAGATATGGTAGCACACTGTCACCTTAGAAATGTTGCTTAGTTTAAGTGTTCTTAGGGAAGGGGGAAATACATATTTGCCTATACATAGTCTCCTCATTATTCACAATAAAATCCTTAGAAGCACTGGGAGACATCTCGATGGTTAGGTGCTATATCAAATGCAAAGATTATTATTTTATAAATCTTTTCAAAATATTGCTTTCTAAATTAAAATCATTATCAATGGGGCACAAGGATGGTAACATTGAAATTCTCAAAAGCACCTGAGCTTATGTAACTTAATTTTTTTTATTACTGGGAAGCATGTATTGATAAATCATACTGTCATATCTGCCTTCAGAGCTGACCTTGCCCAGACACTGAATACAGGTTGTACTTTTCTGTTTCTAGACTATCTCCTTCTTTATCGGTTTTCCCAAAATATCAAAGAAGGAAAAAGGAAACTTGATTTTAAGTTCATTATCCATTGAGCTAAATATATGGATCAATTCCCTGAAATTACATTGATATTTCTTTATCTTTTCAAACTCTGTACTTTCAATATATTTATAGATTAGCTTAAACTGGGGATTACATTTCATCACCAGAATAAAGTAGGATACACTGAATTATTTCAGCAATCTAGTTTTCAATAGTTGACAAGTTTATTTTCACACATCTTTACAATTCTGTAATACGATCAGATTGTAATTAATTTGTTTCGGAACATTTCATCCAACTAGTCAAACCTACTGTTGCATAAAAGAAGCAATAATACAATTCTTTGAGCCAGGAATTGATGTTAATCAAAAATCTACCTGCTACTTCAAATGAGCATGTAATGTAAACATTGTAAAGGATATTCTGGCTCTACCTGGTACAAAATGATCTTGAGATCACGAAGGAAGACATCCTGCTGGTTATCAATGGCCACACCTGAAGGCAAGATTGCAACACACTGCTTCAACTTGAAATGTATCAAATGTATTAAAGCATTAGATTCATCTGGTTTTATATTCCTTGGTACACTTGGGAAAAGTAGCATATAAAGTTTTGAAATCTAAAATGGTATTGTGTGCTAAAGTTGTATATTCCTATATAGTCGTAGGTTGTATATTCCTTAGAAATATCAAAATTTAATTAACAAGATTCGTAAATGGATTCTCATTACAATTCTGTGGAGACCTTAGCGTAGTGGTTAGTGTACTCACCTCGCAAGCCAGAGGACCCAGGTTTGATTCCCAGGTGGGGCAAAACATTAGGCAAGATTCCTTACTCCATAAGCCTCTGTTTATCTAGCAGTAAGTAGGAATCCGGTTGTTAGTTGATTGGCAGACTGCTTTTCCAGGAATAATATCCCCTCAAAAAAAATAATTTGGTCACTCAATCCATGATTGCTGGTGCAATTGCATGCCGTGTTTCGCCCCCAAAATATACAGTGAATTCACTTTACAGTCTTCTGTGAAGCGCTTTGAGACATCTTGAAGACTTGATTAGGCTCTATCAAATGCAAGGATTGTTATTATTATAATTCCCATTAATCTGTAGGAACTCTGCTCCAGAATTAGAGTGGAGTTTCTGCAGGTTAATTAATACATATATATTTTGGATATTGGATGGAATCTCTATTTGGGTGAAAGATTTTAACAAAATACTTCTTGCATTACCAGTTTTAAGAATCCCATAAATAAATACGACAAATTTTATTTGCCATAAGTCATGATCAGGGGATGCTAAGGCCATCTCTGGGTTTTACAATGCTCTTTTGCACTTTAAACACGAGTTCTTTATTGAAAATTAAGCCGAGTGGTCAAGCTCGTCAATAAATGAGCCTTCCAAATAACCCTCTGGATGATTACAACTCTTATAAGCAAATTGAGTGCGACTTAGTTTGCATATGAACAGAATCATTCTATCTTTTTTTAAAAAATGTATTGTTCTCTTCTCCTGATGCATATTCGTGATTTGCTTAAGAGATGCGATTATCAATTCGCCCTATTGAGAGGACATCGCGTAGCTCCGGTGAAAACGGTGTATGGTTGCATACATTGCATCCGACCCTGACAGAAACCCCTTCAGCAAAAATAGGTATATAATTAGGAACGCAAGCAAACGCATACACTGGAGGGAAAAAAATTATTTGCATCAGTCTGTCTGTCTGTCCGCCTGCCTCCCTGTCCAGATAACCACCAAGCCATTGAAATGTCAAATCACCTTGACCATACTTAGCTAAAATAATTTGTTGCGAATAAGGAGCCCGAGAGACACGGAAATGGAAGAAGTGTGGGTTCGCTGGGCTTAGGGGGGTGGACGTTTAAGCGACGAATGCAAATCCACAGTAGTCAGCGCTATTACAGGCTGATGCTGAACAGAGTGCCATTGGATTCGCAGGACATTGTGGTCCACGCGTAAAAATGCACCTTCTGTACCATTCGGAAACATTGGCAATGGCATTATTAAAAGTCTCTTTAGCGTTTTACACTCAAAAACACCACACCAGCGAGTTTCCTTCCTGTGCTCTTCATTTGAGATTTACGACGGCATTTCGTCGGGGCTGTTTGATCATTGCTTCAATTTGTTGGCAATCATTTTATTGACTATTGCACCCTAGAAGGGGGTGGTGGGGGAGGAGAAATGATGTTAACTGGGCTTAAAAGGTTATGCCCGTTAAATAAATCGTTTGATTTGCCCCCCCCACCCATCCACCCCTTTTCTCCCTTATGCTTTTTGCAGGAATGCAATCATTCGGACTGATGCTTAACAATGACATCATTGGTGAAAAAGCATGCAGCTGCTTTAGAGGGCGCTCAAAGTGGGACATTCATAGTGAAGTCTGCACTAATGTTTCAGTCGAGTGTGGGAGTGGCACGGGTTCTGCATCTGCTCTCTGCTGAAATCTACACTACACCGCGTGAGATTTTACAACAGTAGCGCTACAAACATACGTGACTTGCATTGCAGCACACACCACACACACACACACACACATATATAAATATAGATAGATCTATTGCACGGATGGATTCCTAAATGAAAAGCTTTACCTTTTTTTTTGAAAAGAATACACGCTACCCCACAGCTGGATGAGAGCGAGATGCTGCATTTAAACAATGTGGGTGAGAAGTCGGCAAAGACCCTCCCCCCCTCCCAAACACTTGAGGTGATCAACAAACAACTGTATATGCGGGCTGGCTCTCTTTGGCACCCATCTTTGTCAAGAAACACATGCAAAAAAAAAAATCACATCATCATCACACATGTGCACAGATACACGAGATGCTCCTCCAGGGCGCTGGAGATGTGATGTGAATAGGAAGGGAGGGTAAGAGAGAGAGAGAGAGAGAGAAGAGGTGGGTGGGGGTTTGTTAGCACTGCATCATTAGGAGGGGGAGGAGAGGGGATGGTGTCTTTTTGTTCTTTTTTTTCCTCCATAACATAAAAACCGATTTTGTTGGGAGGAGAGGAAAGGTTGAAGGAGGAAGAGGAAAAAAAGAGGAAGTGGATGGATGGATAGTAAGGAGTGAAGAGTGAGGAGGGGAAGAGCTGGCTCGCCTCCTGCATCCCCATAACGACGACCCCCACCACACATACACACACACACACTCACTCACACTCTTTTTCCCCCACTGCCCGCGGTGGGGAGTGGGGGGGGGGGGTCCTCTCAGGGAAGCAGCAAGAGAGGCTTCGCGAGAGCAGCGTTGCGGGGATTGGAACGTTACCCGGAGCTCGGAACGTTGCCCGGGGATTGGAACGTCACCCCGGTTCGAACGACGGTTGGGGGGGGGGGGAGGGGGTTGGGGCGCGCGACCTCCTCCCTTCTCTCCCCGCCCCCCCCCCCCCCTCCGCCCCCCGCGCATTGGCAAAGCAACCAACCGCCTCCTCCTCGCGCACCCGCCGCTGTGTGTAACCGCCGCGGAGGAGACGCGCTCCCACTCCAGTCCCCCCCCCCCCCCCTCCCCTTCAACGGCACCCGGCGGCTGCGGCGTGGAGCGTCCCGCACCACCCGCTCCACACGTCCAGGAAAGGAAGGAAGGAAGGAAGAAAGAAAGGAAGGCGAGGGAAGGAGGGAGAGAGAGAGAGAGAGAGGGAGGGAGGGAGAGAGGTTGGGGAACCGGCTCGGTTTTGTCTCGGAGCCGTTGTTTTACGTGTGTACGTGGGGGTGTTCACACAGTGTTTCTCGGGCTCCGAAGGGAATCGACCGAGTTTCCATTTTTTTTTATATAGCCGCGTTGATTTATTCCGCGTTATAGTGCTAACGGGAACCTCCCCCCCAAAAAAATATATGGGAATTGGCTGAACATTTTTTTTTGTAACATTTTACAAAGAAACACTCCCAACCCCCAACCCACCCCCCACCACCTCCCAACCCCCCCCCCCATCACCTCCCAAACCCCCCACCACCACCTCCCAAACCCCCCCCCCCATCACCTCCCAAACCCCCCCACCACCTCCCAACCCCCCCCCCCACCACCTCCCAAACCACCCCCCACCTCCCAACCCCCCCCCCACCACCTCCCAACCCCCCCCCACACCTCCCAAACCCCCCCCCCACACCTCCCAAACCCCCCCCCATTACCTCCCAAACCCGCCCCGAAAGATGCGACTGTCAAAAGTCGCTCAGACTTTCAAGTGAGGAGAAGGAGGGAGAGAGAGGGAGAGAGGGAGGGAGGAGGGAAGAGAGGAAGGAGGGAAGGAAGGGGGAGATAGATAGAGAGAGAGAGACCGCGGTTACTGTTAAACCGAGAAGGAGAACGGACTGACCCGCTCCCTGGGCACTCATTCGGATAAGAGGGGGACAGAGGGATAGAGAGAGCCTCAGAGGGAACGAGAAAGAGAAAGGAGGTTGAGAGAGAGAGAGAGAGAGAGAGAGGGGGAAAAAAAAGGGGGTGAGTGTGTGTCCAGCAGCGGCTGATTGATGACTGTGGTGAGTGGCCGCCCCTGGCTGGGCTCGGCGGGCAGGTTTCGGGCGGTTGCCCGCTGCCAGGCGCCTCGGTGAGGGGAGAGGAGACGAGGAGAGGAGGAGAGGAGGAGAGGAGAGGAGACCCGCCCGGCCGGGAGGATGATGTGCGAAGTGATGCCGACCATCAGCGAGGACACCCTCAGCCAGAGGGGCTCGCAGAGCAGCGCCGAGGACTCCAATTTCGAGCAGCTGATGGTGAACATGCTGGACGAGAGGGACCGGCTGCTCGACACCCTGCGGGAGAGCCAGGAGAGCCTGGCGCTGACCCAAGCCAAGCTCCAGGAGGTCATCTACGACAGGGACTCGCTGCAGCGCCAGCTCAACTCCGCCTTGCCCCAGGTACACGCACCTCGGCTCCAGCTCCAGCTCCAGGTCGCGTAGAAATGCAACGCGTCTCTCGCTTCTGTTCATCCCGAATGTTTCTTGTTGGGGGACCGTGGGGGACGTCTTTCCGAAAGGGATGTTTCACCTCCTTACTCCTCTCCCCCTGTCTCTGCATTAAGTATTTTCTCCCCTCCCCGGGCTTGACTTTGACCCTCAGGGGCGTCCAGATATGTGGCTTAGGTTGGGCTCTCGCTGGATGCTGCAGTCTGGTGGTACCCATGATACCCCCCCCCCCCCCCCCCCCCCATGTGTGGCTGGCGGGTACATCACCAAATAAGATCCTAATATATTACGGTATTGAAAGGTGGGGATGACTCAATACACACTCAAAGTTATTTTTTTTTCCGATTTTAGCGCCTGGTTTACATCTTGTCATAGTTCTCAAACTAAACTTACGCTATGACATTTCGAAACGAAAGATTTCTTAGCATTTACTTGAATAATGATATACGGGTAACGGACATTATTTACCAACACAATGCGTGTGTTTAATAGATATGGTTATTATTGTTATAGGACAATGTTTGTTTAAATGAAACACTTGCGTATGACACATTGTTATGAAACTGTTAGATTGTTGCAAAATTTAAGACAAGTTGGAGAGAATGACTAAGTTCCAGTTTAATATGTGTCCCACCCACTGACTTCGAAATTTTGTGAAATCCTTTCTTAACCCATGTTTTATTTCATTGCTGTGCAAAAAAAAATCAAGTATTGTCACAGGAGAAATATTTACCTTGTGATTTTCTTGAGGAACGTTGGCATTGTTGTAACTAAATTATTGTGAAATATGTCATGGGAGTTATCCAAATCATATTTACTCACTGATGAATTTATAGCACTAATGATATTTTATGTGTTCCATAACTAGTAGTACAACATTCAATAAACAGTCTGGAACTCCAATTGGTAAAGTACATAAGTTAAGCTAAAATTAATAGTTCTACTGTATTTTAGGGCCTAGAGTTTGCACATTACTAATACTAGGATTCATTTGGTTTGTCTGATATTGTGTCGGATGGTATCGATAGAATGTTCAAGTTTTGCATTTAATGTACAGTAGTACCTAAGACCTTTACAAACGTTATTGTGTTAGTGCTGTACATCATGCTAAATACAGATTTAAAGTGTTTTGAATGTTAGTGGAATACTCCATTTGAGTTGATTTACAATGTTAAACATTATGCAACACTGAAGTCGAAATTTGGAGCAGTAGTAGTATTACAGTTCCATGCTTTTTCCCCAGCTTTCTAAATGCACTTTTATTGGCAAATTAAAATGTTTGAACTGTTAGTGATAAATAAATGAGGAGAGCAGGAACTAAATCAGTAATCATTAATATCAGCAATAATTATTAATTTCTTATGCATAGAGCAGTAATAGATTTCTCTAACAACATCAGCAAAACAGAGGCTCCTGTCAGCACCACCTTTACCTCCAGCATTGGCCACATTAAGCTCACTGGTTGCTCATTCTAATTTCTAGAGCCAGTGTAGAACCTTGGCATCCTTTTCAACACTCAACTCTCTTTTAAAGCTTCAATTGAGTTCTGACCAAGTCCAATTTCCTCCATTTTTACAACATTGTGCCTCCCACCGCCTCACCCTTCATGTAGCCTAAACACCATCCAACACTTTTTCACCTCCACATTCAACTTTTCCAAATCCCTGCTTGAGGGCCTCCACAACCTGGGGCAGCTCGAATCCTGTCCTGCATTAGATTTCGTAAGCCCATCCTCATTCATGTCTGGCTCCTTTAGCATCCTGTCCTCAAGTGGATCAACTTTAGGATCCCCACTCTTGCCTTCAGATTCCATCTATACCCCTTTACTTCCCTACTTCTGCGACCTTCCGAGACTACTCCCCAGCCACCCCTGTTGCTTCATCTCTCTGGAACTGCCTTCCTCACTCCCTTCATCTCGTTCCCTCCCTTCCCATTTTCAGGTCTCTGCTGAAGACCTTTCTTTTTGACCACCCTTTGCTCACCTTCCTCCCCCTCCCCCTGGCTCGGGCGTGGAGGGCGCTATATAAATCCAAGATGTTGTTGCTTCATAGCCCCACCTGCTACACCCCACTTATTTTATAAAGTTTTTTGAGATGTTCTCCCCATGTTTAAGACACTATTTAAGTTTCACCTCTGAGTCGGCAGATTGTGGAGTTAAACTCCACTTGTAGCTCATAGTCTAGGCTGACAAAGTGCTACCATTGCAATGTTGGAGGTGCCATTTTTAGGGTGAGACATTAAACCAAGGTCCCATGTTCCTTTTCAGGTGGACATTAAAGATCCCATGGCACTATTTTTGAATAGAAAATTTCTGCTGGTGGCCTGGCCAGCTAACCTCCAGATAAAATTTGATCTTTCACTTCACCCATATATTTCACCTGTGGAGCAGGCTTCCTAGGGAGATGGTTGAAGCAGGAAGTGTTGATTCTTTCAAACGCAGATTAGAGTTTCTTTTAGGAAATAACATTCTGGGATATAGTAGATAGGTAGTTTGGGACATATTTGCATGCGACCACCAGGAAGGTGGAAGGCGAACTAGATGAACTTTGGTCTTTTTTCGTCTAGCATTTATGTTATTTGTTTGTGGGATACTGCTGTACACAGGTATTCACCTTGGAAAAAAAATACAAAATGACTACTCTATTGTAAATCCTGTGAATTGCTTTGAGATGTTTCAATGGCACAACCAGGCTATATCAAACATAAGGATTATTATTATTTTATTTTGTAGGGAATTGCCAGCATGAATCCATGCCCGACTACATTGTGAAACAGAATATTTGAAACTCTAGAGCCTTGTGTCAGTGTGAAACCTCAGTTTGCCCTAGATTCTGTTATGCTTGGGGACTGTGAAGGCCTATAAAGTGCAGTTTGTGGTTGGACTTGTAAGGGCATCCTTGTTTGTGTTAACTCTTAAATCCATTTAAGTGTGAGAATGCAATATGCAGCCAATCTGAATTTAGTGATTGACGTAGGCATTTTCAACTGGTAATTTTCTAAAAAATTCTGTTGTAGTTTTATAATTGATTGTCTGTCTACTTCTGTACTAATAACTAATAGCAAAGTAGTCCGATGCAATTGTTGAATGCATTTATAAGTAGATTTGTTAGGCTTCTATATCAAGATGAGAATATTTTTAAAGTTTACAATTTGTTACCTGTTTTGCAAATTTATTTTAACAACTGGAAAAAATCACTGAATGTAATGCAATAGGTGTACCTCCAAATCAAGTCAGGATTCTTGGTTCTTTACTGAGAGATGGGTTGGTTGGTAGTTTTTTACCTCTGAGTCAGAAGGTTGTAGGTTCAAACCCCACATTGGGGCTTTGATCTAGAAGTCTAAGCTGACACTTCAATGAAGACAAAGGTCTCGTGCCTGGTTAGGTGGATGTTAATGATCTGCTGGAAAGATTTGAAAAGAGAAGAGTTTCTCCGAGTGACCTGGGCAGTTATCTCCCAGATAAAATTGGTCATTTACTTGATTGTCTGTTTGTGGAACATGCATTCACCTACAAAAAATATAGGCATTGCACTTTGCAGTGATTCCTGGGAAGCATTTTGAGATGCCTCAATGTATTGTCCTGTAGCTCAATGGTTAGAGCACTCACCTTGCAAGCGAGATACCTGGGTTCAATTCCAGGCAGGACAAAACCTTGGACAAGTTTCCTTACTCCACACACCTAATAATAATCCCCCGAAGCAAAACAATAATAAATTGATAATTTTCAAACCACCCACGACTGTTTGTGGGACACTGCTGTGCTCAATTGGCTGCCGCGTTTCGCCCACAAATATACGGTCAATTCACTTTACAGTCTATTCTGTGAAGCTCTTTGAGATGTCGAGAAGATGTGAAAAGCTCTATATCAAATGCAAGGATTATTATTATTATATTAAATAAGACATACCAAATATAGAATTATTATAAAACCTTTTGAACCAGTATTGCTAATTTTGTTGATTTCTTGGAATATTTTTGTTCAAATAGTGATTTTTGGTGACATTGGGAAATCTCAATGCTGACATTGAGAAATTGCGAGTTAGATGTTTTTGTGTGTGCCAACCTAAATGGAATTAAATTAACAATGATCATTAGGCAAGCGTGCTTCAACAATCTTTGTGTTTGAGTTATACATCGGGTCCAAATCCCTGACTGTCCAACGCCTTGGGACGTCCTCCCGACGTGAAAGGTGCTATACAAATGTAATTTTGTATTTTTGTATTGTATATTGATAATTGACCTTTTTCACACTTCTTACTAGCAAGTTTCCAAAACTGCTGTCTGTATTCAAATGTAAATATTCAAATATCCCTGAAAGTCAATAGAAATTAGATGATGCTTTAGTTACTTCTTCCTCAAAAGGTATTGAAAATGAGTCTAACATCATATTGTACAGATTGATACATTTTCAAATTTATTGATTCACGTTTGACATTTACTTGTTGAATCTTGTTGAATGGTGTTGCCAAATTAAACCAATAATAAGCATTTTATAATAACCACCCTCACCTGGTTCCACTGGCTCCCCATGCCTTAGAGAATAGAATTCAAAATCCTCATCCTCACTTTCAAGGCCCTCCATGGCCTTGTCTCCTCCTACATCTCTGACATGCTAGCGCTCTATCAACCTATCCACTCCCTCCGTTCAGCAGGCTCCGACCTGCTCTATATCTCCCGTAAGTGAATGGAGAAAAGGTGCAGCCCACATTGTTAAAATTCAAGTTAACTATTCATCTCTGGAACTTATTATTTTTACAAAATGAACAACAACAAAATCACATTTATAGAGTGCATTTCATGTTGGGAGAATGTCCCAAGGCGCTGAACAGTCAGGGATCAGGATCCGAGCGAGGTGGGGGCAGGGTTGGGATGAGGGAGGGCAGAGAGGTAGGCGGGCAGCTGAAGGCATGGTCGAAAAGGAGGGTCTTGAAGGCGTCAAGGGAGGGAGCAAAGCGTAGGGATTGTGGCATGGAATTCCAAAGGGTGGGGGTAGAGAAGCTGAAAGTCCGGCCTTAATATCACTTAATATGTTGTGGTTTAAGTGGTACAGAGGGGTGCAAGATGTGTTAACGTTGTATGTTATTGGTGTTGAGTTCAGAAGATTTAATCTGCATTTGATTTCGAAATGTTTTAGAGAGACTAAAATGTTTTAGAGAGACTCACTCATTGAATGCAAGAAGTGCAACAATTCACTCGCATTTCTCATTCTAATAAACATAAAATATCTTTTGGTTTTGGTCACCCGATTGGCAGACACATGTGGAAACCCATCACCATGCTTAAGAGTATCCAAACAAAGCTGAGAATTCCATACATCCCACCTACATGGAAATTCTAGAGATAGATTGTTGGAATGGAACGTGCACTGTTTCCCTGGAGGGACAAATCCTGCTTACCTAATTCCGGAAACTATTAGGCGTATGTTGGTAAGAGCCAAGATTTGGGGACCCCAGAGTGTGCATTGGGGCACAGCTGGAGTCCAACCAGCTAAAACCGCATAGATTGCCATTGATATCGCTGTTGGCAAGCTTTCCCCCTGCTTGTCAAACTAGAACCACCCTACACATTAGGGCTTTAGCTTGCAGGATTAACGGGACTTGAGTGGGATGATTCCCTGCCCCCAGTGACTGTTCTGCCCTTCCAGTTCCTGCCAGTGAGTCAAGCTGGCTGTACTATCATCAGCAGTGCAGTGGAATACTGCGGACCCACGTGGCTCAGGAACTGGGCTACCGAGACTGACACATGAGGCTGGCTCAAATCCTACACTCTGTTGCCAAACATGACACCCTTGGAGCCAGTTCAGCTTGAAATAGAACCCACTTACCTCCCACCCCCCCACCCCCCGGATGATAGCCACTAGTTGTTCAACATCCGACAAATGCGGGCTTGAACCCTCACTAGCTGGATGGTAGGTACCAAAAATCCTTACAGTGATATGTTCTATCTGTAATTAAATGGTTAAATTGTTTTTATTGAAGGAAACTTTAATTATGTTGTCAATTGATTTCTTCTAAGGCCAGAACACATTATGCATAATTGATTTTGGAAGATGCATGGGATGGATTCTAATTCATGATATCACATCTCCAAACTGGTAATGGGAGATGAATGGTGACTTGGAGAGATATACTCTTACTTGGTCCATGTTTAAATTCTACTGGTCTAAATCCTGCAGCGGTGCCAGGTTGATTTTGTGATGCACACTAAAAGGTTTACATTTATAGGTTTTACTTTGGAGTTGAATCTGTATGAGATCTACTCCGACATATTGTATGTTTTGTAGGTAACTTGAACACATTTTCAGGTGTGTTGATTTTTGAAAATTTATCACATGACTAAGAAGTTAATGTTTTGAGACTCGCCATCCAAATACAGCTGTCTTGTAAATTGCAGAAAGTACTAACTGGAAAAGCCTAATTATAGATTAGATTGTGCTTTGGTTAATTTGTATTCAAGACTGCTTTTTGAAGCATTTGAGTCAATACTGTATTGCTATTGTGCTTCAGAGAAAAACAGATTACACTTTAGCAATCTGACAAATCTGCAGGTGTGAAGTGCTTTGAGAGGTTGCTCTTGTTTTGTGACTGTCCAGACTTCATGTGCATTATGCTGTGGATGTGACTGGCTATGAGCGAACAACAACAGCAACAACTTGCACTTGTATAAAGCCCTTCACACAGGGTAGCGTCTCAGAGCGCTTAACAGAGGCTTGGATTAGTTATTTTTAAATTTTCTGGTCCCGAATAAAGAAGATTGTCTAAGGATTTCTACCATAAACACAACAATGTTTAACCTTTCAGAGAAACTAAATTCATTTCCAAGCAAACAATTTCTTATGCATTCAAATATTGCACACACAATTTCTTTGAATATAGGGACAACAGTTGAGGTAGTACAGAAAAACTTGCGTAAGTCTTATCTTTAGAAATCGTATAATCACCCAAGTTGTACTTGCACCCAAGTCCCATTTAATTTTCTATCAAAACCACTCAGATTTCTTTGCAGTAGTCGTATTAATCATCTCTTAACTCGTAACACTGCTCCCCTATTTTCCATTACTCCGCATTTACCGGCTGCAATGAATCGCAGGAAACATTATCTTGATCTATTCATGTATGCACAGAAGAACTTCATTTCCTGGAATTCAATGAGATTCCAATGCTTGCGGCAAGTGCACATGCAGTGATGGGTCAGGATGCATTGAATAGTGGGAAATGTAGTCTTGACCCGTCACCGCATGCGCACTTACTGGCTGCATTGAATTACACATGAAGAGTGTAGATTATTGATTAAATTGAATTTTATACAATTTTTACACAAGTTTGCCTACAACTCAGACTTTGCATAAATCACATTAAATGTTATGGTCCTGAATGACATGACTTATGTAACCTTTTTAAGGAACTTTTAATAACTTCCAGCAGGTGGTGCGCCTTTTTCCAGGTAAGTGGTTTGTTTCTTTTCAGGTTTTTCTTTAATCTGAGGCAAGCACTTTTTAGTTTTATTTTCTAAATGTTAGGTCTTTCATTGGGCTCTAAGACTTATGTTGTTATAGTGGTTTTCCAATGTTAATCTGCCAGGAAGGTCAAAACTGTACTCTTCTTGGCAAATAAATCTTTAACCAAGGCCTGGAGGCTTCTGGCCAGGCTGCCTGAATGCTCAATGTTAATTCTTTGGAACTCATTTGAAGGATATAAGTATATGTATATTTATGCTGTGAGGAAAATTACACTGGCTGAATTTCTGAGATAATGGAAGGTCATGCAAAGGAATAAAGTTTAAGACAAGGTTAAATACATGCAATAATTTTGATACTTTGATTTAGCTTTGGATAGCAGAATGTAACTTTGAAGAATCTTTCCTTCGATTAAATGAGTTGTGAAAGGCTAGGATTGAATGGGCTTCAGCCCAAAATAAAATGCTTGAAGATGAAATTTCAATATTAGTATTAATAATATTAGCACATATGTACATAATTTTGTGTTAAGCACAGTATTCCATTACTTTATTTTAAGCTGCTGTTAAATTCAAGAGTGGGGTTGTGAAGCCAATAAACTCAATAAATGCTAAAGGAAAGTATTACTGAGCTTTTTGACCTTATCCATGATGAGCTTGAAACATGCACTTAGCTGTAATTATAGCTTTCCTTTTGAGGTAGGCTGACTATTGCACAGAACTTTTGTGCATTTCAAGGCCCTGCAGATGACCCAGGAGGAATTAGTCAATTTGCCTTGTACACAGCCATTTTCCAAGTCATTAATGGTCTATATTTAAAGGCATCTCAATGCATTACATTTAGTAAAAGAATTCACATCTGGTGGGAAGTCAGGAAAGATTTTCCACGTTGCCTGATTTCCATGATTGCAAAAAGTCTTTAACTGCAAACATGTTGTAATCTGTACACCAAATCATTATTCAGTGACATACCTTGATTAGTTTTAAGCATGCACACGCTTGAGTAGCTTTTCTCCTTGTTTACAGAATGTTTAAAATCAACTGGAGGCTCTAAACTTGTATGACTGATCCCAGACAATCCATTCAATGTGTTTCAAATGTAATTTGACTGGAAGACATGACATTAAACTTCACTATGAATGTGGCAAGCATTTAGGTTGAAGATTGAGGTTTTTATATTATAGGCAATATGCACATGCCAAGGTCCCACAAATAAACCATGAAGTGAAAAATCAATAAAATCTGGAGCATTATTGGCCAGCAGGATTTCCTTTCTCTCTTCGAATAGAGTCACAGAATCTTTAACTGTTTGGGTAGATTGCTTTTTTTTTGAACACAACAACAAAATTACATTTGTATAGTGCCTTTCACATCGAGAGGACATACCAACATGCTGGAATAGTCACAGAAACAGGTAGATGGGACCTCAGCTTAATGTCTCATTGAAAAGGGACATCTCCAATAATGCAGTCCACCCCAGTGGCATTTCAGCCTGGACTGTGACCTCAGGTATCGACTTGGGACTTGAACCCACAACCTTCTGACATGGAGATGAGTGTGACCAACACATTACGCTACCATCTGATTCACATAATTAAACAGTGTAAAATGAAATTTACTATCCTCCGATATTGTTTGAAATTATTAAAATTTTCTATCATCTGGTGACTGTCTATCAATGTGACCTTTCACAAGGTCTGTCAATAGGAGCAAGAAAATGAAGAGCACATTTACATTTTGTAAAGGCAGCAAAATATTTTTCATAACAATTATTGCATATCCAATTCATCGGTAGTCCAAAGAAATAATAGAACACATGATTTCATTTAATAATAAATTAAATATTTATCACATTAAATATGCTAGAGATGGACTGTGCCATTTCATCTCTCTCCATCACCCCCCACCCCCACTCCCACCGCCACATAATCTTTGATAGGGATAGCTGTGATACCTGTGTTTCAAAACGTGTGGCTTTCAACTGTTAGTTAGTGGGTCCTGGCTACTTTTTCGTTTGCAGGCATCACGCTAACCAGCAAAAAATCCAGGACAATCAGTCTTTTTCCATTCCTCTCTGAGGTAGCTTCTTATGTAGAACTTCCCTATGACTGGTCCTCCCAAAGGTCTTCAGCCAGTAATCTGTAGATCTGTGAATAGAACAAAGAAACCTGTTTTTAGAAATAGAATAGAATTAATCCAACAGTATTCTTGATTGTTATCCTCATTTTACCTGTGGCAAACAGGTCAATCTAGCAGTGCATTCAATATTTTGCAAATTGAACCAACCTAGGTGCATGAGTCACAAACCCCTTCCCTTGGAAGCCATTCTCGAGGGCAAAGATGGGTAGGATTGGACTCCTGGATGGATTTCTTGATTTTTATTAACAAGCTGCATTCCAGCAACAATGAAAGCTGAGATTTGTGAGCCAAAAATTCTAATGTTGAAGGCCTCATGGACAAGAAAGAATTAGGTTAGCAACAACAACAAAGTTACATTTGTATAGTGCCTTTCACATCGAGAGGACATACCAACATGCTGGAATAGTCACAGAAACAGGTAGGTGGGACCTCAGCTTAATGTCTCATTGAAAAGGGACATCTCCAATAATGCAGTCCACCCCAGTGGCATTTCAGCCTGGACTGTGACCTCAGGTATCGACTTGGACTTGAACCCACAACCTTCTGACATGGAGATGAGTGTGACCAACACATTTACGCTACCATCTGATTCACATAATTAAACAGTGTAAAATGAAATTTACTATCCTCCGATATTGTTTGAAATTATTAAAATTTTCTATCATCTGGTGACTGTCCTATCAATGTGACCTTTCACAAGGTCTGTCAATAGGAGCAAGAAAATGAAGAGCACATTTACATTTTGTAAAGGCAGCAAAATATTTTTCATAACAATTATTGCATATCCAATTCATCGGTAGTCCAAAGAAATAATAGAACACATGATTTCATTTAATAATAAATTAAATATTTATCACATTAAATATGCTAGAGATGGACTGTGCCATTTCATCTCTCTCCATCACCCCCACCCCCACTCCCACCGCCACATAATCTTTGATAGGGATAGCTGTGATACCTGTGTTTCAAAACGTGTGGCTTTCAACTGTTAGTTAGTGGGTCCTGGCTACTTTTTCGTTTGCAGGCATCACGCTAACCAGCAAAAAATCCAGGACAATCAGTCTTTTTCCATTCCTCTCTGAGGTAGCTTCTTATGTAGAACTTCCCTATGACTGGTCCTCCCAAAGGTCTTCAGCCAGTAATCTGTAGATCTGTGAATAGAACAAAGAAACCTGTTTTTAGAAATAGAATAGAATTAATCCAACAGTATTCTTGATTGTTATCCTCATTTTACCTGTGGCAAACAGGTCAATCTAGCAGTGCATTCAATATTTTGCAAATTGAACCAACCTAGGTGCATGAGTCATAAACCCCTTCCCTTGGAAGCCATTCTCGAGGGCAAAGATGGGTAGGATTGGATTCCTGGATGGATTTCTTGATTTTTATTAACAAGCTGCATTCCAGCAACAATGATAGCTGAGATTTGTGAGCCAAAAATTCTAATGTTGAAGGCCTCATGGACAAGAAAGAATTAGGTTAGCAACAACAACAAAGTTACATTTGTATAGTGCCTTTCACATCGAGAGGACATACCAACATGCTGGAATAGTCACAGAAACAGGTAGGTGGGACCTCAGCTTAATGTCTCATTGAAAAGGGACATCTCCAATAATGCAGTCCACCCCAGTGGCATTTCAGCCTGGACTGTGACCTCAGGTATCGACTTGGGACTTGAACCCACAACCTTCTGACATGGAGATGAGTGTGACCAACACATTTACGCTACCATCTGATTCACATAATTAAACAGTGTAAAATGAAATTTACTATCCTCCGATATTGTTTGAAATTATTAAAATTTTCTATCATCTGGTGACTGTCCTATCAATGTGACCTTTCACAAGGTCTGTCAATAGGAGCAAGAAAATGAAGAGCACATTTACATTTTGTAAAGGCAGCAAAATATTTTTCATAACAATTATTGCATATCCAATTCATCGGTAGTCCAAAGAAATAATAGAACACATGATTTCATTTAATAATAAATTAAATATTTATCACATTAAATGTGCTAGAGATGGACTGTGCCATTTCATCTCTCTCCATCACCCCCCACCCCCACTTCCACCGCCACATAATCTTTGATAGGGATAGCTGTGATACCTGTGTTTCAAAACGTGTGGCTTTCAACTGTTAGTTAGTGGGTCCTGGCTACTTTTTCGTTTGCAGGCATCACGCTAACCAGCAAAAAATCCAGGACAATCAGTCTTTTTCCATTCCTCTCTGAGGTAGCTTCTTATGTAGAACTTCCCTATGACTGGTCCTCCCAAAGGTCTTCAGCCAGTAATCTGTAGATCTGTGAATAGAACAAAGAAACCTGTTTTTAGAAATAGAATAGAATTAATCCAACAGTATTCTTGATTGTTATCCTCATTTTACCTGTGGCAAACAGGTCAATCTAGCAGTGCATTCAATATTTTGCAAATTGAACCAACCTAGGTGCATGAGTCATAAACCCCTTCCCTTGGAAGCCATTCTCGAGGGCAAAGATGGGTAGGATTGGATTCCTGGATGGATTTCTTGATTTTTATTAACAAGCTGCATTCCAGCAACAATGAAAGCTGAGATTTGTGAGCCAAAAATTCTAATGTTGAAGGCCTCATGGACAAGAAAGAATTAGGTTAGCAACAACAACAAAGTTACATTTGTATAGCGCCTTTCACGTCAGAAGGACGTCCCAAGGCGCTGGACAGACAGAGTTATGGACCCGAGCTGGGGGTGGGGGAGGATGGAGGGCAGGGGGGTAAGCAGGGAGATCAAAAATACTTTCGAAGAGGAGGATCTTGAAGTGGGTCTTGAAGGTGGCGAGGGAGGGGTCGAGACGGAGGGACTGCGGGATGGAGTTCCAGAGGGTGGTTGCAGAGTGGCGGAAGGCCCGCCTGCCAATAGTGGGACGAGCAAGGGCATGAAGCAGGCTGGAGTCTGCTGAGCGGAGGGAGCGAACAGGATGGTACGGGGTTAGGTCAGAGAGGTAAGGTGGAGCAAGACCGTGGAGGGCTTTGAAGATGAGGACCAGGATCTTGAACTGTATCCTCTCTATGATAGGAAGCCATTGAAGTTGGGCAAGGAGTGGGGTGATAGGGTCGCAGAGCCTAGTGCGGGAGAGGACATGGGCTGCAGAGTTTTGAATGATCTGCAGCCTGTGAAGGGAGGAGTTGGGGAGGCTGACAAGCAATTAATTTGCATAGTCGCGCTTCGATGTAATGAAAGCATGTATGAGGGTTTTGGCAGCCTGTGGTATGAGACAGTGTCGAAGCCAGGCGACGTTGCAGAGGGGAGTGGGGGGAAAGCCAGAGCGGGTCAAGGTGCAGATGTGGGGTAGAAAGGTCAAACAAGACCCCAAGGTTCCGGACTGGCTTAGCAAGGTGGAGTGTGCAAGCATGGATGGTGATGCTGTTGTGCCTGAGGTGAGGAGGCACTGATGGGAGCCAATCAGGAGAGCCTTGGTCTTGTTGACATTCAACTGAAGAAACTTAGCTCTCATCCAGGACTTGATGTCTGACAGATATTCTGTCAGCACAGCAGTGGTCCTGGACTCAAGGGTGGAGGCAAAGAGGTAGAGTTGGGTGTCATCCGCATACATCCAATATGTAGAATATCCAATTTGATGTAATTTTTGCAACAGTGATTGGACTTGCAGTGGATTTGTAATGAAAACAAGGTCACCTAGAACCAAAATTTGTTGTTTGTCTTTGAATGCTCTTTATTGCATTGCATTCCCTTCGGAAGTGTGGTGCTCTGAATGGCACACAGTATCTCAAATATTGATCTCTTCAATGATCAACATCTGATGAAATGCCGTTAAGAAGAGGCCCAGCATTTAATCAATCTCATTGATAGTTGTACATAGAATGAATCCTTTTTGGTGAATAAGAAATGATCATATTCAAATCCTTTTTTTGGTTTTGCTAAACAGGATACTGTTCAATCATGTAAACAAAATTCATATTTCCCTTCCATTGTGCATTGTCTTATATTCATCCACAATATTGGTGACATATAAAAAACATTCACTGATTGGCGGGACGTGACAAGTGGTGTTCCCCAAGGTTCTGTACTGGGGCCTTAGATATATATATGTGTATGTATATCTATAAATCTATATATATATATATATATGGATGACTTGGATGGAATAGAGAGTTTTATATAAAAAATTGCAGATGACACAAAGCTAGGAGTCAGGGTAAATTATATAGACGGGTGCAGGAAGTTACAAAGGGACTTAGATAGATTAAGTGAGTGGGCAAAACTGTGGCAGATGGAATTCAATGTGGGGGATGTGTGAGATGATCCACTGTGGATTTAAAAAATAGCGAAATAGAATATTTTCTAAATGGTGAGAAATTAAGAATTGTGGAAGAAAAAGCGATTTCAAGAGTAAACGTGCTCACAGTTACAAAATGTTATCAAAAAGACTAATGGGATGTGGGCCTTTATCTCAAGGGGGCCGGAATACAAAGGAGAGGAGAAAATGCTTCAACTATATAGAGCCTTGGTCACACCTCATCTGGGGTACTGCATGCAGTTGTGGGCACCACACCTCAGGAGGATATATTGGCTTTGGAGGGCGTGCAGTGCAGATTCACGAGAATGATACCAGGGATTAAAGAGTTAATTTATGAGGACAGGTTGCATAAACCTGGTCTCTATTCCCTTGAGTTTAGAAGCTTGAGCGGTGATCTGATTGAGGCTTTTAAATGTGTGGAAAAGTCAGAAAGTCAAAAGTCAGTGCCTGTGTCTTTATTGGTACCCAGGGGACCCAGGTACAACAACAACAACAACAACAAGATTCCATTTATTGAGCGCCTTTCACGTCGGGAGGACGTCCCAAGGCGCTGTACAGTTGGGTCAGGACCCGAGCAAGGGGGAAATGGTCAGGGTGAGGGGAGGGAAGGGAGGGAGTGAGGAGGGGGTAGAGAGTCGAGAGGGGAGCTGAAGGCACGGTCAAAGAGAAAGGTCTTGAGACCGGCCTTGAAGGAGGAAAGGGAGGAAGCAAGCGAAGGCACTGGGGGATAGAGTTCCAGAGCCTAGGGGCTGAGAGGCTGAAGGCCCAGCCACCGATGGTAGGGCGGTTGGGGCGGGGGATGTGGAGCAGACCGGAGCCAGAGGAACGGAGGGTACGGGCAGGTAGGTAGGGGGATAGTAGGTCGGAGAGGTAGGAGGGAGCAAGGCCGTGAATGGCCTTGTAGGTGATGGTGAGGATCTTGAATTCGATCCTCTGGGGGATGGGGAGCCAGTGGAGGCGAGCGAGGGTGGGAGTGATGTGGTCCGAAGCCTGGTGCGGGACAGTACACGAGCTGCAGAGTTCTGAATGACCTGCAGCTTGTGGAGGGAGGTGCTGGGAAGGCCGGCGAGGAGAGAGTTCCCATAGTCCAGCCTTGAGGTGATAAAGGCGTGGACCAGAGTTTCAGCAGCGTGAGGGGTGAGGTAGTGCCGTAGTCTGGCGACATTCCGGAGGTGATGGAAGGCGGTGCCAGTTGTGGTGCGGATATGAGGGAGAAAGGACAGCTCAGGGTCGAACAGAACCCCGAGGTTCCTGACTGGCTTTGAGAGGTGGAGAGTGCAGCCTTGGATGCTGATGCTGTCAGCGCCTGAGGTGCGGAGGCGCTGACGCGAGACAATCAGGAGGGCCTCAGTTTTGCGCACGTTGAGCTGGAGAAAGTTATCTCTCGTCCAGGACTCGATGTCGGACAGGCAGGCTGTCAGGACATCGGTGGTCGTGGAGTTGAGGGTAGAGGAGGAAAGGTAGAGTTGGGTGTCATCCGCATACATGTGGAAGTTAACCCCATGTCTGCGGATGATGTCACCAAGGGGGAGCGTATAGAGGGTGAAGAGGAGGGGACCGAGGACAGAGCCTTGAGGGACACCGCACGAGACAGTGCGGGGGCCGGAGGAAAAACCATTTGTGGAGACAAAGTGGAGACGTTGGGAGAGGTACGACCTAAACCACTCAAGGACAGGGCCTTGAAGGTTTAGGTGGGAGGACAGGCGGTGAAGGAGGATAGCATGGTCGACCGTAACGAATGCTGCCGATAGGTCGAGGAGGCAGAGGGAGCCCTGGTCACAGATGGTCAGGATGTCATTGGTGACCTTGACCAGGGCAGTTTCTGTGCTATGGGCAGCACGGAAACCCGACTGAAGGTGTTCGAATAGTGAATGGTTGGAGAGGAAAGAGCGCAGCTATAGTGCTTGTGATGAGGCTCTGATTATTGACCAGACAAGGGCTTACCTGTAGTGAAAGCTGGGATAAGCTTGGCTAATCTTGTCCAGGCAACTTGGATCTACATTCTTCAGAAGCTGCATGGTGCTGAGTGTGACTATCGTTCTTGGGAGGGGGTTGGACCTGATGGCAAAAAGAGTGGATGGGATTAACGCTGAGTTCCTCAAAAGTGCTTTAGGGGAGAGATTGGAGATTGGCAATAGTCTGACACATCGATCCAAGAATTGTCAAGTTTGTTAAAGTGCTTTCCTTTCTAAGGCAGGTCATAGAATTCTGTCTGAGGTACAAACCATCAGTGGTGAGGAGTGTGATTGTGGTATCTATGCATCATAAGGATCAATGAACTTGAGTCCTAGAACTGATATAATCCATAAAGTGGTACTCCAGGTCATCAAAGCACATATTTTGCATGCATTAGATGCCTACAGATTGATCAAGAAGGAACAGGCTGGGTTCCATTCTCAGACAGGTTGTGGCTTTATTTGACATTGCAGAACATCATAAGACTCGAGAGAAACCTACCTATGTTGCATTTGTTTATTTCTATAAGGTGTTTGACAAAGTGGCTCATGAAGCCCTCATGAGAAAATTGGAAGCTATGCAAGCGGGTGGCTAGATTTTGGAATTTATCCAGAATGTGTACTTCAGTTCCAAAATCCTTGTGTGGACTGATTAAAGACCTATCAACATTTTCTTTGTGAAAGCAGGATAGTAAGGCAAAATTGTTCACTGTTCAATGTATTCATCATTGATTTATTTGATGCCATTGAGAAAGGAAGGTATGGTGTGTCTGTTCCAGGCATTTCTAATGGATTTGCGCACATTTATTTGCAGACGATGTTGTGCGGCTAGTAGGCTATCGTGCCCTCACTGGACAAACATTGGGAAGATTGGCGGATAATGTTCTCATTTGAAAATTATTCTATTCGCAAAGTAATATTTTAGCTGATGGGAGTCCAGTAATTCACTAACTTACTGGTGTATTCCTCTGGTGAGAGATTGTGTCCATAATTCTAGACAATTGGGAAATTTCCATGATTAGGTAGAGTGTTTTTATGGGATACTTAAGTGTGGTGATCAGTTTCCACGTGTGTTGGACCTAACGTAACCCAATAATAGTAATTTATCTCAAACCTGGAGCTGTCATGCTCTTTTAGTAGGAATGGAATGAAACTCGAATGTCAGCATGTAAAAGAGGCATAAATAAGACCTTACTCTGGGGTAAAGGATTAAAAAGCTTGCAATGCCATATCTAGGCCATAAGAGGACAAATGCAGAGGTTCAGCCACTCCAGGGAGGCTTTGATTGAGGTTTGTAAGATGATGGAAGATGACTTAAGATTACTTCAAGTGATCTTTAATGGCTTCAACTGCTCTACTTTTGGCTATGATAATTCTATCATTTGGGAATTTTCTGGGTTCTGAGTCTAGAATATGAAAAAAGATTTCTGTTGCATTTAAAAAAAAGTATGCCTCTGTATTCAAGAAATCATCGATGAACTCCACTGTAGAGTTTACAGATTCATCGATTTGCACAAACTCGGACCCATTTTGTTTTAATCTTACTCTGCTGTTTTTAAAATTTAGCTTTATCCCACCTTTTATATCTTTTCTGACTCTTCATTCTTAGAAATATAACAACAATTTACATTTATTTATTGGCTTTGACATTGCAAGGACATGGTTGCTTCACACAGCTGATTGGGAGCTTGAACAGGGAGAGACGGCAGAGAAGAGTGTCTGAATGCTTGGTCGACCTTAATCTCAATTTTCGATATAGCAACAAGGCTTTATTCAACTTTTTAAAAAAAAATTGACTGAAGACATTGGATCAAAGTATTCAAATCTAAGTTTAAGCAAGGTTAAGAGAGACACTTGTATTAACTCAAGAATTTTCTAACCATACCTTTGTTAATTTATAACAAATATTCTTGAATTTAAAATCAGTTATGTTCACCTACAAATTTTGTCACTACATTTTATAGTAAATCTTGTGACGTGCTTTGAGGCATTTTGATAACGTGATAAGGCACAATAATAAATGCAAGGATTATCATTGTTATGTCTAAGGCTTTATTTAAGTGTTCATTTGCATCATATGCCCACAGGTTGAAGCCTAATTTTGAGTCATGGATTTTAACTTCACAGTGCATGATGTGTAACCATGGAGTTACAACTACATAAAAAGCCCTGAGGTGAAACTAAAATTGATATAAATACTATTCTGTAAGAAAATTTTGCACGCAATGTTTTGTATTTTTTGTGTGCTGCCTTGAGAATTATTAAAGACAGCTTGTTCCCCTCAGCAATAGTGGTTGCACCCATCCTGTGACACTGTTGGAAAGCTATGTTGAAAGGAATCAAGTATAAACAGCTCTTTTATTGAATGGATGGTATTTTGCAATTTATAACACAGCAAGTTGATTGGTGGAAGATTACAATGTGACAAATCTCCATATTCGGTTTTCTATGTATATGCTACAGAGCCTTTTATGGACAATCTTTTGAAAAGGTTCATTCTACAACCCCCAAACTAGCAACATCGTCAAATACTAAAACATTCTATGAATGTTGGTATGCATGCTAGTATATCAGTATTTTGAAAGGAAAATTTGTTCTAAAAGAAATGAATACAGTAATATTTCTATTGTAACCTTTTAATGTGCCTACAGTAAATTAATTTTGGAATGAAAATAATTGAAACCAAATGCATAGCAGGATAAGTGCTATGTATTTTTTATAATTTAATCAATAATTACTGTTGTTTGGTACATGGTGTCACCAAGAACATGTGTGTGTTTTTTTTTGAAACAAAGTTTTCCCCCACCTTTCCTGGAGGTGCTAACATCTTGAAGTATGATTCCACAGGCACCAACTGTTCTTTCTTACTTTGCCCAGTGGTCATTCTCCATTTGTGAACCTAAACAGTGAATGTTGATATGGAGAAGAATTGCAGCTGAGCCATTTGCCCAATGGCCATTCTCCATTTGTGAACCCAAACAGTGAACGTTGATATGGAGAAGAATTGCAGCTGAGCCAAGAATCATTGAAATTTCAGCACAGAATGAGAATATTCAATCAGTTGTTCCTATGATATACTGTTCCTCCACTCCAGCTATCTGATCTCATCCCACTTTTCTGCCCTCGCCACGTATCTTTCTATAACTTTTATTCTTCAAGTATCTATCTAATTCACTTTTAAATGACTTGATTGATTCTGCTCCAATTGCCACTTGTAATAGCATCCAATATCCCTTTGTGTAATCATCTTCTAACCTCTTGTTTATAGTGATAACCTGGTTGCCATCATTAAGCAGTGGGAATCATATTTCATAATTTACTCTCAAAACTTTTTGTAATTTTGAACATTTCCGTTAGATGCCTTGTTAACGTTTTCTGCTTCGGTGAATACAACCACAGATTTTATTCTATTTCATGCTCATTCTTTACACGTTTCTACATTAAAAATGGAAGCAAACCAGATACCACTAACTTTGTACCTTTCCCTTAAACCTGCAGTGCCTCTGATCTTCTGCCAATAATATTGTTTTTCATGTTTGGTTCCACAAGTGAATTCACTCCTTTTCCTTTGTTTCATCAACCTTTGTTTGTATTATGCCCAATTCTATGGGCTTGATCAGCGGTGTGCGATCCTATTTGTTACCTCTACACAAGTCAGCGCCTTGGGACTTCCTCCCAAAGTGAAAGGTGCTATAGAAATGTAATTTTGTATTGTAATTTTGCATTGTAAGTTGCAGACACAAATTTAACAAAGTTCTGCTTTAAGTACATTAAGAAGGCAAGTGCCACAGGAGACTGATTTGGAGCCAGCAAACTGCAGTTACACTATTGGTTTCACAATGTTCTAGTACAGACACCATGTCATTCCAATGCCTGCAGTATAACCAAGGCAATGAAGTGCATGCAATTAATCCATAATCTTCCAAAATGTAATAGCAATTGGCACAAATTTTTCTATTTACTTATAATACTGCAAAATACCATTTTTAGAAATTAGCCGTATCATTTATTATGTTTATTTGTATCCTGCAATTTTTGGACATTTGTAGAATGTAGATGAAATTATTTCACTTATCTGAAATAACCTTAAATCAAAGATGAATAGTTGCATGTTGTCTAACTATCTTTGTACAAATGGATCAAGATATCTGCACTTTACAAACTTTAGTTCATTTGAGTTAAACTGCAGTGAAAACAAATGGAAACTGCAAGTGAGTGAGAATTTAAGTATCTCTTTGGATGTGTTTATTTAAATCATTCAGTAAGTCAGAATAAAAATTGTAACTTCTAAAAATTATCCAACCCAAGAAAAATTTGGCAGTGAATGTAATGTATTTAGTGTTTTTGAACATTAAGACATAATTAGGGAAAATATTGCATCAAAAATAGTGGAAGATTGTTTTCTGTGAAGTGAATTGTGTGCTTTAATGGAAATTGCTTTATTTTAAAGCACTAATTAAGTAAATGTACTTGAATGTTTTATGCCAGGGTTGGTCAGTGTATTTTAACAATCAAAGTATCTGAAATAAAAAGAAAATCTATCAGTGGTAAGTGTTAGGACATCTAATAATCGCACATAAAGAACTCTAATTCCATCTCTAATTACAAGTATTTTTTAAAAATCCACACCATCGTATACAATTCAAGTTTCTAATTTTATTTACCCACCAATGTTTGTGGGTAACCCAACTATTCTGTTATGAATGGATATCGATTACTGTTGACAATTTTATATGCTTATACTGCGCTTACAGTCCCTAAATTATCAGAATGCTGGATCAAATGTTGTTTTGGTGTACAAGACCTTTAACAATTTATTAATTGTCATTGTGTTCTTATGATGGGTTGTTTTTCAAAATTTTACTCATGTAGAACCTCTTTAGGATGCTGAAAATAATTGGGTGCAATGGATAAGTTGTAGACTGAATACAGAAGCTTTGCTTTTTTGAGTATTTTAAAGAATTACAGTATGCAATTATATAATTCAATTATTGCTACTGCCAAACATTAAACTAATCTCTTGAATGAATAGTTTGTGTATGATCTTCATGCTTTACTCACTTTATTTTATTTTTAATAAATTAGTCAAATATTTTCCTTTTATTTCCTTCAACGCATCAGTTATTTTAATGTTGCCAAGTGAGACTGCTCAACTAGCCAATAACTGATGAGACTTGCGGCACAGATTTCCTTTTAAGAAGCCCTTTTAAGGCTAGAAACTTAATAATTTGTGCATGTTAATAGACTTGCAATATAATAAGTGTACCCAATTATGTTAGGCAACTTTTTTAGACAGCCTGACCATTGTGCCTGATGTTTCCCTCTTTATGAACTTTATGATGTTTCCCTCTTTATGAACTGATGACATGAATGTTCTCAATTTGAGGTGGCATTGGGGAAGGTTTGTAGAACAATCTACAAACATAGCAGAAAAAGAAGGGTACATATCTAGTGCAAACTAGACCATTTTTATGAGTTAAATGATGAAAAGAAAATGTTATCAGATTGTGATTTCTACAAATGTTTTGCTACAATAGGTAGTAAAGGGCTTAGTTTTGAGGGCAAAGCACAGGAGGATCCTTGGTAACAATGTATTGAGCACTAAAAGAGACAGTGTAAAAGTTCTGACTTCAATCACAATTTCTTCAGATGCTACCAGATTTTGCAAAAATAACATTAGTTTATAAACTCACTTGTTCCTCATCTGGATATTTTCCTGCTCTTTGAATTAGTAGTTAAATCTCACAATAACTTTATATATTATAAGGATTTACTTAGCGAGATCTATGCATATGTCTTATATGTGTCTAACGTATATAATGTATATATATAACATATATCCCATGTCTTCTCATCATACTTACAGCAGATACTGACTCAGTCAATGCTTGTCTGAATCCAACTCATTAAAGAGCAATCATGTGGTTTCCCCAACAGATTTATAACCTCAAAAGCAAAACTTCAGACAATACTGGTCAAAACTGTTAAGCACGCAGGATTTTAGTCAATGTAAATAGTGTATTCACAATCCCAAAAGTCTTATATAAACTATCTTCTCTGATTTTTCCAGTGCACCATATCATTGTAGTGTGACCCGATTCATTGTACGTAAGTCCAGCTGTGTTCAGCTGGCCTGATGAATTCCAACACATAAGGCTGGTTCTTGTGCTAAAATGACCATTTTCTAGGTCATTAGGTCGCTGTTGACCCCCTATCAACCTGTCCGCTCCCTCTGCTCAGCAGGCTCCAGCCTGTTCCAGGTCCCCCACCCGACCCGTCCTACCATTGGCGGCCGGGCTTTCAGCCTCTCTGCCCCCACTCTTTGGAACTCCATCCCACAATCCCTTCGCCTTGCTCCCTCTCTTGCCTCCTTCAAGGCACTACTCAAGACCCTCCTTTTTCACCGTGCGTTCAGCTGTCCTCTTACCTCATCTGCCCCACGTTTGGGTCCTGGTCCCTGACTGTTCAGCATCTTAACACGTCCTATGACGTGAAAGGCGCTTTTCAAATGTAATTTTGTTGTTGTTGCTGTGAGTTGCTGCTTTGTGCATGTGACAGCTCACAGGAAGTTGCATCGACAACAGCCTGGTGACCTAGACGTTGGACTCTTTTTAGCTTGGAAACCAGCTGACGCACAGGAAATGAGCTGGCTAGCTGTATATGCGTATTGAAGCTGTCATGGTATCGTTATCACACAGGTTATGATTTTTGGATTCATCCACCACATTATATCTGGACTCCACTGTAGAACAATTATCAACAATTTCCACCCAATTTCCAACAATTATGAACAATTTTCACTCAGCAACCTAACATCCCATCAGGACCGGGTGACTTTTTTTTACTTTACAGGTAAAACGAACTGTCAAGATTCTACACAGTGTCTGTGATTTTGGAGGGAACAAACATGGCATTTGATACAGTCAACATCTGAGGTGAAGAGACACTAATGGGAGCTAAGCAGATAACCTCATTTTGTCAACTGAACTGGAGAAAGTTGTGGCTCAACCAGGCCTTGGTGTTATCTGCTGATGATGAATGATGATTTATTCTCTTCAGACGTGCCTTCAGCTCCCCTCTCGACTTTCTAACCCCTCCTCGCTCCTTCCCTCCCCCCCACCCGACCATTTCCCCCCTGCTCGGGTCCCGAACCAACTGTCCAGCGCCTTGGGACATCCTCCCGACGTGAAAGGCGATCTATAAATGCAATCTTGTTGTTATTCATAGATTCATAAAATGTTACAGCACAGACGGAGGCCATTCGGCCCATCTAGTCTGTACCGGCACTTTGACAGAGCAAGTCACTTTCATTAACCCCAATCACCAGCTTTCTCCCCATAACCCTGCAAATCCGTCTTCCCCAGATACCTATCCAGTTCTCTCTTAAAAGCTGTTATCGAATTGGTCTTCACTACCCTCTCATGCAGATCATTCCAAATTCGAACAACTCGCTGAGTGAAAAAATTTCTACTAACCTCCCCTCTACTTCTTTTGATGAAAATGATGAAAGTGGCTTTTAAATTGAGACTGAACTTAAGAGTTTTGCCTAATACTGTGCAATTTTAAATTTTAAGACAAAACATTCTTTTCAGACCTCGCATCCTTTTTGGGTACATCATGTAGGATGGTCGTGTCATTTATGTTTAGTCCTTCAAACTTCCCAATTGGCCTACAATGGCCTCCGCAGAGTACTGTGTACGTTTCCTTTCTGAAAATATAAAAAAAATTACAGTCCTACTTTGTGAAAGTAAATGCTGATTTTAAAAAGTAATGATGGTAGATCTGTTATGCAAACCTGTTAATCAGAGCAACAATGATGAAAATTGGTTGAGAGTGACACACTGTGGCAAAACAAGGTAATGGTAAAACAGTCTTCAGAGTGTCAAATAGTATGATGAATATGATGTGGGGTTGATACCTCCTGGGATCTATTGATAAATAATTCATTTTTGAATATCAAATATGATAATACATCAGAGTGCATCCCGTTTCATTATTGATGATGGTGATGTACTTGCTTTGTTGAATTTGGAAATTTAGTTTTGCATTCTTCAAAGCAAATCTTTGGGTTTTTCTTAAAAGCAAAATGTAAACAGATTGCTATCAATTTCACTGAAAATATTTGGTTTTCTCTAAAAATAAACATGCGCTGTCTGTTTCTGCCTCTCTCTCTCGTTCTCTCTCTCTTTCCACACCCCTTCTTGTTCTAATATCTCCTCTTCATTAAAATTAAATTTTGTATACAATCCTACATAATTTAGAAGATGAGAAAAATACTCACTTTACTTTTGCATAAGTTTTTAATAATGGTTTACTGTAACCTTCAGCTACCCTTGGGCATAGCTAATATTTTTTAAACCAAAATGCTGGTTTAATACTTGCAAGCATCAAAAAAAAACTGTGCCATAGTAATAATAATCGTTGGCATCTTATCAAGTTGAGATGTCTTAAAACACTTCACAGAATATACTGTAAAGTGCATTGAGTGTGTATTTTGTGGGCGAAACACGGCAGCCAGTTGCACACAGCAATGCCCTACAGACAGCTATGGAGTGAGTGATCAATTTTATTTGAGGTATTTGTTGGTCAGGACACCTGGTGAAACTCCCTTCTCTTTTAGAAAAATGCCTTGGGATTTTTAACGTCCACCTGAACAGGCAGCCAGGACCCAGGATTAACATCGCAGCTGAAGACTGGCGCCTCCAGCAGTGGAACATGCCCCAACATTCCTTTGGAGTGTCAGCTTAGACTATGTGATACCAAGCCCCCGACGTGGAGCTTGAACCCATAACCTTCTGACTCTGAGGCAAGAGGTACAACCACTGAGCCACGCTGCCAAACAATGAGTATTTTTCCTAATAAGCAGTATTGCAATGTGCATATGAGGGTGGGACCTGATTAGGTATCAGTTAAATGGGGTATTGTGTTAGTAATAATAATAATCCTTGCATTTGATAATGCGCAAATATATATATTTGATCATGTCTTCAAAGACATTCACTCTGGCCGGGAATTGAATCCAGGTCCTCTCCCTTACAAGACGAGTTTCCTAATCAACACACTACAGTAATCCATTGTACTGCAGTCTGAAATTGCAAATTTGACTGCTTAAACTGGAAGTTAGAAATGTTTCAATTAATGGGCACAATATTTATTTCATAATTTCATGTGTTTCACGCATGGAAAGATGGCTGTAATTCACTCCCACATACAGTTTTTGTTATAGATATGTCAGTTTGTTAAATAACCACTGTAACTCACAATCATCTATGAGACATTGTATATACTTAATTACAGATAACACTGTAATTAGAGGTAACACTACACTAATTTGAATTCTAAAGTTCTTCAACAAAGTACATGCATTGTGATGAGCTATTTTACAAGACTGCTGCATCAAACTTATTTGGATAATTCCCAGTTCTATTCTTCATGTTGAAACCTGCACTTAAAGATGTTCATTATAAGTTTTTTTGCATTTCTTCATCACTTTTCAATAACAAGTATAAAAATCATTATTGAAAGAATTTCTCAATGGAAAAACCTGGAAAATGGCAAATTCTAGAGTTGTGGCTGAGTTGACATACAAATAGCCTGTTAAAGTACAAATGTAATCCTTTTTGTGCTATCTTTTGATTAGAGTGAACTATTGGAATTAGCAAATTTGGCGTTCACATGGTATCTATGAACTGGTTGAGGTTTTCTACTGTGATTTATCATATTCATTAAGATGTTGATCTTTTCAAGTTCTGTAAAGTTAGCATCTGAGCAGAGTTCCATCTGGTCAACTGTAACATGTCCAGGGTTTTCAATTGAGAAATCCTTTCGCGAAAGTTACAATTTACACTCTCAATTTGCAATATTGTTAATTACCACCAGGTGGAACCATTTTCACATTATTCGGTACATGGATCCTAATTATGTGAAGGTATTTCGTAACTGCGTTAGTCAACAATATTTTTAAATAGTTACCTTGTGTTCAAAAAGCAATTAATTATTTAAATTACACAATCTAACGCCAGAAGCTGATTTATTTGCAATTTAGTTACTGATAGCAGGAGATTTATTATCATCTGAACAAATTTTCAAAATTAGCAACGGATAATTGCAGGTTGCCAGTAAAGTAACTAATACATTTTGTCAGGTTCATGCTGCCATTTGTAGTCCAACCACAAAACTGACATTTAATATACTATTCTGCTATCCCACTGCATTTACCAAGTATAGTTTTGGGTCATTCGCTGTCGAACAATGGTTGTTCTAGACTAACATTTTGGAAGCTTTTACTTAGTTTTCTTCTATTTCAGTTTTCCTGATCTATCNTTTTTTTGGACAATCAGGACTAACCAGCTGAAGGAGGAGAAGAAATACAACAGTGAGGATTATATGGAAACACAGATAATTTTAAATAAAATATTATTTTGATGGGTCTTGGAGGCTATTGTCCCTAGAATGCAACCTGTCTGGCTGAATAATGTGAATGTAGTCAATATCCTGGAGTTATACTAGATTGTATTTGCCTTTGTGGGGGAGAGGAGGGGGGCTGAAAGGTGCACAACTTGGACAAAAAATTTAAAGAGGCTAATCTTCCTAGGCATTTCACCTCAGAGGTATAGCAAATGTACATAATTTGTGAAGGATATTTCGTGATGGGTTGTTTATCTTTTCTCATCTTAGATTTTCTTACATTACTACAACAACAAAATTACATTTGTATAGCGCCTTTCATGTTGGGAGGATGTCCCAAGGCGCTACAGACAGAGTTTTGGACCCCTCCATCCTTGAATTTGGTATAGCATCTTACCACGTCAGAAGGACGTCTCAAAGTTTTTCAGAGGATTTACTGTGACATGGGTGACTGTGTATTTGTAGGCAAATGCGCAGCACAATTGCACTCAGCAGTGTCCCACAAAAGGTCATGGATGTGGGTATGGAGTTTGATTTGGGTCAATGACCAACAACTCATTCCAGGACCTTGGAGAGGAAAGGGAGGTTGGAGATGGGGCGGTAGTTTGGGAATAGAGAAGAGTCCAGGGAGGGTTTTTTAAGGATAGGAGTGATGATGGTGTTTTTTAATGGGGTGGAACAGTGCCAGTGGACAGGGAGAGGTTTATGATGTCTGTGAGTAGAGAGGCAAGGAGGAGGAGCTGGGAGGTAAGGGGAGGGGTAGGGATGGGATCGAGGGAGCAGGTGGTCGGTTTCATGCGGGATTATAAAATCATTATACATTATAAAATCAACTATTATAATAATTTTAGTTGAACACAAGAGGGCAGCTTCTCCTTGTGTTTGGTCATTCGCAACAAAAGTAAATAGGTGAGTCTAATTAGGAATAGTTTATTCGACCATGCCTTCAGTCACCCTCCTTCCCCCCCCAACTCTCCACCCTTCCCGATCCCGACCCCCCAGCTCAGGTCCGGAACATCAATTGTCCACAGCCTTGCGACGTCCTCTCGACATGAAAGGTGCTATACAAATGTAATTTTGTTGTTATTGTTTATTAGGACTTGATCAATTATCAATAATTAATGAGTAGGAATGATTACAAGAAACTAATTGATTCAGGTGGTATTAGAAATGTAGACGGCATTTCAGTTGAAAGGTGCAGCAGTGATGACCAGTGAATTTAAAATTCTGATTTTCAATGTATGCTCAGTATAGTGAAGCAAACCGAGGTTGTTGGTAAGATGGATGATTGGAAGGGTATAGGATTAAGCAGATCTTGATTAATGAACAGTGTAAAGCTCTAGAAATACAGTGAAGAGTGAAGAACCGAACTCTGGCCAAGACTGTTGACCAGGACTCCAGGAGAACTCCCTCTCTTTTTGAATAGTGCCATAAGATTTTTAACTTCCACCTGAACAGGCAGACGGGACCTCAGTTTAACGTCTCATCTGAAAGAAGGGACCTCCAACAATGCAACATATTCCCAGCACTGAATTGGAGTGTCAGCTTAGACTATGATTTCAAGTCCCATTGTGGGATTTAAACCCATAACCTTCCAATTGAGGCAAGACTGCTACCTGAGCCACGCTGACACATGGTACTCAATACAATATGTGTTGGTACTTTGTGTGAACTAACAAATATTAAAGGCATGGCAATATTGAACTTGGCATTCAGCAATGTCATTCATTTTATAAAAAATGTCATAAACAATCTGAAAGTAAAGTGCCTGATGTTCACAGTCAAACTACCACAGAAATGTTGTTGGAGGAAAAAAAAGCTTCTAGAGTTATCAAATAGGATTAGGTTTCAACTCTACAAGAAGAACAATAACTTGCACTTATATAGCGCCCTCCACTCAGGGTAGCATCTCAGAGTGCTTAATAATGATGGAGGTGGGAGGTGGCCGTAAACACAGTCAAACAGGAAAGTCTTCAGGCAGGACTTGAAAGAGGGGAGATGGGAGCAAGGCAGAGGGATTGAGGGAGAGTGTTCCAGAGTTTGGGGTGTAGTGGCTGAAAGCATGACCTCCGATGGTGGGGCAGAGGGTGCAAGAGACGAGCAGGAGGCTGGTGCCAGTTGAATGGAGGCGCTGAGTGGTGGATTGGAGAGTGAGGTGGTTGGAGAGATAGGGAGGTGTTAGGGAGTGAATGGATTTGAACACGAGAGTGATGATCTTGATGTCGTTCCGTTTGGTGATGGGGAGCCAATGGAGCCTGGCCAGGACTGGTGAGATGTGGGTATGGAGTTTGGTTTGGGTCAGTATGCAGGCAGCAGAGTTCTGAATGAGCTGCAACTTGTGAATGGTGGTGCTGGGGAGACTGGTGAGAAGTGCGATGGAGCAATCCAAGCAGGAGGTGACAAATGCATACACGAGTGTTTTGGCTGCATTTGGGATAAGGTACAGTCGGTGGTGGGCAATGTGGCAGATGTGGAAATACGTGGGGGAGGAAGGACAGTTGGGGTCAAACTGGATGCCTAGGTTGCGCGCTGGTTCGGTGAGGCTGAGGAGAGCCCAGGGAGATTGAGAAGTTTAGATCTGTAGGAGTGAAGATATTGATGGGGGCCAAGGAGCATAGCTTCCGTGTTGTCCATATTCAGCTGCAGGAAGGTTACACTCATCCAGGCCTTGATGTATGCCAGACAAACTGATAGAATATCAGCGGACCTGGACTTGGTACTGAAGGAGGCAAAGTAGATGTCGGTACTTAAATGGAACTTCCAAATTAGGCTCCACGGGGTGGTAAGCATTGAGATGTGATAAGGAACCATCCATATCGGTTCTTTGGAAATTTTCCCAATTTCCCATGCAACCAGTCTGCCCCTATATATTTCATAAGCATTAGTGATTTAATTCTAACTGTTAACTATTGCAATTTGCTTTATTGGTCAATTTCAAAATAGCAGAGAAGGGTAGCATTTTTGGAATTCATTTAAAATATTTTTTCCATAAACTGAATCTTGGTTTTGATGTGACTATAGGCAGAGCAAAAGGCAGGCTCCCAGTTTGTCAGAAGAGGTCCTCTGTCTTACACTGTGCACGGTCGTGTGAACACATGCTGCATATTATTGGTTAGTTGCGTTCTGATGCTGAGCATAATAACCAGGCTGCGGTGGAGGGAGGTGATTATCACTGGAACAGATGGGCAGGTCCACAAAACTGAGTGTCTGCATGAGCTGTATTCACAGATTATTTGAGTCTGGTTTATCTGGTTCAACAGTTTCTCTTCTTTCATTGAGTTTTCTGTTTTAAAAACGGCAAGGAATGGTGATTTTGGATCACACTCACAGCTGTGGGAACATGAGGTTGACTTTAATTGCTGCCAAATAGTGCAGAAGAGACAGATTTTTTTATACAGTAGCTGCCCAGCATACAAGACAGGATTTAACAGTGAGCTTAGCTGTGTCTTCTGCATCTGTGTATGCTTGTGGATTGAATTCCTGTTGGTTTGAACAATGATATTCTCTGACATGAGCACAGGGACTGACTCTGTTAAGGTTCATCCACCTAATGGAACCAGATTTTATGCTTACCAGGTAAGATCTACCAAAAAGTTGCAAGGTTTTCTTCCTGCAGAAATCATCATTTCCGCAGGAATAAAGTCTATGTAATAGAAAGTCAATAAATTGCTGCAAGATGTATTCTTCCGGAACATTATTGTTTTAATTCAAGAGTAGAGTGCGCGTTTTTCATCATAACGACTGTAAGACAAATCTTTAGATCTGTTTTAAAAATTGTCCCTTTTTGTAGGATTTGAGTTGCATGAAAATCAAATTATAATTGTTATATTATAATTGCAGAAAATCTGCTGGTTCTGAAAAATAGATAAATTAGCGCTTGAACAAACATTTTACTTGCAGCCAAATATCAAAATCTCTGCCTTTGTTGCATCTGAAGAAACGGCATATTAAGAGATTTGGGAGAATACTTCTAGAGCATTCATACTGTAGTCACTTTTTTCTCTTTTGATTCATGCCTTAAAGTTGTATTGGTGAGATTGTGAAATGTTTTGTCTATAATACTTTGAAAAACAGGTTTGAGAATCTCACAAATAACTGCTTCAGAATTCTGCTACTTTAGTTTTTTGTACATATCTGCGTGTTTAAATGAATGCTTTTACTAAACAGTTCTTACATTTGTATGAGAAATTTTGGTGTTCTGGAGAACTGCTTCGGAGTTTTAAAGAAATGCAGCACTTACTAACTGTTATTACATGCAGTTAGCCTTTCTTGCTAACTGTATTTAATAACGATTCTCTGAGCTTTGATCCCCAGCGAAAACTTGTTCAAAGCAATTAAAACAGAGTCTTGATCTGAGAGAAGGCAATGCCCGAGTCATGAAGATAGATTGAAAACCTCATTCTGTGATTAATGTGAGCTTTTTCATTTTTCATAAATAAAATGTTTTGCAATATACCATTTTAAATAATTACTTATTTTCTATAAATTTCATATCTTTCTCTTATAAGAGCAGTTGAACTACTGAGTATCAGGCAGTTGTAAAATATCTACCGATTATAAAGTGTGCTGCATCTTGGCAATTTGACATGCAAAGAACTACTTGGAATCAAGGTTTAGCTATGCGATAATCCCTATGCCAACAGCTGCTGATGAATGATGGTCAAGTGTAATGTGACGGTTCTAAAGCACTTTGATGCATTGTGTCATCGCTAATCATGTCACTTGATTCAACATTGGTTTTGGTGTTCATGCTGTCCACCTGCTTGAAACTAATTGTTGAACGTCCACAGTATCAAGCATCGTAATGCAAATATGAAAATGAAGAAGACACCTCATCAAAACAAAGTGAGAATTCAGATGAATTGTGGAAAAACATGAATTTGCTAATTTTTTTATACATTTAATTTGAATGGAATTGCATAATTTGTAGTGCTGCCCAGGAATCTCCACATTTTAAATTGTATTTTTCCTCTGGTTCAGGGTTCTTTCTCATGCTGAATACCCTGGTCAAGTTAGTGAGCTGGTTACATATTATCCAATCTAGCAAATAACTTTCTTTAAACAACCAGCGGGAGATGTGTGAGAGGAATGCAGAATTATTCTTCCTCTGTTTGGATTCCTCCCCGTTCCATGCTGGAAAGTGTATTGTCTCTACTTGTTACTTCCTGATGGTGTCTTGGCTGAGATTGGAATTTATTATATTGAGAATTGCTGTGACAGATCTCTATCTGTCACATAGTTGGCAAGAAATTGGTATATCAAATTGTAAATTATTCTGAATAATCTTTCTTTGTTGTATTCTAAACCAACATATAATTGTATAGTTTTTGAATTTAGGATATTGTAAATAGATGAAATGGAACATCGTATTGCATTTTTATTAAATTAATTTGCTTTCTTGATCATGTCACAATAAGTATTGATGGTCTAATTAGTAAAATATGTTGTCTGACGTAGATTGCAGCATTCGTATCTGTGAATATTGGTTTTGCCCATAAATGGCAAGATTAAAGTTATTCAGAATACTACAAGTACCACAAGGTTTCAACTGCAACAAAGATGCTCTTTGATCCTCATGTGAAAACCTGTATATTGGGCTAGCCAGGTGTATTTAATGTGCTGTGTATAATGACATATTGAGAAGTGGATATGCTACCATAATTCTCTGCACCATGGTTTGATTGTTATCCTCACTCAGAAGGGGAAAAAAAAATCAGAATGCGAGTCAGGTGGCATTATTCTTGTACTACCCAGGGGCAGATACAAAGCCATGTTGTCAGAAACTTTGCGTAGGTGAGCTGGGTACTGCTAAGGAGAAACAAATAATTGACAAAATAACTGAGATTGAGAGAAGATACAAATAATATTTGCATTGAAGAATGTATTTATCAGCTGTATGGAGAGCAAATTTCCATATATAATAATGGAAGTTAGTAAAGTTCGTGTATATAGTTATAGATATATATAATATGTATAACCATATAAATTTACAGTATAGAAGAAGGGCATTCAGCCCACCATGCTGGCTCTAATGTGCTGTTGAGAACAAATTGATGATCTTGTTCATAACAGTGAAAGCTGCAGTTACTGCATTTATAATGAATGAAAACGGGTCACCTTCAATTGAGTTGAATTTTAGTTTGTCTTGTGATTGAATGTGTATTAGTTGTCATGTTTTTTTAAATTCTAAGGATGCAGACAAACTGTGAGAATGTTCAAAAATGCAAATACATTCTGCTGTATGCTGTGATGAATATTAGAATGTGTGAAATTATAGTTAAATGTGGATTTTGTCATTATTTTACACAGTAGATTGATTTTATAATGATAATTTATTATGATAATTTTATTGCAGGAAGGAAATATTCAAATATAGTAATTCAGAAAAGTGAGTCCAGCTTTTCAAGATTCCTATATATACACATATTATTTTGCCAAACCATTCTGCTGTCTCACATATTTAATTGAGATGATATCAATTTCAAATAAAGATTTTGATAATACAGTATTTAGAATGTACAGAGTGTGCCTTTGTGGTATATTCAAAATCAAACATATTCAACATATAATTAAACTATCACCTGAGAAACAAATCACAAATAGTGTTTGTGGCATTTAGATCAGAAGTGGTATTTGAAAACTTGCCATTGCATATTAATATTCATGAAACTGACTCCAGATATCTCTCATCGTTTTATATGGGTTCTTTTTTCTGCTGAGGAACAGTGGTGCCAGGTAACAGCAATGTACTCCTCATTGCTACGGAATGATCAGGCTTCAGGAATCACCAGGTTGTGTCTATTTTTTGTATATTAATATTGGTGCAACAACACACTAAAAGTAGTGGTAACTGTTGTATGATAAAATGTGTCCGCAATATTGAATCTGGTTCATTTTGGGTTATATTCACAAAATCATTGCTGAAGACTACATTAAGAGATGTGTGCTTAGGTGCTGAGAGAAGAAACCAAGTGGCAAACTAAGTTTGTTTCCTCTTACAGTTGCATATGCATCTCAACAATAACTAGAGATTAGCTTCTGAATAATGCAAATATGACAGATTTTATTGAATGTTTTAGAATTATCAAAACTCTTGATTTCATGCATCTCATTAAGAATAATATTCAATTATGAACTATGAAATTGATAACAATAGAAGTCATCATCTATGTTCTGAATTTAGAATGACAGATATTCAGCTCTTGGTATTACAGTTTCTACATGCCATTTTCACTGTAAAGGATTTATATTTAATATACACATTTATTATTTGGGCGAACTGAAATGGTAAGTGTGATGGATGGAACTCGTATCATGTGCGAGTGAATAGCTTTATCCCTGTTCTTAAATAGACAACAAGAGGAAGTAGGACAAAGAGGGCCTTAACAAAACAGATGGAATGATTATCTTAAGTGTTCTGATATGCTGTGAAAATGAGGTCATCTCTGGCATGTATATTCACTATTGATTTTTTGCAGTCATGAGGCGCAGAATATGCAATTTTCCGTCTCTTGCTGATGTGTAAGTAAATTTACTTAAGCCATCATATCTGCTGTTTGTTTTATACTGTGAACCTAGAAATTGAGCTGATTGCCCAAGAAAAAAAATTGTGGAAGAAAGGTCAATAAAAAAATCTGCTCAATTTAAAGGATAATGTAGATATTGACTTGGTCTGAATGATATTCTGATGTATTTATGAGAAATATTTCCCTATGACATTGAAATAGATCTTTGATTATACTATATTATATTTCACAGCAATATCACAACAGTTTGCTTTGTGAGAAATAGAACCCACAGAGTACACAGACAGTACAATTTACATTGAATCCTGTTCAGTTCTTTGAGGCATCTTCCTCCTGAAAGGTGCTGTATGAAATGCAAGGAATGTTATTTTCAATATATATCAGGATGCATAGAATAGATCACAGTCAAACAGTCAAATATTGTAATTGATGAAACTTGTTGCCATATGTACTCACAAGGCGTAATTATTTTCTACTAAGACAACTCCATCCGTTATTGTATAATGTAAAAAGCAATGTTCTTAATGATAAAATTATGTCTGACCTGGTTTCATGATTGTTGTCTGCAGCAAGTGTTATTTTTTCCGATTAATGGCAGCAAAGTGGATCAGGCTGCAAGCACAAGCAAGGATTAATGTATATTGACATCCTTACTCAATGTGTGTAAGATAACCAAAATATTACAAACAGTTGATAACTAGAGAAAGAACATACATTACATGTTTTTGTGTATGTTATGACAGTGTTTCAAAAAAGCGGCCTATCACAAAGCGCTTCAGGTACATCGATATTTCCATAAAAAGCACTTAAGGGCATAGTTTACCCTACATAAGTGTAACATCAATGCAGCTCCTAAACAATAGCTTTATTGGCTTGATTTTAATAAGATCTTTCTTTTGGGTGCCAAAAGGTAGAGACTATGATTTTAGATTTATATGCAATGGTTTGATTTGATTTTACCTGTGGTCTTAAACAGAATCACTAAAGTGTCTTAGAAATTATGGCAGGGTTTTATGTGCAACAACTTTGGAGGGGCAAGGCTACTTACTACAATGGGTAGAATTGTGGTGTGTCATGAAGCAAATAAAAGGTTTGTAAACTTTGTTTTTAATGTTGCAGCCCCCTTTAAATATAGTGTTTGGGAGCAATAAGGACAAGTACTTATTCAAATAATGTTTTGGAATTGTTGATCCTCTGTGGTGGTCTCAGTAGCCCTGATTCCTGAGACAAGTGGGTCCACAGTACTCCAATGCACTATTGTTGACAAGCCAATCTAATTGGCAAGACATAGAGGGGTAGATCAGTCACTTGGCTACAGGGATTATTCCTACTTGGCTCATGTTAACCCTAAAAACCAAAGTCCTAGTGGCTAGGATGGTGCTACTTAACACTGTCAAACCTGTGTTTGTCCAAGATTAGAATATTGTTCTAGGGAGCTTCTTGCTGAACTTCTGGATAGAATACAAAGCTTGTTTTTAATAGATGATCTCAGTTCTTAACCTTTCCTTCCAGTTCTCTTTTATCAAGACTATTTGCCATTCTCCGCTGTTAATTCATGAAAACTTCTAATGGAGCAATTCTCTTGCAATGCACTGGGTTTATGCATATGTATTTTCTGTAATGTTCCACATTTTCACTTTTATAATGAGCTTTTTATATGAAATAACAAGTATATTGTGTAAGCATGTAGGCATTTGTAATGCTGTGATAGACTGTAAATCAAATATAAAACTATTTAACATGAAATTTTGCCTTTAACTCAAGCCCATTCCTTTTTTGTTTACCAATTATTATCTTTCTATGCATTCCCATGTTGCCTCTTCTCAAATTAAAAATTCACATTGATAATAAACTTTAGGAATAACAGTTGCTTACAGTTGCAAATTTGATTTACATCCCAAAGGAAATTGCTTTGATGTGAATAAATACCATCAGTCATTTTATGCCTCTCTTATTTACTTGATCCTCCTTTTAGATTCAGGAGGCCATTCTGTCTATTGAGCTTGGGTTTCATCCTTTGCTCATCCATTAAAACAGAAAATCCTGCAAACCCACAGTGAGGAAATCAACATCTGAACGAGAAAGCTTGGTTAAGTGACAACTGATGAGGTTCATTGGAATATTTTTTCTTGAGCTCTAGGGTATTCTTTCCCTTTCTCATGTACCCCTCTCTTTGTTCTTTCAATCTTTAAGGGAAAAATTGTGGAGCGTCAACCCACACAAATAGTTGACGAAAGAGCAGTTGAAAACAATTTTTAACAAGTGTAACTGAGAGAGAGGAGAACACTGCAGGGGGAAACATGTATTCCGTTTCTGAAAATATGTATGCAAGTATGCCCAAAGGGAATAAATGGCTCAGCCAAGCTCAAAACTTGTAAAATGATTGCCACGATTCTTCAAGGAATGAATTTTCACACCAGTTAAATCACTTTTTTCAGTGGCCATTTTAAAAATTCAAGTATGAAGCGCTTGGTGTTTTATCAAATGTAAAAAAAACCTCTTAAATATATATCCTACAATGTTACGGGTTAAAAAATTTAAAGTAATATTCAAACATAGTGCAAAGTTTATAATTTTCAATTTACTCCCATAAACAATCTGAACTGAATTGTGTTTTGAAGAAATCCATCGTTTCATATTGATTTATTTTCACTAATGAGTGATGCCATAATTTCATGTAAGGCAATCTTGGAAGAGTAAAATAATTTAAGCAGGTTATGCTGTTTGTCCTATAAAGCACGTAACAATTGGACTCAATTTTTTATATATCTAACCCAACATTTTTGGAATGTTTTGTAGTAAATGCTCATTGAAATGAAATATCAAGGAAGCATAGTGGTGTCTCTCTAGAGGGATTATAAAAATCAATAGTACAAGCTAAGCTGGATTTCTGTACAATAGAATAGAAAGTGGGTCAAATTGTATTTGTGTGTGTCTGTGTGTGTGTATGTGTGTGTGTGCACACATGGTTCAGAAATCTTGGCCACTGATTATTTGTGTAAATTATTTTTTAAGAGTTCCTTCAATAATCTACAAACATACCTATTGTTAATCTTATAAACTAAGATCTATAGAAATTAATTTGTTCAAAGAAATGTACTTAACATTGACTTTCTACATCATTTCATAGCTGTCAGCCTGGCTCAGTTGGTAGCACGCTTGACTCTAAATCAGAAAGTTGTGAGTTAAAAGCTCCACGTCGGGACTTTGAGCTCACAGTTTAGATTGATACTCCGGTGGATGTTAATGATCCCATGGCACTACTCAAGAGAAGGAATTTTCTCCCAGTGGCTTGGATAACTATTTCCCCAAAATAAAATGAGTTATCCATTTCATGGCTATTCACTTCATTCTTGTCCCAAAATTGGCTGCTGCATTTACCTACATTATACTCAGTCACTACAGGATTTAGCAGTAAATCCTTTGAAGTGCTTTGAAATGTCTTCTTGACGTAAAAGATGCAGTGATTATTAATATTATACCTTTATCTATAAATTGCCTATTTGCAAAAAGTCTTTCTAAAGAAAGTCTCATCTGAAATTTGTGGAGGTTGAAAATAAAGTAAAAGCATTTACAAACTTTTTGTAAGGGAATATCAAAGTGGTTATAGATTTTACCCTTTTTTGTGTGTGATTACATTCATCTTTGTTTTGAGGTCTGATAAACATTGACAGAACATGTGAACTGTGTCGAACGTCTTTCCACTTGGGTTCAGATTCAGCCCTTTCAGCCCAGCTATGGGAATATGGGAGTGCATAGTAGTTCCAAGCTGCTATTGTTAAATTCTATTCTCAGCTGTTACCATGAATGTTGAGCTTTGAAAGGATATATGCAAGACCCAAACATTGATGTTACAGCAGTGACCTACCCCTAAGGCATTTTTGTGAAACTGCCAAAATCAGCATATGCATAGGGCATATAGTTTCTATTAAATTCTTTGTAACCAAAATTGAGATATTATCTTATAATGTATCATTTCTACACTTCAACCTGATTTGCCATATATGGTCGTTGTTTTCTTAAAGTGATAAAATAATATGTTCAGACGTTATCCATTATCTGGAAATATATTTCAGTTTAGTATATTAGAATAAAGGTTTTCTTTAAGATTTTGAGGGCAGTCAATTTGGCCATAAGCATTACAATTATTTCCCTCGAAATGCTGTTGAAGATCATAAAGCAACTGGAAGCACCTTTTCTAAATACATTTGCTTTGTAAATATGATGCAAAACAAATATTTTATTTTGTTATCTTTCAACATCTGATTCTGGTGTTAGACAAACTGGTTTATAGACTGATATAAAATGTTCTCACTGGTTTCTGGAAGCTAGAGCCATTTTGCTTGGTAGTAAAACAGTAATGATTAAAGGAAATTAGTTTCCAAGTTGTGTCTCATGTCTGAATAATGCAATTCTGATTCCTTCATGTGGGTGTATAGCTATTAATTACAGTTGACTGGCCTAACATATGACCCTATAATTTTAGTTTCAACTTAGTAAATACTGTATTGTTAAAATGAAAAACAGAAACATATGGAACAATTTTCAAAAAATTTCTATCTTTAGTACAGTTGCAACTCTAGGAGCTTGGACAATGATTACAAAATTAGTAAGTCCCCAGAAAGACCAATGATTAGAAGAATCCTGTTCTCTGCCTACACATAAACATTGGTGCATATATGGAATAAAATCCCAGGAAAGATGATTAATACTGTGTTGAATAATATCTTGAAATAAGAGCTGGATAAAAATAACTAAGAATAAGATTGTAGATGGTAACATTATGCATAGATAGAAATAATGAACTACTGGGCTTGCACAGCTGTCTTGTTAAAGATGGAAAATCATCAGGATGATGGATCCGATGTTAGGTCATCTGAAATTTCACTTGATTTAGTTTTGGGAAAAATAAAATTCTTGCCAAACGTCTGCTCAGGGGAATAATTTGGTCCATTGAACACCATTATTTCTCTCAAGATATTAAGACTCTAAAATAGTATAAACAGGCTGTTCAAAGTTCCTGTGCTATTTAATAAGTTCAAGAGCTTTGAGAAAACAATGGGAGAGGGAACCCAATCTGCTGCATGTATACTGTGTGAGTATGAATAAGACCATAAGATTTCTGAAACCATTCCTACAGGTGATGTGAGGATCAGAGTGTTGGAGGTACACATTATGTGGAGGCATGATTTCTACAGGTGATGTGAGGATCAGCGAGTTAGAGGCACACATTATGCAATTTATGTATTTAAATCAGTTTGAGATTGCATATCAATCTGTAATCCAGTTTTGATCATGTGTTATGTTAATTTAATTGTATTCTTTATGAATATATAAAGTTAATGGAATCATTTTCAATTGCTGATTCTACTTCATAATTAAGTGATTTAAACATACCTGTGTCAGTCAGAAGGGTTGGGGCAACTCATCCCGGACTTTAATTATCTGGCACTAAGGCAGAATTGTTGATGTGTATATTTTGTAGTGTATTTGCTGTGGATAAAATCAAAGTAATTAGTTAAAGCTCAGTGGTTAGAGCACTCGCCTCACAAGCAAGAGACCTGGGTTCGATTCCAGGCAAGGTGAAACACTGGGCAAGTTTCTTACTTCACACGCTTCTGTTTACCTAGCAGTAACTAGGAATCCGGTTGTTAGTCAGTTTGTGGATTTCTTTTCCGGAGGTAATAATTCCTTTAAAAAAAATTATAAATTGGTCACTTCAGTTTGTGGGACACTGCTTTGCGCAAGTAGCTGCCGCGTTTTGCCTGCAAAATAAGCAATCATTTCACTTTACAGTTTATTCTGTGAAGCGCTTTGAGGTATCTCAAAGACGTGATAAGGCGCTATATCAAATGCAAAGATTATTATTAGAGTCATGCAAGTACAGTAAAACATATTTGAGTCCTTTGTGATACCATTTTTTTGTGACTTCAGTTTGCCAATTCCTATCTTTAATACAATGGACACACTACTAACTTATTTTATTGCCTTCTTGTTCTAGCCATTTGGGCTATTTGGTGTCAGAAAATCAATCTTAATATATTCTTCATTCAATCTTTTTTTTAAAAAAATCTAAGGCACTGTAAAAGAAAAACATGTTGGTAGAAAGTTGGATACATTTAAAAAAACAGCGTAATTTAAGTGATGGGAATGCTTCTAGGAAATTGCCAATTGACAATTTGATTTAAGGATTAAATAAACTGGACATTAAACTAATTTCATTAAATTGAACTGGTATTAAATAGGAGAGTTATAAAACTCAATTATGTATTTAAATCTGAGTGCCTCCAGAGACTTTAACAGATCAATAGTCACAAAATACATTGCACATATAACAATGCACAATCTAAACAGGTATCATTATCAGGTCTTTACCTTAATTTAAAAGTGACATTTTACAGGCATGAAAAGCACAGGATACTCAAGCAATTGAATGATAAATAAATCAATGCTACAGAATTGTCCAATGCTGTCTTCAATCATATAAAATCACTACGAAAGGATGAGAGAGAATATAGCAATCAATCCAGAATCTGTCTAATATTCTTGGTTCAGTCAAAATGCAAATACTCAGTAATACATCCAGTGGGTAATCAGGCAGTTTCTTTTCAAAGATAACTGAAAAGAATTTGGTCAGACTTCATTTCTCAGTTCTCTCCCTTCCTCACACAGCCTCTCGGCCCCACCCCAACCAAATAATTTGTGGTCCTTAGTCTCCTGACACTTTGTAGAGAATACAATACACTGGACTTGCAATGTTGCAGCAGCAATAAAAGTGTTTGGATCATTTTATTCTCAAGCACTGAATACTTCTTAAATTTTGTTTGCAAATCAAGTTTTGACAGTTTGGTGTCAATTGTTTTACGGCTCTAGTATTTTACCAATAGCAGATCAATGTAATTTTCAATAAAAAGCCTCATTTTTTCTATATGCTGTTTTAAAAAAAATTGAAAAGCCTGCCAAAAGATGATTTTGTGAAAGAGAGTAAAATTTATCAAAGTTGTAAATAATTTTGCTCTAAAATGGATAATATCATCACAATTTTCAAGATGGGCACAATTTGTTTTTTTTACAAAGTATACTCATTGTGGATCAATCAGATTTTGACAAAGAAATAATCTGTTCAGTTTATTGAAAAAAGTAATGTTCAAACAGGGCACACCTGATAATCATGAAATATTTGTCTACTTATACATTTACAGTGAATCATGCAAAACGTCTTGAAATAGCCTCCCATGAAAGGTGCTGTACCAAACGTAAGGATGATTAATATTATTATTGTTCAACTCATATGGTGCTACAAATTCTTAATATGTTAAGAGTGTACCGGAAGACCTGATTTTAACACCCCTTTCTCTCTGACTTCAAATTCTGGCTTCCTCCAGAGGGTGGACTATGAATTGTAGCTTGGCCATCATTACAGCACAGAACAAAGATGCCTAATCAACAGAAGGGAGGGAAAATGAGCAGACTTTCACAAAAAGTACCACTTTAGACTTCTACAGCTGACTTGCATAGATTACTGGGGATGAAAATTTTGATTACCATAAAATGAGATTTAACTTCAAACGACTCAAAATTAATCGCTGAAGCAGATTTGATCAAAATTGCAGTAATTCTCCGCAACTGCTTGAGTTTTGCATGTGTTGCTAAAGACCATAGTTGATATTTTAACAACAACAAGACTCCATTTATAGAGCGCCTTTCACGTCGGGAGGACGTCCCAAGGCGCTGTACAGTTGGATCAGGACCCGAGCAAGGGGGAAATGGTCAGAGTGAGGGGAGGGAAGGGAGGGAGCGAGGAGGGGGTAGAGAGTCGAGAGGGGAGCTGAAGGCACGGTCAATGAGAAAGGTCTTGAGACCGGCCTTGAAGGAGGAAAGGGAGGAAGCAAGCGAAGGCACTGGGGGATAGAGTTCCAGAGCCTAGGGGCTGAGAGGCTGAAGGCCCGGCCACCAATGGTAGGGCAGTTGGGGTGGGGGATGTGGAGCAGACCGGAACCAGAGGAACGGAGGGTACAGGCAGGAAGGTAGGGGTATAGTAGGTAGGAGGGAGCAAGGCCGTGAATGGCCTTGTAGGTGAGGATGAGGATCTTGAAATCGATCCTCTGGGGGAATGGGGAGCCAGTGGAGGCGAGCGAGGGTGGGAGTGATGTGGTCCCGAAGCCTGGTGCGGGACAGCACACAACCATGTTGATGTTTAGTCTTTATAAGACAACTAATACAAGAGAGTGCGTGAGTGTTTTATTACTTAAAAAATGTATAACCCTCACCATTGTATTATTGGATAGATCAGATTGAAGCATCAGATTGACGCAACAGGCCAATTTTGTTTCTGCTCCCTATTGGACTAGGTTGCATACTCCCAACAGTACTGGCAAATATCAGCCATATTCTATCCCAGCCATACTTTATCCCTTCCACAAGTCATTGCTAGGAATCAATCATTGAAACATTTCAAGTGGAATATATATCACAACAATGTATGTTTTGATTTTTCTCTACTGTCATGTTTCTTAAGATGAAACTCAACCCAACATTTGAAGAAATTACTTTGTTTAGTAAATAATTGCGACACTTTTTGTGTTTGTTCAGCCTGGCTGTTGTCCTTGATCACTCAACTTTGCAGCTCTCTGGTGAAGTCCACTGTCTGCAAAACTTTTGCATCATTCAACTAACGTAACAAGATAACTATCTGAATACAGTAGTCATACTAAGCTGCAGGAACAATTTACTGTTCATTTTCACATTTGTCCTTTGGATCTTACTCCAATATTTTCTACAGTCCAAAGTGATGAATAGATCTTGCATCTGGGGTTAGATGCCTCATTCCATTTCTTTAATTTATTTAAAGTAGCATAAGGGAATTGAACAGAAAAATCTCTTTTTGCCCATTGAGCCAGTTTCGTCTTTCATGTCATGCATAATTTGGAAGTAATGAACTCTTCAGTCTTTTGAAGATCGTGAATAACCACATGAGGATAAAAATCTGAGAAATTATCCTAGACTCCAGTGATAAGTAAACAGATATTAATTAGCATTACAGGCTATATTCAACCCTGCTGCAAATTGTTTATGAATAAAATATCGAGGTGGGGCAAGGGAAATTATCGGTCAAGTTGAACACATCCCTTTTTTTATCTCCACTTACTCCACAAAACATACAATCAAATCATTTACATTTTACCCAAAAGGCAGATTTTTTAAAAAATTATAATATTTTTGCAACATTGTTGTTACAAATTGGATTTGTTGCAGCTTCCTGCGCTGTAGATTTCGGATTCTATAAAAAGAAATGGAGACGGGCATCAGGACAGAGCCAAGAAGGTGAAGCATGAGTGGAAAACATGCCCGAGTGAATATAAACATACAAATTCAAAAACGCAGATATTGTGAGCAGTGGAACAGATGGCAGACACAGTAATAAAGTCGGAAGAGAAAATAGTGAGACAGATTTCAGAGAAAATAAATAAAAGAGTGAGCTAGTATACAAAATCAAGGCAGCACAGCGCCAGGAAGTGCAAACTTGCTGATTCACTTCACAAACCATTGCGACATCTTGCTTATGCAAAGCCTATTTCATTTTGTAGATTTTAACAGTTGTTCTATACAAAGATAGAGTTAGCTTTGAAATATCAGACTTGTTTTCCAATTGCTGTAACTGTCAGCAGGGAAACTAATTAACTTAGTTTAAAAAGTTTCCTTTATTAAAATTATTTTAAAAATTAATTCTCTGGTACAAACTGATCACTCAAGATTTTGCTCAATGTTTGCATATGGAATTGCAATAGGATTTTCCAGTTAAATGCAATTCTCAAAAGTACATAGTAATATTCCTAAGACTATAAATTCTAGAAGTACATTCTTAAGACTAACAATCATGCTTACTGCTATGATCAGTTTTTATGATGTCTTGCACAGTACTGAGTGATTCATTTCAATTTCAGCAGAACAAAAATCCTAGTGCAAACAGTTTGTGTACTTGGGAAAGCAAACTGAAATATTACAGATAATAAATTAAATAGTACTAGTGTTTGTTGGCAATTTCAATGTTGTTAGTGATAGTTAATACAACATTTGGATTATGTTCCTTAAATATATCAAATGGGGTTGAATAGCAATGAGTAGTTTATAGGAAGTAAATTTAAAGTATATTTCTCTGACAACAATTTTGTTTTTTTGAGGTACATCTCCAAGGATGGGATTTTTGATCTTCCTTGAAGGAAGAATCAAGAAGTATTGTTAACTCATACTATTTAAATGAGCATTACGGTAGCTGATTATGGAGTAATATTGATGGTCATCTTGCATCTACTCATAACATATAGTGTTCCACGTTTATGGCAAAGAAGCTGGGTTCATGGTTCTTGTGAGAAAAAAATCATAAATGTAAATATTATTCTGAAGGATTTTGTTTCACTTTTGTTTCCATTTTGGGATGTCTTGAAAATGTCACCAGAAAAAATAATGTTGTTCCCTTTGCGAAGTGAAATATTCTGTTAACTGGCATTATCATAAAGATGATTAAGAGCAAGCTTTACAACATGTGGGGAGTTTGTGTTTTAGATGCCTAAGGCCTAGGTTTAGTGGACGTGCCATGTCCCATAGTTAAAATAATAATAAATAATAATTATTGCATTTGATTAGTACCTTTCACATCTTAAAGTGTGGATGTAGACCCTTTTTAAAATCACAACACTTTAAATATGTGTTGTGTTTTCTACAGGAACGTGGCAGCCAATATGTGCACATCAGTGTCCCACAAACAACCATGAAATGAATGACCAATTTTATCTGGGGTTTGTTAGCAAAAACCAGGAGAAACTCCTTTTTGTTTTCAAGTGCTACCACCTGATCAGTCACAGACAGGTGTTCGGTTTTATCTGAAGGACAATTCCCATACTGCTGCATTGGAAAGTCAGCCTGACTACATTAGTTCAAAGTCATACAGTTCAATCAAGGAGCTTTTGAATCGGATGTGAGAGCGTGACCAACTGAGTCAGGCTGATATGCAATGACTAGCGTGGAATAATCAGCAAAGTAGGTAGAGGTGAATGATCATTGGTGTGGAGAAGGAACAGGGTAGGAGAGAGAACAGAACTGAGGGGATCTGCTTCTATCATATCTTGATAAAGGAGTTAGAAGATAGAAGATGAAATGATCTACTACATCATAGATGGAGTGATTTGAGAGACATGTCAATGATGGACGTTCATAGCATGGTGACATTCTTTTTTTCAAAAAAAGTGCATGATGCCAGAATTTCTCAAGGTTGATATTCAAAGTATGGAAAAATGAATCAATAATGTGTTTGAGTGGTGCCCAGAATGCTAAGATCATGGGTGGAATGAACGGCCATGCCAAAAAACAGATTGGCGGTTTAACACATTTTCTTGACAGCACAGCTTTGATGCTATGGTACTGATATTGTTTTTTTCTTTAGAAATGTAGGTCATATACATTACAAAAACAACAGATGATGTGGAGGAAGTTAAAGATTATGATTCAGTCTTAGAAATGCAGTTGATATTCATAAACCCCGTTAAGCTGTACTCATAGTTAATGCCATCAGGATTCTTCCATTTAAATCAGTCTTGCAATTTCTCTCTATAGGGTCTATTCTATTATAATTAATCTGGCATGAAAAAATACTAATTGATTAAATCTGAAACTCATTTAAAGTGATTTTTTTATTGTAACACTGCAAGTTCTATTCAAAATGTTCACAAAGAATCAAGTCCCTGGCTTCAAAACAGAGTGACTTTATTGTATAACTGCCAGGTCGCATCCAATGATATTAGCCTCCAGAATTCAAGCAAGCCTCACAGCTGGTCCACTAGGTTAGTCAAAGTAGGCTTTATATTGCCTGGGGAAAAGGCTTTCAGGGCATTTAAATACACATTCAAATATTGAAATAAGAGAATTTAATGGCATGTATCACATTAGTATATCACCTATAGTTACACTGAGCAAGCCCTGAATTATTTAACTATTACCAGACCTCAAAGATGTAGCAAAAAAATTTAAGATTATTTGAATCAGCATGATTTCTTTAACCTTCTGCAGCTTTTTGCTTCTTGAAACCTTTCACCCAAAGAAGTTTCTCTTCAGAAAAGGGAATCAACATTTTCACCAATTTATTTTCAAGTTGTATGTGATGTCTATAAATACTATCATTGATATATAAGCTAATTTTTCCAGTTCCTGCTATGATGCTTTTGTGTATCTCTTAAGCAGAATATATGAAAATAATTAGTATGAAAGAGGTAGCTAGTTGTTTAGCAACATAATCCATTGCTAAGATCAAACTGTTAGACATTTTAGGCATATATATCTATTCCCATATGTTTCATATCTAACACCATGGTAGGTAGATGCATTTAAAAATATCAAACATCATAACATTTAGAAATCTATAGCTTTTGGCATGTCTATATTTGTTCGATCAAAGCATTATTTCATCAGACAAGTATAAAACTGACAATTGAACTTTAATCTTCCTACGGGATATACTGTATTAGTAAAATGCTTAATGTTTAAACCTACAATTTTGTATTGGTCTTCAATGGCTCTTGAATGCAGAACCCAATAAAATGTTTTGAGTTATTGCCTCAGTTTTTTATCTTTCATTATCCAACCTTTGAGATTGCTTTGCATGAGTGTATAACTACTTAATGTGCTTGCGGTTTCTGTTTTTTTAACAGGTAGGAATGTTTGAGGTCTGAAGCCCTAGCTTATGACCCCAATACCAAAAACACAAACAGGGAGCAGTCTAAGGAATGACAAAATTAGAATGGAGCACTTATGAGCAGTTAGAGTTGTCGTGAGAAGATCTGCCAGTTCTTTGCTTGATGATGTATTCTATTTAATCATTCAACTTTTCTGAAAGAAATTATACTAGGAGTGATTTTTAGAAAACACTCGAAGATAAATCTCCAATGGGAACATTGTGCAGTTAAAAACAAACCCATAGTGCTTATGTTATAAGTCCCTTAAGTATATCTTTATCATTACAGCTGATTGGACATTCATGAAGACTCAATCTGAAATTTATGAAAAGGAATGGTTGGCACCATTGGGAAGGTGGTGTAATCACTTTGATATACTGTAACGATTGACCAGAATGAAAATGTTTGAACATGGGTGGGGGGGCCTCAGGNTTTTTTTGTGTTGGCCAGTTCAGAATATGCTTCTGCCACCTTGGAGTTGTGAAGTCAATGCAGAATTGTTTCTGAGACTTCTTTGAAAATGCAATCCACAGCACTTGCCTCTGAATCCGGTCATCTAAAACATCTATGCCGTAGATGAAAAGGACACCAATTGCAGACTAGCTCTGTTCACACAGAAAGCATTTCAGGTAAGGAACAAAAGAGAGATGAGACCAAACTGATGCAAATAATTATTTTTATGTTTTGAAGAATATTACAAGCAGATTAAACTATTCATTGGAAGAAGAGAACAAATAATTAGAGGGTATTTAAATAAAGAAGTTTGTTTCTGAATAAATATATAAAACTTTTAAAAATAAACTTGAGTGTAGAATTACTTGGCATGTTTTAGATAATTATATGAGTTGACGTCTTTAAGAAACAGCATAAAGTAAATTTTGATGTACTAGATGTTAGTGATCATGAGAGTTTTCTTTATATATTAATACAGAAAGTATTTCCAGATTGATTAACCCTTTATATTTTTTTGTTTCTTTTCTTAGGCAGATAGCTACTTCTGGTACTTGCAGTGGACGATTATCCAGTGGATGAAACAGATGAAGTTTGAGCAAAATTTTTTTGATTCACCCCAAATGAATGCATAAGGTAGGTCTATTGTGAGCTTCTTGAGACACAGTTCTTTAGCATATTGGCATTGAAGCTTTTCATTCACTACCTTTTCTATTCTCTTATTCCTATTCTCAATTTATCTTTTCTTTATGGACTCAAAGTTTTGTTTTCTTTCAAATACAGGAATTCCTGTTCAAATGGTTTTCCATTTCTTCAAGGTTAAACGAGATTGATGCATTGGATAGGAAGACTACCAGTGTCATTCGGACTCTTGGAAGAAGCAATGATGAAGTGTGAAAATGGAATTACTCTTCTGGTTTCCAGTGAGGTGGATGGAAAAATGTGAGCAATAGAGATACTGATGGATTTCTATGTCACTATAGTGACATAAAAGTATTTAGTGTTTCTCCTTTTGATGGCATGAAATTGAATACCACTATTTTATACAGATTGTGAGACTGTTGGCAACATATTCAGAATTGCAGTCATACACTTGTAGTTTACTGTTTTCCTTACTTTTCTTGAGCGAAGGCAGCGATTATGCTTTTTCAATCACTGTCACCTTGAATAAAATGTCTACCCACTTTAGGTTTGTCACGTTGCTTGGCTGAGGGTTTCATTCAGCCTTTCATTTTGGGTTATGAATTAATTTTACCTGATTAATAGCCTTATTTTATTATCTATCTACCTTTAAATTATTTGTTTTCCCACACTTCCTTCTAAATCATATCATATTTGTGCCCATTCAACCATTTTATTTGATCAAATCTTTTAATCCCATTTCCCATCCTTTCTTCATATACCTTAATACTCTTACTTCACACCACCTTTTAAACCCCCCCACTTAATTTGACTTCTGCTACCTTCTAGGATACTGTGCTTTTGGATTCTTTTAACCAAATGAAAAATTCTCACCATTAAACGATGAATGCAAAACAACAGTCAAGATAAAATAAATGTTTTGCCACACTGCAACAGTGGTACTGAAATGTGAGCTAAGATAATAACCAAACATAGGAAATTCCTTAAAAAATATATTTTTTGTTAAAGTTGCAACTCCACTTGTATTGATATTAAAATATATTTTTAAAAAGCACTTCATACTATAAATCTGTTGTATACTAAATACATATGTGTTTACAATGACGTGCTAAATATTGTAGCCTAAATATTTTAGAAGTTATTATCTATTTCCTTTACTCAGTGCTTTTATATTTTCATATTAAGTATTACGTGGTACGAGTAGGTCCAGCTCTTTATTCTGTTTCCAGGGCTAATTATTTTGGTGAAGTAAGATGAAGATTAATTGTATTTGAACAAACAATTACAATATTTGATAGTGATGAACTATTCAACCCACATTGTCCTTCCAATGCGCACCCACCCCATGTTGACACAGTATTTCTCTTAATAATGCCTTTCTAACAAAGCATAGTGATTCTAAAATCTTTGAGAGAAAATTGCATTCTGAAGACTTTTTTCTTAATTTGCTTAACAATATACCACTTAAAAGAGCATTTCTTAAAAAGATTTATTTTTAAATAAAAACAGTGAATTATATTTGCAATTGTCAAACTATTTCCAACTTTAATTAAAGTTTCATGGATTGAGCACACTGACATTTTCCTGAAATGTATATGTCATCTTCCCTTTTCTATGACTGAAAGCAGCTGTTAATTTTGGAAATCTTATAATTTCAAGCATTTAAGTATAAAGTATCAGTATATTGTAATCTAGACAAAGCTATTTGTTATGCAGTATTAATAGTTTTTGTTATACCTCAATAAACTCAAGAAAATGGTTTGTTTGTTGCATGTTCTGGCACAGTAAACAACATATTTATATGTCATATTTAGATATATTAGACAAACATCTTGTATAATTTTTTAAATCAAATTATTAAATATTGTATCGCCAAAGGACTTGTTACTTCTTAGAAAATAAATATTCATTATTTGTTTACCCTAAATTTTAGTGTGATGACCTAAACTATTTTAAAATATTTTTAATTCAAACTTTTCAATCTAAACTCAAAACATTCTAACCTGAAGACAATTTTTTGTGTTATGAAATCGCTTCAGTTTTGTTTGTTTACCTATATGGTTGTAAGGAACATAAATTCCAAACACTACCTATGGAATAGATCATGTGACCTTGATTGAATTATTTCAAAGAATAAGGTGTTAGCACAACAGCATTGGATGTTAAATTAAGTCTTGGTCATTGTTCAAGCTACTCACACTGTTTGAAGTAGAGAAGCAAAAATACTTTATCTTCACACATCTTGTACTGAGATGCACAGCAATTTCACATAAATTAGCACATTGAGCATTGAATTTTCATTGCTGCTGGCAGCATGTTGACACATCTTCAGTCATATATGTGCATCATCAGAAAGCTTGATGAGGCTGAGGTTCCAATGAACTATTTCATTCATATCAGGGAATGAAAACTTAATCCTCATGGTACACCATACCAAGTTGATACACCAAAAACACGGTTGGCATGAACTGGCATGATTGTAAATGCAGGAAAATATAATTGAAGGAAAAGAGGGGAAATAAGTGAACTTTTGGTTTCACTTTGGCACTATTTAGGGAGTGACGCTGGTGTGCATAAACAACGTATCTAAACTTGTCTTTAACTGCATAGTTGAGGCAAAGAAATCTACAAGCAACATGTCAAGTTTGTTTGTAAGGAATCTTGTCAGTAGCTATGGAGAATTGAAATATTGAAGGAGTAAAAACATATGTTTCTTTCAGCCTGTCAAAGCTTCAATAATTTAAATGATTTTGATCCAAATGCACTGTCAACATTTAGGGCCAACTGGTATTGCTAGTGTGAAAATATACTAGTAATATTCTGCATGATGTTTCATAGTATTGAAATGTTCATCTATATTAGAAATAATTATTTGATTTTAGTGAACTGGTTTTGAATTACAACAAGGCCATTAGCAAAAGAACTTCCTATGTTTTATGATGGGCAATATCAGTTGTGCTGCATTTATCACTATATAGTCAGTCATGTTATAGAGAATACTGTGGTAGATTTCAAACATTATTTATATTTATGCATTCTTTCCATGGATTCCGATTACAAAGATCATTATCATGTTAGGATTCAGTTAACTATAACTGTTGACGATTTCTAAATCACACTTGAGAAAAGAATAACCAGATTTACTGCATATTGCGTTGATTTTCATGTTCTGCTCTTTATCTTTTTGTGACGATTAATATGCCATCCTATTTTAACCATAGTAAAATAATAATCTCTTTCAATTAGATGTTTCTTTCTAAATAGAGCATGTATGTGTTTTCTGTTTATGGATCAGTACATGTTTTATCATTTAATAGCTACTGAATTTGTACAATCTCTTTCTTTAAATACTCTTCAGATGACTTGCACCACTGAAAATGCTTTTAATAATGATTAACGATATGATGCTCCTTTCCCTCCATTTAGTGCATAGACAACTGAAATGGCCAAAGGTTATCACTAATAATCCAATTCACAATCATCACACTTTTTATCACACTTCATTAGGAATGGTGAAATGGAGGTTAGCCCAATTATTTTCTTCTAATGTTCTGTGACATTAGTGTTATCTGACTTAGATTTTTAGTTAATTTTTAGCAATTATTTCGGTATCATGTTCAAAAATGGTCAATTTATATAATGCAGTATTCCTTATGTATATGGGTTCCAGTAAAGACAAATTAATGAGAAAAATTGTGAAATCGTTAATTTGAATAGCATTTTGGGGCATGCTTGTGCTTCTGAGTCATCCCTTGTCAAGACTGCAGAGCCTTATTATAACTATTCCTCATAACTCATCATTCTTACACAAGGGATTATCATCTTTGCTAACCTCTGCACTGTCTCTTCAGCCTGGGCAGACCCTTATGTCACAAGAACTAGCACTGTACAGCTTGACTAATTTCTGAAGATCGGAACTCACCTAATTTAGCAATGTAGCTTGGATTCCTGTTTACCTTGCATAATACTACCTCACACTGTTTTGACGTGGTAAAGCAATGACTCATCTAACACCCCTTTCAGCTTTTCCTTTGGCAAGTTCTATTCTGTCCATGAAGTACATGTGTCTCCTATTTTTAATTTCTATGAGCAGTAACTTGCAATTATGATATTATGCCATATTGAATGCAAACATAATTATTAGTTACATTAATAACTTTTTATTTTCTTCACGTTCAAAACAGTGAACTACCTCTTTGTAAAACTTTTTTTCTTTTTTTTGGTCTTTGTCAACTGTGTCTTCCATATTCAGGTCTTTCTCATTGTCAAGAAGGGTTACACACAGTAGGTTGACTCTGTTACATGCACTTTACCAATGATTTCTAGGTAACTTGCTGTAGAGGGAGGAGAGATGCTTCATGATTGATGATATCATGCTCTTTTCCTTCCATTTGGTGCTTAGACTGACTGAAATGGCCGAAGGTTATCCCTAATAATCTAATTCACAATCATCAACCCCTCCTCCTCTTTCCTTGCTTGGCATTCAAAGCTGTGTTCGTGCCCTTGCTCCTTTCATTCTGTACCTGACTTTACTCAGTGACGTGACAAAGATTGCAAGCTACCATCTGTGGGAAGCCAGGATGCAAATGTCAGTGTAGACTAGAATTTGGTTCATGGCACAGTGTTATTGAGCTGTCAGGGATTTGTTAACGTTAATTGTTTTTGCGTGATAATCACAAGAGAAGATATAATTAGATTTTTGTTCTATTTATGTTGCCTGTCAAAACAGAAAAAAATCCCCCATTTTCCTGTAAGGCTCAATAGAAAAATAAAAGTTGTTGTTCAACATGTTTTGCAGCATGACTCATTTAAGAAACAGCTTGATGCAGTAATGGGAAAGACAGTAGGGTTATTATTTTGGAACTAAGAGATCCAATTGTCTGTAGGGCCTTCTTCAACTGAATCTCTCTTGTGATGTGACTGTATCATGGTCATCAATTGATTCCCCAAACAAAGCTATATAATTTTTTAAATGCCGATTAATTCTGAAAGTTTTCATATTTATTGAACAAGGTATAAATATTTTAAACAATTTGTTTTATGACCTATACAATATATGCTTAAAAACTTGTAAAATGAACTTACATTTAAAACAAGACCAGACATTTTATACACAGTAACATTTTAAATTATCGTTAACCTTGAATAATTTAATTTCAGCCAAATTAAGTTTGTCTTCTATCACTTTCTTTGCTTTCAAAATTCTTCTGGAGACCTATCTCCTCATCTTGGCCTTTGGTCATCTTTAAATTTCTTCCAGTTCTGGCTCATTGTTCACTGCTCCCATTATTAAGTCCTTTGAAATATTTTACATAAATGGTATAATGTAAGTTCTTATCACCAAATTTATGTAACATGGTTGTAAATTAATATTTCCTCAATCGGAAATATCCAAAATATGGATATCATGGGCATATTGAGCCACAGGCTGATAATTTGTAAATAATTGATTCAGTGTGAAATAACATTGAATGTGTGCTAATGTGTCAGGATGTCAGCCTACCTAATTTTTACATCAGAATTAGAAACATGTGGGCTCAAGCCCATATTCCATGTCGGGACACCATTCACAAAAGAAAAGGGAGATTCTCCTGGTGTGCTGACCAATAATCCCCCAGACAAAGTTGGTCATTTGTTTGATGGCTGTTTGTGGTATATTGCTGTGCACAAATTGCTGCTGTGTTTGCCTACATAATACAGTTAGTAAACATCAACAACAATAAATTATATCACAGTAAATGCTGTGAGGCAGTTGAAGTCATTTTGACAATGTGATAAGTGCTATATCCAATGCAAGCATTATCCGGAGTGGAGTCTCACACATACTGGAGACTACCTGCTGAAAGTACATTGAGGAGGAACATGCTTTGTATTGCTCCAGTATAAATGCAGATGGTGCTAATTGCTTTAGTGACTGATGGAAAACATGGTTAGTTCTCAGGCATTCCATGTAAATGTGCTCCTTCAATTTAATTTATTTTTAAAAGACGAGTTGTGAAACTGACTAATGACGAAAATCTAAGATTCTTTTCAACATGCTGACTGACTGTGAATTCAAGTGCTTATGAATATGTGTCAAACATTTGAGTTATAAACAGATTTAAACTGAACTTTCAATAAGTTTGGAAAGAGAATGAAAATAAAATATGAACAGAAATATGCAGTAGACTTGATTAATGCAAAAAGCATATGTATCTGTGGATCAAATCAAATGTAATGATATTAAACATATAGACTGACCATTTATTAGGTGTGATTCATCTAGTTCTTTTTGAATGAAATCTGCTAGCCGAGTAACATTTCTGTATTATGGATTTCTACTCTTGGTGAAAAGATGGATGTTGCTTTCAAATCACATTTGCCTATGTTCCATAAAGTTTCAGGATTCATCAGAATAAAATCCAGCCATTCAGTGATGTTCCCTAAAACGTATGCAATTTTAATCAAATATCAGAATGCATCCAACTTTCAGTCATCTGGTTACTTATTTGGCATCCTTTCAGTAGGAAATGTTGCCATTGAAATTGAGGAATTTCCAATAACACCTCAGCTGTTCAGACACTGTTGTGCCACCTACACAGGCAATAATGAAAGGAACCTGCATCCTTCGCCTGCCAAGCCAAAAATATTTTATTAGAATGGAATATATTTCCTTTCACCAGATATAATCTTTAATGCTGGAATTCTTGGAAGTCCTGGCCATATCTTTTACCTGTTTTTTATGATAGCCTGAAAGCTTGATGGCCAGAAGGGTTCCATTAATGGTTCAGTAACTTTAATCCGTAACTCAACCATATTGTTGAAGCAGGCCTCCAGTTCAATCCCTGTTCGATGCTGTTAACTGATCTCATCTGGAGCATCACTAAGAGTACCACAATTTTCCTCAGTACCCTGTTTTTAAAGGGCATTATTGCCTAGGTTCACTCTTAATTGCTTTTCAGTGAACTCTATTGGAGGTGTGTGTGTGTGTGGTTACTGGGTGGAGTATTGATTGTTTTTTTTGCAGTAACCCAAGCTACAGTTAAATATCTTGATATCACTGGTCAAGGTTTTTACATGAATTCTGGGATAGATATTTGATCCAGCTGTTTGCGGATAAAACAATTATGCATCAAACTATTGGCTTCTTTAATCAGGAAATGTGCCTAAATAATGAAAATCTTGAGTGCTGCATCGAACATTTAAGTCATTTATATTTTCTTCAAAAAGGCATGACCTAGCTGCTTATCTGTGTATAATGACAACTGAGCAAATGATTTTACTTACATCCAATAGTTAGCTGGCCAGCAGTTCTGAAAAGTCCTTGTGCATGATTGTGAACAGAAAGCTAACATTACATGAACACATCCATTCCATTTAAGAACACTAGATATTTGAATTACCTTAAACATCTGTGCATTACAGCACAAGAGAACAGTTAATGAACCCCTTCAAATCAATATTTTGTTCTATTTATGATAGCCCTGTGAAGTAATAATTCATCGCTTTCTAACTTCAAAATAAGTAATTGTTATCAGCCATGATTTTATAGAATGATGAAACCGGCTCGAGGGGCTGAATGGCCTACTTCTGTTTGAATGCTAAATGGCAGAAATAGAAGGAAGTTTGGATAAAAGATTACTTCCAGGTTTAGTTTTATTACAGAGCTCTTTGACCTTTTCAGGTAGTAATGTTTTCTTGAAATCATAATCTCTGAAATGTAATATAATCTGAATTTGGTTATAATGAAACTGCTGGAAAATCTGTCAAATCTCAAATGATAGGTGGAAGATAAATGTTTTTTCTGTAATGTATTGGTGTTTAATTGCAATTCCAGATTTTAGTTTCAGATCCAGAACCTGCAAGAGTCTATAAATGTTAAGAAGGAACTGCATGATACAGATGTAATAATGGTGCAGTATTTGAACTGTACATAGTGTTAAAACATCTCCAACAAGGATTGTGGAGTCCTTTAGCTCAGAGGTTAGAGCACTCGCAAGCGAAAGATCTGGGTTCAATTTCCGACAGGGTGAAACCTTGGGCAAGTTTCCTCACTACACACGTCTGATAATAATCTTTCAAGAAAAAAACAATAATAAAATTGATCACTTCAATCCACGACTGTTTGTGGGACACTGCTGTGTGCAATTGGCTGCCGCGTTTCGCTCACAAATATACAGTCAATTCACTTTACAGTATTCTGTGAAGCGCTTTGAGACGTCTAGAAGACATGAAAAGCGCTATATCAAATGCAAGGATTATTATTATTATTATTGCAGGGGACAAATCAGTACCATAAAAATATGGATTCAGCTCTGACTGCATCATAAAAATATAAACATTTGTCTAGTGGCAATCCGTAACACCACCTTGGAGGAGCCTTAGCTACTTGAGCTGCTCTGCCATTTCCATTTGCAGCCAGAAAATAATAATAATCATCCTCGCATTTGATATAGCGCCTTATCTCGTTGTTGAAATGTCTCAAAGCGCTTCACAGAATATACTCTTAAGTGAATTAACTGTATATATTGTGGGTGAAAGGCAGCAGCCAATTACCTACAGCAGTGTCCCACGAACACTCATGGATTGAGTGGCCAAATTATTATTATATTTTTTTTGAAGGGTTTATAACCCCCAGAAAATGATCCACCAATCAACTAGCAACTGCTAGGTAAACAGAGACGTGTGGAGTAAGCGCACTTGCCTAAGGTTTCGCCCTGCCTGGGAATTGAACCCAAGTCCTCTTGCATGTGAAGCAACTGCTCTAACCAATATGCTGTAGGCTCCATGTCAATATCAAACCCTATCAGACCCTATACCCATATTAAAAGGATTACATACAAATTGTAGAATATTTTAGTAGGATTTTGATTTGTTCATTATAGAAGGGTGAATGGTCTTGTTTAACACTCAGCAGGTTGCTTGGCAATTCACTCACTCCTGCAAAGGGTTTAGTGTCAAAATCCTAGTAGCAGTTTGAAAGTATGCCAAAAGAACAAGGATTATGGTTCACATAGTCATCTATGTAACCCCATATGGAATAAATTTATCTCTAATTTCAGCAACAGCAATGATCTGAACAGGATTACAGAACCAGACAGGACTGCTGTCATTGCGTGCAAATATTATTTTCACTGCTGCATAATCCTGCCATTTTTACCAGTGCTTAACTGAGATACAAACATTTTTGCTGTTGCATCATGCTGGACATACAATCGAGTACACATCTTTAAAGTTGTCAATGCTTCTTGCTGTTACTATTTCATTAAAATACACAGTGATTTAATGCCTTCATGATTGAAGTCAGGTTGTATTCCAGAATTGTCTATTTTTTCCCCACTCTGGTTTTGCTGTTGTCTCAAAAAAAATCCCCTTCTTGGGTAATTTACTAATTCAATATTCAATTGGCTCATCCAAGTATTTTTTAAAAATTTATATTTATATTGAAGTAATTTGCTGCTTCATTGAATATTATGATATTTTTTCCAATTTTGACAAAATTATATTTTTCAGAACTGGTATTGTAGGACACTCATTCATGCAATATTCTTAGCATTTCTAAGTTAATTAAATAGGCATTACTCCTGTGTTAAACAAACACAATAAGGATCAAACTATAGGCAGCACTGTGAATTTACTCTTAAAAAACATGTTCCAGGAAGCATAAAGTAATTTTAACTTCAAACCTCATACAGAAGAGATTTATCCCATGCATCTGTCTATGCAGTTTGTCACTGATATTGCTAAAATTTTAAACTTTGTTGATACAACATATCTCTTTAAAAAAAATTATATCAAATGTAAATGCTACTTTCCCCAAGATAAATGATGTTCCATACTTAAGCAAAAGAAAAGTCCACTTTTTTGCAATGAGTTACAGTAAAATTATTTACTGCTGTGCAAGAACAATAAAGCAGCCAATTTATTGTAACCAAGTAAGTTTTAACATCTTGTCTCAGGATTTGCTTCCAAATCAGATACATTATTTATAACTTGCTTTAATTAATACATTATATCTTGACGAATTTGCTATTACATTCGTGGAACACTGAAGGCTATTGGCACCACAGCTCTTCAGACAATTGTGACAAGAGTGGTGTTTGCCATATGCTTCCCACTTGGATCTGACCAAGTCTACCCGATTTAGTCCACCACATTTATGTTACAGATGGTAAAGGCCTCTGCATCATGATTATAAATAGTACTTCAGAATCTTCTCATTTACTCTTGCTTGTTCTTTTACCTACATACACTCTGATGCTGAGTTAGATTCTCTATTTTGTGAGTCAAAAGCAGTGATCTATTTGGAAACATGAGGTACTGCTTCATACTGCTGTAAAAGTGCTGAACTAAAAGGTAATTTCAGCCTATTTTAATTATATTTTCATACCATAATTCCAGAGTGCCATAGGTTCTCCCAAATATTGTGGCCAATTCATCCCACAAGTAAAAACAAGATGTTGCCAAACAAATGCTACAATATTCCTATATCTAAGCCATTAGGATCAAGAATATGAGTTTGTATTTTATATATACAATACGATTTAGTACCTTTCATGTTGGGAGGGCAACTTGGTACTGCTGGCTGGGCACTTGAGCCGGGAGTTGGGAGCGAAAGAGATGGGAACCAAAAAAAAATGGAGAGGGGAAAAATGATAGAAAGCAGGGTGAAAGAGATATGTTTTGAGGCAGGCTTTCAATGTGGTGAGCGTGGGGGTAGGACTATAGAATGGAGTTCCAGAGATATACAATATGTACTTTATATATTCTATATTATTATTATATGTACTGTAGTATCTATTTCTCTAAAACACACAACCACTGGTGTCACCAAAGCTTTCCTCCTTCAAGGCCAGTCTCAAGACCTTTCTCTTCGACTGTGCCTTCAGCTCCCCTCTCGACTCTCTACCCCCTCCTCGCTCCCTCCCTTCCCTCCCCTCACCCTGACCATTTCCCCCCTGCTCAGGTCCCGGCCCAACTGTCCAGCGCCTTGGAACGTCCTCCCGACGTGAAAGGCGCTCTATAAATAAAATCTTGTTGTTTTTGCTCCAACCACTGAGCTACAGGACTCCATTATGGATAATGGAGGATAACCATTATCCTCCACATGATGACCACATAATAATATGTGGAGGAAAGTTTTGTTTTAAAAACAATTTGGAATACAATAAAAACATTATAATAGTCCTTAACTTCCCAGTGGTCTAGCCATTGATTTATTGCCTTCCTTGCTATTGTACACTGGAAGTAATAATAAACAGATTTATTTGAATTATGAGTTCAAGGATCAATTCTTTGAATGAGTTTATCATCTTCAATAATAACTGGTATAGTAGTTATTATTTTTATCTGCTATATCACTCATGATCTTGTTTTCTAGTGTATTTTAGCTTTCAAAATTGTTGTCCAGTTTTTAATTGATTGTAGAATTTTATCGTTTGACACAAAACTACTGAAGTCCATGAGTTGGTGCTATCCATCTCACACTAGAGCATCTGCTGAGGGTTTTCACCATCGCATCTGACTGCCCTTTGAACATACTGTTGAGGAAACCAAAATTTTGCATTTTGTAAAAGAAATCTGTTTCATTGCAGTCAACATGTGCTCTCAAATGAAAGGGAAACCACTTACACCCACAGTTACCAAGACAACTTTTACATGTTGCCAAGTAACAGCCTAACACATTGCCAAAGAAACTGTCAGTTGTATTGCTCTGTTAATAGTGTGGATTCTTGGGAGCAGCACCAATGGTATACAGGATAGAGCTGTAAGAGCTCATTGATTTGAATCCTGCTCTGTGCTGAGTTTGCTGAGCATTGTCGGGCCTGAAGCAAAATTGGCCCCAGCATTTCTAGAGTTGGGGAGGGAAAAAACAGCTCGCGTACCTGCTTCTGTTGGTTCTATAGCACCCCATTAACGGTAGAGCATGTATGTGGCAGGGATGAGGTCAGACTCAGCTGTGATGCCCTCTACACTGACTGCCAATGCTCACACATGAATAATCACCACTTGGGTAGGTTCCAGGAAGCTCAAGGATTCGTACCCAGGCATAAGGAAACCAGAAGTAGAAGCAAATGCCAATGGGGAGAAAAAAAATTGGACACACTCCATTTAAAACAGAAAATATGATTTTGGAATCCGATGTCTCATTGGAATTGTTGTTATGGAATAGTTTCAAAATAAACGTATTTTATACGTTAGATTTGACAGTCTATCTTTAAATTGTAGATTTATTGAAAAGAATTTCAGTATTTTACATTAGTTTAATCTCTCATTTAAAAACATGGCAGTTTTGATACTTCATTCATTCTGGCGGAGGCAGCAGAGGCAGCATATTTTCTGTCTCACTGTCATTTGTTTTACTGCAATAATTTTCTAAAAGGTATCTGTCAAACAGTATATGAAATTCAAATATGTTCACCTACCAGGTCCTTACAATATGCCTGACTGTGCAGCATTCCACCAAATGCCTAATCAAATATGACACTGTGCAGCTGTGAGACAAAGCTACCATTCAATTATTATCATATCTTGAGATTATAAAATGTAAATAATGATTGTTGTTCATAATATATTACATAACATAAACCTAAAATTTAACATGGTAATATTTTTGTAAGGAAGGAGGGAACATTTTTTTCTTTTTTCATCCAGTAACAGCATGAATGACTTACAGGATAATGACAAACTGCCAAATCTTGTGCTGACTGATGGGGAAAGAGCTGTGTCATTTTGCTCATCAAAGGACAGATTTGCACTGTAGACATGCGCTCTCACGACTGGTTTGAGATTGACATTTTTGGAGGTAACACTGCCTGCAGATTAAGGATCACTCTTCGATAAAGGTGGATTCAAATCTAATTCACTGAGTTGAAAAGCTAATATTCTAACATGCATCCCCAACCACTGGTGCACATTTGCAAATATGGTGGTTTTGAGGCTTCATTCATTATTGCTGAGGCAACAGATTTTCTTACTGTCATTTGTTTTACAGCAATCATTTTCTAAGTGGTGTATGTCAAACAGTATCTAAAATTCAAATATGTTCACCCTCCAGGTCTTTACAATATGCCTGACTGTGCAACCTAGTGAGTTGAAAAGCTAATATTATAACATTTTCATATGGGATGGATTTACTAGTGGTTAAAGGTTTTGTTACAAAATCTATTTTCGTTGCAATGGCGAGCTTGGTTTGGCAACCAGAGAGAGTGATGGGTTATTAATGGTGCCATGAATTTTATGATTCTATTTTGCAGGGCGTCGGAAAGGAATTGACTTGGATACCTCTTTTCAAAAAAGTCGGCATAGACATGATGGCCCAAATGGCCTCCTTCTGTGTTGTATAAGTTCTATGATTATGCCTACTGGCTATTTGCTCTCGCTCTGGCTCTCTTCCTGTCGCTCTCCTCACTACCTCCTGCTTGCTTAAAAAGGTCCCATGCATACACCTAAAGGCTGTTGGGGTCAGTCCCCCCACCCACCAATTACCTCTGTCACTGCTTCATGGGATTGAATCCCAGTGGATACTAAGATTCAAACCAGTTTTGTCAAGTATAATTGAAATAAGTTTTGTCATTTTTTGAATATCAGGAGCTTAATACTGCTCGCTCTTTCTTCTTAATTCTGCCTTGGTGTAAGATATTTATTGATGTTTTTTATTTGTTCCTTAACAGGAATTTGCTGCACTGACAAAGGAGTTAAATGCCTGTAGAGAGCAACTGTTAGAAAAAGAAGAGGAAATTTCAGAACTCAAAGCTGAGAGAAATAACACACGAGTAAGTTACTCATATCCATGAATCTGGATGTCTTGGAATATTTATTCATTGTATTTATTGAAATATGATCTAAAGTAACCTGACACATTACCACAAAAAGCATTAACATTGCAGAGATATCATAATACATTACTGCATCTATAGTGAACATGCTGTTAGTAGTTTTGGGGATTGTAATGCTGTCAACTCTTGTAAAAGTCCAAAGCACTATCCACAGGTAGATCACTTATTCCATACTACCTGAAATTTGTGCCTTTTTACTATTCTGCTCTTGCAGAATTAAGACCCAGAGAGAAAACAGCTATCTAAGCATTCTGCACCCTGGATTATAAAAAGCTTTAATTGAATAAATGCATAAGAAAGTATGGAATAATAAAACACTATTCCAATTGTGGAAATTTGTTTCCTCCATATAAAACCTGCTTATTATTGATTCATCCCTCCTCTAGCACGCATAACATCTCCTGAAGAAAATTATTGTGTACATATTCCCTGAATTCTAAAAATAATAATGCACAAACTACAGAATATTCATACGTCTCTGTATACTTATTTAATAGGGGTTTAATAGTGATTTAATAGAGTTGCTCATAATTTATGAGGGGTTTTGATGGAGTAAATGAGGAGAAACTGTTTCCACTAATGGGTGGGTCAGTAATCATAGGACATAGATTTAAGATAATTGGCAAAAAAACCAGAGGGGAGATGATGAGAATTGTTTTCACGCAATGGGTTTTTACAATCTAGAATGCACTGCTGAAAGGGTTGTGGAAGCAGATCCAATAATAACTTTCAAAAGGGAATTGGATAGATGTTTGAAAAGTAAAAAATCTGCAACACTATTGGGAAAGAGCTGGTGAGTGGGACTAATTGGATAGCTCTTTCAAAGAGCCAGCGTAGGCACAAAGGGCCGAATGGTCTCCTTCTATGCTGTAAGATTCTATGATTCTATACACCTGTTAAACAACCCTGACCGCAGTTTGTGTACTTCAAACAGGTTCTAAGGTAGAAATGAAGAGTTGTCAATGTGAATTTAAATGCATTGCTGGCACCTGAAATTATATAATCAATGTAGGTTTTGGTTGTACTTAATGTCAAATATAGTGTTTATATATTTTGCAGCTATTGTTGGAACACTTGGAGTGTCTTGTGTCAAGACATGAGCGGTCATTGAGAATGACGGTGGTGAAACGGCAAGCTCAGTCTCCTTCGGGGGTTTCCAGTGAAGTGGAGGTTTTGAAGGCTTTAAAGTCACTTTTTGAGCACCATAAAGCATTAGATGAAAAGGTAAGAGAAAATGGTTTACACAACGTAGAACTGCTTTTTTCCCACAATTCACTCCTGTTAATTTAGGTGTAGGCCTAGCTAAGTCGGTATCATTCATGCCTCTGAATCAAGATTGGGAGTTCAAAACCCATTTGAACTCATAGTCTGGGCTGACACTGTTGTGCAATATTGGGGGTTGATTTGTCAGGGGATGCCATTCTTTAGACGAGATGTTAAACTAAGATTCCATTTGTCAGTTCAGGTGGACATTATCGATTCCATGGTACTACATAAAAATTAGAAAGAGTTTCTTTCAGCGGGCTGGCCAACAATCCCCCAGACAAAATTGGTAATTGTTTGTGTGCAAAGAGTCACTCCACTTTACAGTAAATCCCATGAAGTGCTTTGAGATGTTTTGATGGCGTGATATGGTGACATACTAAATGCATTAATATTATTAGAATTCAGAAGAAACTGAACTGTTTTGAACATAATATCTAATTGTGCATAGACTGAAGGGCCTTCCTCATTTGAACTCTTGCCACCTTTTGATTTCTTTACCTTTCTGAATTACTATGTCAGTTAAATTGACAATATTTAGTAGTGCAATCAGTTCGCCTATTTCTGTTGTCATTAGTTCCACCTATTCCAATTATGTTTACTATATAATAATAATAATCTCTAAAATATATCCATTTCAGTGGAATTTAAAATATCCAGTTTTACTATTAAAATACATTTTAACCTCTCCATGAATAATTTCCCTATTACTAGGAAAATGCACCATGTTTACTAACTACACTTCGTAAATGCAGTATACGAATTAGGAAAGATATCTCCTACATTATAGAAAACAATGCTCAAGTGGTTTTGCAGCATTGATCTTTGTGAGACAGTTTTTCATTTTAAAACCCAAGTGCTGCAAGTGCATGTACTAGTAACATCATTCACTCTGAATTCAAGCTCACCAAACAAGGATTTTGCTTCAATCTCACCTCCATCATTTATTCCTTCAAGCCCCTCTCTTTCATAAGCCTAACTACTTTCCTCTTGAAAGCGGCAATTGACTGCCTACATCACCCAACTCAACAGGGCATTTCACATCCCAATTGCTCTCTAGGTGAAAAGATCTCCTTTCAACTATTCTTGTGACTCTCTTACAACTATGTTCCATAGAATATATCTGAAGGCTTTGCACGTTTATAGACAATATGTATGTGATGCGATGATATCATACATCCTGAGTATACACATATACTTAATGTCTACCCAAAGAATGGAAGTTCATGTCGATGGCTGTAGCATTGCTCTTTCTGCTTCCATTATGTAGTGAGCAAAGCGGTGAGGATACACTCATGCAGGAAACTGGTGATGCTATTGAATGTATATGTAGTGCAAAGACCCACCCTCCCTGGATGGCCACTACTGGTAGGAACAGCAATAGCTAGGAAAGCTAGAGGGAGTATCTGACAGCAAAACAGGTTCAGCCTGCAGGCCTAGCACCTTTGCGGTTGTTGTTACCTGCTGACATGCACGCTAAACCTAGTATTACGGTCTGAAATAAAAACAAAAAACTGAAAATGTTTACAAGATAGTTCTGGCAAAGGGTCATATCTGGAAAAAAAAGTATCTTTTTCTCTCAAATGATGATGGCCCACAGTGCATATCCAGCATTTAGATGTTATTAATTTCATATTTTCAGCATTCCTCATGTTTTGCAATGACGGGCAAGTTTCACAGAGTAAGAAACTGTTTTGTAAAACATACCCATAGCTGTATACACTTATACTTAATCTCTACCCAAAGAATGGAAGTTCAGGTCGATGGCTGTAGCATTGCTCTTTCTGCTGCCATTATTTAGTGAGCAAAGCAGTGAGGAGGGCTCTATATAAATCCAAGTTGTTGTTGTTGTTATGTAAAATGTGAAATATTCAATAAATTATGTGCTCTATAACAGAAAGAGTACCTGTATGAGCAACATTAGTTTTGAGCACTATTTGCAAATGTACCGGTATCGGATTTAGAAAAGTGGTCACACAAAGAAATAATACATAATGAAATAGAAACCTAAAATGAGGTTAGATGTGAGAATGTTATTCTAAAGTGATCATCATTACATAAATGCCGAAATCCATGCAATGCAATATTGATGAGTTCTCACCCCATCTTTGTAAAGTGAGTTAAGATCTTCTACGTGAAAGGCGCTATGCAAGTATAACTTCTTGTTGAGTTCTACGGGAGGATGATCTCAGTTAAGGATATAGAACTTAAGGATATAGTATCAAATGTTACTAGTTTTATGCTACTGTACTATGCTTCAAAATTGCTGATACTGCCTGTAGTCAATGAATTATGATTGAACTAATTGCTACTCCTACAATATTCCACTCATATATGTTCCTCTACCTGCATGCAAATATATGGTTGGAAACAATTTTGGATGCTTTTTGCTTAGATCAAATTATTGAACTTTTTTGTGCACAATGACTATTTTTTGTGGTTTAATAAAATGGGGCTTCCAAGTTACCAGTGACGTTGCTTTATTTTTGGAACATTGGTGAATGTGGGATGCCTAGTTTTCTCAGATGAGCTGGAGGCAAGTCCTTTGAGTAGGATAGTGGCTGCCATCTGTGCTTGGGTGAGGAAAGTGGAATTGAAAAGTTTTTTCGTGGATTAGCTAGAATTTATAGATGCAAGCATCTGTGAGGTACAACAGGCTTGAGAAAGGTCATAAGATTTCCAGTGTGCTGGTAGCCGTGCTGTGTCTTTAATGCAGCATGTGGAGAACATTATGTGACAGACAAGTGTTATTTTGAGATGTGTGTATTTTTATTTCTGCTAGTGTGAAGCAATGTCAGTAAAGATTGTACCAGATTTCTGGTAAAAACATTTTCTCATATGAATCCATCAGTTGGTCAGTTTGTATCTATAATATTTGTGATGGTGATAACACTTGCACCAGGTGACACAGCAATTCATATCTTGGTTTCTTCATATCTTGGTGTTCTGTGCTTAACAGCATTAGGAGAAACAATATCATTCCAATGGTGATTTTTCACAGCAATAAGCCATTGTTATTATTCTTTAAAGCAAATCACATAAACATTTGTCTTTGAAGCACAGACCCCCAATAGGTTGGTGACCGATTAATGTTTGTTTGGTGGACATCCACATGCACACATCTTCCAGTGGCAATTTCAAGGACCTGGTCGACTATTCCCCTTCTTACTCCATGGGCACCCAACAGCTGCTTCATTGCCATCATTTACAGATAATTCAGCAAAGACTTCAATTCAAGCCAATAGCCTTCCTATGTATTGCTCTCACAGTTTTGTCTTAAATTTCACACTCCAAAGCAGAGTTGAATGAACATTTTAAATTAATAAAGTGGATCATTATTATAGTCTATCAGTGTGAAATACCATCTCATGAGTACTTGTGCACCTCCTGTCAGTGTTCTTAATGCTTTTGGCATGGGGAGGGTGATGTCAGAAACTCATGGTGTAGTTAGTGTTACTCTGAGAAATACTCTGATTTTATGTCTGNTTTTTAAATAAATGGAAATGTTTCAGTCATATAGTAGATAAAAAAATTGAAATCTGAAAACTAATTTCCAGCCTCCTGAAGCAAACATATAAACCAATACCACAAAGTACTAGAAATACACACAGAAATATAGATTTATATTTCAGCTGTAACCCTTGATCAGATGCTAATTCATCTGTTGTGTATTTGCCCCTGAAGTGAGGTCATTTACTGCTATAACAGCAGTTTGGATAAGAATAGCGATAACTAATGATACCCAGGAGGTTGTTGTCCTTTATTACATTCCTTGAAATTGCACATATTCTGAGCTATTGTGTGGCCGATTTTATATGCAAACATAATTAACCTTTTTCATGGAATGCACGGTATTGAACATTAGGTCTCAGTGTCCCTAAAACCAATTATAATAGTCAAACAAGATATAAGTATATTTTGTACCTTATCTATTCTATCTCAACTGCCACTGTCAGCTGATAATGGCACTTCATTGTGAAAAAATGATTTAACTGTAAAATTATCCTCATTGCACTAAAAACATAGATTCTATAGTCTGTCCATTTTCCTAAAGCAATAACCAACCCTTTTGTACAAAGCTCTGATCATGAGTTAGCACCTCCTGTCCTGTGCAGAGCCATTTATTTTGTGAGCTTTGATTTTGTTTCTAAACAAAACGTGAAAACATTTTAGAAAATGCATACTTATATTTTAAAATACAAAACATTGGTGGTAAGGTATTTTGGAACACTGATTTCCACCTTCAAACCTGAATGATGATTAGTTTTCTTCTACTTGCCATGCTTAGCTCTCTTTTAACCTTTTGCAGGATATTGAGACCTAATGTTTGATAAGACTTAAATCAACACCATAACCCATTCCCATCATCTTCTGTTTATCCTATATGCATTGTGTTAGGTACCATTACATTTCGATTCATTTCTTAATTTATTTTATCTTTAGTCTTTCTTGGGAAGGTAACCACTTGTGGAAACTTTTACCTGCCTTAAAATCAACATTGTTGCGCTACCAGGTGGAAACTGCAGTTTTATGATTCATTTATCAAAGAAAGAACTGTGTCTGAATTATACTGAGTTTATTTCAGTACATCATTAAGGCACCAAAACAGAAACAAAAGTGGACGGAAGTGCAAAATTTTGGTTACATAAGGAGTATTTTGACTTAAGGATATAAATGAACACTGTTTAAACTACAAACAAAGTAAGCAACACTGTGACGCATACACACAAAAATTGCTTTCAATTTATACAAACCTGTTGTGTTTTATCTGAAGGTAAGGGAGCGTCTACGAGTTGCTCTGGAGAGGGTTTCCACACTGGAAGAGGAATTGACAGCTGCTAACCAGGAGGTAACCAGTTTAAAACACAATTCTCCTTGGTTAGACTGTTTGCCATTATTTTGCCATAAACCATGTGGCTTATTCTTTTTGGCTGATACTTGAAGTGTTAATTAAATTATAATTTAAAATCATTAGACTGCAGAAGGAAAAGCTCCACTGGTACCAACGTGTGATCGCAGCAAACTTCCCAACGTGTCATATGAAAGTAGACCCGAACAAAGGTTCATGAACAGCAGTTACATTTTTACATTGTGTTTCTACATGATCATTCTTCTTCGTTGCAGAAAAGCACAACTACTGGTTAAAATAATAACATCAGTTAAAACGGAAATGTGCCTATTCTGTTTAAAAAATAACACTCTTGCCCAAAATATGTTGTGCATTACATTTTTTGGTCATGCAGTTGTTAAAGAAAAGTAAAATAAAGAACCTAGTGATTTTTAATAAATATTTCTAAGCTGCATTCAAACAATACTTCAGAAATAGAAAATGGAGACAATAAAGCTACTGAATAATACTGAGGTCATCCTCCCTTAAAAGTTGGTTATGTTATAATTTTTCCATTGGTGAAGAAGTGTAAAAAGAAATACCATGGTGTTAACATTTGACTTAATCTTTGCTTATTATTTCCTGCCCTCTTATATACAATTATGCAGCAATTGATTATCTTTTAAAACAGAGACAATTTCTGAAGTGCAATTTATTCACTTCATTCCACCCCCTCATTCCCACTCACTTTAAACATCCCCTTGGATGAAACATTAATCTTGCACTGATTGGAAACAGCGATGTGTTCTATGCTGCTGGTTTTATTTCATTCTGGTTGATATAAGCCTTCTTTTTTAAAAAATCTATCTTTCATCTTCCTTCCACTACTGTAAAGAATACTGGTGAGATTACACTTTGATCAGCACAGCACATTACTGCTTCAAAGCTCCTCATTTGCATTTGCGTTTCAAGCCCTTTTCGGATGGTGTTGATTAATGTTAGAAAGTTAATGAAGTTAGGTGTTTTTTAAATGAATATTTTTTTTCATTGCGCAAACTTAAGGAGTGTAATTACATGAAGCTGGCCATAAGGTATAATTTAGTATAACAGTATGAATTAGNTTTTTGAAAAGGCCAAAACTAAATTCAGAAAAGCCTTTGTGTCCAAATTAAATGCATGTTGCAGACATTTTAAGGAAATGTTATTTTTTTTGGTCCATGCATATTAGATCCAGGGAAGTATGTATTTCATATCTCACTCGAGTTAGTTAATCCTCAAACATGACTCATGTGTAAGAAGGAGGGATATAATAAATTAATTGATTTCAATGTAACTTGCATCTGCAGTTTAATTGGGTGGAAAATCAACAACAACTTGCATTTATATGAGGCCCTCCATTTTGGCTAACATTGCAGATCATTTCACGAAGTCGAACTCTGAATGGGGAGGGGTCAGTGGCTGTAACTGCAGTAGATCAGATAGGTTTCAGGTCCAAATTTAAACAGAGAGAGAGAGGGTAGACCTCATGAGTATAACTCAGTTTGCCAAGTTTCGCTAAGTTTTGGTGAAGCACAAGGTTTCTTTTTCATTTCTAATTTTCTACTCTTTCTCCCCTCCACTGCCACGTGTATTTTTTTAAATACTATTGTATTCTTTCACTATTATTTACCTTATCCAAGTAACCATTCTTCGTGTCAGCTAGACTTGACAAAGTATTACAGTAGACTAGTTGACGAACCATGGTATTGCATATGAACCCAATCCTGCCTCACTTGATGTTTACATGCACCCCGCAGATTTTGTTGGCAAGTGAGCAGTGGCAGCAATTTAGATTGATTTTCACTCCCTGGCCCAGGAGATCAGTTCAGCACAATATTGAACCTGGGACTTAACTTGACTATAAGGCTCAATGGACACCAGATAAACTTGCCCAGTGGTTAGAGCACTCGCTTTGCAAGTGAGAGACCTGAGTTCAATTCCAGGCAGGGCGAAACCATGGGCAAGTTTCCTTATTCCACACGCCTAATAATAATCCCTTCAAAAACCAAAAAAAACAATAATTAATTGGTCATTTTCAATCTACGACTGTTTGTGGGACATTGCTGTGCACAATTGGCTGCCGCGTTCGCCCACAAATATACAGTCAATTCACTTTGCAGTATGTTCTGTGAAGCGCTTTGGGACGTCCTCCCGACGTGAAAAGCGCTATATCAAATGCAAGGATTATTATTATTAGTAGTATTATTAGTGCCAAGGCATTTCTGAAGCATGCTGAGTTTTGGGGCTATTCACTCTGACTTTACCCAAAATGTAACTTTTTTTTAAAGTTGTAAAATACAACTGTGTGTGTTCTTTAAATTTAGTTCAACTAACGCAACCAACCAGATTCCCAAAATGTTTGTTTGGCAAATCCATCTCATCATCTAATAAACTAAATACTTTATTTTCTAATTTCTTTCTGAAACCCTTCATAGTTCCTTATTTCACCACCAGTGCTTCCCTGTGCTTATCACCCTGTTAATAAAAATAAATAGTTAGTCTTGGCTTGGAGCCAAGAATAAGAATGGGTGGGGGAACTCAAATTACATCCCAAAATAATTCTCTCCACCCACAGAAGCATCCTGATTATCTCAAATTAACCGTGAATCAGATTTGCACAGCAGTGAACGCAGACTACCGATCCTGTTATTTCCTGTAATCAACACTGTCTGAAATTTCTATTTTTTTTGTTGATATTTTAATACATATCAGGATGTGTGATTGCATTCCTAAAGTGAGTGCACCATGAAGGCAATTTGAAACCTCCAGTTTCAGTAATTCACACAAACTGCTATGGTTAATTTTTTAACACAAGACCGTTTCGCCAGGGTGAAACCTTGGGCAAGTTTCCTTACTCCACACGCCTGATAATAATCCCTCAAGAAAAAAACAATAATAAATTTGTCACTTCAATCCACGACTGTTTATGGGACACTGCTGTGCGCAATTGGTTGCCACGTTTTGCCCACAGTTTATTCTGTGAAGCGCTTTGAGACGTGTAGAAGACGTGAAAAGTGCTATATCAAACGCAAGAATTAGTATTATTTAAATTGAATAAATTAAATTCTGATTCATACTATCAAATGCAATTACAATCGCTGGGTAACAATAAACATTTATTCGTGTCTGTAACACCTGCTCGTTTCTGTGCACAAAAGTAAATTATCAAGTAAATCAGCAACCCCAGAAAAATTGGATTTCACTGGCCATCTGTAAATAAATTAATTAAATATCCAAGTACAAAAACATCTGTCACAACTAGAATAAATTCTGTATATATACTGTATTATGCGTGTTATATTTAGAAAAGTACAATAGGTTGTGTGGACGATTCATACAGATTTGCATTCTAAGCTAACATTTTTCCAGATAATTACCTTTGCTTGAAGCATCTATGTGTCATGCTCCCCCCCCCCCCCACCACCACCCACCATACCCGGCTCACCATTGCTGAGCGGGCTTTCAGCCTTTCTGACCCCACTCTCTGGAACTCCCTCCCATTGTTAATGTAACTCACTTTGATTATTTTTCCCCACTCCACCCACCTCGGTACCAACTCCTAGCTCGGGGTCCAGCTGGTACTGTTAAGCTCTTTGGGATGAGCTCCCAATGTGAAAAGCGCCTTTGGACATCCTCCCGACATGAAAGGCACTATACAAATGTAATTTTGTATTGTATTGTAAAAGTGCTATAGAATTACATTTGTATCGTAAATCTACAATGGCTACTTTTTTGGCTAAAAGAATTTCATCAATGCCAACCATTCAAGTTTTACTCAAGCATTAGCTTTTCAACCACTGAGTGTGCACTTACCCCCCTATATAAACTATATTGGGATAGTATCAATCAGAATTAAATTGATTTATTGATTTATTTTGTTCCCCACTGTGAAGCAAAATTGTTCAGTACAGACCAGTCAAATATATCAATAATAATCCCTGGATCTGTTATAGTATGTTTCACAGTGGGAAGATGTCTCAAAGCGTTTCACAGGATTTACTTTGACAGGCATTTAGAGCTTCTTGGTCACAGGGAAATGTTTTTAATCACAAGAACTCATAGACTATAGTCTTATATCAGGGCCAGATTTAAGATTCTTTATTATAATAATATAATAATAATCCTTTAATTTGATATAGCTCTTTTCACGTCTTTGAGACATCTCAAAGCGCTTCGCAGAATATACTGTAAGGTGAATTGACTGTATATTTTGTGGGCGAAAAGCAGCAGCCTCATTGAATGAGAAATCCGCCATACAACAGATTCCAGCCTCCATTTTAATCTCTTACTAGGCATGTATAGAATAATGTATCCTTTTCTTTTTACTTTATCAGAGTTGGATCAAAAATCATTGTCAGATCAGAAAGTTATGTTTCGGTCCCAACACAGGATTTGTTTAACATCTTTGACTGACACACAGAGACCAAACATTACTGAAAGAGTTTTACATTGTTGGAGGTGGGGTATTTCAGGGAATACTTTAATTTAAAAGGTCTCTAAACAACAACAACAACAAGATTACATTTGTATAGCGCCTTTCACATTGGGAGGACGTCCCAAGGCGTCTTTGGGATGCTTATCTTGACACGATAATTTATGAAATACTAATATTATTGTCATGAAGTCAAACATCCATCAAAAATGGCTTTTACGAAATAGAACATGCTTGAACATGTTTCCAACAAAGTTAACTTTGCTGAGCCATAGCTCATAATGATAACATGTGCAGATTGTGTTCATGCTAAATGAAATAACATTGATATTCCAGTCAGTGTAATGGTTGTAGAGATATGATGTAAATCTGTTAAATACATTTTACCTCCTTGCTCAATTCCAACTGTTGATTAAAGAGAATAAGGAATTTGTTCAGTATGCATTTTCACCTGGGAAATTGTCTTTCTTCGGGATCTTAGCAGATAATTTTTTACAAAGAAAAAAGTGCTTATTGCTTTTGCTATTCCTTGAAGTAAAATTCATAAAGTGTTATAGCACAGAAATAGATCTTTTGGCCGATTAAAATCTGCTTTTTTTTAGTCTAATTCCACTCTTTTTCTCACTCACCATACTCTTTAATATATATTTTTAAAATTTCAAAAAGACAACTTCTCGAGGAATTAAAGGATAGACAAACTTCCAGAGGGATTTGTGAATAGCTGAACAGTTATATAGTACAACAACAATATTAATCCTTGCATTTAATTTAGCACTTTTCACGTCTTCCAGACATCTCAAAGCACTTCACAGAATATACTGTAAAGTGAATTCACTGTGTATTTTGTGGGTGAAGCGCAGCAGGCAATTGTACACAGCAGTGTCCCACAAACAGTCGTGGATTGAGTGACCAAATTATTATTGTTATTTTCTTGAGGTATTATTATCAGGGGTGTGGAATAAGGAAACTTGTTCATGGTTTTGCCCTGCCGGGAATCGAACCAAGGTGTCTCGCTTGCAAAGCGAGTGCTCTAACCACTGAGCTATAGGACTCCTGAGTTATGAGTTTATCATTGCATTACACTTTGGACATTTGTTCAATTTTTAAAAAATGGATTGCAGTCATGTTAAGTAAATCCTTATGCAAAGATATATCTTAACTGCCTTCATTTATTTGCAATACGCATTATGGTAAACAATTTTGCATTCTTTGATAAATTTTCTAAGGATCTACTTAACTGTTTTTCATTTTCAAAAATCTAAAACGCGTATAGCAAACTGGAGGGGGAAAATAGAACCTCATTTAACATTTTAACTAATGTGCGCTGTTGTTAATAATAAATAACAAAATCGTTGCATTTGATATAGCGTCTTATCAAATCTTTGAGAGATCTCAAAATCCTTCACAGAATATATTGTAAAGTGAATTGACTGTATATTTTGTGGACAAAACGCGGCAGCTAATTGTGCACAATTAAACAACAAACTAAAAATGTACCTTCTAGTTCTGAGGTTTGGACAAGATTATTCTCATACTATGGATCCCAGTAGCTAATGAAATTTCTTCAGCTTTGCACATATATTTAATTCATCCCTAACAGAATGAAGCTCTAAATTGAAGAGAACCAAGCTCATTATACTACTCTTTGTAGATGGACCAATATATTAAGCTCTAATAATTATCACAAGATTTTAGCACTGAATGTTCGACTAAAATTCACAGCAGCCTTGCTAGTGTTTAATTTTAACCAATCATTTTGATAATCAGTATTCATTTAGATCAAACTCTCAGTGCACTCGCCTCACAAGCGAGAGACCTGGGTTTGATTCTCGGCAGGGTAAAACAATGGGCAAGTTTCCTTATTCCACATGCCTGCTTGGAGGTGCTTGTTAAACACCATGAACATATTGATAAAAGAAGCAAACTATTTTGCTCCCACCAGTAAACTATGTACCGACAAATAAATAATTCCCAATAAACAAACCAATAAATAAATAAATCCCACCAGAATAAGTGTGGTTAAGAAGCCAATAAAACAATGTATTTGTATTTCAATATGTGGTGCCACAGGGTGGTAAACTGAAGGGTATGTTTACTGGACTTTACCTGCAGGTTCCTGTGGAGAAGACCACTGCCAAAAAAAATGATTTTGATTTTCTTAAAGCCCTCTTCCTAGAAGACATTACTTTGGGGGAGTAAATATGTGGGTTTCCCACTTCTATGTACAGGTGTCCTTATTCTTTAAATGAAGTTATTTTCCAAATAACTCATTTCCTACCTACATGATCCAGCCTTGTATTTAGAAACCTATTTGGATTTGATTTTGCATCTATGTCAAGCAAATCATGTCAGTTAATTCTTACCAAGATGAAGTTGTTTGAATCTGTATCCCACAAATCTGTATCCCACTGTTGCTAATTATTGCCAGAATGTCAAGACTAACCTTCGACCATTCCAATGGAGCATTTTAACTTACCAAATGGCAACCAGCATGAGCACCTCTGGGACTAATTAATTCAGAGTACAGTATGTATCTATGCTGTTTTATGTAGTGTTTGCTTAAATGTATAACAGCTGAAGTTTGAGAACTAAATTTAAACAGCATATGCACAAGTTTATAAAATGAAAAATGTAGATTTTCTGCAACAAATTGATTAGAATTAAGTTACAATGCGAAGTACAATTACGGGAATGTAGTAAAGCACAGTATATTGTTCAAGTCTTAATTTGCATTTGATGCACACTCCCATCCTATTATTTAGTTATAGAACTCTTGTGTCCAAATGCTGGCTTTTCAGGAACAAAGCAGAACTGATTATAGCTATTGGCTAGAGAATTGAATACAGCTTGTTTATTTTCAGTATTTTGTAAGTGAACTATAAATTATTTATTTTTTTATATAATATAGAAATGCTAAAAGAATCCTGAAATGATTAAAACATAATTTTAACAATGGTTAATATTTCCTAGAAATGTGAAGCAGAAGAAAATTAGTTTAGGTGTCCTGTCATTTGATGGAACAAGTTTGAGATCTAATGTAATACAAATGCAGTTATGTGTTACCCTTTATCTGTTCAGCACACACCAAGTATTGTTTGCCAGCATTCCCTGATCAATCAGCTGGGTAGTTATGGCACCAATTTCACAGTATAAAGAATGTCTTGAGGTAGCAGATTTATTTGATTAATTTACCGCAAGTTCTGCTTTGTTCTTTATGGGCTGTAATACTAGCTGAACATCATATAAATGAGTTACGTTAATAGTCTAATCTTCTTGCAGTACATGTAAACCACAACATTCTTAATGGTACACACTTGAAATGTACTGTATTGAACCAAGCCAATCGTTGTATATATTAAACCATTGTATCTTATCAAAATGCCATGTGGTGATGAGCAAACTAGGAGCTGTATTGATCCAAACCAAATAATCATAAAACAAGCATCCAAGGAATGAAATCCTACTTGCAACAACTTGCATTTATACAGCACCCTTCAAGTGGGATAGCATCTCTTCACAGCGCTTTACAGTGGCAGAGCTTAATGCTGAGCTGTGGAGAGGAGGGAGGTAACCATAGACAAAGTCAAAGAGAAAGGTCTTCAAGAGTGATCTGAAGTTGGGGAAGGAGGAGTTGATGTGGAAGGATTGAGGCAGAGAGTTTCATAGTTTCAGGGAGTTGTGTGAAGCATTTTGAGACATGATGATGATACGGTGCTATATCGAATACAAGGATTATTATAGCATGATCAGAACAAGTAGGATCAATTTATGTAAACTTTACAACTCCAGTTTCAGTTTTGAGTGACAGCTTTTAATCTGTACTTTCTTGTGTTGGCTCCACCAAGTGGCCAGGAAATCCTTAGGAAATCTAGGAATGTTGGAAATGGACAGGAAATCAGTATGAAAGAGAAAGATAACTTCATGATATGGAAATCTGCCATCACCAAAATGGTTGATCATAAATCTGCTTTGCTTTCCCGGTATCTTCTGATTTTATTCCATGGAAACCCAAAGCATATAACAGGACATCGAGGATTTATATGTTATAATTCCCATCAGTAGTTTGAGCCAACTGCTATGTAGTTTTGAACATTCAAACCCCAAATTGAAAATGATAAATATTAACAGGTAGAGAGAATGACGATGCCACTCCCCCATCAGCAAATGAATATTAACAAAAGAGGTCTCCCTTCTCTTATTTATTTTATTTGTTTTTGGAGTTGGTTTTGGTAGGAAGGTGCAGATATGAAGCCACACTTCTTATCTGAACATTACAGCCTGTATTTTATTTGTAGCATAGGGTGACCATACGTCTCTGAGTCCCAGATGAGGTATTGTGTCCCTGGCCAAATTTCCCCTGTCTTGAGTTCAGCAACAAACTGAGCAAAAACAATAAAATTCTAAAACAGAAACACTAATCAGAGAAATACAGCCATTAATCCAATAAGCGTCTCCACTACTGCCAGCATCAGGAATTGTGGTGAGTTCAATTTTTTTTATACGCGTCCTTGAATTTGGTTTACAAAGTATGGTCACCCTATTTTAGCAGCTTCCAACCGATACCTTGTTCCTCACTTCAGATTGCAGTAAAATGTTATCTAAATGATTTAATACTTTGCGGATTTAAAATAAAACTGAGTCATTAAAGACTGATCAGATTATTGAATGGGTAATGTTCACAGATGAGGAAAAACACAATGGAACAGCTGTGGCACTTTCCTAGAACAGCCCAGTGTCAGTTTTAACATAGTTTGATTTCAGGAGTACTGTCATGAAGCCATCTTTTAATCCAATTAATCAGTTGGAGTACATTTACATACATTGCTTGCAGATAATTCTGGGCATGTACTATGTTAAGTGGAGACTGCACTTGAGAATTCTACTATGTTCACCTACAGTCTTTCTGACAGGAATTGTCTTGACATTAGGGGATATCTCAGATTGTCCTATGTCTTCAACACAGATTTTAAGATGCACCATTTTGTCTGCTCGTCCTATTATTTTTCTCCTCCTCACCCTCTTTGGCTCCCTCCCACAGGTCAGGTGCATAGTCAGCAGTGACAAGTGCTTTGAGACATCCTCTCAAAGTGAATTGTATTTGGCAAAGAAACATCATGGGAGGAAGAATTAACAGCTGTGATGATTTATAATAATGTGTTTCAGAGGAGCTGTTTGACGTATTCCTGTCTGGGCCTACATTAATATGACTGCCTTCTCCTGTGCAAGAATCAGAAATACTATTATATCCATTACCCGGGTTATCCTAGGCTTTGCGCAGTAATTAATAAATCTGTAATCTACTGATAATCCTTGAATTTCGTATAACACCTTCCTTGTCAAGAGGATGTTTCAAAAAGGTCCACAGGATTTTACTGCAATGTTCAACACAATTTATATTTATGTACCAATGCTGTGATATTGTGTTCAAAGGCCATTCACATTGGGAGGATGTCTCAGTCTTGTCACAGTGTATTTTATGGGCATAATAAAATCAGATTTTAAATCGCTAGAGATATAAATGGCAAGCAATCTAATTATTGGTTCAGATTAGAAAGAAAATCCATTAAAAACCTGCAGAAGCAATCTTAAGTTGCATATGAACCCTAAAATATTTATCTTTTATAAACCTACAGATAGCAATACAACAAGAGCAAAAGGCACATGCTCAGAAAAAAGAAGAATCTGAACTTCTGGAGGGAGCAGAGCCAGGTCAGAAAGTTCACGGAAAGGTAGGAAAGGACTGCCTTCACTGGATTCAGTATTGACAAGCAGTTTATTCAAAATATTCATAATTGTCTCTACTACCAACATTTAGACAGATTCGTTCTTACTTCTGAAATAGATCTTGTAGGATTATGTATGCATTTGCTTCATTGGGAATGCAGCAGAGTGAAAGTCTGGTGATACATTTCGAGGATTAGAGTTTTCTATCAACATATTTTAATTGTGGTTGTTGTACAGATACACTCAGCTGAGAAAATGAAATAGTGCTTTGTCCATTTTCTCCTCTAAGTGTCATGTAGCTCAGTTGGTAGCACTCTTACCACTGAGCCTGACAGTTGTGAATTCAAGCACATATCAGGACTTTGAGCTCACATAGTCGAGACTGACTCTTCATGCATTGTTGAATGAGTCCTGCACTGTCAGAGTCGGAAGTGGAGTACTATAGGACATTCACAACCTTCTGACTCAGAGACGAGAAAGCCATCAACTGAGCCAGGCTGACATTTAAAGGAGAAAATAACTAAAGTATTCCTTCATTTTCTCAGTTTAGTATGCTTGTGACATCATAAATGTGCTTTGGAAGGAGCTACTTGGAAATGACAAGACAAAAATTTATTTAAACTAAGTAAAGCAAGTGTTACAAAGTTGAGATTCTATGAATAACCTTGCAGGGAATAGTTGCTAACTTTTTGAAATGGTCCAATTATTTTTTAATGAGATTACCAATTTTGGTTACTCCAAAAAGCTCCCCTTTCAAATTTTGGTAGTACAGAAAAATAGCATTATTTCAAATGCTGACAGATATATTGCTATGCATTAACGTGTTCCTTAAAATTTAAGACCCTATATGTATGCTCTCTTCCATGGTTTTCTTGAGGAGTGCAGGGTCTGTTCCATCTGGTACAAATGCCTGTATTTCTTTATCACAGATGCTTTACTCGGATCCACTAATTCTGTCTGCCACTAGTTTTTTTTGACTTCAAACAACTGCTAAAACCTGATTTCTAAAGTTAAAGCAACAAACTACAACATCAGCAAAAACGTTGCTGACCGAATTATGTCATTTCACCTGAATTGGCTCAACTAGTCCAAGCTGATGTTTATACACATGAATCTCCATCCTAATAGATCAAATCAATCTCCAATGTCCCCTCGTGCAAATATTTTACTCAGGCAGAGTCAAGGAAACGCATAGAATTCTAGTTTACTGCAGAGATAACATGGAAATATTAATAGGGAGAGATGTGCCCATTTATAATAATAATAATAATAATCCTTGCATTTGATATAGCGCTTTTCACGTCGGGAGGACGTCCCAAAGCACTTCACAGAATACACTCTAAAGTGAATTGACTGTATATTTGTGGGCAAACACGGCAGCCAATTGCACACAGCAATGTCCCACAAATAGTCGTAGATTGAAAATGACCAATTTATTATTGTTTTGGGTTTTGGAGGGATTATTATTAGGAGTGTGGAGTAAGGAAACTTGCCCAAGGTTTCGCCCTCTGCCTGGAATTGAACTCAGGTCTCAAAGCGAGTGCTCTAACCACTGAGCCACAGGACTCCATTTGAAAAAAAATTATTGAATGTTTGATCACTGTCGTACCAAATGCCTGATCTAAGCTTAACATTCCAAAAAATGTAACAAGGCAAAATAACAATATGAAAGTAGTTTTATACTGTGTGGATGTCCAGTATTGATGGAAAATTTAATTGTTATTCTGGACAGCTTTTCACATCAACTGGGTGCACAGCAACATTGCCTGAGTTTCTAGAGCATTGCATACTTGATTGTTGGTCACGAGTCTGAGATCTGGAGCTCATTGTATTAGGAGTGATTCTCTTATTTTCAGTACATTAGAGCATGAATTTGTTGCACATTCATGACATTCTTGATTGGAAACGTATTTTGGTCTCCAAGCAATTGCTGCCTGATCATTTTACCTCATCTATTAGACTAATGATTTTACACGGTATTAGTAATTTTTATCTCACTCATTGCTTGATTCCTGTGTCTAAGACAAATCATTGTGCTTCTAATGCAGCGTCTTTCTAATGGCTCCATTGACCCCAGTGACGAAATCAGTCAAGTTGTGGAACTACAGGAACTGATCGAAAAACAGAACTATGAGATGACACAATTGAAAGAGCGACTAGCAACATTGTCTGGCCGGCTAGCTGAAGTGGAGCAGGATTTAGAAACAGCCAGAAAAGACCTGATTAAATCGGAAGAAATAAGCACTAAATATCAGAGGGATATCAGAGAGGTAGGAAAATGAAACTGCATGTTTTATAGACAAATTTGTTTCAATTCTTAGCTGAGTAAGAAGTATTTGTTGATGACCTGAAATCATAACTTGCTAAGAACCATAACTATCATGCGATAGAAATAAAGATGTTCAGTGTAGGTTTTCATCGTGCCTTTGTCTCCAGGAAATGAATGGTGATATTTTGAACTGTATGCAGAGCTATGTTGGAAAGATTTATAATTTATGTGACAGTGCTTGAATATCCAAGTAGGTCTCTAAGGATGGTTTGTCACTAAAAATGTATCGCTGTAATAAATTACAAGACGAATAAGGTCAAACATAAACCAATTAACATCTTTTTCAGTTCAGTTTCACAATGTTATTATAATTAAGAATGCATAAACTGAATAGCCATTAACTCAATTCAGCTACTTAGTGCAATGTTATTTGGGAATATGATGGTGTTAGAAATTTGAAAACATTCAAATTCTGCCAACTGTCTTTGTTCTTGGCAATACAATGAAGTCTCCACACATCTTAAAGCTGAGATTCTTTCGACGTTCTTTCAATGTAACTTGGTGTGGGAGGTGTCAACTTGTTCACAATGTTTGTTTAAAGACTCAGTTGGAGCTGATAAACTGTAGTGGGCAATATGAATATTGGTGAGACATGTTTCTTGATGACCATAATTTTGCAAAGAGCTTGCCAACATCTAAAACACAAATTATATACAGAGTAGAGTTGCAAAATTAGTTGCCATATGATTAGTTTCAAGAAGGAAAGAATTAATCAGTTTGTGAAAATTGGTGTGTTGGTCAGGGCAATTCAGGAAATATTCCAGGCAAGTCAAATTCACTTGTTTGGTTTATATCATTCCAGGATAGTAGAACATATTTTACATTATGTGGTGAAAGATTCCAAGGTTTTGTTCATTAATTAATGAATTATATTTTGTTGGGGGATCTAGATGCTCATTTATTTGTTCAGAGGCCAAAATATGATTTGTGCTTAAGTTCTGCCTATGTGGCTTAAATTTCCACCGGACAAGTTATTGTATTGGTTTCAACCGGGACCTGCTGAATTCCAATGTGTTTGCCAGTTCTACAGCTTGTACAAAATAATTATTCTGTTAGGGCTCGGATGAAAACAGGAAACTCGCCCCCGTGGATATTTACAGTTAGCTTATAGGAGAAAACTCAATTTGATGTATTCTGCCAATAGCAGTACTATTGCCAAGAAAAATTACTGGGTAATGCATTACTGCCAATGCTTATCTTGCTTGATTGTTGATACCAAGAGAAGAATCTATCCCAAAGTCTTTACGATCACTCTGATGTAAGTATTTTGAATGTTTTGTTTTTGTTGCTTTAAAATCAATATTTACCTTCATTCCTTCTTTTTCTAAATTAGTTACTTTCTTGCTTTTCCATGCTGCATTAGTTTCTTCTCCTGAGAAGTATTACATTACTTTAATGTGATGTAATTTAATAGCAATTTACTCGCATTGCTCTAGTATACTAATCAGTATCAGAGAAACCGATTGGATGGATTCTCCCCAGCTTATTATATTTGGCTTGTACAGAAAATTGTGGGGAAAATTGCTAAAATTTCTCCCATTTATATCCTCTTCAAATAGACTAATATTGTTTTTGCATTAATAATGTTGAAATATAATAAAATAGTTATTATGTTTTCATTAAAATTAATCATTTAAAATTGAGGAAGGGCAATTGATTATTTTCATCAGTTGAATATATTTGAGTCTAATGTGTTGCAGTTGCATGTTCTGTTTAAACATTGGGCCTATTATGTCACATACATTTGATATACATAGAACATTGACTATCGACACATAGGATAACTTCGCACCTGCTGTTTGGCATCAAAGCTGAGATGTGAATTTAAAGCAATGCTTGAATGTCGACATAAACTTCAAGTTGCATGATTTCACGTGAGCGCAATGAGGTGGATATTTGATTCAGTTAAGCATAGGGTTTGAAACAGGGAGACACACACATACAAACACACACATATTCGGACATTGAGCAGAGATACACAATCGGTCAGTTGGTAAGAAAATGAGAATCAGAAAGAAAGCGAGACAGAAGCTACAAATATGTGTATTATTGTGACAATATAGCATCTGATAGATAGCATTTTACTTAATTCAATACATTATATTCTGTGTGACAGCCTTATATCCACAATTGAGTCATTCCGAATTTGTTCAGATATTGGGTTCTCTACTGTTTATATGGACTTTCAAAAGGCATTTGACAAAGTGCCACATGAAAAACTTGTACGAAAGATAGAAGCCCATGGTATAAAAGGGAGAGTGGCAGTATGGATCCAGAACTGGCTGGAAGACAGAAAGCAGAGAGTTGTGGTGAATGGCTGCTTTTCTGACTGGAGGGAAGTGTACAGTGGCGTCCCCCGGGCATCGGTATTAGGACCACTGCTCTCCTTAATATACATAAATGATCTGAACTTGGATATAGCAAGCACCATTTCCAAGTTTGCGGACGACACAAAGTTAGGTAGGGTGGTAAACAGTAAGAAGAATAGGAGCCAACTGCAGGAAGACATAGACAGAATGGTAAAATGGGCAGACACATGGCAAATGAGTTTCAATGTAGAGAAATGTGAAGTAATGCATTTTGGTAGAAAGAATGAGGGGAGGCAATACAGGCTGGTAATACAATCTTAAGGGGGATAAAAGAACAAAGACACCAAGGGGTGCAGGTAAATGAATCTGTGAATGTGGCAGGACAGGTAGATAAGGCTGTAAAAAGGGCAAATGGGATTCTAGGCTTTATAAATAGGGGCATAGAGTACAAGAGTCAGGAGGTTATGATTAACCTATATAAAACATTGGTTAGGCCTCAGTTAGAATACTGCGCCCAGTTCTGGGCACCACACAATAGGAAGGATGTTAAGGCATTGGAAAGGGTGCAGAGGAGATTTACAAGAATGGTACCAGGAATGAGGGACCTTGATTATGAGGAAAGGCTAGAGAGGCTGGGATTATTCTCATTGGAGCAGAGAAGGTTACAAGGAGACCTAATAGAGGTCTTCAAAATCGTGAGGGGATTTGATAGTGTAGAAAGGGAAAAACTTTCCACTGGTGGGTGTTTTGGTGACTCAAGGTCACAGATTCAAAATAGTATCTAAAAGCAGAGGGGAGGTGAGAAGAAACTTTTTCATGCAGCAAGTTGTTCGAATCTGGAACGCATTGCCTGAAAGGGTGGTTGAGGCCGACTCGATAACTACTTTTAAAAACGCGGTGGATGGGTATTTGAGGAGCACGGGTTTGAAGAGTTATGGGGAAAGGGCTGGGGAGTGGGATTGACATTAATTGCTCTATTCAAAGAGCTGGCACAAACTCGATGGGCCGAATGGCCTCTTTTTGTGCTGTACAGTTCTATGATTGTATGATTCTATGAAGCATCAATGTCTCAAACTGCTCCACAGTTAATTGCTGTGAAATGTAATGACTGTGTATTTGTACGTAAGTATCCCACTGAAATGAGCAGGAAGATATTTTAATCTAAAGTCAATTAAAATATTGAAGGCTTTGTTAAAAGTCATTAAGGAGAAAATCTTACAGCATTGAGTAGCAGAGAAGGCAGATTGAAAATTGGGATACTAAAACCAGGTCAGAGCTGGCATTAGTGAGTTTAAGCATGAGAAAAAGTCAAAGCATCCAAGGAGGGGCCGGAAGTGAATAATAAAGAGGATTTTTCTGCCTGAGAGCAACTCACTGCAGCAGTATTGGCGGGTACGGCAGATGAGAAATTGTTGTGATTAATTTATTTTCAATTTATGCTTGCAGAGCAGCTAATTTAAATAGCCTGTGAAAAATTCTCAATTTATGTTGGAATCCACATTATTAAAATGTAGTTTGCAGCTAAAGCCATCATGCTTGATCGTAATGCTTTATTGAATTGTCTCTTGAAGCAGTGTGCTCAAATTAAGTACGACTGTGGTTTATATTTAACAGTAGTTTTAGTGCCAATGATTTATATATGAAGGAAGATTTGTTAATGTTGTCTTGGTTTGTAGCTCAATATATAGTATGCAAACTGGAAATAAGAGTATTTGTAAAATTGATTAAAGTAAAACACCTATGCGAGCTGACAGTGGGTCCTTAAAATATTTTAGCTGAAGCAGCCTGCCAGTGAGAGTATTGCATTCCTGACTAAGAAATCAGAGTCTGAATCTCATGCAATTTTCAGACATTTTGCCATGAGGAGACCATATTCCTAGTATAATCTGGTTTTTCAATGGGAGAAAATACTGATGCTCTGCCGTCATATACATTTCTTAGGAATATTTCCTGATTTACAAATAAAATGGGAGACTGTAACGTGTCTGAACCATTCAAATCTCTTAACAAAGCTGAGTACTATGGGTGCAAAGGGAAAATTAGAGGGGATAATTAGGGGAAAGAATGAGGATTTATGAAGGGATTATTACCCCCAGAAAGCGATCCGTCAGTCTACTAACAACCGCGTTCCTACTTACTGCTAGGTAAACAGAGCCATGTGGAGTTAAGAAACTGGCCTAAAATTTCGAACTGGTCATCCTTCAAAAACTTTTGCAATGCCTGCACTGAACCATTGCCTTTCACAATTCTGCATTCCTCAGCTTGATTACAGGTCTTTTGGTTTTCATATCCCTCAACTGGGTTGTTAAGATGCTTTATCAGGATGAGTCTCATTATAGCAAGTGCCTCCTCTTTGCCTGCTCTAATTTTGCTAAGGTCCATAAATCCCATTTCCTGAATATAGGAATGCAAGTTTCTCACATCATTTTCTTATTTCTGATTAGTTTGTTAAATGGACTTTGCACCCTTTTTTAGCAGCAAGCAAAATTTGGCCAAGGTCTTGCCCCACCCAGGTCCTCAGAGCGCCAACCACTACGCTACGGGACTGCACGGAATCGTAAGGTGCTGCTGGTCTTCAGAAGCTTGTAAAATGAAAATATTGGAAGCCTTTTGTGCTTGTCAAAATTAATATACTTTTCTGCTAAATATTTATTCTTAGCCAGCTAGAAGTCTGACACATCCGGAAACCTATCACCACTCTTGAGAGTATTCAAACCACAGTTCCACAAATGCATGCCACCTCTGCATAGAAATGTCCCTTTGGAATACTGTGGGTACTCTCTCCCTAGAGGGAAGTGCCCTGCTTAACTAATTCCGGAAATTATTAGGCACAGGTTGGCAAGAGCCGAGGTTTGGGTATTGCTGGAATTTAAAAAATTACTTGTCATTGTGATTACTGTTTGCTAACCAAGTGGGTGTTATTTTTAAGGCACAAAAATTCTGAAAATATCAACAAGAATGGAAAACATAAAAGAGTGACTTACATTTCTGTGTCTGAGCCTCCTCGTAGAATCATAGAATTATACAGCCTTTCGGCCAATCGTGTCTGTGCCGGCTCTTTAAAAGGAGCTGTCCAAATCAATCCCACTCCTCTGCTCTCTCCCCATAGCCCTGCAAACGTGTCCTCCCCGAACAATTATCTGTTTCTCTTTTAAAAGTTGTTATCGAATCGGCTTCCACCACTCTTTCAGGCAATGCATTCCAGATCCGAACAACTCCTGAATATACTTGCAACGAATGTTGATAAAATTGTGGTTGATATCTTGCAGTATTGGTGACATTAGTACTTAGATGGCCATTCTGCCTATTTTACTTGATAATCCTGTTGAAATGTCAATTAATTAAAAGTCTTATTGATGTTTTAGAAAGCACCATTTCATTGAAGCTATGGTAAGTTTAAGGGGTTCAATTAGTTAATGTTTAGAAGCATGACCTGTTGCAGTATTTGCCTTATGCACACCATATGTGTTTCAATTTTAATGTTGCTGTTATGTAAGTAGTTTGCCTGAAGCAAAGTATGGCAGTAGCTAATGCTGTATTTATTTCTGTTTCATCCATTATATAGAAAGTAAATATAATTAGAAATGAATAGTTACTAAGCAGTAGCACATCAAGGCATAATCCGTTGTACGCAAAGCCCAGGTCATGAGCACTGAAACAGACTTACCAAAAAGACTTGCAGATGGTTAAGGAAGAAATTTGGATAGAGGAGACAATTAATACTTAGATGGACAATAATTAAGTATGCACAGATGATGTCAAAATGTCATCATTTGTTAGAAAATAAAACATTTTGTATCCGATCTTAAATAATGCATTTGAAATTAAAGTTAAACAGTGGTGTAAAATGGTCTTGATTTCTCCACAGGTAATGGCTCAGAAAGACGATATGGAAGAAAGAATAACTACACTGGAGAAGCGCTACCTTAATGCACAGAGAGAATCCACCTCATTACATGATATGAATGATAAACTGGAAAATGAGCTGGCAAATAAGGATGCCTTCTTGCGCCAGGTTAGATAGATTTAAAATCAATCTGTGAATGTATTGTTACAAAGAATAAACAATATGACACAGATTCGGAATCTTTCCTTGCCCCGAGGAGGTTCTTTGTTCCTAAGCTGTATGATACGGAATGACTTTCAGATACCATTTTATATATTTCAATCTTTAACAATATTTCAATCTGCAGCAAAGATTCCAATCTTTATAAGTGCAAACCATATTCCACTGCAGTGGTGAGCATCAAGCTCATTATTCTTCCATTTAGCTTGATGAAGCTATCACTATAGCTCATCCACATGAACCTCATTTATTAGAATGCTGAGTTTGCATTACAGCAGTAGCCACTCCAAATGATTACAACGATAAATTGCATTTATATCGTGCCCTTCACAACACTACCACCAACAAATTGCATTTATATAGAGCCTTCCACATCAGGAGGACGTCCCATGGTGCTGGGGTAGCATCTAGTAATGGGTCATAATGCAATCCCTGTTTCTAAAATATCTTGACATAGTTATGAGCAAATAAAAGCAATACATGCATTATTATAATGAGAAGTTAAATATTCTTTGGCCTTAAACCCAACCTTATAATTAAAGGGAAATACTTGTAAGTGCAAAAATATATGTGTTCTGTCTGATAAACTACTTTGATTTGTGGGTGTTCATAAGGTTCTGTTTCATGACAAACATGTAAGGGTTATTTCTATACATCAAACAAATTAAAGGGTGCAAAGAAGATATCTGCGAACCTTTTTATGATGCTCATTCAAGTGAATATTCTTATTTCTGTTGTGTGGAAATTTAGATAGAAGACAAAAATAGACAGTTACAGGAACGTCTAGAACTTGCTGAACAGAAATTGCAGCAAACCATGAAGAGGGCAGAAACATTACCTGAGGTCGAAGCAGAACTTGCCCAGCGGATTGCAGCTCTTACAAAGGTAAATGCATTGATATTAAGTTAAAATCAACTGTGACATTATTGTAAAGTTCTTCATGTCGAGGAATATGCCTTCATCTTCCCCCAAGATTGTCTGTCCATTTTTGCTGGAAAATTCTAGGTTACTATTTACATCTTTAGGTATTCTGTTTGGTTGATTCAGAAGAGGTTCCTTTTGTGCTTATGGAAAAGGGTCAGAATCATAACTCTTTGAGTGAATGATTCACCTGACGATTTCCAATCTCATCACTCGTCAGGCAAAAGGAAATGGGTGGGGAATGAACATATAACAACTTATAGTGTTCCAGTGAGAAATGATAATAATAATAATAATAATAATAATAATCCTTGCATTTGATATAGCGCTTTTCACGTCAGGAGGACGTCCCAAAGCGCTTCACAGAACACACTGTAAAGTGAATTGACTGTATATTTGTGGGCGAACGCGGCAGCCAATTGCGCACAGCAATGTCCCACAAACAGTCGTAGATTGAAAATGACCAATTTATTATTGTTTTTGGTTTTTTTGGGGGGATTATTATTAGGCGTGTGGAGTAAGGAAACTTGCCCAAGGTTTCGCCCTGCCTGGAATTGAACTCAGGTCTCTCACTTGCAAAGCGAGTGCTCTAACCACTTAGCTACAGGACTCCACAAATGATTCTAGATCACAGTTAGACTGGGGAAGATGATAAGCTACAACTCAGCTTACAGTTACAGGCTCAGTTCCTGAATACTGCAGAGTTAAGTGTATGTTCCATTTTATAAAAAAAATTGTGATGTTACATGGCGACATAGTTGTTCAGTGAATTCCATTTTAATGACCAGGTTAGTGCCTGTGAATCTCTATACACTGATGTTTTTATTTCTATCTTACTCTCCTGAGAATGTACTATGAGCAAGGCATCCATTTCCCTACAGCACTGGAGAAACAGTCAAAGATGCAGTGTAACATCCCTCCGAGCACAGGGTCATAAAGAAGTGCTGGTTGAGTCCAAGAAATACTTCACTTGCCCAGAGGATGGCACTGAGCACTGAAGCCAAAGAGAAAATGAATACTTTTAAAAAAAGTATTTCTGCAAATTGTTGTCAACAGAATTTGAGATAAATGATTTTATTGCTTATTTTTTAAATTGCGTAGTTAACAATCCTTTTTAATATGGTTAGTTAACATTTAAAGAATGGTTGCATCTTTTAAATGTATTATACTGAGGAATGGAAACAATAAAATTATATTTGTATAGCGCCTTTCACGTCGGGAGGACATCCCAAGGCGCTGGACAGTGTACAGCATTTCAGACCCAAGCTGGGGTCAGGGAGGGAGAAGGGGGGGAAGGGAGGATGGCTGATGGCATGGTCGAAGAGGAGGGTTTTGAGGCGGGACTTGAAGGAGGCTAAGGAGGGGGCGAGGTGGAGTGACTGGGGGATGGAATTCCAGAGGTTGGGGGCAGAGTGGCTGAAGGCTCTCCCGCCAATGGTGGGGCGGGTGGGTCAGGGGATGTGGAGCAGGCCAGAACCAACTGAGCGGAAGGAGCGGGCAGGTTGGTAGGGGGTTAGGAGGTCACAGAGGTAGGGTGAGGCAAGGCCATTGAGGGCTTTTTAGTTGAGGACCAGGATCTTGAAATGGATCCTCTGAAGGATAGGGAGCCAATGGAGTCGGGCGAGAGTGGGGGAGATGGGGTCATGGAGTTTGGGGCGGCAGAGGACACGGGCTGCAGAGTTCTGGATTATCTGCAGCCTGTGGAGGGAGGAGTTGGGAAGGCCGACAAGCAGGGTATTTGTAGAGTCGAGCCTGGAGGTGATGAAGGCATGAACAAGAGTTTCAATGGCCTGAGGGGTGAGTTAGTTGCGGAGTCGGGCGATGTTACGGAGGTGAGGGAAGGCAGAGCGGGTCATGGCTTGGATGTGGGAAGAAAAGACAGTTGAGGGTCGAACAAGACACCGAGGTTCCTGACTGGCTTGGCGAGTTGTAGTGTGCAACCATGGAGATTGATGCTGCCAGAGCCTGAGGTGCTGAGGCGCTGGCACGAGCCAATCAGGAGAGCCTCAGTGTTACTCACATTCAACTGTAGGAGTCCTGTAGCTCAGTGGTTAGAGCACTCGCTTTGCAAGTGAGAGACCTGAGTTCAATTCCAGGCAGAGGGCGAAACCTTGGGCAAGTTTCCTTACTCCACACGCCTAATAATAATCCCTCCAAAAAACCAAAAACAATAATTAAATTGGTCATTTTCAATCTACGACTGTTTGTGGGACATTGCTGTGCGCAATTGGCTGCCGCGTTCGCCCACAAATATACAGTCAATTCACTTTACAGTGTGTTCTGTGAAGCGCTTTGGGACGTCCTCCTGACGTGAAAAGCGCTATATCAAATGCAAGGATTATTATTATTATTATTATTATTATTATAGGAAATTTGCCCTCATCCAGGACTTGATGTCCGACAGGCAGTCTGTCAGGACAGCAGTGGTCCTGGAGTTGAGGGTGGAGGAAGAAAGGTAAAGTTGGGTGTTATCCGTATACATATGGAAGTTGACCCCATGTCTGCGGATGATGTCACCAAGGGGGAGCATGTAGATATTAAAGAGGAGAGGGCCAAGGACAGAGCCCTGGGGGACGCCAGACGTGACAGTGAGGTGTATGTATATATATATATATATATATACATATTTATTTATTTATTTTCTTTCTTTCTTTCTTTCTTTCTTTCTGCCATGCAGTGCTTGGCAGGTGGTTAAAGAATATGGAAAGAATTTCCTATTCTGGAATGGAATTCTTATAGACTGGCTTGTTTTCTGCACTACACAGCTTTGACTAAAAACATGTATAGTTTCATATTGATTAATCGCTCAGATACAAAAGATACATTAATTTCATTTTATGAATTTTTAAAACTCTACTCTACAACATATTGGTGCAGGGAGTGCACAAGTCAATTGAACTCTTTTAAGGCATTTGAGCTGTGGGAGGTACATTGGAATATGAAGCACCCAGGCGTCAGCTTTGACTCATATATTGTGCCTGTGCCTCAAGCAAACAAACCCTATGTGACAACACAATTAACATTTTTACTTGAGAAAATCAGACCAAGTGGCATCTTTGCATAAAATCAGACAGCCATCTGTTAATTTACTTCAATCAAGAAGGTCATGAGAAAAATACCACTCATTGCATTAAGGAATTAAAGTGCAAATGTTAATAGATGTCATTTAACAAAGTTCCTCAAAAGTATTTTCTTAGATATACAGGTATATCAACTATTCTTGATGCATTACGTATTATTATTCTGTGTTACTGTGCCATTTTCATATCGCTGCTCTGGACTGTCTTTGACTATCTTTAAGCTAATACTAAGGTACATAGAACCATTTCTATTTCTTGTTTCAGTTCAATTGCAGTTCTACGTTGTGCAATAAGTGAAAATGTTTTCAGATAATTTGTAGTTGTAACTTGACATTTACATACATCAGTGTTTATATTTGTTGGTTTAAAAGCAACAATATTTAGACAGAGCCCACAAAAAGTTATCTTGAAAAAAAACATTTACATAATAATATTAATATAATAATGAAAAGAGCTAACAGCACTATCACACATAATTGTTAGATGTTATAAAATGTATATACTTCATTAGAATGAAGACTAAGATCAGTTCTACAGAGTCTGTGACCCATTGCTAGATTTGATTAAATTTGATAGAATTGTTGTTGTATTAAGAGGAAAGGACAAATCAGTAGAATAGTTATCTACAGTGATGTCTCTCTCATTTATGTCATACTTAACCATAGTATTATTTAATTTCATTCTACCCATATATTTATTGGAGATCTTTGATTGCGTCTTAAACTATATTATCCATAGTTATTATCTGTAGCCACATATAGCTTTTGGAACTATTACATACATTTTCAGCTCTCCAAATTCTTAAGAATTATCTCCTCATTTCATCCCACTATAAAAATGTTCCTAAGCATATAATGGGCAAATTGGAGTCATGTAACTTAGTAATTAGAGCACTTGCCTCACAAGCGAAGGGACCTGGGTTTGAAACGCTTTGAGATATCTCAAAGATATGATAAGGTGCTATATCAAATGCAAGGATTATTATTGTGTATAAGACCATTATTAATTAATTCCCACCACAAAGTCATTGATATAAATTGTTTTTGTTAGATTTGACAACAAAAACAACTTGCATTTATATAGCACCCCGCACGCAGTGCAGCATCCCAGAGTGCTTGTAAGTGGCACAACGCCGGGGTGGGGGGGAGATGCCTGTAGGCACGGTCGAATAGGAAGGTCTTCAAGTACAACCTGAAAATGGGGAAGGAAGGGGCAAGGCGGAGGGAAAGAGGAAGAGTGTTCCAGAGTTTCAGGGCGCAGTGGCTGAAAGCACGGCCACCAATGGTGGAATGGAGAGCACAAGGGACATGCAAGAGGCCGGAGCCAGTCGAGCGGAGCAAAACCAACCAAATAAATATTTTGTTTTATACACAAAAAAACTACATACAAGTTTTCACCAAGACATTTTAGGATAAATATCAGTCCAAATAAATTAAATTGCTGCTGGAATTGTACAATTACATTTTGGCTTTTACTTATTCTTTTTGGTTCAAACATTTTGTGCTGTATTTTGTTCAGTTTATGTGGCTATAGTTCTGATTTTTCGATTTGTCCCTCTTTTTTTCTTTGACGTGTCAGTCTGACCCAACCTCTTCTACCACATCTGATGATTACCCCTATGTTTTGGAGGCAAAACTGCAAGAAATGATCACCATTCTTAGGAAGGTAGTCCTGCTGGTTAATGATTAGAGTTTGTTTTATTCACAATGAATCATTGTGCAGATTTATGCTTGAGTGACTTTATTTTGAAATTGTAGGTTTGTGGTTAAACACGCAAATCCTGCATGTTATTCCATCTGGCTGAATCCATCACTCATTAAAAAAAATTAGAATCTGGAATAATGTTTCACTGATGCTTGAGTGTTACAGGCTTTACCAGTTCACAAATATTCAGCAATGCTCTCTGGCAACCTGCTTATTTCTGAGCAATGAGTTTGCAGACAGTGTGGGCTTGAGCTTGGCTTGTTTTTTCATGTATATTAAAAAAAAACAGCCATTTCAACTCTGTGACACAAAGAAAAGTTCTTTGCAGTTTTGTAATTTGTGTTGTAGGCTGAAGAGCGACATGGCAGCATAGAGGAACGTTTGAGACATTTGGAGACTCAGCTGGAAGAAAAGAATCAGGAACTTCAGAGGGTAGGTACAATCATATTGAGATTCTAAAAATAAAACCTCTATCTGCTATTTCATGCTATCGTAACTTTTTAAATTATCTATTAAATTATTATGACAGCTTGAAGTCAAAAAAATTAAGTTTAATTTCTGACTCATTTTCCTAATACAGGTAGAATAAATTCAAAATAAATACAAATGGTAGATTATCCAATATTGAAAGCTCTGAACATGATGTAGTTGATTCCCCAAACCAGAAATAATTTCAAATTTTCTGTTTTGGGATCTCCGTGAGAAATTGTTTTCAAGCTTACTTTCTTGTATCTTAAATATCTGAATTAAATGGTTCTTTTTTATTTCAAATACTGTAGGCTCGTCAAAGAGAGAAAATGAATGAAGAGCACAATAAGAGATTGTCAGACACAGTGGATAGATTGTTGACAGAGTCTAATGAGCGACTTCAGCTTCATCTGAAGGAGAGAATGGCTGCATTGGAAGATAAGGTAGTTTATAAACCTCATCTTTACTGTAATCTCATTTTAGAAGTTTTTTTTCTGAGTTACCATTGATTAATTGACAATATCATGCACTGTCTATATTTTTGATAGGAATCTAGGCTGACCCAAGTGGTCAGATAACTAATTGATTCCTTGCTATTACTATTGGGTTGTTTTGGGAGAAGTGGGGAGGAGAAACAACCTGAAGAATGTATGTCCACTTCCACAGAACTAATATTAATCTATTTGTAAATACACCAATTTATTTTTTGAGGGTTGTGAAGTGGAAATGACAAGTCAAGAGAGAGAAGTCCTCTGATAACTAAGCAGATGGACTATCTCATATGGTAGTAACATATTTATGAAGTTCTTGTCCATTTTTACTGAGGTTACTGGTGCACAATGTGCCAGGTCAGCTTTTGAATAATTTCGACATAGTGTCAGTTTGCCTTTTTGTATTATTTTAGAACATGCTAATACAAGAAACTGAACATTTGAGGAAACAGCTGGAAGAATCTCTTCATGATAAGGTACTGCTATCAATGTAATGCATGTTAACATCAGATGGTACTGCAACATTTTGAATACAGAGAGATGTGCAAAACTGAAAACCTAAAATCGTTGGAATCCTTTGTTTTAAAGCAACATTACATATCAGTAAAAAGACACAAAAGGGCATAATCACTGGGTATGAAAGGCAAGAATTCTTATTCCTGAGATAGAAAGCAACAATTCAATAAATTGTGAGTATTTATACTTCGTTACGCTAAAGGCTGCTATGAAATTGGAGGTTAGAGCTAAGTGGATTAGGTTGCAAATGATCAATCATTGTCTGCAGTTTACTGTGCAAATAGGTTTGATTTTATTATTTATTGTGTTATTCTATTAGAAGATTTTAAGAAGTGATTTAAGTCAATAACTTTAAATATATAAAATGTTGAAATTACTGGATATTATTTGCCATATAAGGGTAGTATTAAAATCTATAATGCACCAGGTGATTCTTGAAAGAGAATTTGGAAAGCTGGTTTGCTGTCAAGTTGACTGAATGTACTTTGTTTCAAATGCTTATTGATTTTATATTCTACAATTATTTGAATAATAAGTAGATGGTCTGACTCCAGAGCAGTGAGTATTGTGGCAGTGAAATTAGGTGCATTTAATGTGCAAATGAATAAGTTAGAATAGGATAGAAATTATTTGTATTTCTATCGTGCCTTATTATGTTGAAAATGTCTGAAGTGCATCTTGCGTAATAACTGACAAATGTAGTAACTGATTTGTGCCAAAAACAGTATCCTCATTTTGAATATTGTCATGGCAAGTTTAACATCTGCTTGAGCTGTCAGACAAACCTTGATTTAACATAACATCAGAAAGAGAGTGACAATGTGACAATGAAGAACTCCTCCAGAACTGTACAAAAATTAGTCGATTGCTAGTTGATTGGAGGATCGCTTTTCCAGGGTAATAATCCCTTCAAAATAAATAATAATAATAATGTCACTCAATCCACAACTGCTGTGCTTAATTGGCTGTCGTGTTTCGCCCACAAAATACAGTTACTACACTTTACAGTATATCCTGTGAAACCCTTTGAGATATCTCAAATACATGATAAGATGCTATATCAAATGCAAGGAGTATTATTTATTATTATTAAAAATGATGAGCTCAAGTTCTCTTATAGGATCTAAATCCACAATCTTCTCATTGGAGGCAAGAGTGTTACTGACTAAGGCATACTTTTCAAGTTCAATCAACTTTATATAGCACCCCTCACGTAGGGTAGCGTTCCAGACTGCTTAACTGTATCGGAGCACAACGCCGAGCTGGGGGGAGGGCAGAGATGACCAGCGGCACGGTCAAAGATGAAGGTCTTCAGGCGAAGCTGTGGGAGGAAGGGGTGAGGCTGAAGGATAGAGGAAGAGTGTTCCAGAGTTTCAGAACATAGTGGCCACTAAAAATGTGGCCACTGATGGTGGAACAGAGGGTACGAGGGACATGCAGGAGGCCGGAGCCAGTTAAGCTCCTTACGGATTGTGATATTGATCTGAACCTGGTTTGTAGAACCTAGTTCTGTCAGATAGGCAGCCTTAAAAATATTAACCATTATTATTGGTGAAAGCATTTCTAATGTTTTGGCAACAGATGCTACGATTGATACATTAGAAACATTTACTGCATTTCAGAGAAGAAAGGAAGCAACTATTTCACCCAAATATATACTATTTTAAAAGAACTCAGAATTATTTGTTATGGATATTGTTCCTGGTTAATTACATTTGTTCTTTGGGATTCACGTTTGTTATTACATTTGTATTTATTTAAATGATTATGTATTTGTACTGACATCCATTTACTTATCATTCCTTGTAGGAAAGATTAGCAGAACAAATTGAAAAGATGCATTCCGATATTGAACAAATGAAATTGCAAACTGGTGCTTTAATGGACCCAACAATGTCCAGGTAATTAGAAAGTAAAAAAGTGTCTATAAAATAGTACTGAAAACAGAACTTCAGAACAAGAATAATATTCCTAGTTTACTGCCCTGACTGTCCAGCGCCTTGGGACATCCTCCTGATGTGAAAGGCGCGATACAAATGTAATTTTGTATTGTACCGCAAGCGTTTTTGCGGTACTTATTTAAAGCGACTGTTTTTGCTGTAGATTTATCTGTTTCATAAGAATATATTGCATTCTAACAAAAAGGTGGAAAGTGCGTTTTTGTGATTTCCGAGAGCCATCTCGGTTGTGATGTTTGCAAAGCTGCAAATTGTGATTTTCAAAAGTCAGCAAAGTGCCAAAAAGGCTTGAGAGCAACATGAAAATTGCAATTAACTGCTATGTGAATATTGAAGGACATTCAGTAGTTGCAAACTGGTGTCACAATTACAAATTCTCACACGTAGAGTGATATTCCCAAATACCTGTAGTATTCTGGGTGAAATAGTTAGTGTAAACTGGATCCCTGCACCTTCCCCCCCATCGGAGTTATTTTTCATTGCTACTTTCTGTTCATTGCCATCACCACTGTAATAATTCAAGATGAGTTATTTAAGACCTGTGACTAAGATGTCATTGTTGAAATCTGAAAAATATAAACTCGCAGCTGATTGGACATCTTCCTTATATATTTCACACCATAGGACATCTTCCATTTGCTAGCAGGTGGAGTCCTGTGGCTTAGTAGTTAGAGCACTCGCATCGCAAGCAAGAGGACCTGGGTTAGATTCCCGGGCAGGGTGAGACTTTGGGCAAATTTCCTTCCTCCTCACTGTGTGTTTACTTAGCAGTAAGTAGAAACCCAGTTGTTAGTCAATTGGAGGATCCCTTTTCTGGGGATAATAATCCCTTCAAAAAACTAATAATAACAATGATATGGTTACTCAACCCATGACTGTTTGTGGGACACTGCTGTGCCCAATGGCCGCTGCCCACAAAATACACAGTCAAATCACGTTACTGTATATTCTGTGATACGCTTTGAGATTTCTGTGACCGATTTATAAGCATGACTTCTAGATTGGTTAAATATTTACCAGTTGGAATTGTTTTTTACTTTTAAACATTTTTGTTCCTAGGTCACATATGGATACCTCATCTGATATTCGATATTCAATGGGATCATTGATAGACAGTCAGCCTGATCATTTTAGATCTTCGAATGTGCTCAGGAGACCACAGCGCTCGGCAGGCCGGAGAGATGAGCTAAAGGTCTGTGATACACATTTCAAAAAATTCTAAATTTGAAAGTCCTTCTTTTCTGATAGAATAACATCTTGATAAGTGTTTGCAGTGAATGCGTTTTTTCCCTTACAAAAGGGGAAACTATTATGATGAAAACAGAATGGTACATTTTTCTGTTTTGAATTGCTTGTTTAGGATATTGTCGCCAAAAGGCAATGAGCTTGGACAATGAATGTGTAAGTTGGGGATCTTTGATCTTGAGAGAAGATGACTCAGAGGGTACCACATAGAAGTGTATAAAATTTTAAGTGGGATTGAAAAAGCAAATCCAGATCAATATTTTAGAACAACATCAACTTGCACTTATACAGCACCCTCCACACACAGGGTAGAGTCTCAGAGGGCTTAACAGTGGCTGAGCCTGACTCCGAGCCGGGCAGAGATTTGGCCATAAGCACAGTCGAAGGGGAAGGCCTTCAGCGGGACTTGAAAAAGGGGAGAGAGGGGGAAAGGCGGAGGGATTGAGGGAGAATGTTCCAGAGTTCAGGGCGTAATGGCTGAAAGTGTGACCTCCCATAGTGCAATGGACAAGCAGGAGGACGGTGCCAGTTGAGCAGAGGCGCTGGGTGGTAGATTGAGGAGTTTGGAGGTCAGAAAGATAGGGAGGTGCCAAAGAGTGAAGGGATTTAAACACAAGTGTGAGGATCTTGAAGTTGAATGCACCAATACAGAATGCACCAAGACAGAACCTGTGGTATATTTTGAAAAGAGACAGGAATCTATCCCGGTGTCCTGGCCAACAATCCTTCAGGTAAAATTTGTCATTCACCGAGTGCAAAATTGGCTGCCACTGTTTTAGCCACAAAATCACACAGTCACTGCACTGTACAGCAGTGTAGTGCTTTTTAGTACAACTGTGCTATAACACACTAGCACTGGAGTCCTCAAACATTTCACATGGAAGGCACTATACCAAATATAATTTTTATTATAATTAACGAATGAATGCTGGACTCATTTAAAAATCAGCTTGATGCTGTGATAGAGGGGACAGTGGATGGGTGTTCTGGAAGGATGATATCAGATGGGCCGAGCGACCTTCTTCAAACTAATTTTATGAGTTTACTGCAATTCAAAGCTATAGTTGTTGTGTATTGTTGTGTAACAAGGTTTAGAATTGATGGATATCTAATGGCTAGTGAAAATACAACAGAAATCCTTTGATAGATTTCGAATAGCTTGTGAATATTACAATGAAAATACTTAAATAGTTTAAATACTTAAACAAAATTCATAAAAGTTTGCAAGCATAGTAGCTGACCCATACGAAGATCATGTTCATGAAATTCTGTTTCTCTGCATTGCAGGTGCAAAGTCTCTGTGAACATGATTGGGGCAGATCTCAACCAATTCGTTTGTTGAGCAGCCATCAATTTGAGAGTGACACTGAACTGTCGGACATTGATGATGATGACCGAGAAACCATATTCAGCTCCATGGATCTTCTTTCTCCCAGTGGACATTCTGATGCTCAGACGCTTGCTATGATGTTGCAAGAACAACTCGATGCTATTAACAAAGAAATCAGGTAAGCACTAATCCAGTGTCTTCATGTTTTTATGCTTTTGAACAATAACAAACCCATGTGGCCCAGGGGGCATTTTTATACGTAGCATTAGTAGATGGATAGATTACACCGACTGATCTGATTTGCTGTCACAATAGGTATAACTTTGAATGGGTCGAAGGTCCTTCTTCATCTAAAAACAATCTTGTGGCCTTGTGTAATCCAAATACATGATTGCAACAATCTGCTAAAGGTTTCGATAATACACTTGAATACATTTTGTGTGTGTGTGATATAAACCAATAATAGCTACACCATTAGGATTGCGACTGCTCAGCTCAGAGAAGTGCTAGCCAGGATAGAGGCTACATGTAGGGATATTGTTTGATAGATAATGATGCACGGTGCCCACAGTAAAAGCATCTGAAATTAAAGCAAGAAAATCTGGAAGTGAGGGATGGCTGGTAGGATGCAAGTCATACAGATCTGAAAAGTTCTAGCTTCAGTCTGTGTTTTTAACCGATTTAAATTCAATGTGAGCAGGTAAATGACCTCAGTAAGTCTGAGACAGCAAAAACACAGAGTTCCCAATGCCACTTGACAGAAGGTGCCTTATCTGTATATGTTGAATGAGTGTATAATAAAATATACATGGCGATGGCTGGCTTGCTTGTTAATTTTCATTCTTCTCTCTGGAGAATAATAATAATAATAATAATAATCCTTGCATTTGATATAGCGCTTTTCACGTCGGGAGGACGTCCCAAAGCGCTTCACAGAACACACTGCAAAGTGAATTGACTGTACACCCGTGGGCGAACGCGGCAGCCAATTGCGCACAGCAATGTCCCACAAACAGTCGTAGATTGAAAATGACCAATTTTATTATTGTTTTGGTTTTGGAGAGATTATTATTAGGTGTGTGGAGTAAGGAAACTTGCCCAAGGTTTCGCCCTCTGCCTGAAAATGCCTATCCCAGCTTCATGCTTTTCCTTCACACCATTATCAAGCTCACAGTATGAAGAATGAAGAGTGTGAACTACATCTTACCACTCCATGGCATCTCTGTTATCTTATTTGAAGCTGCTTAAACAAGGATAACATTTCAGTGAATGACCCATTTTCATCTCTTAAAATTAATAGTGAAACAATCATTAGTTAATACTCATACAATCAATAATTTTACCAGAGACAATAGAAATGCATGACTTTTTAACCTAAAAATGTATTCATTTGGGCATATTTTAGAAAGCAATTGTGGGTTTTTTTCAGGTTGATTCAGGAAGAAAAAGAGTCAACTGAGCTCCGTGCTGAGGAAATTGAGAATCGAGTGGGTAGCATTAGCCTTGAAGGCTTGAATTTGGCAAGAGTGCACCCTGGGACTTCTATTACAGGCTCTGTCACTGCTTCCTCATTAGCTAGCTCCTCTCCTCCTCTCAGTGGATGTTCAACACCCAAATTTCCAGCACGTAGCCCTGCCCGGGATATTGATCGAATGGGGATCATGACATTGGTGAGTTAAGGTGAATGGATTCTAGGCGGATAGGGGTCGTTATTTCTGAATAATTTTGCAAATGCTAACATGGTTTTCAAAAGTTCTGCTATGCATTTTTAAAATGTGTCACACATTATATAAAATAATTTGCTGTTTATCTCCTGCAATTGAATGTTTCAATAGCAGAAAGCTTAGCATTCAATTATAAAGGATGATCACCAGAATTTTTCAACAGAAATTTTGGGAATGTCGGTTGCCAGACATGTGAGATGTACACTTCTGTGTAGTGTTTATCACGTAGTGCACTGCTATTCAAAGTCAAACAGTAAAGTGAAAGAATAATGTACTTTACTTTTTTAATTTATATCTTTATCTGCTTAATTCATACCTTTGTTTTGCATCTAACAGCCTAGTGATCTCAGGAAGCATCGGAGAAAGGTAATTACTCTACCTATTCTAACTTGGCTGTTTCTTCCCCCAACCTCTTTGAGACTTCCTTCTGATGTGAAAGGCACTATATAAATGTAAATTGTTGTATTTTTATTTTTGTAGAAACTGTATTTGATTTAGATTCAGGTGTTATCTTTTTTAGAATACAATCTAAGGGGCAATAGTTATGAAATTATTTTAAACCGTCCATTAGATTTACATTAAGGTACTTTTAGGTAAATCGTGAGTACAATGAACTCCTGATAATAAGACTGGTTTATATCATCACATGGTTTGTATCATCATACTTTCAAAATCCTGGCTATTTCCCAAGCAAAATGTGAATAAGGGACCCCCACCTTTATTTCATCACTTGCTTATAACATATAGTCATGATGTACATCCCAGTAAGTAAAATATCAGATATATCATCAGAACAAACTTACCTGTGTAGCTCAGGCAGCCGCACCATGCGCTGGGCCATTCAGCGAACTCTCGCAATTAGGGGCCTGGTACTGTGGGAAAATATCACCTCATCCTCAGCCAACCACATGGTCGCTGTTTTGACTGTTGTGGCAAGATCTCTATGAGTAGAAATTTCAGACCTTGCCTTCTGTGAGGTTCTGCCTAATGCTAGTCTGAGTGATTCAGGTTGTTAATGAGCAAAGTGAGCAAAATGTTTTTTCATAGGTGCTTTGAGATGTCTCAACGATGTGATATGATGCTTATATCAAAAATGCAAGGATTATTATTATTATAGTCAAATATGTCCATACATAAATTTATACTGTACTTTTAACAAATAAACTGAGTTATGAAGGTCCGTTCACTCTGTCACATTGTCAGCTGCTCACTCTTAGCAGGCACAATGTGTTGCTGTTGGTCCTTCTGTCCACAGCACATCCTAGTTTCACCAGAGCCATGTTTACGTAGTCACCCTTGGAGTGACGATATATCAGGAGTTTACTGTATATCTCTGCCACCCTTCAGTACAACTTTGAAAAATATATAAGTTGCAAAAAGCGCCTACTGTAGATGCAATGAGATTTAAATGTTGTGAATAATTAGAAATAAAGCATTTGAAACGCCAATTTGTCCTCGTCATTTTAGTGTCAGAAAATGGAGATATGTAGCTGTCACAAAGTCTTTTTCCTGTTCAGATTGCGGCTGTTCAAGAAGATAGTCGAGAAGATAAAGCCACAATAAAATGCGAGACATCGCCGCCCTCAACACCCAGATCAGTCCGACTGACGCACACCCTGCCATCTTCGTATCATGATGATATACGAGGGTAAGGAGATTTGGACGGGGATCTATTCTTGTAATCAGTTCAAAGGATACATTAATGGACTTCCTTTACAATTACATTGTAGGATTTGAGATGCCATGATTTCAATACAGGCATTTTGATTTTGTAAATTTACAACAATTTATCAATAAATTCAATTTAAGAACAGATAATTCATAGGATTATGTCAAATGATTCCATTCCAGGTATTTAATATTTCAGAGCAGCATTCTTTGTTTGGAATTTTTTAGAATATCCTTCTATGATAGTCCTTTATCTATCCACTAAACCTAATCTCTTTATAGATGATCAATAAACCAGTCCAGCAGATAAAATACAGTCTAGTTGTTTGGGGCACCATTTGTGTTAGATTTAGAAATAACCATTTATTTTGTAAATTGTTTGTAAAGATATAATAATAATAATATGTTTCAATAATATGTTTCAATAATATCTGTTTCAATTTAATAATTTTTCACCTATTTTCTTTCATATGTTTGCTAAGAAGCTGAGCTTGGTTATCATTATTTTTCATGAATTTGCATTAAATCACACCAAACACAGCAACATCATTGTGGAAAGAATTATTCCCAAAATATTGAATGTGAAGAAATGGTAGAAAAAGCCAACTTTTGAACTGATTTCTTGCAGATTTTCCACATCATTAGACCCAGAAATGAGCCACTTTAGCAGTACTAGTAGCCAAGACTCCCTCCACAAAGCACCAAAGAAGAAAGGAATCAAATCCTCTATAGGTCGTTTGTTTGGCAAAAAAGAAAAGGCTCGACTAGCACTACTTGGCAAAGACCATATGATGTCAGGACAAGGTTAGCTTCATCTGTTAAATAAAACCTGTTTTATTAACCAAACTTTCAGAAATACATAATGTTGTGCATTTTTATTGTGTGCCATTACTGTCCTTGCGTAAAACTCTTAAGATAATTTGAAAATAATTAATGTTTTAAAATTAGCTTAATCAAACTGCAGAATAGTGGTCAAAGCACAAATACTGCAGATGTTGGAAATCTGCAAACAAAAACAGAAGTCGCTGGGAACACTCAGCAGGTCAGGCAGCATCTATGGAGAAAGGAAAGTGAGTCACGTTTCGGGTCCATGACCCTTCGTCAGAACTGAGGTCAGAACTGACGAAGGGTCGTGCACCCGAAACATTGACTCACTTTCCTTTCTCCATAGATGCTGCTTGACCTGCTGAATGTTCCCAGTGACTTCTGTTTTTGTTTGCAGAATAGTCGTAAATGGTAAAGAGAAATGCATTTTTGAAATCTGTTTTGCAAAATTGATTACAAATTCTTATTATTTTAATGTTTTTATTGAAGAGTAGGAAGTAGTGTGAATTATATCGAATGCAGGACCCAACTTGAGTATGTGATGTTTATCTGAGGAAAGAGTCCATGAAAAATTTATAAAGGGAAAATGTGCAAGACACTTGTGGTGAGACCAGAGTTCAATTCAAAATACCTATGTTTTATTCCAGATGTATACTGCTTGATGTTGCTTGACTTTCAGAGAAAAAAATCACAGTTTCAGATTAATCCTTGCAGACATAAAAACTGTAACAGAACATCACGCAAAACATTGATTATTTTTTATGAAGTCTTGTTGCATGAAAATATTTACTCTGAGTTTATTCCTCATTGCAGGAGGCTTTTCTGATGTAGACTTTGGTAACCAAGATACCCTTGCTCTGAGCAAATTAGGGACACAAGCAGAAAAAGATAGAAGATTGAAGAAAAAGTAAGTTAATAGAAAATAAAAGTGTTGGGGTTTTATTATTGCAATAGGAATGTATTCTCCTAAGAAGAAATGCTCAAACATAATATTTTTATGAATGTGTTTCATGAATGTCTTTTCAAATCACGGATACACGTTAAATAGTACCAAGATGAAATACATATATATATATGATATATAGTTACAGCTGAAGAACATAACTCCGAATATCCATTCTTTTATAGTTGATCTGCCTATGAATTAACATCATCAAATATTTTCCCCTTGCTAATGATTGACTCCCACTTTTAATATTGCTCTTCTGGTTTAGTCCGTTTACATTTTTTAGCGAACAATATTGCAAATACTACAAGGAGTATACCATTTATTCACAGGACCTGTAGAGTGTATCCACTAGATTGAGTTAGTCCACAAATATCTGAATATTAATTGACATTTAGCTAATTATTTATCAATAAGCCTTTTGACAATCAGTAAAATTTGCAAGAAAATCATTACAACTGAATATCTTTGGCAAGCCAAAATGTTTTTCCCACATTGCTTGCACACCTATTTTATAGACAAAATAAATTGCTATTTTTAGCGATCAGGATAAGCTTGAATCCTACGATTATACAGTGTCATTCTGATGCATAACTCATGAAGCACTTTTTAATAAATTGTTTTTAGAATTTGTCGATAAGTTAGTAATTAAACCATCTCTCCCATCATGCCAGAATATTCAAGGGATTTTGACAAATAACTAAAATAACTTGACATTGTAATCAGTATGCAGTTTATCAAAGCACAACTTCATGTAAGTAGTGTCATTGTGAAAAAGACGCATAAGGATACTGACCTAATGGCTTTAGGCACACCTTCTGCCCTAGTTCTGCCCTGGTATTCCAATTAGAAGAAAGACTGGAATCATCAGTAAAATAAACTTCTAACAACACAAGAGCATAGAACGTAAAGGAAAACATAATTCTCTAGGCAATTTGCAATGCATTATCTGCATTGCTTTGATCATTTGTATTTATATCTTTAAAATCACGTAGTGCTTTCTGATTCAGCATAACCAGAAGAGAGTTTTTAATGAGCTGTCAGACACCCTAGTAATTCACAAATGTTACGTACTTTCACTTCAGAGAAAATCAAGTTACACAGCTTCTGTTTCATCACATACACCATAAGACATATGGTTTAGCAGTAAAACTGTGTAAAGAACCACAGTTCTTTCTGTGGTCTGTAATTTAAAATGGCTAGGTTTGACAGCAGATCCATGGTTTCTGTTGCTACAGTTTTTAAAATAATAGTTTGGCAATTTATTCAACAATGTTACAATACCAATTAGAGGATTTCTTACCAGCACACATTTAATGACAAATTCTCACAGCAGGTGCTGACAGATCAGCACAAACTGCACACTTATCATCTACTCTCCTGTTATCTTCTTTCAAATGAAAAAGGTCTTCAAAATGACAGCTGGTTTATGTGCATCACGAGTGAACTTTCAGCACTTTTGCCCTTGCTCTCTGGAATTCGCTCACCAAATCTCCCCACTTGCAGTACTATTTTGAAGATATTTTGAAGGCCCATTATTTTATAATTTATTTGCTTTATTTTATTAATTGTGTGAAACACAGATACATTCAAGTGAAATACTGAAGCACGGAAAAAAAGGTACATTACAAATCTTATGAATTGGCATCATCGGTTGTAATTGTACCCTCAAATTGCACTCTACTCGGCCAAAATATAATCAGGGTTGACCTGTTATGTAGATACTTTATTGTTACCCTTCCATTCACTGAACAGAGCTTGCATTGACTTGTGAAAAAGAATCCAAGAGCCCAGTGTTATTCTGCATACTACCGCTATTCAGGCAGCAAAACAACAGAAAATATATTCTTCTCCTACAGATAAGTTTAGATCTTTGCTGCAAACAGAACTTTTGCATTTATAGTAGTGTACAAGTGTGAAGTGGCTTGTCTTTGCTGGATTAGTTGCACACATATTGAGTCATGCCACAACTCTGTTTTCACGTGCTGATGTGTGCTCTATGGCTCATACTGGTGTCGTCTGCTGATTGCAACTGTTTAGTCATAATCATGGTGGGTCGTAAAGCAGCTGAAGATCTGTTTACACTGCCCCAATGTTTTCTAGGAAGTGCTCTCAAGGGTGGTATTGAGCTCCCATATGCTTCAGAATGGATGTGTAATGCTGTAGCATTTACTTCAGCAGGAGTACATTACTAATGCAATAGTAGATTATTAGTGCTTCCTCATGGACAAAGGGTTCATACTATAAATATCTGATTTAATATCCTTCATAAGTGTTCAAGCTACAGATATGTGTGGTTCTATTAATGTCTGACCTAGCAACTTCCAAAAACTATTCTGAATTTTCTAAGACTCATGATACTGGGCAAAAAGTATTTAATACTTGGAGTGTTTCCAAACTGATTTTCTGCAGCAGTTCATTCCTTGGTGCATAGCTAATTCATCTACATATGTTACTTGAAGTATTGCACTAAATATAAATGAATGAGAAACAATCAATTTAACACCTATCTAAGCAGGTAATTTTTTTGTGATAAAGTGTGTCTTTACAGGATGGTTGTACTCACACACGCATTATATAGCAGCAAGATCTCTTTATATATATTTGGGCTAATTAATCCGAATTATCGTCCTTTCAAGTTTCATTTAACTTGGAAAATCATGAATGTAATTTAGAAAATCTGCCTTTAACTTTAAAAAAAATCCTTCAGTTGCATTTCTTTAAAGTTCTCTTTCAAACATACAATATTTATTTGTGCAGTACTGTAGATCATAACAGAAACTGTTCACTGATTATCCAGTAAATAGGTGATTCTTCCATCAGTGGCGAAAAACACCTTATTCTTCTCTCATCAGTACGTGTACTGATCTGGGTAGTGTGAGATGTTGGAAAAATACCATTTGAAATTCATTGATAAAGTTCAGACCTACAGGCGATACAATGACCTTGCCTACCAAGGACAGTTTATTTACTGATAACTGGGCCAGCCCATCACCCGCTTTGTGAGATAAGGTTTCTTTATTAAATAAATGCACAAATAAGTCTACTCAGTACAAAGCGCACTGTATACCCGAAGCTCTACAAGCCTATCTGGCTACTGCCTAACTGTAGAGACAAGTTGAGGTCATTAATTTGTGTGCTAACCCGTATTCATTATCAAACTCCATCCATTTTTTTGTGCTGGAGTGCAAAGTTACTTTGTGTGACTTGGTTCATTTTTTCCTTTCTTTGTTAATTGTTACTCATGTTCACATTAATATCTCTGCGCTTTTCTTTTCTATCCATCTCCATCAAATGAAAAGCAAATTTGGGTGAGTTTCATTTTTAGTTTTTTAAATGTCATTTTATTTCATTTTTATTTTTTGTAAGCTGTACATGTTTTATTGCATATTCCTACAGTCACTACAATAGCCTATCAGACTAATATTTAATTTCATTCTATCTGCATTGATTTCGTTTCATGCAATTTTTTATGCAAATACAAAAAATCCTGTTTGGTATTTCGTCGTTTGTGCAAATTACAGCACAAAATTTTCAACACGAAAATTCAATTCTAGGTAAAAAAAAATCTTGTGGGTATTGTGAAGGATTAAAACAATTTATATTTATTATAGGATAATGTCTTGGAGCGTTTCATAAAATGGCATTAAATGCCAAGCAAGACAGAACGGGAAGTGATTTCATAACTGTTTGTGGGTATTCGCTGTATACAAATTGATGCCGTGTATGTCCACAAATACACAGTACGTCAACTTTAAAGAAACTTTGAAGCACTTTTTGAGACATTTCCAATGTTATAAGTGCTATTTCAAATGTGATTATTATTATTAAGTCATGTAGTAGGTGCATACCAGCATCTAAGACAAGAACAGCTACTTACAACAACCATAGTTATGCTGCCAACATATCAGAAGCATTCTGCTGCTATCTTCCAACAAGCAGGTTGTCAGCCATACTAAACTGGCATGAAGCAAGCATCATGACAATCCTTTAAAGATTCACACCGATATTCTTTAAAGCTTTCAGCTCCTTGGGATGTCCTCCCGACGTGAAACGCGCAATACAAATGTAATTTTGTTGTTTTTGTTGTATATTTTGCCAGAAATATTGTCATGAACAAGAACCTAACCACAGGATATGGGATTTAAAGCCAACCAATTTTCTTGACCACTATACCTCACGTATTTGAACCCAAACTGAGAGGGTAGAGGAAAGATCCATGATTTACTTGGAACGTGCAATGCAGATAAAAATTAAGTGTTGGAAATCCATAAGAGCTTAAACAATATGGGATTCTTCATCATAACTGAACCTATATGATATGGCAGTTTATTATAGGTTAGGGGAAAGAATGTAGGATCAGGATGAGAAGAAAAAATCATTTGGGAGAAGTTACCAAAATAAAAACACTGACTACATGCACAGTGAAGCACCCAATGTGTCACTAACGAGTTATTACATCCATGAAAGGGTATTAAAAGGTAGTTGGTGAAATAGTGAATGTGACGCAGTGAGTGTGTTTATTTTTAATACAATATTGTGAAAACAAAAAGTGTAAAGAAACTAATATGAGGAAGAAAGAAGGGGGAAATGGAAATGCTTAAGATTTGACAGTAATGTGGAAGAGTCAGGAGAGATTTGAAGATGTTCTTGTCTATATTCAAGAAGGTGCATGTAAATAGATGACCGTTTTAATTTGGGGCCGTGGACACTACTGTAGGAAGTGAAAGATATTATATCTAAAATGCAGATAAAATAAAATATTAAGAACAATATAAAATTATAAGTAGAGTATATAATGAGGTTCATCATGCTTAAAATTAAATTAGAAATGTAAAAGTGTTCAACCAAGAAAATACAGCTTATATGCATATAATGATTGCACACAGAATGACTTCAACGTACAGTTGAATAAACATGAGCATATGCCATATGAAAGGGGTCCCACAGAATTTAAAAATCTGCAAGTCCAAGCAAATGTTTGAAAGAAGAATGGGGGAATTAAACCCAGTGCAATTTGTTGTATTTGGATTGTATAGGTGCAAATCATATTGTTCCTGGACCTACAGGTTTGTGCTGACTGAAATCATGTTAATACTGTACTTACCATTAGCAGCAAATCGCTATAGTTGTCGGGCTGAATTCACAGTGTCAGTAAGAGGGGATGACAACTGAAACGATCAGTGAGAGCAACTTACTTACATGATGTGCTTTACAGGCATGAACTCTTAGAGGAGGCTCGAAGGAAAGGATTGCCATTTGCACAGTGGGATGGACCAACAGTAGTCGCGTGGCTTGAGGTAAACCTGTAGTTTAGATTAATTATTAATTGATTCTCCTTACTTCCTAGTTTCTTAGAAGACCTTCCTAAAATATAAGACCAGTTATTATTTGCTTTATTATATTATAGATCATACATATGCATGAGTATCACAAAAGGCTTTCAATTCCTAAGGGTTGACCAAAAACAAATCTTGGATATTTTTGCATTATACATACTGTTAGTTATTTTTAACCAGTTAAAACCTTTATGTTTGGAAAGATTATATGCAGACTATTATTCTTCTTCTCCAGTATTTAGGGATAGAATAAACATGAGTGATTATGCTAAGGATGGAAAGGGAAAATTACTTCTTAATAAATGTCCAACACAAGGATTGAATAGCCATCTTCTCAATGGTACCAGCGGATTTATGTATTCTCTTTTATAGAATCAATTTAAAATAATACCTAAGTAATTACTATAGTTGGCAGCTTGAATCCCAATAATAGGATCACAAGTTCCAGTTACTGGGTTGTTTGTTACTAGGCAATCATTCTCAGCTGTGTACCACACACATCAAATGGAACTAAGTAGTGCTATCAAAGAAGAAAATATTAACTTATTTATCCCACTTTATCCTACTTGAGCCTCAACCGCTCCTGGCAGGTACAAGAACAATACTAACTGTGATTGTGGAAGTCAAGCTAACCCAAATTGTTAAACATGCCAAACTGGAGAAGATTGTTGAAGTAGGGCAAATATTTAAGTGAAAGCAATGTCAGGTAAAAAAGATGACGTACTTTATAAAAGTGGATAACAATAAAGTAAGAGAAAACAAAAACAGAAATCACTTTTAAAAACACGAACAGGAAACACACAAACAAATCTAATGGTATTTAAGATGTCATACTTTTATAAAGTACGTCATTCAGAACTCTGCAGCTCGTGTACTGTCCCGCACCAGGCTTCGGGACCACATCACTCCCACCCTCGCTCGCCTCCACTGGCTCCCCATCCCCCAGAGGATTGATTTCAAGATCCTCATCCTCACCTACAAGGCCATTCACGGCCTTGCTCCCTCCTACCTCTCCGACCTACTATCCCCCTACCTACCTGCCCGTACTCCATCCCCCAGTGCCTTCGCCTTGCTTCCTCCCTTTCCTCCTTCAAGGCCGGTCTCAAAACCTTTCTCTTTGACCGTGCCTTCAGCTCCCCTCTTGACTCTCTTCCCCCTCCTCGCTCCCTCCCTTCCCTCCCCTCACCCTGACCATTTCCCCCCTCCTTGCTCCCTCCCTTCCCTCACCCTGACCATTTCCCCCCTGCTCGGGTCATGACCCAACTGTGCAGCGCCTTGGGACGTCCTCCTGACGTGAAAGGCGCTTTATAAATGGAATCTTGTTGTTGTTGTTGTAACAGATGCTCAATGGATAACTGAAGTACAATTTTAACCTAGCAGTGAGCAGGACTGTACAACTTGAATTGACAAAGTTGCTAAATAAATGTATTTTGAATGAGTCAGTCTGCTGCCTACTTGGGTAAATTTGATGTTTCATAGTATTTTCATACCACGAGTTTCAAAATCAGAAGAAATTTATATTTAATTTAAGTTTATTATTGTAAGAAGCTTCTTTTAATTATAACCTTTAACAAAGGCACTTACCGAAGCAAAAAAAAGTGAGAAAAAATCCAATGAGATTTAAACGGATGTATCGTCTTTTACAAATATTTTAACTGAATATGAATTACATATATATTGTATCACACAACAGCAACAACAACTTGCATTTATATAACGCCCTCACTCAAGGTAGCGTCCCAGAGCACTTTAAAGACTCTTACTTACTGAATATTTCCACATCTGAAAATATTTGTGTTCCTGTTTAATACATGTGCTTTTACTTTGCACAGTTGTGGCTTGGGATGCCAGCATGGTATGTTGCTGCTTGTCGTGCAAATGTGAAAAGTGGTGCCATCATGTCTGCCTTGTCCGACACTGAGATACAGAGGGAAATCGGAATTAGTAACCCTCTTCATCGCTTAAAACTCAGGCTGGCAATCCAGGAGATGGTGTCACTAACCAGCCCATCAGCACCTCCAACATCTAGAACAGTGAGTGTTGTTTATCATTTTTTGTCTGCATGACACCCTGTGACACTTACTTCCATTTTCTGAGGTGAAAACATAGGCAATATGTGTAGATAGCAGGGAGTGAATGCAAGGATTTGCTGTAATCAAATGGGTGAGATGACAAATTCAACTGTATGAATGAAACTCAAGTAGTTTGTGAGTAATCCCACCAGATACCCAACATTAGATTGCAATCTGGAAATTGCATAATACTACCTGTTATTCTTTATATCTATAAGGACTGTTTAAAAAAAAGTTGACTTGGTTATTCTTACTATTTTTTATTGTTGTTGCACTTGTTTAGTCTATCCACATTCGTAAAGTAAACTGACAGTTGAAAGTAGTGCATTATGATGTGCACAAAACTAGAATAAACTTACTTGCGACTTCAGTACTGCAGGCTTGTAGAAAAGTAACTTGCTGTTGAATTTAGGATGGTAGCTGATTTTGTTCCTAGCATCGAATCTTTCTGTATCGTACTTTGTTCCTTAACTTTGACAGTTCAACATGTGATCAGAATGTTACTAATAGTAGACTTGTGATATTTAAGTCGCGGCCTAAACCATACCACATAGATATATTGTGATTGACTGAACTCCTGATATACTTAAGCAGGATGTTACTTTGAAATTTTAGTTATTCTTTCTTACTCCTGCTCGTTGACTAATTGTTATTCGCAAATTAAGTATTCATTCTGCAGGTTTCCTTATTGTTTCCAATCTACAGAACCAAAGACAACAATGAACCTCAAAGGTGTGCCTATAGGAGGTTTTAACCACTTCAATATCTAGTATATTTAGTATTTGGTTTTCGTAAAACAGACGTGTGTGGTAAGGCTTCCAATAAACACACAGAGTATTCATTATTGTCCAATGTCTGAAGGATTGATGCATTGATTTTTATATGTATATGTATGGATTAACCCACAAGTTAGTAGTCAGTATATTCTATGGTTATTTCCATCTTTACGCTACATAAAGATGCATTAGGTGTCAGTACAATCATATTGAATTGTAGTTTCCAATAGAAATCCATATTACAGCCAACCTTAGACTTTTTGGCCACAAGTTTGTATCCACCATTGCCCACACAATGTTACCAAACTTGACCAGGACTTAGGTGAAGCACTGTGTAAGCCTCAATACATCATAAAAATGAGACCTGGAAGCAAGTTGGTAGCTACTGTGACCATAAAAGGAGGGCTTAAAAGAAGGCAAGAACATCAAGAAATTAGTGGGAGGAAGCTTGATTTTTTTCCAATTCATACAAGGTAAACTTTTAATTTATTTACCAGAGTTTCCTGAAATAGCACTGTTTCAAGTGTCAATGTATTCTGCGGTTTATATTCAAATGCTTCTTTCCCATTTTCTCAATTATCCCTTACTCGCATGGATCCTGCATTGTGACAATCTAGTTAAGCCAATGATGGCCCATTATTAACCATGATGAGGGTTGATTCAAATTGAACAATGTTCTGTCATGATCTCCTCCTGGTCAGAGTTGGGGCTTTCAGCTGTTTCATGAGTTTCATCAATTCGCTCCGCTAATAACTGACAGAATTCACTTAACGAAGACAATCAAATCTGGATGTGTTGCTCGTTTTGAATCAAAGGGGGTCTAGTTTGCAGGTGTACTAACTATGTGTAAGTGCATGAAACTTCAAAAATATACCATTTTAAAATCTTGATGTGAAGCATTGAATTTTCAATAGTGGGCCAAACATGTTGTTTCATCAGCTGCAAATAAAATATTATTTACAGGTTATTCTTGCTAGGGTAATTAGAGTCTGTATTTTCCACTAAGTTCTTGTTACTTTTTATAGTACTTTTATTGGGCTTTGTCAATAAAAAGCAATGGGGATGCCAGACTGCTGGAATATTTTATTCCTAAGCAGTTGCATGGATACATATGATTTCATTATTTTCAGAAAGCATCTGTGTAAACTGCTTCCCTGACCCTACTAGATATGTTTTACTCATTCACCGACCAGGGGGAGAATTTTTTGTTACTTCTGAGCAGACGTCCATCAGCATCAATACTCTGCATCTTGGATAATAACCTATCATTACTGTATACCTCTACTTGTGATATAATCATACTATTTCATGTTAGAAACAGTTCAAAATGAATACCACTTACAGGAAGGAAGCGGAATGGGAAGCAGCAAGCCAAGGATATTTTTACTATATTTTCATTTACTCACTCTTGCTAGTGAAACTGCCTTACAATATAAATAAAGCTTTACCTCCAAGAGGGAGAAATTCTTGTGGCGCTCGCATGAGTGAAAGTTTGGTTCATTTGTGAAGCCTAAGTTTTAACTAGCATTGACATTTGGTCGTCAGCTATGTAATTGCTAACTTGTGTTTTCCTATACATTTTATATTTCCATAGCTCCCTTCTATTGCCAGGTTCAAAAACATTTTGAATCACTACCCTGATGTAATAAGTACTTGCTGTTAAAACAAAATTCAATTTGTTTCCTACCATGCATAGCACAGTATTTTATAATCCGTGAGATTTTCTGAGAAAAGTTTTTTAATAGTCATTAACAATAGGCAACTTTACCAGAGAAAACTTATCAGATTTCAACCACAACGGTACTTTTATTTATGTTGATCACATTGTATGTTTGAATTTTGAATATTAAAAATTGATTGATCTTAATTTAGAATTTAGAATTCAATAATATATAATTTAGAATTTCCCTGAATGCCTACCAGATAAAGATCAGATTTATAGCAAAGGAAAAAGGAAAAGTAACTACAATCAAGAAATCAGAAGCTGCAAATGAGTTCATTTTCATATCATTCTCATGTCCCAAAATAAATTTATCATATCTGAAAAGGAATGATAATTTATCCAAATTTCGGTCTTAGAGGTAATATTCAACCCCTGACAGCTTTGAATACAATGTTAAGTTTGTGGATTGCTTCCAGGTGAAATCTGATATATTTCTGGTATTAGTTCTCTGTGTGTGAAACCTTTTTTTATTCCTAATCAGCAAGCAACAGGAAACTATTAACAATCAATGTCTTGTTTCAAATTCTTTGGAACTGTTGTGTTTCTTCTAATAACTATTCCAAGTCTATATTTTTCATAACCTTTGATTAGCTGTTCATTGTGTGCAGTTTGAAACAATTGAAAAAAATGCTGGGATCGTGGATGTATTGTAAGCAAAGCATGAACTTATGGGATACTTGCTCACTATTGCAGTGAGATTGTTGTGCTCATTGTGATGCTTATACGCTATTGGCTTACAGTGGTGCTGCCTTTCTTCTTTAACACTGCTTGCCTCATGTGGATTGTCAATGGCTCTATGTGGGCCTTGTAATTAGCCCTCAGGAAATGTCTGGGTGACCCACGAGGAAATGGAAAATTTAACATCTGCTGCAAGAATGGTCAGTCTCTTTTTTCCTCTACTTGCATTGATGTAGATTTACTTTGTCTTTGTCAAAATTAATTGCTTGTCTGCTTTAAGTCTTTACTCGTACAGGGATTTTGTTTGTTAAATCTGTTCAATCCATATTTTATAAATGGAAATGTATTAACCAAGTACACCACTCTATTGATAAGAATGCAAATCTAAAAAGAAATCCAGAAAAGTAAAAGCAATCTCCTCTTAGCTGATATAATCTTACCTTTTTGTCCAAATTTCACTTGCGCAAGGAAGGATTAGAAAAACAAGGTTGAGTTCAAATCAAAGTAAAGTATTGCTGGAAATTATATTATTTTCTGATTAAATCATTCTGAAACTGTCTTTGTGGGATACAAATTAAAGCCACATTTCCCTGATTTTTTTAATGAAAGCAATAATTTGTAGGATATTCACTGAACAGTTTGCAGGCATTTAAAATGATTAGGGTCAGTATTAAGTTTCATGTTCCTTTTATATTTGCATTGAACTACTGAAACTACTGTCTTTTTGGTCATTGTGACGTATATAACCAACACTTTAATTTGCTAGTTGCTTGTAAGGGTGACAGATCATTAATGGAATTAATGATGAAAATATGTGTTTTTAATATTATGCTACATATAACTTGTTTTTGTACAGCACCATTCATGGAGCATGAGCACCGAGTAAAAATGGTAGAAAGTTAGAGGCAGCTAAATACTTAGTCAACGAGATTTAAAAGCAGGGAAGAGGGATTGCGCAGCTAAATTGTACACAAAAAGGAAAGAGGTATTAGAAGAGAGTTCCAGGACAAACAGATGTGCTGACAGAAGACTTGGCTTCCAGGAAGGGGTTGAACAATAAACAGACAAAATATCATAGATGTGAACTGGGACACTGAAGAGGATTGCACAGATAATGGAGTAGGACTGGAGGGGAATTTTAAAACAAGGATACATTTCTGTTCACTGAAAGAGAGGGAACTACTTAACTTTCATGTGGAGGGGTGTTATTGGTATAGGAACTGGTACAGGAAAAAACTTGTGCTACAGAGTTGTGAATGCATTCAAATTTTGCCCTTGTGAAGGATGTGGGATGTGACATTTAGCTTTGTGTCCAAACTGAAAACTTTGAATGATTATCTCTGGACTCATCCTGAGCAAGCAACAATGTAGGATAAAAGTATAGAAGACAGAAGCTTATAGGTGCTGGAGAAAAACAAACAAGATGATTTCAGCCTGAGAGAAAGTTACAAATAATTCACGACTCTTGTAATAGAATTCATGACTTTTGTAATAATCTATTAAAATATGTAATAACTTAATTTGCTCGCACTTCTTTCCCCACAATGGAATGTTCTTCTAATTTCCATCCCGATACTCATTGATCAGTAGGTCCAGCTGCCCTGTATACTTCAGCAGGCTTCTCTATTGCTGATTTTATTTTGCAAGTTATTATTTGTTTAAATCCAACATGCAGAAACTACAGATGGTAGATAGTGTAGGCCAGATGCATCCCCTAAAGCAGGCAGATTGAGCAGATTGGATTGTTCCAATGGGGTGGATTAGGCCTGGAATCTGACACCATCTTAGAACAGCATATATCCAAATTAATGTGTTGGGAGTTTTGTTTATGATAGCCTTTATTTGGAATGCATATTTGTACCTTAATAAACGACATATCGGAGGTCAGTTTTATTCCGTTTTAAATCTTCTAAAATCAAGTATAACCGTGGTAAGATGTTGCAATTCAATACAAATTTACATTTATATTGTGCCTTTCATGTCAGGATGATGTCCCAAGACACTGGACAGTCCAGGGTATGCTCCCAAGCTGGTAATGGGGGATTAAGGTGGGGAAAGATGGCCGAAAGTACGGTCAATGAGGAAGGTCTTCAGGGCCTTGAAGGAGGTGAGGGAAGCGGTGAGTCGAAGGAATTATGGGATAGCATTTAAAAAAGGGGGCTGAAACTTAACCACCGATGGGTGGAGCAAGTAGGGCAGGAATAGTGAAGCAGGTTGATGCCTGATGAGAGGACATGGCTTGGTTGATAGGGTTTGAGGAGGTCACTGAAGTAGGGTGGGGGAAGACCATGGAACCATTTAAAGGTTAGGATGACAATCTTGAACTCGATCCGCTAGGGGATGTGGAACCAGGTGAAGATAGGCTGGCAGAGCCTAGTATAGGAAAGGACATGAGCTGCAAAGTTCTGGATATCCTTCAGCTTGTGAAGGTAAGAGGCGGGTAGAAGAGAGTTGGGACAATCTAACCTGGACGTGATGAATGTGTGGATTACGGTCTCAGCGACCAGAGGGTAGAGGTAGTTTTTTTGGTAGGGAAGGTGTTTAATTGCATTTAGCATGATACGTCAGTATTATACATGGGGTTTATAAAAGTAAACTTTTCCATGGATTTGTTTACCATCTAGCTGTTGGAATCTTTGCCCTTAGCAATATCAGAGCACATTAATATTTTGGTATGCTCTGTTGCTGGAGATGGGTGATAGGTGCTGGAGGGAATCCTATCCTACCTTTAATTTTCAGGACTAAAGGCTCAAGGATCTTATAGAGATATGCACGATTTTAAATGGTATTGAGAAAATAAACCCAGAGCAATACTTTCAATACACCAAGACAGAACAACAAGAGGATGCCACTTTAAGATTGCAAAGGACAACTTCAGGACAGATACGAGGAAGTATATTTTTTACCCAGAGGGTAATTAATGAGTGGAAGTTTGCCAGGAAGGATGGTTGAGGCAAGGATACTGGACTCATTTTTTTTAAAAAAAACAGCTTGATGGTATAATAGAAGTACAGTAGGGGGGTATTCTGGAACGATGAGATCAAGAATCTCCATTGTGATAAGCTGCAGATCCTCAGCCTTGAAGAAGGCACATTTCACAGGGGACTTTCTGGATGCATATTTATGACGTGCAGAATTAGATTGGGAATCTAATAGTGTTTTTGAATCTGAATTTGAGAAGGCTGCATATTGTGAAGCTCAGTGTAAACATAAAGTTGTGATTAAAGAATTTGGAAGTAATCTGTCGAGTTTCTCTTTGGGACTTAATGTAGTATTTCTCTGAATGTGCACTACTGGGATGTTAATCATTATACATTAAGAATGTGAAGATGCTTGTTACCTTGCCCTGAAGGACCATTGCATTTGTGAAATTATGTTAATAAACCTGCCAAAACATATTTGGTGCTTTCTATCAAATCTATTAAGTGCTTCATAATGTTCATTCTACATAAAAGGTGCTGTACAAGTGCATGTTATTGAAATTAACGCTACTGATGCAATGAATTGTTAATGCAAAGGCACTCATTTGCTGAATGGCTATTTACATTTTCTGAGACTGCTACAAAAATGGCACAATAATGTATGCAGCCTTTCTTTATATCATTTCTCCCCATCATTCCAAGGTAGAACAAATCAGAAAAACAAAATATTTCTATTTTAAATGAAGTCCATTTGAAAGACATTTTAGTAGGTCACAGAATGTAAATAAATAACCTCGCACTGACAGGTATTAAAATGCAATAATTCAAAGCTTCTAACCAATAATGATCACAGCTTGATCTTCAGAAAGCTGCAAATCTGTTTCAGACACCAGCGGGAAGATGCGAGTTCAACTTTTGCTGTCGCTGCATACAAATTATTGTCAAGCATAGTGGAACACACCAGGCAAATCAAACCCATAAATAGATGTAGAGATCTGTTAAAAAGCAATGGAGTTTGTTATATATTTGTTGATCAAAGTAGGAATCAGTTTCTTGTATTTTTACAGTAGGATTTCCATTATTCCTTTTCCACCATAAATCAGACCCTATAGCATACAACAATCTTAATTTAAACACACGTATTACCTGGTAAGACGCTCAAATATTTAGCTTATTATTATGAATGCTCAATTTAAATATGAATACATTTATAGATGAGGTCTAATTTTCTTCCTGATATTTTATGTAGAATATATTTCATGTATTAAAACGCAAGATTAAAAGGAGGATGTTTCATTGTATTGTTGATGTACATAAGTGCAAGTAACTGTCAGCTATGAAAGTATGTCTGAAACTTACCAGCTCAAAATAGATCTTCAGTATTCAATGAAAGAGAGTGATCACTGGAATCTTGAATTTTAAAAATGATTTTATGCTAAATATTTGATTTTAGACAATACTGTAATTGTAAAATATTGTGACGTAAAATGCATTATTTGTGTAATAGAGAAATAGTAGTTGATCTGAGTTAAAATTTATAACAGGTAAAAGAATTATAATGGTAACTTTTTGTAAACCTGTTAATTCATTTGTAACCATAATTAAAAACTTTTTATGTTCTATTGTAAGACAAATTATAGAAATGGTAGCTCATAATATTTTTGCAGGATTTATGTAATCTAATTACCCCTCCCCCAAGGCAATTTGAAAGCCAAGTGCGATAACTATGACCAGAAATGATTTCTAGAAAAGTGACTAGGGCAATTTTAAATAAATTCAAGACTGCTATGCCAGCTGTCAGGTGTTAATTCATACCTGCCTTGTTATTTTATTTTCTACCGGTGTGAATTGTAGCTCCATAGGTAGTAAAATTGTTTACTCCCCTGGAAAAATAATAATAATCGTTGCATTTGATATAGCGCTTTTAGCAAGTCCGTATACGTAGAATATCGAATGAACATCATAAATAATAATAATAATAATAATAATAATCCTTGCATTTGATATAGCGCTTTTCACGTCGGGAGGACGTCCCAAAGCGCTTCACAGAACACACTGTAAAGTGAATTGACTGTATATTTGTGGGCGAACGCGGCAGCCAATTGCGCACAGCAATGTCCCACAAACAGTCGTAGATTGAAAATGACCAATTTAATTATTGTTTTTAGTTTTGGAGGGATTATTATTGGGCGTGTGGAGTAAGGAAACTTGCCCAAGGTTTCGCCCTGCCTGGAATTGAACTCAGGTCTCTCACTTGCAAAGCGAGTGCTCTAACCACTGAGCTACAGGACTCCACATTACTTAAATATTACTTACATGGCTGTCAATCCAGGGATCTGTAAATTATAACATAGAAACTTAAAGGTACTTCTACAAGTCGTAATACTGTACTAGTTTTACAAATGGTAGTAAAATAATGCATGTGATTTTTTAAACTCTTTAAAATTACTGAAGAATCTTGTTCACAGCTTAGATTTTTGTGCATTCTTGTATGGTTTCTCCTTTCCATAAGTTGTGATAGCATGCGCCTATTCACTGTTTTATTTATTGCTTGGTTTTATTAACTGTTATTTTCTGGAAATCCCTAAGGAGTCTGAGGAAGGCAGTTGGGCTCAGGTATGAATTTTTAAATACATAATTCAATATTTTAAAATTAAAGTGGTTACCTGTGCTTATCTGTATTGCATAATTGCATTTTGTAAAGTTAAATGAGAAAATGAAATAAAGAGCTTTGTATTACTCACATATAGGTTATAGATGTACTACAATGCACACATATACATATGGATCCTGAGTTGTCTGTAGGCGAAATGGTGGCTCAATGAAAGAAAAAAATTACATTTATATAGGCCCTTTCACGTTGGGAGCATGCCCCAAGGCACTGGGCGGTCAGGGATTTGGACCTGAGCTGGGATTGGGATCAGGAGGGTAGGTAGGGGTTTGAGGGTGGCCAAAGGCGTGGTCGGTGAGGAGGATCTGGAGACATGCCTTGAAGGAAACAAGGGAGGGAGCAAGGTGAAGGGACCTTGAGGTGGAGTTTCAATGGTTGGGGGCAGAGAGGCTGAAGGCCCGACTGCTGATGGTGGGGTGGGACAGGTGGGGGGTGTGGAGCAGGCCAGAGCCTGCTGAGCAAAGGGAGCTGGCAGGTTGATATGGGGAGCCAGGCAATGATGCAAAGATGGGGGAAGACAGAGTGGGTCATAGCACAGGTATGGGTTAGAAAGGACAATTGAGGGTCAAACAAGATGCCAAGAGTCAAAAATAGTGAATATAAGGAGATTTAAAGCGTATGTGAATGCAAACGTAAGAGTTGTTTTCAAAACTACTGAAATTAAATACTGATTTTACCATATCATTTCGAAGGCCACCTTCATCATACATTTAGTTTACATTTCCTGATTAAATAATTAGTCCATAATCTTAACAGAGTAACTAAATTTCGGTCTGTATTGATTTTATTGTGGAATTTATAACCATTTGTAATGAAATAACTGATCAAAACTATGTTGAATTAATTTACCTTTGCATTTTTGCTCAGACCTTGGCTTACGGAGATATGAATCATGAATGGATTGGCAATGAGTGGCTTCCCAGTTTGGGATTACCTCAGTACCGCAGCTACTTCATGGAGTGCCTAGTAGATGCCAGAATGTTGGATCATCTGACAAAGAAGGATCTTCGTATTCCTTTAAAAATGGTGGATAGTTTTCATCGGTATGATTGTCTTCTGAAGCACTACTAATTTGTTTAAAGTAAGATGAAATTATTTAGCTTTCAAAATGCCTTTCAAATATTTACACAAAATATTTGCATTATTCTTGTTCAGAACAAGTTTGCAATATGGTATTATGTGCTTGAAGCGTTTGAACTATGATAGAAAGGAACTGGAAAAACGAAGAGAAATAAGCCTGCATGAAATTAAAGGTGAGATGTATTACTGTGGCATGAAAATTAATAGCTTGCACAGAACACCTAATAATTTATTATTTATAACAGTATATTACTATTATGGGTAATCCAAGTGATTGTGTATAACCACAAATCTCTGCAGTGTTCTGTATCTTATGCCAGTGTACCATGCAAGAATCCATTTAGTTCTGTTAATCATTTTCCACAGACGCTTCATTCCTTCTCTGTCGTTTACAACATTCTAGTTAGTACAACATAATTGAGAGTGACCTATGCTTTGTAACATTGTAAGGTCCAGTAATAACTCGATACTATATATTAACATTATCCAGCACTGACATTTCTAACTTTGATCACCTAGATTTATCAAAAATAAACTAAGCTAAATCCAAAATTAGTCTTTTTTTATTTTAATCATACTCATTTTACTACTATAAAATTGCATGCATTTGGGTGTGAGGCACCATATATCTGTTTTAATGTTGTACAATCTCTGTAACTCTCTCTCTATATATATATATATAGAAGGTTACTACATTAAGAATCATTAAATATTAAGCCTAATTAAATAGTTAGAAATAAAAGGTGCTTATATTGCTGTTTAATATTTCTAGATGCTATAGTATGGAGTAATGACCGTGTTATTAGGTGGATCCAGTCCATCGGTCTTCGAGAATATGCAAACAACCTGATGGAAAGTGGTGTCCATGGGGCACTCCTAGCCTTGGATGAAAACTTTGATTATACTAGTTTGGCATTAATACTTCAAATCCCCACACAAAACACCCAGGTAACCCTAGCTCAATTCAAGCTGTAAAGTACAGCTAGTTTTTTAAAATGTAAAGTAATGATTTTGAAGTAGCAAACAACTGAATACAAAGAGATATTATATCTGTATGGAGACTGGATGGTTTAGAGGATTTATATACTGACTGCCCTTTCATCTGAGACCTGGGTTTGAATCAAACCTACAATCATGTGATGGAAGTATCCTCTGCCATCTTTTAAATTAAATGAAACGGTTCCTAGTGGGTGTGATCCTTTGTAACAAAGCTACCTATAATTGAGCACAAATTGATCAACACCCAAAAATATTTAGAATATTCAAAATTCAGTTGTTTGCAGCTGTATCAAAACACATCAAATGATGCTTCAATTTTTGTTTGAGCAACAGTGGCCCCCAAAGATCAGCTTTAGACGAAAATAATTCCTATCAGAATTGTGGAGTTTGGTACTGAATGGAGGTTCACAAAGTAGATTACACTGTTACTGAAAATGACAAGATTGTTAAAACAGAAACATTCAAAAAAAATGTGAACGTATAAGTGTTTTTTTTGTTGCAGATGTTGTTGATAGAGTAAATGATGGATAAAGGTTGTTATTGACCATTTTGGTAAAAAAAAAGTATACAACAGCCTGAGTAAAAGCATCTTGCATTATTTGAAGTGTTTTATGTTCAATATTTTCATCAGGCAAGACAGGTTCTTGAAAGAGAATATAACAACCTTCTTGCACTTGGAACAGAGAGGACCCTTGATGATGTAAGTAAAATGTGTAAAACTTTGAAAACTATTTGATTTTATAAAGTAAATACTTTAAATACTTTAAATTTTCCTTCACTATTTTTTCTACAAAAATCATTCCTGAAAAATATAGTTTAATGCTAATTTGTACATCTTATTTTTAAAGCATTTTTATTTAAGAGATGCACCAAATTAAATTCACTTTACATTTACTTCTGTGAAGCGCTTGGAGATATGTCAAGGACGTGAAAAGGCACTATATCAAGTGCAAGGATTATACTTACTATTATTAGGATAAATTAGATAAGCCATGGAGAAACACTGGAAGAAAAATTCCCCACTTTTTGAAATAGCTGTCGGGGTCCTTTAAAGTCCACGAAAGAAAGGCAGACAGAATTGCAGTTTAATTAATCAAAGGAAAATCTGGACACTGAATGAATAATATTTGCATATTTGTTTAATATTCTCCAAAGGATGATGAGAAAAATTTCCGCCGAGGCCCTTCCTGGAGAAAACAATTTCCTCCCCGTGAAGTGCATGGAATCAGCATGATGCCAGGATCTTCTGAAACCCTTCCTGCAGGTTTCAGATTAACAACAACATCCACAAAAAGATCTTCTGATGGTAAGTGTCATTATTATACCTTATGTACTGGATATAATAATAATAATCCTTGCATTTGATATAGCGCCTTATCACATCGTCGAGACACCTCAAAGCTGTTATTTTATTCCAGTCAACACAATAATAACAGTATAATCATTGATCTTAGTATTCCCTGGTTTGGGATGGATGGGATTCTTAAATTAGCCATGATTCCTGCTTTCTAATTGTTGCTAAAATGTGTGTGTATGAGTCAGTTGGAAACAGGATCAGGTTTTGCTCTGGTTCTTCCATACAATCAAAGCCTACCAGCACTCTCTGTCGAGACTCAAACATCTTGATAAGATATATATATATATATATATATATATATGAGATATCTATAACAACTGAACCACACCTTCAGGTAAGGAGGGGCAAAACCAGAGAAAAATTGAAAACAGATTTTTTTTTCCCCCATTGGTGTAACTCATTTATGGACACTTTTATTTTTGGTATCATGGGAAGACTTACAGCGGAAGCTAGATGTACCCATAGAAAAGAATAATGATATCTCTGGCTGTGCACTCATACCCAGTTTAGAGCAATATCAGCCTGGAAATAGTTTGTCCACTGACCCGCCCACTCATATGGGGTGGCATTGGAATGGAGCAGATTTTCTGTTCATCTTTCCTGCTGGTTGATGATTGGGTGTGATTGGTGGAGCTCTGGGAGAGTTACCTTGGCCAGTTATATCAATTAGAACATTTTTGACATTAAGAACAAAGTAAAGAAGACTTGTATCATTTAAGCAAATGCAAATTCAGTGATTGTGGTTTGCCGGAGTCCTGTACTGTTTACTATTTCTGCATGTTTGATGTTAAAATTGTGATATTAATTCAGAAGTACAGTTACAAAGTCACTTGCATATTAATTCATGCCTGTGGTGGGATTTCAGTTGGCACACCAGGAATGCAAAGGATAGACAGCTCCACCATTCGGACATACTCTTGCTGACATCTACAGAAACTTCAACAGCCATGCCACGTGGTAAATATAACTGTCATTGCGCTTTATACTTATTTTGTTAGCAAGATCAAGAGTATAGTAATGTGTAACGTTACTGGAAAGCTAAAAGTATTTGTATAAGTGGTGCTTTGGGCCAGCTACTCTCTGGCTGCTCTAGTGCTAAAGTGAGCTGGTATAAATTATGCATTTGATGCATTCTCAACAAGCTAGTTATAGCTGTCTAACTGAATAACACATGTGTCTCAGATCTAATGTGGTTATTGTCAGATATATGCGAAGCACACCAAACTTAAAAGCTATTTTCATGGTACCATGGGGTGAGAACCTGGCTGCTTATTGGCCAAATTGTAGGAAATGATCCCTGTCTGTTCCAATTGGTTTAGCAATTCTGTGATTTGTGAAGATACAGACAATCCATTGCAATCTGAATAGAAACTGGCTGAAATAATGAAGTGGTCTTACAACCTTACTGTAGGGGGAGCACTTTCCTTACGAGTCTTCACAAAAAATTGTGGTACAAACAAGTCCAACTCATTCGTGATATGCTATATATAACATAGAGTTATTCTAAATTTAAAATAGTTTAACATTTACAAAATTAGCATGCATTATAATGTTATAATAACCTCAAACGTGTCAAGAGTCTTCTGTTTAAATATTAATTTTCTTTTAAAGGAAGATGCCACAAATTAATCACTATTGTTTGATAATCAAGCCCTTCATAACTTGAGGCACTGTAGTCTCATGAAAACTGTTCAATAAGATGTGAACCTTACGTTGCAAATTAAAGGCAAATTTACCTCCAACCTGCCCAGTCCAACAACTTGGGTGTGTTTTTTTTGTTTTGAAAACATATTTACAACTCCCTTCTATAAATCTTACTGGTTGTCCAACATCCTTACTATGGAAATGGAAACCCTTGACTTTCATACCTCTACTGCCCTTCAGTTTGCTCCTCAAGTCTAGGATACTTTAACCTGTACTTGAACTGAATAAACACCTTCAACGAGTGCTAATGCTTCATGACTGCTTTTCATCCTTATGATACAGGCAAATATCAGTGTCTTTAAATCAACTAGTTAAATCAGTCGCATTTTTTAATTCTTACTGCAGACAACACTTTCCTATCAGTTGATGTAGGAGAGAGAACCATTCACCAGAAAGGTTGAGATAATCCCAGATTCTTTATGCCAAACAACAGTGCACTTTGAACTCTTATGGCCAATTACCTGCAAGCCTGTTGGTCGTAGGCTTGCTTTAATCTTTTTTTTATACACCATTAAACTATTTCTTGCTTTCCTGCCATATTCTTGATCACGTTAAAGCTATTTTCCTGGGCTAAGTTATGTGCCTGATTTGAATATTCTTCCCATTTTGACCAATGTCACTTTTTTAACTGTGGACACTTTAGTTACATTACAGTCTATTTTCAACGGTCTCTTGAGATGCAGTTTTTAAGTTTGCAATCAAGAAAACTAGATTGGTGAGCAATTTTGTTTCCTTTAAGAGTCAAGATCCTAATTTCACATTGTTAAAGTGTTACTTCTATGACAATTACAACCCTAATATAATTGGTTTATTAATGATTAGTGAGTATTGCAGATCCACTTAAAAGCACCTGTAATATTCTTATGCATATTTTCTTGCACAAATTCTGTAATTCCTCTTTGATTGCTGATACAGTACAAAGAAATTTGACCCTTTACATTCAGCAACTGTTGTCTAATATGTTGAGTTAAAAGAGGGCTGATTATGCTCATGCAAATGATGCTCTGCCAAGAAGGCATTTTGCCTCATTTTCAATGCCACCATCTGTTTTCACATTGATGATGGATGAACTGTGGTATCAGTCAGTCACCAATATCTAAAACGATTTCTGAAATCACCACTGTTTTTCTCAAGAACCTACCCAACTATGTCACTTTACTAATGATCTGGCGTAAGAATTGGAGACCCATCTCAATTCCAGTTGGTTCAATTCTGAGCCTTGGCAGGATCTCTCAGCCCCATTCAGCACTGCTTTGCTCTATTTCTTTCCTCCCTCAAAGTATTCCCATTTGACAATGTTATTTTTAGCCACTGCTGATTCGGTTTGTAAATGAAATGTTGTCATACAGCTTTATGCTGCTTTCGTCCATCATTTACTGTTCCAATTCCATTTAATTCTAACCTTTCCATGCTAAATTTAGAGGTAGTGTATGCTTTGATAACAAGAATTAAACTTGGTTTTATTAAATTAGGAAGTTAATTTTAAACCTCAGTTAATTAACACTTGTTATTTTAAAATCTAATTTGCAGTCTCTAGAATTTATTTTAAAAACTTACATAGCAATTAAATGATGAGAGGTAAACAATTTCAAGTGTGAATTAAAGCTGCACTCTGTTTCAAAACATTGTGCCTTTCTTTCACCTTGTTTATGTGTCATATTCCAGAATTTTTCCTTTCTCTAGTTGAAGTGGATTGATTCGAGCTAAGAAATCTGCCCTGCACTATTGTATAATCTCAAGCAAATTGCAGGCTATAAATTTGCTACAGATTTTATTTGCCCCCTCCCCCCCCATTGTTATTACTGACCATTTATTGCTGGCATGTTCACACCTTGCTGTGCTTTTACATCCCTAGCAAAATGGATAATAAGACATTCCTTGAGACAATGGGTGGCTTCAGGACAAATACCAAATAGAACACCAAAAATGCATCATGCAGCATAATTATTATGTTTCACGCATACTTTGAAGTTACAGAGCTTTGCACTGTTGCTGCCAATAATTGCTAATGTTAGTGTGTTTTAATATATTATTTAGAAGTTGTATTTATTCAATTATCACTGCATTTTTAAAAAAAAACGTTTTTATACGGAAATCTTAAATATGCCAATCAGAGGGAACAGAATTTGAATCCTGAAATGGGATTTAAACCTCCTAGGAAAAGACTTGCAGTGTTGGCCATGGTAGTTGGAGCCAAACTGAGCACTGATCTGACAGTTCTGGACCATCAGGGAGATTCACTGACCAGCTCTTCTGTTCTCAGGACTGTGAATCTTCCAGTAATTGCAGCAGAGCTGTAATATGTGTGTGTTTACCTAATATAATTGGCAGTCAGGAGTATAGGTTAGAAAAACAATCAGGATATCTCAATCTGCAGAAGCACACAACTATCTGCATTGTGCAGGGACACTGATCTAATGGTGTCTACAGGGCAACCAAATCCATAGTCTTCTCTGAAAGAGTTTGAAAGGTGGTGATGAAGAAACCTAAAAGGCTTAAATATAACAATCAATTTTCTGTTCTTCAGCATAGTTGTGATGCCTGTATGAAAACGTTCATTGCCTTTGAAGACTGACACAAGCAGACATTTGCCTGCTCAATAAATTGGATAAGTTTGCCGAGACCAGTCTCAAGGTGTAGAAAGTTTTCTTGTGAAAATTTTAGCATTCAAGAGTTTTGATTTATAAATGTCCTTTTAATATATTTGACTAGAAACTGAAATAATTGTTCAGTAAATATCACAGAAACGTACTGCACGTGCCCTTTTCAGACATTGGAATAGTGGCAGAGGTGTTTTAGCACCTATTGCATCAAGTAATTTGTTCCTGATTGACAGTTTCTAAAACTTTCTTGTATAATACTTGCTGAACGTATGTACTGTGTATGTACTTCTTTGTATCTATGTATGTTGTATGTAAATGAATATAAATATTTTATTAAAAAACTCACAGAATTTCATGTCAGTTTAATCAGAACAGACTTCACTGTCAAATATTGCTGCTGTTTTTATCTCATCATCTGCCATAGAAATTGCCATAATTAAATTTATTATACTAAAACAGTCAGTTTTACAAAACTTTAGTAGACAGATGCAGTTTTAGTTTATCTTCGTAACTTTCTATCAACACACAGTTCTTTGAAGCTGGAAACCTGCCACGCCTCAGATGTAAACGTCTGAAAACCTTATATTGCAGAATAAATTATCCTGCACCTAACTTTATTCTGGGCCTTCCTACAGTGACTGAAATGTACATAGATTTACAGAAAAGCACTGTGATGGTTCTTTAAGCTGCTGTTTACAAGATATGATGAACTTTGTTGCTGGTCCACTGTTCTGAAGGCCATTACTGTTTTAACTTGTGGACCAAGTTACACACTTCAGCTTTCAACAGAATCATGTGATAGGGATTCTCAAGATGTGAGCCAAAATTTTGCAATCTGGTATGTTTGGTGTTGCCATTTGTTTTTGACAAAACTTTAGCCTTTATAACTTGGCATTTGTTGAATTCTATTAGCTTGTCTGCAAACTTTTGCCAAGTTTGCCTTGTAAAACATTACTGTTAAGTCACTTTAATGGAGGAAATAACTGAAAGACAGAATATTACATGAAATAAAGTGTATAAAACATTAGTTGTTCAATAAGATTTATTGCTTGCTGTGGTATTATTTGTTGTTGCTATATTGCTACTCTTTAACTGTGGAAATTTCTTGCAAAATATGTAATAGCTTCAATATTATAGTTGCGAGCTACAGCTACTTTGACCTAAACCTATGAATTGTCTTTTAGTTATTTCTCTAGTGATTATTTTGCTACATTTTGTATGGTCAAACACAATGTTCTGCCCAAGATTTATTTACTGCCTGATTTCAGTCAAAGCTAATGGTGATCCAGTTATTTTGCACTGTCAATAAAAAGTATTACTGTCAAAATATCATTATATCAATGAACTTTTGTAAAATTTATGTTTTCTGCTGTCCTACCTTTATCATTCATGTATACTCCCACATTGTATTTGTTATGACTTAACTTAAGGCATTTTCATTTCCTACAGAAAGTATTACAAGAGAGGTTTGAATGAGAAAACCCTTCAGCCTATTTGATCTCAACTTTCCAGAATACCCACCCTATTGTCATGTCATTATAACAACAAGCCGTTTTTCAAACGAGTCGAGCATTCTAACCTCACCCTTCTGGATAACCACTGCAATTGTTAATTACCTGCTGGGTAAATACATACTTCCGGGTGTCTGTCCTGAAATTGCACTTTGCAATCTTAAACCTCTTGTTCTGCTGCCTTGGTGCACCCAAGAGTATTGTTCTGGGTTACTTTCTCAATCCTTTGAGAAAGTAACCGAGACGTCTAGAAGACATGTGGGTTAGCTTTGAGACGTCTAGAAGATGTAAAAAGCGCTATATCAAATGCAAGTATTATTATTATAATCCCATTTTAAAACGTTATATATCTCTATAAGGTTCCATCTATGATGTCTATTTTCAAAACTGAAGAGGCCTAGCTTATTTAAGCTCATAGCTCATTCCCTTCCTTTAATCATCATTAAGAGAAGTCTTCAACTTTTCAAATGTGCTGGATGTGAAGTCAGGTTTGTATTCAAAATCAAGGGTCCAGACAGAGTTATTATTTTGTTCATTTCTCTTGATTTGAAGGTAAGAGGTAGATCTGATGAGTTTTGACTAATATGACAAATAACATTTCCATAATTATGGCATTCTTCTCAATTAGTGTACTGGTTAAGAATAGGGCCAAAGTTGTAGGATCAGTTGTTTGTATTTTTTTTAAAAGAACTAATGTATGCAGTGTATTTGCTTACATTTCACACAGAACAACAACAACAAAAGATTACATTTGTTTTGCGCCTTTCATGTCGGGAGGACATCCCAAGGCACTGAACAGTGTACAGCAATTTCAGACCCTCGGTGGGGAGGGGAGGGGAAGGGGGGGTGACCATGTTTTTAGAGCTTTAATAGGACGAGGAACATAAATGAAAAGTAAATTTAAGTTTGAGAGAAAGCTTTTTTACTGTATAATAATGTTTGAAATCTACCAAGCAAGGTGAAGGAGGCAAATCAGTGATGCTTTCAAAACACAATTTGACTTTGCGATACGAAAATTTTTATTGCACGAGAATAATAATAATCCTTTGCACTTGAGAGGAATAAGTTTTGTGCTAAACAGTCTCTTCCCTTATTTTTATCATTTTACTTTTGTTTAAAGAATTCTGTCAAATAGATGTTTAATATTTTAATGATCGAGAAATCAGTGATACAAAGTTAAAAAGGACCTATACTTGGTTCTAATAACAAGTGAGGAAAACAAATATATTATTGCCCATTTGCATTTCTATAGGAAAGTAAACAGATGTATTGGTAGAGTATTATTTCCTGACATTCCTTAAAAAAATAGAAATCCTCAGCACAGAAGAAGGCCATGTGTCTGTGTCAGCTTCCTCAAAACTAACTCTTTCAGTCCCACTTTGTCCTTTCCCCATACAGTTGAAGATGACTCTGTTAAGGTATCTGTGAAGTTCCTGCTTGAAGGCAATATGGATGTTAAGTAACTGGACTTCTGCAATAGCTTTTATATATTTGGCAATTATTTTAGAACTTTGTGGTTGGGTCTATATGCTCAGACCCATGTGTTAAAATGGATCATAAACAATAGACAAATACCAGGTTCTCAGGTGTCTCCATGTTACTTCCTTTGTGTTGAATAGGTGGTTGCACAATACACAGGAAATTTTATCATTTCCTGCATATGAAATTACATGTGCAGAGTGCAGGAAGTGATAGCAGCTATAACCCAAAAGATGGTCTTTATTTAGCTCAGGAAATCAGAAATGTAACCTTGCTTTTTCATTTTAAACTATAATGCACGTTCGGCTAAAATATATTTCTGTAAACTGTAGTTAACGGTAACTAACTGTAGTTAACACAAATATATTTTAGCCAATAGTTTAAGATGAATGTATGTACTTTTTTTGTTTTTTTTTCAGATTTAGTGGGTGTTGGTATATCCTTGTTGATCACTTGGAAAAAACAAGGTTAGGCTTTCTTTGTTGTAGAGTTGCCAACTATCAAATTATGTTTTTTGTTTCCTTAATAACTTCTTCAATTTCTGAGAAAACAGCAGGATCCTCGATAGTGGCTGTGATCTGTGGAAGAAAATAGGAAAAAGCACCATAGTAACTTATATTAGCTTAAAATCAAATGACCTGCAGTGTTTAAATAATTTATATTGCCTACAAACCCTGCATTGTTAGTAGTAAAGTCCTGTGTTAAAGTGTTAAAATGTTAAAGTGAGCCTATTTTGCCTATTCAGTTAAATGTTTAAAGATCTAAATACACTATTAAAAATGAGAACTTTGCCCCAGTATTCTGCTTGTTCAGATTATTTTTTCATGGATATGTATAAGAACATGCAAATTTTGCTATCCTTTCCCACCAGAAGGATGAGAATCTTTGTTTCGGTTCTCCTAGATGTTATTATTTACCCAATTTAAGGGTGCTGTATTAAGTCAAGTTGTTAACATCAAGTGCAGGCTTGCCAGATAATCTACAAACATTCAGTTAGCACTCACATGAATAATGGTAATTTAGATAAATGTATAGGAGTGTGAGTAAATGAGAAAAATAGGAACTGCCTTCAGGAAAGATATTTGGCAAATGAAAAAGTACATTTGGAACACTGAATGACGTTTGGAGTCAGTGGCAGATTCCAAATGCTTCTGTCCAGAAACCTTTGTAAAATAATCAGTTTGTAGAAATGGAAAGTTTCAATGGGCAGTTTAGTATAATCACAATGTGGCCAGGTCAAACTTTTGACCTGTTCTTTTTGGTTAACAAATAAAGGAGGTATGAAAAAGTTGATAATGTAAATTAGCTGCTTCAAGTAAGCAGATCCAACAAAATAACTATCTTCGTAGCCTAAGGATCTTAAAACAATTCTAGACTCTCACCACGATGCAAATCACTGCTACAAGAAATAAGACAAATGTACAAATGTACAAACGTACCGTGTATGGTTTCCCATTGACAATAGCTGCCAATGCAGACCGAGGTATCTTTCCAGATCGAGTCTTTGGTAATCTGGTCACAAAAAGCGTTTTCTTGAATGCAGCGACTGGGCCAATGGAGTTCCGAACAAGCTGAACAATTTCTTCTCTAATTTGATCTGTTTCCTCAGTGAAAACTGGTCACGAATATTTCATAAAGTAAAGGTTGACGAAACTGTTAATCTGGCTGTTATGGAAAAGCACGTCAAAACTTGAAAGGATTAAATCAAAAAGCTTACCCTCTTTTTTCACACACAAAGCTAGTGGAACGTGTCCCTTTATAGAATCTTCTTGAGCCACTACAGCACAGTCGAACACAGCTGGGTGGCTGAGGATAACCTGAAAAAATTACAAACAAACGTTGCTGGAAATCAGATCAGTGAGATGTTTATCGTGTCTAACATCTTTCTATTGATCCTATATTGTTTTAACAACAACAACCTGCACTTAGATAGCACCCTCCACGAAGGGCTCAGAGCATTTTACAGTGGCGGAGTCTGACTCCAAGCCGGGGTTGCGGGGGAGGGGGGTCGGAGGTGGCCGTAAGCACGGTCGAAGAGTTATGTGTTATGAATGACTGAAAAAACATTGCATAAAATGTTTTCAGCATTGTATACGGTACATATTTTCTGTGAAAGGTGCACTTTTTTTAAAGTAATTTGTACCTTCTGTCAGTTTAATTTTGGAATTAATTCCTGATTGTATTATTCAGGTATAATGGGGTAATAGTTTATTCATACCTGGATGTTTTCTTAAATTTAATAACTTTCTAAATTCCATTTCACACTAAGTTTAGAATCTGAGGCACTGTTCTGTTCTTCAGAAATCTCTGCAATCATGCATTTAAAATAATAAATGCCTTCATGTGTATTGAAATGTTTTATGATTAACTCAAAGCCTGAACATTTTGCACAGTGCATGCATTCAGTTCTAAAGTTGACTAAGTTGAGCAAATTATATAACCTATTGTACTTCGAAATTGGGTTGGAAAGCTTAGTTGAGATGATCAAAATTTACACTAAAAGCTCTTGATAGTCTCACACAAAGCAGTTAGTGTAATTTTTAATTTATTCATTAATTAACTAATAATAAAATACTTCTGCTTCTTCTACATCATTGCTAATTAACTGTTACTAAGATATTGCAAGTATTCCATCCTGCCATTTAGAATAATTGTTAAGCTTCCTTTTTTATTGCAATAACTAATATTTTAGAGTTTTAGCATAGTCTCAAACTAGTTGGACTACAATGGTCCTGACTAAAGATCACCTTTGTATAGGCACCCACCCATTTTGGGGAGGTGAGAAATCCAAATTAGTTGGAGAGGGAGAAACATAAAAAGTAATTTTACCTCCTCAATACCTCCGGTTGAAAGCCTGTGACCTGCAACGTTGATGACATCATCTATCCGTGACATAACATAAACATACCCATCATCATCCATGTAGCCAGCATCCATAGTATCATAGTAACCCTGGAGAATGAGAGAGAGGGAGGCAGGAATTTGTTCCAAATTGACCTAGGTTTTCTTAGAACTGAAATTGCAGAATATTAAAGCCTGCTGAAGTAACTAATTTGTTTATTGTGTTGTAAGCAACAGAACTATCAGTATCATCACCTCTTAAAAGCAAGTGATGTGAATACTTATTCAGTAAGACTATCTTTCAAAAAAATGTAGAGCACAGGTCACAAACATAAATATGACAGTGTAGATTAGCATCACTTTTTTATACTGAACTTTTTTAAACACAATGCAGAATTGATAGCTAAAGTTGGAGCACTACAAAGCCATATGTGTCTACAATCTGCATTCGAAGAATGATAACGACTCCAGCTCCCAACAACAAATTGCATTTATAGAGTGCCCTTCACGTGGGGGAGCGTCTCGGAGTGCTTACTCCAGATAATATACGTAACTGGCTGAGTGAGTCTCTTCTGTTTACACGCAAGGCAGGAAAAAACATGACTCCTCCAAATAATACATTTCACAGCAACTAGGTCAATGTACTCACTAAATGTAAGTATTATTCCAAGTAGCTGCAGACACCATGTAGTAGCAATTAACTGATAATAGGCCCTAGGCTGTAGCTGCAGCTTGAGTACACTGATTCCAGCCTTCTTGTCAGCTCATCAGTAATGTTTTCAGGGGAAGGAAGGGAAGAGGCAATCTGGTCCTATTTGTTGGTTGCTCCAGGATTTTGTTCTTTGAAAAGCAATAGAAATCTTTCCATATCGGGAGGGGGATCTTTCTAAATGTCAGAGCATGGGATGCCATATCCTTAAAGAGATCAAAGTTGATTGCTCAAGTTAACATGCAGTTACCGCATTTTCTGAAGATCACTGGTGTACTGATGGCTGAAAGGAAAAATTACTGCAGAAATTAGAAGAGGAAACCTAATTATGCCAGTGTACCCTTTCAGAGGTTGGGTGTTTAAAAAAAATATTGTTAAGGGAATGCACAAAGAGCTTAACTTTACTTGTGGGAGTGCTGGATCCCAAGAAGGATTTGTAATCAGTGAATCCTGCAGATACTAGGTTATGTCGGAAACAGACCCACTGGAATTTCATTCAATTCTGACTTCCTTGAAGTTGGATTGTGGTCAGAGGAGGCTTTCTATGCCCAGTAGGAGATTCTACGGGGTTGCTCTCCTACACAATATGCAGAATTAATTGGTTACAATTCCTCTGTGATTCAATTTGTGATCACAAATTAGACCCCAGTGTCAAAAGTAGAAAATATTGGAGACTTACAAATTCAACAATAAATGTGCACTTTTATAGAGCTTTCAGTTAGGCTGGACATGTCTAAACACTTTAACTCAAACACTTCCAATAATAATCCTTACCTTTGGTACAGTGCCTTTTTACATCAGGATAACATCTCAAAGTGTTTCATAGGATTCATAGGATGTGCATTTGTAGATGAACATAGCAGCTAATTTATGCACAGCAATGTCCCACAAACAGCCAGGAAGTGAATGAGCAATTTTATTTAGTTGACCAGGACTTCGGGAGAAACTTATGGCATTTTTTTGAATAGTGTCATAAATTCCTTGCCGCATTTGCTCACAAAACACACATTTTACAAAAGATATTCTGTGAAGCATTTGGGACGTTTCCTGTGATGGAAGGCATTATATCAAATGCAAGGCTTATAACAGGATCTTTAACAATAATAATCTTTGCATTTGATATAGCACCTTACTACGTCTTCGAGACATCTCAAAGCGCTTCATAGTGTAAAGTGAATTGACTGTGCTTTGTGGGTGAAACATCTGCTTGAAGAGGTAGGCAGAACCTTAGTTCAACATCTCATCCAAAGGACAATACCTCCAACATTACAGCAACCCCTAGCACCGTACTGGAGTATCAGACTAGACTGTGAGTTCAAGGTCCTGACGTGGGGATTGAACCCACCGTCTGTCTGACTCGGAGGAGAGAACGCTACCAACCGAGCCAGGCTGAAACACAGCACAAACAGTAAAAAATAAAAGTTCACTTTTCTTCTACATTATATTAGATTCAACAAACAGTAAGGTACTTTTGTTTAAACACACTTGTTACAATTTAAATATTTAAGATTGGGAGGGCATCTCAAACCTCTTGACTCTTTTTTTTTGCTGGTCACCTGAGCTGCATGTGGAGCCGAAGGGATGAGGAGAGGAAAGTTTACAATGCGATCAATGAGGTTTTACAAACAAGCCTTGAAGGAGGCAGGGAGAGAGCAACTCAGAGGACTCTGAGAGGATGGAGTCCCAGAGAGGCAGAATGGCTGAAAGCCTGCCTACTGATGGTAGGCCGGCAAACATGAAGCAGGGCAAAGTTCACTAAGTGGGTCAGGTTGGAGGAGTTCTGGATAGTCTGTAACCAGTGTAGGGAAGGGCTGGTGAGTCTGTAAGCATATTGTTGGTGTAGTAAAACCTGAATGTGATAAAAACGTGAATGATGGTCTTGGTGGTTACTTACTGGAAACTTTGTGAAATACAGTTTCTTGAACAATTCATCATTTTCCCAAAGAGTTGCCATTGAACCTGGAGCCAAAGGTAATCTTAAAGGAAACTGGTGTTAAAATATTGACACAAGCTTACAAGACATGATATATCACTGTGAACTTAGATAATGAATACACAGTGGCAATCTTAGCTTTTGTCTACTCAAGATTGAAATGCTTCTTAATCAACAAATGCCTGTTCTTTCTTGACTGACCCATAGAGTCATCAGTAGTCTATAGTTCTTGACCTGTCTTCTGCTATTTTATCAATAATGCTGCCTGGAGCATAGTGGAAGTAGCATGCTGTTGATTTGCTACACTTATGGATCAGCAGAGTCTTGTAGGCATGTGCATCTCTTCCAGAGACTGACACATAAATTATACTATAATGCAAACAAAATTGGAAGTGACAATAAAGGAAGGAATGGTTGAAAAGATATTTTTGTATTATATGGACCAAAAAAGGGCTTTATAAAATCCACAATGAAGGACCTGTAGACACGGAGGCACACTGTGTTTGTGTGTTGGTGCACACTCCACCTGAAATATTCTACTATGAAATTGTTTTTACTGATGAAGCAGTTTGAATTTGTTGCACAAAAAGTACAAAAACATTCCAAGTTTGAATATTCATTTAGAGAAAATGTTTTAGTTTTCTTAAATTGATTTGTACTTTCTACATCTGATCTGGTTAATATTGGTCTCTTCCAAGAAATAGAAGCATTTTATATTAAAGTGCACAATAACCTTCAAATGCAACACACAAAAGCATAGGTCCACAGGCTAACATGAGAGCAAAGTAAACGATTAACAATATTGGTTTTCTACAGTAACTATTTAATATTCCTTATTTCATCCTCGAACCTATACAAGTGTTAGACTAGATAATGGATAAATACTGCCTTAACAGAAATGCTGTCTCTAGATTAATTTAACTGGCTAGAGACTTTGAGGTTGAATTTCTCCCCTTCCCCCACCCCCACCCCCCATAATAAATAAGGTAGAGTTTTAAAAATCTGTAAGATGCTTTGGGGACCATTAGAAAGGATGACATTTTAAAAATCCCTACAGAATTAAATGCTCTATTTTGCTCTAATCTTACAGTATCTAATGTTGCATGTACTCACTTCACTGCAATATTTCCTAGAGTGTTCCGCTTCACTTCCTTCATATCATTGCCCAGAATCACTGCTATAACATGAAACAAAATAAAGCAGATTTGCAGACAGCAAACATTTAGTCAAACAAATTACATATATAAAATGGACGAGTTTCCTATTGTCTCCAGCATTTGGTTTATTGTTGGTTATGGATCGACAAGTAGCATTTTTTAAAAATTTTACTCCTTGGATTATTTTCACAAATCGTACAACTGCTCGTATGGAGGTTGAAGGATTTTTACACTAATAGAAAAGTATTATCAATAAATGAAATTGCTTTCTCAAATTAAACTGCCACAGATCCCTTGACAACATCTACACGTACATAACTTGAACAGCATTTTTGCCATCTAGATTCAAGCTTGTCAGCCTTAAACATTACTGACTTATGTAGAGACAGACATGTTAAAGGGATAGATTTGTACAATGTAAAGAAGCTATGGCAGCATTAAAGGAAAAACAATCTGGATCATTTTTTGCAACTTTGAAGAGACACACTGAGGGCAGTCAAGCAGCAAATGGACAGAGACATACTGTGAGAGCAATCTAACAGCAAATGGAAGAATGGGACAAAAAGCAATACGTTACTGCACCATTGTATCCTGGCAAACATTTCCCAGCTTGCCCTGAGGGGGGGTTTAGAGTGAGTCCCAGGCCTATGCACGTTGCAGTTATTGGAGATCCAGTTTCTGTTGAATGAAACAAAAGTGAATACAACTAGATCCTTCAGATTCATCTATTGATGGAAAGGATTTATTTCATTTGGGCATCAAAAGCTTTTACACTTAACACAATCCCTAGAAAGTGCAAAAGGAGAAACCCCAATGTATCATTAACCCTATTCCTTCTACAGTAATGTACAATTTCCCTTCTTGTGCACTTTACCCAACCTATTTAAGCTCCAGGCAGCAAAGTTCCTCTCCGCCCACCAGAAGTAACTAAACAATATTCTTCAGAAGCTATCTAATTGACAATCTATTATTCACCTGCGAACAGTTGCTTTTGCTTGGTGTCTGCTGCTCAGAGTCCTTCTTACCCTGGTCATGAACAGAAGAATTTCTTTACTTGAATGAGCACATGATCAAGCTCAATAATATTCAATGGTAACATGAAAGAGCAAGAGACTGGGACCAGCAGAAGAGCTAGTAGAACCAAAGAGCCACTGTTATCGTAATGAGCAGACCGTTTTCCTTATATGTTGGAAACTTTCTTTGATTCTAAGGTTGTAAAATATTCAATTATCTTTAGATTTATTTCAAATAACTTTCAATCCAGATTCTAACCAGATATTGAACCAACAGTTAAGTTAATTTACTGCATAGGTTTATAAATATATGTAGGTCAAAGAGAAAAAAAAATTCCTATGGACTGCATGTATGGTGCGACACACTTCAGTTCAAATGGTTTAATTACCAGCAATATTCATATATGGAGCTGTAGCTATCAACCATGCACCTTATTTAAGTGTTTATTCACTCAATTGGAAGACTGCACCCAGTTTGTTATCATATAGTATTTGAATTGCCAAAAAGTTTAATTTCTATGCCTTGCAGTTACAAAGAATAGTTTACCTTTTTAGTTTTCTAATTTATACATTGCCCTTTTCATGTCTATCCACACTGTACATCAGGGGGGAAGGAATGTTCCCATGCTTCTCCCCAACTCTCGTAGTTATAAATCCTACCTTCTGTTTTTGATCTAACAAAAATCATGCAGCCAGGAGTAAAAAACAAAGGCTGCAAACTTTTCTCCTGACACCCAACGTCCAGTGTGTGTCAGCACTTATAACTATTTTAACTGGGTTATACTGATTGGGAAACTTATTTTGAATGAAAAATCAACATTAGGTACAAGCAAAGTGTTTTCTGCATCAGTTTATCGGGCTATACAGTGTGAGCTTATAATGTGATTTTCTTGGCTCGTCTGCAAAGAAAGGTCAATAATTTCTGCTGCTAAGTGGAGCAATCAACTACTAAGTCTTTTTCTCAGCACAATGGTGCTAATGTCCACTTTCTTCTGAACAGCCAGCCTGTCTTATTCTTTGACTTTTATCACACATAATAATCTTTCTGTTTTAACAAAATTGCATACAGAGACATGTGCTGTCCTGCTGATAGTGGAGTGTGTACACCTCCTCCTCTTTGGAATCCACTCGTTCATGGAAAGGGCACATAGGGTTTAAAGGTTCAGTTAACTATTCTTTATCTTTTCTGACTCCATGAAGGTAAAATCCATCATTTTAAATCTATCACCTCACAAAATGAACCATGATACAGACAACCATTATCAGCGGGTTACCAAACCAGCAATGAAGGAAATTGTTTTCAAACGCGTGCAACAAAAATGGCAGGAGAGTACTTTCATTTAAGGGACAATTAAGTTATATTGGCTTCAGTGAAATCCTCGTTTTGATAATCAAACCCACTACTTTAGTTCATTTGTAAGATCTGATCTTAATCCACTTTATCACCACTTGTTACACTATTTTCCCATCACTTATGTGTTTGTTCTTTACCAGCAAATCCAAGATCATCCTTCAATATTGGCTTTAGTACCCCAAGCTGAAGCACCCATAAAAGAAACAAAGAGTTTCTTGAGACTCTTGAAAGAGATATCTAGTTTCTCTTTTGATAAAACTGCTGGTCAAACTCAGTATATATAATGTAATGTGATAAAGTTTTGTAATCACAGTATATAAATAATGCACTGAACTGTTCATAGATTATTTCAGGAACACCCTAAAAGTTTGTTTGAAATTCTAAAAATGGTGCGTATTTGTAACAGAGTGAGCAGCGTAAAGTAATTACTTGACAAGATATTCAGGTTTGATCTTATCTATAACTGTACCAGTTGTCAAATGGAAGAGTCTTGCCCTCTGCTGTTCTCATGTGGGTACTGCATCCACCAGAAAAATACTTGTCATGTTCAGCTAGGATTACTTTTGGGAAAAGCCAAACTATTATACTTTTGGTATAATAGGTCAGTCAATCATAACATTTATCAACTATGCTGTTCATTGCCTTGTTTAATTTCCCCCAGTTCGGGTCCAAAACAGTAGCTGTCCAGCGCCTTGGGACGTCCTCCCGACGTGAAAGGTGCTATACAAATCTAATTTTGTTGTTGTTTAAACTGCAATGTTTGTGACATTAATTTAGTGGAAAACCTGCAGTATGGTTCAGCTTTGGAAGTGAGGAGGTGGTTCAATCGGAACAGTATTTGCAATGTTGAAGTACAAATGCAAACAATGCAAATTGCTTCAGCCTCTGCTGAAAAACGGTCTACCATTTATTGGGAGTCCTGAAGAGGTTTGGGTGGGGGGTGGGGGCATATTTAATATTCACAATAATTTAAAAAATTTAAAAATGTATTGGGTTGGGTTATTTTTGCTGGTTAAACACTTTCACGTTCTGTACTATTCTTGCAAAAGTATTCGTTATAATAATAATCCTTGCATTTGATATATGATGTCTTTGAGATGTCTCAAAGCACTTAACAGAATATACTGTAAAGTGAATTGACTGTATATCTTGTGGGCAAAACATCTTACATCTTCTGTGGCAATTCTTTTAAAATATAAAGATGTGAATATTGCCATGGTTTGAGCTATTTCCAATTCAGTAAAAAATGTTGTAGTGTGAAGAATGGTGGTGACTACTGCGTTTATTCTGGTAGGAGATTTGAGGACAAGCAGGCACAAATTCCAAACATAGCTAGGAGTGTGAAAAGGGGAGTTTTTCATCCAGAGGATTATCTGAATATGCAATGATTTTGGGGGTGAATTTTGGAACAAAGTTGATGAGGAGTATTTAAAAGGGAATTAGATAAGCACTTGTGGAGGAAGGATATTAGCATTTTCAGGGAAAGAGCAGGGAATTGGGATTAGGATAGAGGGCTTTATTGAAAGAGCAAACATCATTAAGCGTAACAGAGCAGGAACTTTAAATGTGAATTCCATAGCACATGAATTACTTCCCCTAACAAGTTGCAGGGAATAGTCTGTTTCCTATCAGAATTGAGCAATAACAACAAAATTATATTTGTATAGCGCCTTTCACGTTGGGAGGATGGAGGTTGGGGTGGGGAAGGGTGGAGGGCAGGGGGGAAGCAGGGAGATCGAAAGTACGGTTGAAGAGGAGGGTCTTGAGGTGGAGAAGGAGGGGGCGAGCTGGAGGGACTGTGGGATAGAGTTCCAGAGGGTGGGGGCAGAGTGCCGGAAGGCCCGCCCGCCAATAGTGAGGCTAGCAAGGCGGGGAATGTGAAGCAGGCCGGAGCCCGCTGAGTGGAGGGAACGAACAGGATGGTACGGGGTTAGGAGATCGGAGAGGTAGGGTGGAGCAAGACCGTGGAGGACTTTGAAGGTGAGGGCCAGGATCTTGAACTGTATCCTCTGTGTGATGGAAAGCCAGTGGAGTTGGGCAAGGATGGGGGTGACAGAGTCGCGGAGCCTAGTGCGGGAGAGAACACGGGCTGCAGAGCAATGATAGTTGTGTGTGGTATTGTATCGCATTCAAGTTTTACAGTACTTGGAAACTGTAGAAGGTTGTTAATTACAGAAAGTGTTGCATTACCGCTAGTTGTAAACGTACCGCAAGAAACAATTACAAATTTACATAGCACCTTCCACATTCAGGGGGATGTTCCAAGGTGACTGACAGTCTTGGCTTGGCACCCAAGCTGGGAGCTGAGTGTGATGGGGAGGGCAAAGATGACCAAAGGTACGATCAAAGATGTAGGTCTTGAAACGGACTTTGAAAGTGTTGTGGGAGGGAACGAGTTGGAAGGATTTCAGGATGGAGTAGGCACAGATAGGCTGAGAATGTGCTAAAAGTCCTTTATTATTGCATAGTTAACCAGTCCGTGAATTTAAAAAAATATAGAAATAATAATTAAAAATCCTTGCATTTGACATTGCACCTTATCACAACTTTGAGAAATCTCAAAGCGCTTCACAGAATTTACTGTAAAGTGAATTAACTGTATATTTTGTGGGCAGATATAACCTTAAGTTCAGTGGAGATGCCATCCGTGTCCAGTCCTAACCTTCAATCCATTAACCAAATATTCATCGGAATCCTCTCTAAATGTATAATTGACAATACATGATCTATGAGGTTCAAAAATGCCTCAGACATGTTATTCAATGCATGGAAGCCTGAGAGTATGTAAATGCTGACATTCCCAAAGTATATGAGGTAACATGTGGTTATCTCATCTTTGACTTTCACTAACACACAAACTGAAGAAGCTTAACTAAATTATTCTGTTCCTGTCACTGAATATCTTTGAGGTAACAGTCATTTGCTTTATTGCGTCATATGGAATTTTGCACTTGCTGAGGTGATAACCTGTTAGTATCCGGGCTTTACATTGCGGGGAAGGTGAATGTTTATGATGGGGAAGGAAGGGCACAAGGGGCATCAACAGAACAACAATTTTCATTTATATAGTGCCCTCCACACAGGGTAGCGTTCCAAAGCATTTATCTGAAGAAACAAAGCTGCTTAAAAACTTGTAGTCACTTGTAAATTGTCATTTAGTAAAATCCCGATTAGTTCATATTTAATTTTCACTTCCCCAAACCAACGTTTTAGAAGACTCTGCCAGTGAACAGCTTGGTTCACTTAGATAATATGAAATCCACAGCATGGATGTCTGAATTTTAACAGTACCAGCTTTCATCTTCAAATAGACTGAAAAAGAGTGTTACAGGAAGATATGGCTGGTGCCAGCTGGTCTCTTAACTCAGCGAGGGAGAGTGGAGTTTGAGGAAAAAATCCTGGCTGCAGCGTTGTGGTGTTGACTGATTTCTTTATTCACTGGGGTTTCTCATTGCGCTCTGCTGAGATCCACCTCTGGAGTAGAGTTCCTACAGGTCAGCATGACACAGTTCCAGTTACTGGCAGAAGCTGTTATCTGCGACTCGAAGTTGCTATTTGTGAATACTTGGACAGTGCTTGACAGTGGCGGAGTCTGACCCCGAGCCAGAGGGAGGGGGGAGGTGACCGTAAGCACAATCAAAAAGGAAGGTCTTTAGGCAGGATTTGAAGGGGGCAAGGGAGGGGGGAAGGGAGGGATTGAGGAAGGGAGTTCCTGAGTTTCGGGGCCTAGTTGCTGAAAGCACGGCCACTAATGGTGGAGTGGAGGGGACGAGGGATAAACAAGAGGCCCGAGCCGGGCGAGTGGAAGCAGTGGGTGGTGGAGTAGGGGCTAAGCGGATCGGATAGGTAGAGAGGTCCCAGGGTATGAAGGCATTTGAAAACGAGTGAGAGGATCTTGAAATTAATTGGTTATTGGGATCCAGTGGAGCATAGCAAGAACTGGTGTGATGGGGGTGCGGAGTTCTGTGCGGGTGAGTATCCGGACGACGGAGTTTTAAATTAATTGAATTTTGCGCATGCTGGAGCTGGGCATTGGAATAATCCAGCCAGAAAGTGGCAAAGGTGTGGACGAGGGTTTTGGCTGCGTTGGTTGTGAGTTACGGACGGAGGTGGGCATTGTGACGAAGGTGGAAAAAAGCGGTCCTGGTCAGGGAAAGGATGGATGTGGGTTGAAAAGGAAAGCTGGAAATCGAACCTGACGCCTAAATTGTGCACGGGTTTGGTGAGTCTGAGGGAGAGCCCGGGAGGTTGAGGAGTTCAGACCCACAGAAGAGAAGATGTTGACGGGAGCCAAAGATTATGGCTTCCATCTTGCCGGCATTCAGCTTCAGGAAATTTGCGCTCATCCAGGCCTTGATGTCCATCAAACAAGTTTAAAGTCCTGACATGGCGCTTGATCCCACAATATTCTGACTCGGGTGAGAGTACTATCAACTTAGCCAGGCTGTCAACTAACCATTGACATAATATGAGTTTACAGCGAAGTTGATCCCAATAGCACTATCTGCTTTGAAAACTCAAAAGTGTTTCACTTGTACCTGGAAAAGCTTGCGATGCTGTTCTGTTTTGGTACATGTATGTTTCAGCTAATTTCATAGAGAGTATAATATGTTTTGACAATGGATACAATGACGTCACTGTGTCAATGTACTTTGTCATTCGGGTCATTTTTCCAGCTCCACAATGACATCCCTTTAAAATTCTGACCCTATGAATTGGGATGACAAAGCTGCCTACCCTACCATTTATTGTTGAGATAATCTCACTCAGAGAGTAGGCACAAACAGACAGATGGCTGTGGGAAATGGCAAGGTCACACATGTACAATCTCTGAGGCTCAGGGACAGGCAGTGCAGAGGGAACCAGGACCACTCCCCCCACACAGACACACCTTTTTTTGTTCAATATAAAATTTACTCCTCCCTATCAACAAAATATTAAAATGTTTTTTCTGCCCTATTTGTCAATGGCAAATTTTGTTTCATAAATGCGTTAGGAATAATTTTCTATGGTTTAAACCACGGTGCCGCAATAATTCATTTCGAGTTCTAAAAACGAATTAAAATGAGTGATTTATCAAATTCTGCATTAACAATTTAAGATGAAGAAATTATATCTGTAGAACCCACATTTATATTGGATTGCCATTTTAAATTAAACACAATTACCAGGCTGCCATTTACGTGACATCACTGTCATTTCAAGAGTTTTCAATGGATATCTTCTTATTTTGGAAACGCAGTAATTGTACTTTCATGTTAACGAAGTGCACACATCAAAAAGTAATCCCTTTGCAAGGCTCCAGGAAATGTCGCAAAGGATTATCTCAACAGACTGAATTCAAAAGCTTAACCCAGAGCCTCCAACCTGACCAAGCCATCAGCTAAATAAACAGCCTTGCACTATTAAGTGGCGCCGAGGACTCTGGATTGGAAAGAACAGGTGTTGCCAGGCAACAGACATGACGTCGGCAATCCTGTCATTTTTTTCCAGGGTTCATGCAAAGCTGCCGCACGGATTAACCGCCTGCGTTGTTGGCTCTATGACAATCTCACACAAGACTCTCCCCCCCTCACCCCCCCCCCCCCCACCTCCGACCTACCCCCGTACCACAAATGAAAAGGACATGCTAAAAAAAGAATTGCACAGCAAGATAATCCCATCAGTTCGAAGCAATTTGTCAATTTAATTCTGACATCGGCAGTGAAAGGATTTTCCAAAATAACTATTTCAGGCATAAGATCACGAGCAGAGAGATGGCATGAAGCTGACTGAATAATAAACAATCAAGATTTAATCGACAGAGTAGAATTTTAAAAGGAGCAGAAAAGCCCATCTGATGTTAAGCTTGTGGGAAACGACATTTCAAAATTCTATCATCTCAAAAGCATGAAAACATTAATGACCAAACAATGAGCTGTGACTATTCTCTCCTGCCAGGAAGTGAAGATCAGGTTAATTGTTGTTAATTATTGTCCAAAATAGCATTGTCTGAATCACAGTCATTCATGTGGTGCAATCGCTTTGTCGTTTGCAATATTTAAATACTGTATTTTAATTCACTGTCATAGTGTTTACTGTACCAATTACAAGTAGCTCCTGTTTATTTAGCAAGAAAATATCTGAATGTGACTCTGCAATGGCATTCCTACATTTCTTAAAAATTCTACATGTGATGAACTATCAAATCTTGTTTGACATAAAGAGGTGAACATTGGTAGACTCTGTACAGTAGTTTGAAACATCTGATAAATGTGTCATTAAGGTACATTTCAAGTTTCAATATTCCAGTGCCTTGTAGTTTGTCCGCATTACTCTGTACATTAGAGGCCCATTTTAATGACTATGGAATAAAATTAATTTAATTCACTAGAAACTAAGTTATTTTCCAGAGTTCAACAGAAATTCCACCCAGAAACTAATCGATTTGGAAAAGTCATCAATTAGGATGTTAACCTTGGTGCTTACAGTTCTCCACAGAACTGCACAGAAAACAGAGATTAGCTTGTTTTCCCAGAGGAAAGACATGATTCGTACAAGGAAGCACATTATTTAGAAAATAACCCCTCCCAGACTAATGGTCTCTTCTATTTATTTAAAATTCAGCCTGGTAATTTCTCTAAAAGAAAAAGTATTTTAACTGCTAGCTATGTAACATGATATTACTGCACATGAGTCATGACCTCTTGTTGTGTGGAAAATAGATGCCTGGAGTAAGCAGCTACTGATTTGGGAAACACAGCTGCCAGCTCACTTTTTTCTCCCCCCCCCCCGTCTTCTCTCTGTCTTTACAGAGCACATTTACAGTACAGAGGTCTAACATTGTAAATGGACAGTTTTTTAAGTGAAGCACATCAATCAAGCTGGTTGTGCAGCAGAATGAGATGGTAAAAGTGATAACAATAATTGCTGTGCTCCCTGAGACTGCACCAGGAACACTCTGGGCATTGCAATCATTTCTGTGCCATTAAACTCAGCCTCAGATGAGCAAGCTCTATAAACTAACGTCCACTGGAGACTTCAAAGAAACAACTCTCATTGGCCAACTCTCTACTAGATTTAAATTCCCAAATGTCCTTTGTTAAAATTGGTTAATCTTTAGTGGTTTTCCTGTTCATTGTACCTTGACGTACATTCAGTCAGTACTTCACGTTGCCAACAACTTCTATGTCTACCAGCTTTTGCGTTTTTCACGTGACGTTTTCAAATGAACCCATTTGTAAATCTGTCCAAAATATCAATTCTTTCTTTAACCATGTGTAATCTAGCTCATTTGGTCAATAAAGTTTAGGATAGGAACTTTTTCTGACTTCTGATGCACACATAAAACCAAGTATAACCACCCATTTTGACCACAGAGACTGCCAACCAATGAGTCTGGTCACCAGCTCAGATAATGTACCAGACAGTAAGCAAGAAGAGGGATGTGTTGTGGTTAGATTTGTACACACAGTGTTTTGGTTTAAAGCCAAAGTAGAGACTGGTGAAGTGTTTGGTAAAATATTGGTTAGTCAAAAGATTTGACATTTTTGTTATTTTAATTACTAATTGATAAGAAACATAATTCACAAGAAAAACATAACATTTTAGAATTTGCTAATTTTTTATATTCATGACATTAACATCACTTAACATTTTGTGATAATTTTGTAATCTGATATTAAATATGGGTTTGAAATTTTGAAAGAAAATTTATTTCTTTTTTAAAAATATTTAAAATAAGATTTAGTTACAATTCAAATCAATCCTAGCCTAGTTTAATGCTCCCTCTAGTCTCAGGTCATCTTGCATTTTGAGGAATAGCCCCAGACTTTGAATATGAAATATTTTACAATGGTTAATATGTAACACACAAAAGATTATGGAATAGCATAATAGACTGTCAAGTAAATCAGGAAATGTAGTAAGATATCTTCACACAACTTGCAACATCACTCGCCTTTATGCTTTCTAACACCTCAATGGATTAGAATTGTTATGTTTTGAAGATAATTTTCAAGAATTTTCATTCACAACAAATTATATATATTTAAATCAGAGTTTCAATGTCAAACTTTCCATTGATTATTCAGAGCTGCACATCGACTTACCAGTCTGCCACCAGTGGTCTAAGACAGGAGCTCTGAAGCTTTCCTTGGCCCATTGCAAGGTGTCCACATCGCAGTGTTCTCCCCCAACAAACAAAGCTCTAAACCTGAACCAAAATGATGTTAACAGTAAGGAGCAGTAGCACTCAGACCTTTTAATGCAACAGATTAACGGAAACTCTGCTAAATTGTGTTAGTAAGAACCACATTAAAAACTGTGCTATGGAACTTTTAGGAGACCATTTGTAAGTGGAGCCTGAAGTGATCCCCATACTGTCTGCAAATTCCAGCAGAGCAATGGGAAACAACGTGCTGATGGAACCATTTTCAAAAACCTTGTTTTTTTCCCCAGGCATGGTTCCAGCACAAATCTGTCTCAAATCAGATTCCTGACCTCAATTTATATTCGTATTTTCAGCGTAATTGGCACAAAAACACATTCTAAACCACACAGCAAAATAGAACATTTTAAAAAGCTGCAAGAAATTGATCTGCTCCGAGATGCAGCCCCTCTTGCCTGACCCTATTTCCATAACAACTCTTTGTACAAGGACAAATCTAACATAAATCACTGCCTAAGGGAGACTTTTATTCCATCAAATGCTTCCACTCTAGTCATTATACTCTCAGTGATCTGTCCATATGAATCATTGTACACAATTTATTAACGACAATGCATGTATCTTAATTCAGGCATTTCAGAAATGGAAAGAGTGCAATAACTCACAAGTGCCCCAAGGGAGATATTCAAATTCAATCCTGACTGAATAAAGATTAACATTTTGTTACTGAAAATGTTTTTCCCATTTCATACAGATTTAATCAAAAGTAATTAGCGTTTTCATTGTCTAAGCAGAAATAAATGAGTGTTGTGAAAGTCCTGTCGCTCCACTAGAGTCAAACCATCACATCACATAGTTAAAGTACTTCTGTAGGTGCTGGTCTATTGAACTGGCCTCTTTCCATATAAATCAAATGGTGTCAATGAACTCAAGAATTCAACCAAAGTTGGCCTGCTCTATGTCCCCCGCTCTATTTGTCTCACAATCTGATGGGCAGGCTTTCACAAGATCACAAGATTAGTCTGGATGAAGAAAGCTTTTCACCCCATCTGATCTCATACCTTCAGAACACAAACCCTACTGTTTTCCGCCCACCCATCAGTGCATTAGGTTTAGTCATCCTGAAACTCCATCAAGGAAAACCATCCAACTTACTCATTCCCTCCCTATGTTCAAGGTCCATTTCACTATGTATCTCTTTGGACCTGGCTTTCAGTCATCTTTCCCCTACTTGGTGACCATCCAGCAGTGTTAAGTGCTTTTTGGTGTCCTTCTGACATGAATGGTGCTATGTAAAGGTAGACTGTACTGTAAGAAATCTTACTCAGTAATATTCAATCTACATTCTTACTGTTTAATTAATTCACCCTTCTATTTACATTCATGAAAAGGGAAGTTAAGTAAACTAGTGTCTCTTTTTCAAATTGAGACAAAGTTAGTGTCAATTCCAAAGTCATGTCAGCTGGGTGCAAGTTGAGTGGTACAAGTCACAAACATCTTGTACAGCCCTGTAGCGTAGTGGTTAGAGCACTTGCCTCGCAAGCAAGGGGACCTGGGTTTGATTTCTGGGTGGTGCAAGACTTTAGGCAAGTTTCCTTATTCCACACGGCTCTGTTTACTTAGCAGTAAGTAGAAACCCAGTTGTTTGTCGATTGGCGGATCATTTTCCAGGGGTAATAAACCCTCCCCCTAAAAATGCGGTCACTTAATACATCACAGTTTGTGAGGCACTGCTGTGCGCAATCTGATTCCGCATTTCGCCCACAAAATATCACCTCACTTCATGTTTGCTAAATGGCGCTGGGGTATTCAACAGTAACAACTTGCATTTATACAGCGCCCTTCACGCGGGGTAGCATCCTGGAGTGCTTCACAATGGCAGAGTCTGACAATGAGCCCAGGGGAGAGGAGGTGACCATAAGCACGATCAAAAAGGAGGGCTTTTAGGCTAGATTTGAAGATGGGGAGGGAGGGGGCAAGCAGAGGGATTGAGGGAGAGATTTCCAAAGTTTTGGGACATAGTGGCTGAAGGCACGGCCACCGATGGTTGAATGGAGGGCACTAGGGACAAATAGAATGCCGGAGCCAGCCGAGTGAAAGCAATGGGTGGAGGAGTGGGGGCTAAGCAGGTCAGATAGGTAGGAAGGTGCGAGGGATTCGTACTGTGCCAATCATTAATAAAACAATTACTGCTATACCAAGTGACATAAGAGTTCAAAATGTGACCATGGTTTGCAAACAAAGGACAATTGTGCGTAATTTCCTAATAAAGAAACTAAGTCTGTGAAGCCAAGTTGTGAGAACACATGTGAAATAGAAAGTATGGGGACTCCAATTCAGCACCAGCCATGTGGCTAATTAATATTGTAATATAATGAAAGTCCAAAATTAAGAGCAAGAGTTTTACATGACCCTGACACCTCAGTGATGAAATGTTTAAGATCACCACGAGGAGAAGAAAAAGCAGAAAATACAGTGAACAAGAAATATCAAGGTACATTGGTTACACTGTAAACTGCACATGTCTATCCAGAATCATATTTCCAATGTGATAAGAGTTTGAGAAGAATGGCAGGAAGGAACACACTGTGATTAAAACCTAGAAATTTTGAATCAGTAAACTTGGAGAGAAATCTTACTATAATATGAGTGTTCAAATAACAACTTATATACCATATAAACCTTATGAAGGAATATTAAAGGATATGGAAAGCAAGGAGGAGAATGGGATTAGATTAGGCGATTTGTGTAGAAAAACAGCAGTGCCAGCTTAATGGACCAAATACCTCCTTTCACTGCTGTCACATTCTATGAAAAATATCCCACTACACAGTAAGAATAGATGACAGAATGAGGTTTTGCTTTTTTAAAAAAAAACTGAACAGTAAAGACAATTGGGGAATTTACCTTGGGAAATTGTAGTGCCTTCCCAGCAATGCCTCATGTTCCTGGTGATGAATCGCTCTCAGCGCAGTTGGCGATGTAAACATAGCCGCTATGCCATACTCTGACAACAAGCGAAAGAACGCCCCTGAATCTGGAGTGCCAACTGGTTTCCCCTGCAATAGTCAATGAGTACAGATAAATATGCATCCACATTTGATTAGATATCGTCTTCAAACATTGGCATTTTTAAAAATGCTCAAAGAAAGTTGTTGGAGCTAAGGATTAGTAAAAACAAATGCTATCGACTGTGTGGATACAGAAAAATAGTGACTTGATGTAGACATTAATAATAATAATAATAATAATAATACTTGCATTTGATATAGCGCTTTTCACGTCGGGAGGACGTCCCAAAGCGCTTCACAGAACACACTGTAAAGTGAATTGACTGTATATTTGTGGGCGAACGCGGCAGCCAATTGCGCACAGCAATGTCCCACAAACAGTCGTGGATTGAAAATGACCAATTTATTATTGTTTTGTTTTTTGGAGGGATTATTATTAGGCGTGTGGAGTAAGGAAACTTGCCCAAGGTTTCGCCCTCTGCCTGGAATTGAACTCAGGTCTCTCGCTTACAAAGCAAGTGCTCTAACCATTGAGCTACAGGACTCCGATTATTGCACATCCATTACTGTTACTTTCATAGTAGAAAATATATATTTTTACATATGTGATAATGACTAGTTAGCTCTACAATATACTCATTAAACAATGCATATCTCACAAAAGATTATCTGAATAAGGAGGTATAAACTACAGACATGTATGCAAATAAGGATTAAAAAGATGCAATACAATCGCAGGGTTCAGATGACTTGTCTAACTCCCTCAGCTGTGGTTCCCATTTAGCAGCTTCTCCATTGAAAACTCATTGAAATTTCAAAAGCATCATTAAATGAGATTAAGTAACTCCAACTTGTAAATATATTTGGCCTGAGAATTCTTATGCTATTGAGGAAGGGTTGTTCACAGAGCTGAACTAATACTCATCAGAAAGCAACGATTGAAGGGGGCATGTATAATCCAGGTCTGAAAAAACAACAGGACAAATGGATATTGCTAGTGTCAGCAAGTTATTTGACTAGAAATAGGAAAGCTGAATTTGATGGCACAGTGTTAAACCTATAAAGTCTTAATTAGGACTAAGGATCCCATGATTTCCCTTGCTCTCCCCCTCTACACACACTGTGAGTCTGATTCACAAGGGCAGATGATGCTTATTTAAACATTCATATATCACAGTAAGATTTCTTTCAAAGTTTATTGATTCAAAATAAAATGGATTTGGAGAATATAGCGATAGACATGGATCTAGGTGAACAAATGCTTGTTGGGGCACAATAATGTTTGTGCTGTTGGAGCAGAATGGGGGGGAAGAGGGAAACCAGACCTGGATACTGGAGATGTTGGTGAACTAATACTAGAGGTTTTGATCTGTGGCCTTTTGAGAATCAGAAAGCATTAAACAAAATGCAATCTCTGTAAAAGGTCCTTACTGGTTTCTAAAACCACCAAACTTAGATTTAATATTTGACATTACATCTACAACTCTCAGTAAGCTATCAGAAGCTTGGGTGGACACTTTCTGAACACTAATGCAATATGTTTTAACTTCACAGCTATTCGAATACCTGACAAAGCATAATTAAATTTTTTAGGCTATGAGCTTCTTTCAGAAAGATTACACTTGATTTATACCAGTGTCTGCACACCATGAAACCACACAGAATAGATCTTCTATGGTAATCATCCATGTGAATGCAGACAGGAGCAATTTTGTAAAGCACTGATCCAATTTCTCTGGAGAACTTCAGTTATTGAATGCTGTCAAACACAGGTCACAGCAAAGACATTTTACCATCAACAGTATTTATCTGTCTACTCCTGGAGACTCAGTCCGTTGGGTTTGATTCCTATAAAATAATTTGCGCAGTTCATGTCAAAATATGAGACCTACAATTTTCCCATTACTGATGACTGCAATTAAACAGGTTGTTCTAATACAACAACATTACATTTATATAGTGCCTTTCACGTCGGGAGGACGTCCCAAGGCGCTGGACAGACAGAGTTTTAGACCCGAGCTGAGGTTCGGGGTGGGGGAGGGCAGAGAGGAAAGCAGGGAGATCGAAAGCACGATCGAAGAGGAGGGTCTTGAGATGGGTCTTGAAGGAAGCAAGGGAGGGGGTGAGGCAGAGGGACTGTGGGATGGAGTTCCAAGGCTGAGGCCAGAGTGGTAGAAGGCCTGCCCGGCAAAGGTAGGGCGGGCGAGGCGGGGGACATGAAACAGGACGGAGCCTGCTGAGCGGAGGGAATGGGCAGGATGGTAGGGGGTTGGAGGTCACAGAGGTAGCGGGTAGCAAGACAAAGGAGGGCTTGAAGGTGAGGACCAGGATCTTGAACTGTATCCTCTGTGTGATGGGAAGCCAATGGATTTGGTCGAGGACAGGGGTGATAGGGTCAAGGAGCCTGGTGTGGGAGAGGACACGGGCTGCAGAGTTCTGGATGATCTGCAGCCTATGGAGAGAGGAGTTGAGGAGGCCGACAAACAAGGAGTTTGCATAGTCAAGCCTCGATGTAATGAATGCGTGTATGAGAATTTCAGCGGCCTGTGGTATGTGACAGTGGCGGAGCCGGGCGATGCTGCGGAGGTGAGAGAAGGCAGAGCGGGTCATGGCATGGATGTGGGGTAGAAAGGATGGTTGAGGGTCAAACAAGATGCCAAGGTTCCTGACTGGCTTAGTAAGGTGGAGTGTACATCTGTGGATGGTGACGCTGGGATTGAACTTGACCTCCAAGATGGTCTTGTCCTGTAGCTCAGTGGTTAGAGCACTCGCTTTGCAAGCGAGAGACCTGAGTTCAATTCCAGACAGGACGAAACCTTGGGCAAGTTTCCTTACTCCACACGCCTAATAATAATCCCTCCAAAAAACAAAAACAATAATTAAATTGGTCATTTTCAATCTATGACTGTTTGTGGGACATTGCTGTGCGCAATTGGCTGCCGTGTTCGCCCACAAACATACAGTCAACTCACTTTACAGTATATTCTGTGAAGCGCTTTGGGACGTCCTCCCGACGTGAAAAGCGCTATAAAATGCAAGGATTATTATTATTATTATTATAGAATGACGATTTGGCGGAGGCAAGGGGGGAGCAGTAAGATTTGATAAGGTCCAGACAGATCTGATGATGGACCATTAAGTTCGATTTAAGCCAGGTGTATTCAGTGGCATGCATCTGTGCTTTAAGGGAGCAGAGGTGGCTGGTGTACCATGTTGATTTACATGAGTAGGAGACGGTTCGGGAAGTGAGCGGAGCAAGGGACACGTGAGTGGAGGAGAAGGAGCTGTGGAGAAGAGTGACCGAGAAAGGGAGAGACAAACATTGTATTTCAAAGAAATTCAAATTTGTTTATTCACTAAAATCAAGTAATAATCCTTGCATTTGATATAGCACCTTATCACGTCGTTGAGACGACTCAAAGTGCTTCACAGAATATACTGTAAAGTAAATTAACTGTATATTTTATGGGTGAAACATGGCAGCCAATTGCGCACTGCAGTGTCCCACAAACAGTCGTGCATTGAGTTACTAAATTATTATTCACATTTGTGAACTGATGATTACTTTTCATAAAGCAAAGATGCTTTAAAAAATGTTTGGGGTGGTGGGGGGGCACATCAGCCACAATGGTGTGTTACACACCGACAACCCATTACCATGCTCAAGAGAATTCAAATCAGACAGAGTTTCACACATGTATGCCACCTACATGTGGGATTTTCCCTTTGTCTAGAATAGATTGTGCATTCTCTCCACAGAGGGAATCTGCCTTGGTAACCCCAGAATGTGCTTGTGGTGCTGCTGGATTTCAACCACTTCAAACCGCACAGCTTGCCAATAAGTCTGGGAAATTTCCTGCTGCTTTTCCAGCTAGGATCATTCGGGGTCAGGAACTGGACTACCACAGAAGAATGACTCGATCCCGACATTCCTTAGCTCCCTGTTCACCACCCACCCCTCCTGTCTCCCATTGAAGATAATCCCTCCTCTTAAAGAAACATGGATCATGTTGAGAAACCAGTCTGCTTCGAACAAACTCATTCTCTAGTCCCTAGGGTACAAAGTCAGTAATTTGCATTCATTTCTTGAAAAGCTGAACAGACTAGAAAACAGCACAGCACAAATTAAAGAAAGCTATATGAGGATGGTTATGCATACAACCCATGCATTGAAATGATCTGGGATGAAGGCCTGATTCCCTGTTACATGTGCAGTGGAAAATTTTACAATTAAATACCCATTTACTGACCTCATACAAGACGGTTGTATTGCCGTGAAGGAGTGGCGCATAACAAATGTAAGAATGTCCGACCACCCAGCCAAGATCAGAAGCTGTCAACCAGACCTGGGAAAAAAAAAGGAACCTTTAAATAAATTATTTTTAAAGGGGTGTAAATTAAAAATCTCAAGTACTTAAATAGAAACGTTACCTCCCCTGGCTTGACCCCGTACACGTTTGACATGGTCCAATTCAGAACTACTGCGTGCCCACCAGATGGCCGCACAATTCCCTGAAAAGAGATTAGCAATTAACTTCATTGGAGAGGCTGCCGTGTTCAACCTATAAAATACACTGTCACTACAGTTTACAGTAAATCCTGTGAAGCACTTTGAGACATTCTCTTGACGTGAAAGGCACTATATCAAATGTAAGGATTATTATTATTTCAGAAAATTTCTAAGTTGTTATTCAAATATATGATTAACGACACTGAATTGACAATCATTTACTCATATCCCAAAAACTACATCTTCAAATTGCAGGATGATTTTAAAGTGCCGTTTAATAGCTGGTTAACAACAAAAAAGCATCTGAAATAATTATGATTTGAATTTTAAATCCCTTTCAGAACAGCACAGCTGCAACCTGACAACTTGCTTTCTCCTTTAGCTTTGCCATAGAATGATGGTGGCTGCAAACAACAATGTTCTTAATTTCCTACACAAATCTTTTACTCTCCATTGGCATGCAATCTAGTCTCATTCAGGATCATCCAACCTACAGGCAAGTGGAGAACTGGTAGGACTTAAGTGTGTCTCACACAACTCATGTAGAGGAAAAACAACCAAATTAAAAAAAGAAACTTGCATTTGATATATATATATATGATATATATGTCATGTTGGGAGGACATCTCAAAGTGCTTCACAGGATTTCCTGTAAAGTGTAGTGACTGTGTATTTTTTTGATGAACCTGAGAGCAAATCTGCCCAGGGTAATTTGTTGTTACCAGCCATGAAGTGAATGCCCGATTTTATTTGTGGAGTCCTGTAGCTCAGTGGTTAGAGCACTCGCTTTGCAAGCGAGAGACCTGAGTTCAATTCCAGGCAGGGCGAAACCTTGGGCAAGTTTTCTTACTCCACACACCTAATAATAATCCCTCAAAAACCCAAAACAATAATAAATTGGACATTTTCAATCTACGACTGTTTGTGGGACATTGCTGTGCGCAATTGGCTGCCGCGTTAGCCCACAAATATACAGTCAATTCACTTTACAGTGTGTTCTGTGAAGCGCTTTGGGACGTCCTCCCGACGTGAAAAGTGCTATATCAAATGCAAGGATTATTATTATTATTATTATTATTTGGGGATGTTGGCCAGGACAGTGGGAGAAACTCCTTTCTCTTTTTGAATAGTACCATGGGATTTTTCACAGGCAAACAGGACATCAGTTTAACATCTTATCTAAAGGACTCCAACAATGCGCTGTATGGTGGTGTCTACCTAGATTAAGTGAGTCCAAAGTCTCAACATGGGCCTTGAACCCACAATCTTGTAACTCAGTGGCAATGTGCAGCAACACAATCTAAGTCAGGTTGACACCTGCATTTATATGGTGGCTTTCATGAAAGGGAAATATCTAGAAGTGCTTTAAAGAATAATAATGATAAGGCAATGAGGAGAATATTATACAGTAAAACATGCAAAGGTCTTATCATTATAGATGTTTTATAGCCTTTGTATTCCTTTTCTTTTATTGTAAGGAATGTGGATTCGCCAAATGTCTGTGTGCTGGTTGTACATATACTGTAAATAGGACCATCAGTAAGCAGGAGCTGCTATTTCACTGAATTTGGGACTTTCTCATTGACTACAAACACGCAGTGCTGAGGAAAAACAAAATGCCTTGAGGACTGAAGTCCTGCCACTTATATATTTATAGAAATTACATCAACCATAGTAACGCTAACAAATGTGAACAAGTCACTGACTTAAAAACTCATCTTAGCTGAAATATATAACTGAAAAATGCTGCACTCAGTTTAGAAAAACATGGGTGAGGGGGGTTGGGGGGGCTCAGATTTCTTTAGCACCCAGTGCTGAAGTGCATATTATTAAGCAGGAATCCCTTCCCCACCCACCTCACAATAACTTGTGCTTTGTGCTACTCAGATCTGAGCTAAACATTTTTGTTCAGTGCCAGAGAGGAACAACAGCATATTTTTTTTTTAAAAAAGGCTGTGAAACGTTGCCAGGAATGTCCCACTTTTATTTACAGGCCTTGAGTTTGCATGCTAGTCTTTGTTCTCACAGAATTAATTGAAGGCAGACATCTATTTGGGAGAACTGGCCTCTATGTTTGTGGGACACTGCTCTGCGCAACTGGCTGCTGTGTTTCGTCCACAAAATATACAGTCAATTCACTTTACAGTATGTCCTGAGACACTGCAACGTTTGTAAGGATTATTGTTATAATCATGAGGATGAGTGAGGGGAAAATACTACAGCCGATAATTGAAGGCACAGATATTGTGGGAGTGCTGTGAAAGGTGGCTCTGCTTTTATTCATTGGGTGATGGTATGTTTGAATCTATTCATGAATAAAACTCTTCTTTGAGTTCTTAAGTCACTTCACTGGTTGAGATACGTGGCCACAAGTACCACCATCTTTCACAGGTAAAAAGATGCTCTGCCAAAAACACTTTCCCAAGGTGGTCTTGGCAGCTTGACTCCAGCACTATATGTCTTGGGAATCATTCTGAACCAGCTAAATGTGCACATAATTTGGTATTACTGGAAATGTTCAGCTTCAATGTATGAAAAAGATAAACCTGACAGGCAGTAGCCATGAATATTAAATTCTTTCATCAATAGAATGTATTTAATTTTGGTTTTAATCCTCTTCCTTTTCTCCTCACCAGCTCATACTGGTTTATGATCACTCATGTGGTCCTCTACACAAGTACCCAGAAATGAGGATACAGACAAAAATCCTATTGTTGTCGTCCATTGTTGTGAAGAGCATTGATGATGTAAACCGCAGTTTCTGAAATAAACCAACATTTCTTTGAAATGTGGCACCAACAATAAAAAATGTTTTTGCAAGCTAATCGCCAAAATTAATCCAAATTGAAGCATCTCAACTATGATTTCTCAATAATTTATTGAATTTGGCAGCTCAGTGCCCAAATCTTCACATGAACACATCTTACATTGAAACAGCCTATCAGTTCCATTTAGTAGATGAACTCCAGAAAAGTCTATTCTGATGTTGGCTATTTACCAATATTGGATTTATGCTGATATTCTGCTAAGAGAAAATTATTTGAATAATTGCATTAGTTGTATTACAGGACTTGCATTAGTTGTATTATATGACTGTTAACTAAGCCAGAGTAGCAAAGGTGCTTCCTGCTCACTCACGCCAAGGGCTTAGTTCTCTCAGTCTTTAAATCCCATCTTAAAACCTATCTCTTATAAGCGCACTGAGATGCCATCCGGCTTGGAGGGCGCTATATAAATCCAAGTTGTTATATCTCTTAGACTGAGCCAATGTTTTCCTCCCGCTTCTCCCTTGCTCAGGCCTTCGAACGTGCCACAATGAAGTGCTCCAAGAGGTTATCCTATGTGAAGGGTCATACATAAATGCAAATTACTATTGTTGTTTAGTTCAAGAGCACTCGAACTTTGCTACTTCGTCCTGGTATTTTTTCAAATAACAATAATGATCCTTGCATTTGATATGTCATTTCAAAGCACTTCACAGAGTACACTGTAAAGTGAATTGCTCTTCAAGAGGCAGGTCTGTGAACAACTTCAATACATTAAAAATCTTAAAAGGCGCTCCCACATACCTTCCAGAAATGTTACATAATTTTGATAAATTTCTTTTCTCATGGCTACCGTGAGTTATACTTCAGTCATGAGCATCATTATGACTCCAAGCAAAACTCAAATTCAAGTTTATGACACATTTGGATGTGGGAAAATCAAAGACACATGAAGGTTACACAATTGATACCTTTGGCTGTCCTGTAGTTCCGGAGGTGTAGAGAATGTACAGGGGGTGATCTGAATTCAATGGGACACAGTCACGGGACTGAGCAGCAGAAATCTCTTCGTCCCAATCCAAGTCACGGCCACGGGTCAAAGGGACCCTTTCCTGCAACATCATTTTAAAAAACACTTGAAGACAAAGTTAGCACCAGCATAATTTGTCGAATCTTATTCACAGGGCCTTCTGCAATGCCTGATTGATAATAGGAAATCCTATCACTAGTGGCCAACAGCACTAAAGCAATGCACATGTGCATGACACTCAACCGAATTCTGGTTTTGTTAAACAATGATTTATATGTCTCATGTTCATCGCTACTAGAAAGCAAAACTTTGTGTATACTTCTATTCAGTGTAACCTGCAGTGCTTTTGGCAATGCATGACTATTATTAATAATAATATTTATAATTAAAATTACATTATTGAAATAACTTATTAGTGGCCGACAACAGCAAACATGCTGCTGTTGATGACAGAACAGAATTTTTGCCTCACTATTAACAGCAATCCGTATTCCCAGATCATGTTTAACATTGTTAGATGCTGAGTCAAACTGCACTGCCCCAACAATGTCCCACAATTCCAAGTTCAGAATTTGAGAAGACTACAGTTATTTTCCATTCCTTCCACTGTGCCAAACTCGCAAACTGTGAGGTAAGACACAATCCCACGATAGCCGAAACTGATCATCAAAATTGATGATCATCAAAACAATTTTGCTTAAATCTTGAAGGGTGTTATACAAATTGGTTATACATACCATGTTATATCGATTGTAAATGATGACTTTCACCTTATGCTGTATCATTTCCAACGCTTTATCTAACAGTTGCACATAGTTTATTTTTCTCCCTGGCTCAATCCCAAATGATGCTGTTAGAACCAGTTTTGGCTAGAATAGAAGAAAGTAAACAGCTCAAAGACACAATTCAAAAAAAAAATACCATTCCCTCCACATTAAAAGCAAATGCTTAGAAATTTTCCCTCACAAGAATACTCATTTGTTTTTAATTTCACTAACAAATTAAAGCCCTCGGGCCTGGGCAGGAAATATACAAATAATGGTCATTTGTAAATGGTACCGCACAATTAATGCATCTTTGAATATTAAATTGACTGAAATAAGTGGTATGAAATTTTGAATCCCGAAAAATGTAAAGTTGCCAGAGAAGTTGTATTTACCTTTCTGATACTACACTCAATCATCCCCATCCATGCTGCAAACTATTTACTAGTCATTCAAGCTATTATCTCAGTTTGTTCTTTAAATACATAACTTGTCTTTTACATCTAATTGGTTTAGCAAACTATACTATTTTCATCTCTACCAGGTAGAATAGAAACCACACACAAGAAAGACATGTAGACATGCTTAAGCAGGGCTGGAATATTGGGAGTTTGGGCCAATGGACATACTGTACAATTCAGTGTATTCGCTGCATCTTTATCCTTCAGAAACCTTCACAAAGTAGAGTGCAGAAGGGGTTCAGAGGCCTGAAACTCCAACTAGTGTCAGCTTGTTAGACTATGTTGTCTTAAGATTTAGGACTGTGCAGAACTGTAAAAGAAAAATTCTTAAAATGCATTCTTAATTTGGAAGGTCTTCTTTTCTGAGTTCTTAAATAAAAATAAAATGATATTCCAGCGAATATTAACAATGAAAACATACTGGGAACTAATAAGCTAGCTGTATTCGATGTAACCTTATCACATCCAAACAGCTAACAAATGCTTCACACAAAAGGGCTGTTTCTCAGACTGTGCTATGAGTAAAAATCTATTTTCTAGATGAATTCATTCAATCAGAAGATAAACCTCAGTGAGTCATTTTGAAGTTTAAGTGATATAATGAAGCCGCTTATAATGCAACCACACTCATCAGATGTTGATTCTAAAAGAAACCATGTTTCCCTAAATCATAGCCCAATACATTCAGTTTGAACCACTGAGTTGTCAATTTATGTTTCTTGTGATGTTATTGATTACCTTGGTGTGCTGAATGCGAACAGAAAGCTCCTTAGAAGCAAATCCACCAAAGATCAAGCTATGTATAGCTCCAATCCTAGCACAAGCCAGCATAGCATATATTGCCTGGGGGATCATTGGCATATAGATGGTGACTCGATCACCCTTTTGTACTCCTTGTTTGACCAGGACATCAGCCAGCTTTGAAACCTACAGCATTCAAACAAACACAAGAACCCAGACCATTTTAAATATTTTAAGACAGTTATTATTTTCAAGACGCAACAACAGTAATTTTTTTTATTCAACGAAACATTAATTTTCAACTGTATTTTCCTTCTCACAATCGAAACATTTTTGAAGCAATCAAAAACACTTAGTACATTTTGTTCACTCAACTTCAACATCTGACCAGTGCAGTCCCACCCGCCTCCCCTCCTCCACAAATTAATGTTTCCCTTATTTCTACAACGAAGTACGAAGTACACAACGAAGTGGCACAACACAGATCACTGTTCACAACAATCTGATTTGTTAGCTATTGGGAAAACAGCTCGGCAACTGTAGACATATGCACTAACCCCTAAATTAGTTAGTTCTCCCCCTCTCCCAAAGCATTTTTTCACTTTGTAAAATGTAGGAAGCTAAAGACAGTAAAAATGTTCAAGGAGATTCTTTTGTCTTATTTCACCCAGGTGAGGACATTCCTTTGTGTATGTGACAAAATGGATCAGGATCCTCAGAGTACAACATAGTTGTCCTACAACATTTGTAGGCCCCCGCTGTTCGATTGCACAATTTGCTGTTCTGACTTTGTAATGTGTATTTCCCCACAGATTCCTTATCATTGTGATTTTTTTTCTGGTGCGGGACAAAGCACAATCAAGTTTTAGCCATTTCAATTGATTTTTTCTTTTGTTTGACAAAGCAACAGAATGTACACTGCCTTCGCATACCTGAAGATATATGGTTAGGTTTCTCAGACAATAGAATTAGCTTTTATTTTAAGCTACCAGTGTCATAGAATCACAGAGGCAATTTGGCTCATCACAAAATCAGAGAAGGATCCTTGTGGGTTTTGATTCAATATAATTTACTAGTGAACTTCAAATCCAATAAAATAAAGCACCTTCGTTGGGAAGTCTACATTACCTGTTCCAAAGCTTCTTTATACGTAATCTTTTGTTTGGTACCAGTAACTGGGCTGTCATAAATGATTGCAAGTTGGTTTCTCAATCCATTTTCAACATGACGGTCCAGTGCATTATAGCACACATTAAGTTCACCATCAACAAACCTGGAACAAACATACACAAAGTTCAACTTCCTGATTCCTAAACTGTATGTCCTAATAAACCCTCAAGTCCCTCTCAGACTAGGATGGGAATCAATAATTTCCACATCAATCTTAGACCCATCATTAGAAAATACTAAATGGGTCTTGTTTAGGGGTAATTAGTCGCTGATATTCTTAGTTGCAAACCACTACTTTAGAACTTTATGTAATAAATTTAAACTGAACAAAGGTTGATATGGATATTTTGCATTCAAACTACTTATATGCAGTAAGCCATCCAGATGGTTCTGAAGGATCAGTTGATGGGAACTTAGCCTTGTTAGGAGGTCACGGATTTACATTACAGACTGTTCAGCCATCAGTCCGTTTGGAGGCTTGCCACTTTCAGTAAGGTTCCTGGAAAGAGCTTTTCGGTGCTTTCCATTATCTCTTCTCAGTAACCCATTGAGTAAATATACCAATCAATAAAATCTGTATGATATACAGTGTACAGATCAGATAAGCATCATTCAAGGTTTGATCCCTCCTGATTCATGCTGGGTTAGCTATTCTCAGCCAACATGGTGGTCAGCTCTTAAACTGGCCACAGCCCACAGGGAAACGAGAAAGGAAGCTATCAGCCGGAGTTCCTGCTTCCGATTTCTCTCCAGTGGGCCCTGTTGGAAAATGTAATCTGTGTGGATGTGATCTGAGGACAGGATTGGGCTTGGCTGTTCTTCCCCCTACCCACCCACCCTGCAGTGAAACAACCTACTGCCAGGTTGATACATGAGTAACCTCCTGGTCAAGGTCGGAGAAAACTGTCTATGTCCATAGAAATGGAAAGAGGAGAAATCATGGGCATATAAAAAAAGTTGCAAAATCACACAGAGCTGTTCAGTGTGGAACACTCCAATGAAAGAGGCTCATCATGATTACTCCTTCATCACAGCCCTGCCCCCCACTCTAGGGTCCTGATCCCTGACTGTTCAGCCCCTTGGGAAGCGCCCAATGTGAAAGGCGCTTTACAAATGGAATTTTGTTGTTATTCTTTTAATGACTTTACACATTGTGAAGACATATTCTAACACCTTGACTTGTGGCAATTAAATTAATAGATAGGATATCACAAAAGCAACAGCTAGGAATCAGTCTAAACCTATACCCAGTGCCTATACCTATATGAGTGAATGTCATACCTCAGAAAGAAAGAATGGCGCAACATCAATTGAATATTGTATTAAATACCTGTCTTTGTGGTGTCTTTTTTAATAGAAATCCAATTAGGCTGAAGAGAAAAGAGGAGTTTGAGTACTGCCAAGCAACCCTTGGTTAAATTTTCACCTGAGTAGATGATGTTTAACTTACAGCTAGCAGTGCAAATGGAACATTGACTACAAGTCAAACTAATTAATCAGCAGTGCCTAACCGAGGTACATGTGGCAACAAGAATTCAGAAACTAAATCTGATGAAGGAAAAGCACACAAAATGCGCAGGCAGTCTTGGCTGTCTTTTCTCTTTGGACACATAAATGCAATTCACTCAAAAAGCAACACAATGAACCAGATAACCAAACACTTTCCAATCTAGCTTTTGTACTGACAGCTCATTACTATAATAATTGATGAGCAAATCTCCACCGCAGGTCAGCTTGAATTCATCAGTTAACAACCTGTTAATGAGCACCATGGTTAAGTCTCACACACGAAAGTGTTGAAACCCCTAGAAGTCATTCTTTTAATAGGTTGCAGTAATTGAACTGAAACATACCAGCTGAGCAGGCTTGCTTCAGTTCTGACATTATATATTTTACAGCTTGATCAGACTGGCACCATTAACAGGCTCACCAAGTGAATGCTGACAAGTACAGTTATGTTTTATGGATCGATCAGGGCATTTCTGTAGTGGCCATGGGGTTGTTGACATGGTTATGTGGTACTCCCAAAACAGCTGAGTTCTTGAAATTGCCTACAGTTTTGGTAGGGAAAATGACAGTGTCCACTGTCCACTCCTCATTCTTGATTTGCAAGTGACAACAGTGTTCGTTCCCAAATGGAAATTTTCAAACAACACTGGATGAAGCATTTTCTCCTTTGTCAACCATTTGCCTGAAAAAGCCAGCTCGTAATGAAATGCATGTGGACATCTGATGCTGGAGCCTCAAAATGATCACTGAAATGCGCATTTTAAAAGCCAGTGCTGGTCCTTTCTCAGCCTTATTCCATTGAGGAAAACAAAATTAATCATTGAAGACTGAGGATTTCAGAACTTTTAAATAATGGATCTGAGTATCTAGATGCCACTGACAGTCTTGTGAGTATTATTCTCGCAGACGATATTATCTTCGTTTAAACCCTCCATTATATGTTCCAACCTAGATGGTGTGTTGTGTGTCAAACCTCACAGTAACCAAAGAAACTTGTTGAGTGGCTCAACCAATTCCGCAGAGATGGGAAACTATGAACTAAAGTTCAGCTAACACATTAGGAACAGTCACTGCCAAGCTTTTACAAACCATTCCAAACTAAAATGACACTATAAATATCAGCATTGATATGATGAGGTTTTCAAACAAACTTGACTGCAATATAACACTGGTCTTAAACCCCTCCAAGGCCTTGTTCCTCCCGGCAACAACTTGCATTCATGAAGCGCCTTTTAAATGGGGTATTAATTAATTAATTGATTGATTACTTTAATAAGTTTGTAAAAGCTTGGCAGTGACTATTCCTATTGTTTATCTGTACTTTTGTTCATAGATTCCCATCTCTGCAGAACTGTTTTGGCCATTCAACAAGTTCCTATATTTAAGTAATTAAAGGGGTGACCGTAAGCACGCTCAAAAAGCAAGATCTTTAGGCGGGATTGGAAGGTGGAGAGGGCCAGGTGGAGGGATTGAGGGAGAGAGTTCCAGAGTTCCGGGGCGGAGTGGCTGAATGCACAGCCACCGGTGGTGGAGCGGAGGGGACGAGAGACGAACAGGAGGCCAGAGATGGCCGAGCGGAGGCAATGGGTGGTGTAGTGGGGTACGGGGAGGTAAGCATATACATATGCTTATAATATTTTTATATAACCCATACCGGCCCGTCCGCTCCCTCCGTTCGACAGACTCTGATCTGCTCCATGTCCCCCACCCTGCCCGTCCCACTATCGACAGTTGGGGTTTCCGCCTTTCTGCCCCCACCCTCTGGAACTCCATTTTCACAGTCCCCTCGCCTCGCCTCCTCCCTTGGCCTCCTTCAAGACCCGCATCGAGACCGTCCTCTTCGACCGCACCTTCGCTCATCCTCCCACCTCCCTGCCCTCCACCCCTCCTGATCCCGGCCGCCAGCTCGAGTTCACATCCTCGGGACGCCCTCCCGACATCGAAAGGAGCTGCGCACGCGTAACATGTCGGCGGTGGCGCTGGTCTGGCTCCCAATTTATTGCATGGGATTCCCTGACCAACTTTTTAAAGAGCAGCAGGACCGAACAAAAAAAGAAACGACGACGACGACGACGACGTGTTTGGTTTTTCTCGCGCACCCGAGATCCACGGTCGCTGAACGGTCACGTCGCTGCATCGCTTACCAGCGCGTGTAGGGCGGGCGTGAGTGGTCCATCGTTTGGCTCCACGGCTTGAACCAAGTGACCCCTCGAGCGCATTCACTCCAGAAGTCTTCAGGCTCTCGGACAGACCTGAGAAACGCCGACTGGTAACTCGGTGGGGGGTCGGTCGGGCCATGGTTCGCGCAAGAGTAGGAATTGCGGGGGTGGTGCCAGGCGCTGAGGCGCACCCGCAAACTCCTCACCGCACGGCAGTAACTTGGCTCCTGCCTTGAACTCTTCCAGAGCCCCCGGGAGGTTCCTCCTCCTCCTCCTCCTTCTCCTCCTCCTTCTCCTCCTCCCACGACTCCTCTCTGACTCGCTGCCGTGCGCTGTTTGGCAAAGCAAAGCCTTGTAACTCTTAGGGATCTCAGACTCATTTTCCGACGGTGTTTAATTTTTACGCGTCGCTGCCACAAACTCACCCACTCACTCCCCACTCACACAGAGACTCTCACACTCACACTCACACACACACACTGAGACTCTCACACTCACACACAGACTCAGTTCCCACTGAGGGGTTCCTCCTCTGCTTCGTTGCGTAAGAGGGAGACACCGCCCCCGAGCATCACCACCTGGCAATATTAACGCAGGATCTCGTGTCCAAACATGGACCTACCAAGCCTTGAGATACCAAAAGGGACTGCATCCAACAGGAACAACAACAGCTGGCGGGGGTGGGGGGGGATGAGGGAGGTGACCGTCCGCGAGGTCCCAGAGGAATGTCTTCAAGGGCGAACTGAAGATGGGGAAGGATGGAGCAAGGCGGAGGGATTGAGGGAGAGTGTGTGCCAGAGTTTCTTGGTGGAGTGGCTGAAAGTGAGGCCGCCGGCGGTGAAACGGTGGGCAGGAGGCACACGCGGGAGGCTGGAGCAAGTTGAGCCTGGAGGCAGCGGGTACTGGGTTGGGGAATAAGCTGGTCGAGGGTAGGGAGGTGCCAGGGCATGAAGCTATTTGAAGACGAGTGTGAGGATCTTGAAATCAATCTGTTCGGTGATAGGGAGCCAGTGGAGCCTGGCCTGAACTAGTGTGATGGGGGTAAGGAGTTTAATGCGAGTGAGTTTGCGGGCGGTGGAGTTTTGGTTTAACTGGATTTAAAGGATAGTGGAGTTGGATAGACCAGGAATGAGAGCATTTGAGTCCTTGAGGGCAAACACTGCATATGGCATTATGAACAGTATCTGCATATTTCTGCAATATGCAGGAGGATAATGCCAGGGAGGGGGTCAGAGACCAGCCTAACAGATCATTTTGCCTTAGAAATCAAGGTAGCGCCAAACTTGCCGATTAAAAGCATCAACCCTATGTTGGAAGGCAACATTTTGTAAAAGGGCTGAACAGCTTCAAAATTAAGCCTGAAAATCTGCACAATCTTAAAATTTGTGACAAAAGTGGTCTAACAAGTTAAGACTCGATGAAATTTCAGGTCTCGGATGCTTCAGGCAAGATGAATGTTCCACAGCTTTTCACTCGTGCTTCAATTGACTAGGGTCTGTACTCTTCATCTCGTTCCAGAAACCCAGGTTGGAAGATCGATATTGGTTGAGAACAGAATTAGGCTGTGGTGACCGTCTCAGCCACCCCTCTCCCCACCCCGCCCATAATTGAATAATTCAAGGACACAAATTGCAAGATCAATTCAGATAAAAACGTCCATTCAGCCCAACTGATCTCATCCTCAACACCCACCCTGCCATCCTCCCATCACAGCATCAATTCTTTTTTAAAATGATTCCAATGTCCTTGACTGAACCATCCTTCCTGGTTCCAGTCATTAATTACTCTCTGGATAAAGAAAACCTTCCTGGTGTCTGTTCTGAAACTGCCCTTTGTAACTCTAAACCTATGTCCTCTTGTCGTACTGTCTTTGTGCATCCTAAAATATTTTCCTGCATTACTTTTTCAATCGCATTTAAAATGTTGTACACCTCTATAAGCTATTCTCTGATAACTTATAGAGCTTGGGCTCTTCAGTCTTGAGTCTTTTCTCAAGAGTGAAGAGTCCTAGCTTGTCTAATTATTGTTCATTCCTCTAACACCTGAGGATCATCCTCATTGCTCTCCTCTGTATTGCTTCTAGGCCCTGGGCAGCCCCCTTATGTCAAGGATACTAGAACAACAACTTGTATTTATATAATGCCTTCTAGCAGAGAGGCATCCCGGAGCGCTTAACAGTGGTGGAGTCTGACCCTGAGCCAGGGAGAGAGAGGGGGAGGTGACCATAAGCATGATCAAAAAGAAAGGTCTTTAGACGAGTTATGAAAGTGTGGGAGGGAAGGGATAAGGCGCAGGGATTGAGGGAGAGAGTACCAGAGTTTTGGGCTTAGTGGCTGAAGCCATAGCACCGATGGTGGAGCGGAGGGGACGAGGGACAACAGGAGGCTGGAGGCAGCCGAACGGAAGCAGCGGGTGGTGGAGTGGGGGGTAAGCAGATCAGATAGGTAGAGAGATGCCAGGGCATGAATGGATTTGAAAATGAGTGAGAGGATGTTGAAAGGATTTTGAAAACTAGAACTGTATGCACCGCGCTCGGTGCAGCTGGACTGGAGCACCATTTATTGGAATGTGATGTCTGTGGATCTGAATTCAATTAATTAATAGCATGACCTTAGTCAGGTACCAGAAGCTGCCTGGAGCCTGTGGAACCATATCCCAGCAGAAGCAAAGAATGAGTCAAATGCTTTCAGCAAAAGGGAAAGGAGAAAACTGGATGAGAAAAAAATCAACAGGAGCATTCTGGGATCTCCATAATCATGCCCAGGGCCTCTGAGAGCTATTTAACATTAATGTTCTCTGATCTTTTTCTGGTGAACCCTCTGGGATCAGTGAGATAAGGGTATACAGATAAGGTCCAGTGCGATCTATTTGATTTGCTTTCTGTACATGGCATGCAAGATTATATTTTCATATTCTCAATGCTTCAATTAAGTATTTATCCATCCCAATAAATATTAAAATATGAAAATCCGTTGAGTCCTGGAGAAACATTTTGCCACTTATCCTGTGAATAATACAAATCTAAAACACTTTCTGTTATTGAAAGCCAGTTAAAATATACATTTATCTTTATGCATTCCATTTTGATTTACTGTCATCGTGAGCAAACTCAAAGTGAACCAACAATTTGACCCTTGGAGTAAGAATAAAGTGCATGTCAACAGTGGTTACTGAGTGAAGAATTATCACTGGACAGTATTTTGCACTGAGGAAACAGGCTCAATCCAGGCTCTGCTGTGCCTTCAGCCACCACACTCCCTAACCTCTGTAATTCCCTGCTTCAATCCCTCTGCCTCACTTCCTCTTTATCTTTCTTTAAATCACACGTCATCTCCCCCTCCCCTTCACCATTGCTGCTCAGGGTTCCAACTCCACTGAGCAGGTTCCGAGACACTATCCTGTGTGAAGGCCACTGTACAAATGCAAGTTGTTGTTGAAAACTATGAGTTTCTGTGAATTAGCACTGATCACTGGCTATACTGCTTATTTGTTTAATTTAATAAACATATCTCTGTATCAAAATGCATATTATAGCAAGGATCTCCGTTTTTAAGACTTAGTTGAAAGAATATTTATGAGGTTTGCCACAGTGACTGCACTTCAGAGATTCCTCGTGAAGTACTTTGAGACATTTTTATGTTGTGAATGTTTTACCAAACGCAAGGAATATTACATGTTTATTTTGACAAGACTATCTGTAGTTCTATGTTCCGTAAATTAACTTAAGTCTTCGAGGTAAAAAATAATAATGGGGTTTGACTTGTAGCACTTTTTAAGAGAATTCCATAAAGAAATAGGATTTGAAATAGGCCATTATCACATCATGCCTTCACAGAGTTTGTCTACGTCGTCTCTGTATAGCATAGTGACTGTGTATTTGTAATCAAACATGGCAGCAAATTTACTGACACCAATATCCCAAAAACAATTGTGCAGTGACTGATCAACAAAACATATCTGGAGGATTGTTGTTCATTGCAACAATCAATAGCAATCACATCAAGATTATGTAAACATTTCCTGTTCTTGCTGTTGAACAAATTATATTTTCAAATGTATACTGGTCAACATTCTGCATACAATCCAAATTCAGCTGTTTCATCAACGCACATGTTTCAAAATCAGCACATCCTCAGGTTCAAACTAATAAGGCAAAGAGCCAACACCAGTTTGTATATTCCACATGTGATTCTGTCTCTCATAACATTCCTGGAATTTTCTTTTTCTAATAAGGTTGAAAACCATAACAAATGTCAATTGTTTGTTATAATACCAATGTTTTGGGGGCAGCAAACTCTTCAGGGTATCTTTTTAATCAGTCATTGTAGAATTTCAATGTAATGTTGCAATAAAATGTAAACTGGCACACACAATATAAACTGTTCGATTTCATATGATGAGTTTAAGATTTGGTAACTATTGGCAGTGTTTGACTAAAATATTTTCCAACATAGCTTATCAATGTAACACTTCATTAGAGATAAAGTAGGATGTATGTGACCCTAATAGCTTTGAGGTAGCAACAGGAGCTCACACTTAATAGCTGCTGCTGAGCTTTCTGGAGCATAAATAATACAAATGAAGCTTGCTCACACTAAACAGTGTAATAATCAAGCTCAATGATAACCCTCAATTTCCGTGAGCCTCCCAACGTGTCACTACATACCGTTCAAGAAAACAGATCGCAATCTCATATCAAGAAATCCTCACCATAATTCAAGTTGTAACATTATCAAAGGTTTATAAGGTGGACATTAATGGGATCTTTCCATTTGTTGGTGTGTCAAAAACAAGAAGCATAAACAACTGATAGATAGTAACAGATCTAAAAGGGAGCTAAGGAGGAATTTCTTTATGCAGAGGGTGGTGAGAGTGTAAGACTCATAGGAATGTAGAAATCACAGCCTCAGGTTGACAAAAGCCAAGGCTCCCGAGTGTCTGTTGTACTACTCCATAACAACAACAACAACTTGCATTTGTATAGCACCCTTTAAATGGGGTAGCGCTTATCCTGGAATTTAAGCAGCTAAACCACATAGCTTGTCTTTCAGAGCACTGTTTGGCAAGCTTCCTGGTGGAGCAGTTTGCCTCCTACCTGCCATTTGGTTGTGAACTGCTTTGCTCACAATATGGGCAGCTATTAAAGAAATCAAAGTTAAAACCTGGATCAAGCACATACCATTCCCAACAGGAATCTGACACCACGGCTGGAGCCTGACTATGTTTCTGGTCTTACTTTTTTCTCAGGCTTTGTGGAGAAAATAAATACCAGGGAGCAATTACTGTACAATCATCTTAACACATTAAGACATTCATAAAACACGAGTATAAGCCTCGAGCAATTTATAACCATTAAGAACTACCGTCTAACTCCAAGATGTAGCCACAGTCTTCAATTCAGTGTGCAATTTGTTGTTGTTTGCTATATATACTTTAGTTTCTCCAAGAGTCAGGCAAAATTTACAGCAGTGAAGGAGACCACGGGTGTCTGTGCAGGGTGGGGGTGAGAGGGGTGTGTTCTGTTTCAAAGCAGATCTTGTGCCAACAGCAGAAACTGCCAGTGTGGATGTCAAATGTCAGCTCACTGCATTTCTTTAAATATGGAAGTTGCATCAGAAGGATAAGAAGAACTAAGACATTGTAAATTTATAAATAAATAATATCTCTCTCCCAGGACTTCTGATCACTGAGAAATTCCAAGCACAGTATATATTGTTGAAAGGTACTTAACGAGCTGGAAACTTCCCATTCTTATACAAATACATTACTAGTCGAGCTGGTTAAACGCCGGCACACTCCTGGATCCCCAAAGCTTGGTTCCTGGGAACCCTGTATGACTGATTAAGCAGGGTGCATCTTTCTGGGAGAGGGCACACACTCCATACCAAAAAAAAGGAAATAATATGTTGGGACTACAAAATCATGATTTGGGCCTGACACCCCAATATAGTACTGTGTCATCGGAAATACTGTTCTTTGGATGAGTTGTCAAACTAAATTCCCATCTGCTGATTCTGTGGGATGTTAAAGATCCCATGGCACTGTTCAAAAAGGGAAGGGAATTTCGATGTGTTGGCCATCAATCTTCCAGATCAGAAAATGGATTATTCACTCCAAAACAATTTGTTGGACAATGGTGTGAGCAAATTGCCTGTCACATTTGCCTACAAATACTCAGTCACCACACTTTATTTTATCACACAGCACAATTTCACCTAATTGCATTGCCCCAATAAGTTTGTTATTGTAAACTGACCTCTTCAAGCTCTAGAGAAACCAGAATGAGAAATAGCCTTAGACCCGACACTGACAACTTCATTGCATTCACACTTTGTACCATTGGTGACAACAATATTAAAGTCAAAACCCATTTAACAGGCTTTATTCTTTCTGAACCAAAAGCACACCCCTGGAAAGTCTGGATTAAATATTCTTGAAATTATTTCAGACAATAATAATCCTTGCATTTGAGATAGCATTTTTCACATCTTCTAGACATCTTAAAGCGCTTCACAGAATAGACTGTAAAACAAATATAACTAGCCAAATGTTTTCAGATCTCGAAAAAAAATAATGTTTGCAACATAAATAGGAGATCAGATGGTCACAATCCCTTATGAGTGTTAATGTTTGCTTCATTGATTAATATGGTCACGCATCTGCTAGAAGATTGCCAGGATTCTTAGTGAGTATTTAATTTCTACACATGATTTTGTCTGTTCTGCATAATGTGGGATATTCAGCTAAGTTTCTAGATCTATCTTTTAGGAGGAATCTTTGTAAAAGTGCATGATTTTAAAAAAATTGCTCACTCAATCACGACTGTTTGTGAGACAATTGGTTGCCACGTTTCGCCCACAAAATACACAGTCAATCCACTGTATAGTATATTCTGTGAAACGCTTTGTCATCTCAAAGATGTGATAAGGCGCTATATCAAATGCAAGGATTATTATATTATTACATTATTATGACAGGATTCAATACAGACCTCTATTAAAAGTGGATAATTCACATATTGTGTCCCAAGAAGATTGAAACCCTCCAGAGTGGTCATCCATAAGATGTCAAGTTAATACAACCTCTAATCACTTTACTTGCCAATGGTAAGTAATCAGAGCCTGAACTAAAAATCATTCAGCTGTATGTAGATTATTTGCATACAAAATACACGTTCACGACACTTTACAGTAAATCTGGAGAAGCACGTTCTCCCGATGTGAAAGGCACTAAAGGATTATTGTTTTTACTGTTAGAACAAACAAGAACATAAAAATTTGCTAGGGTAAAAAGACCAAGTTCCATCTAGTTTGCCTTCCACGATCCTAGCAGTCACTTGACATGTCATGTCACAAACTATATGCCGTATCCTGAGATATTATTTTTTAGCAGAAATCTAATTTGTTCTTGAAATAAATGACATTTTCTGCTTCCACTGGGAGCCCATACATTTACTACAACTATTGACTAATTATTTGACCTTCAAGTCACGGCAATGACTTTCAAGTTATTATAATCTGTGCAATCATAAGAACACAAGTTATTGTAGAGTGTAATTGGCCAGAGGTGAACATGTGGGTTAGGTGGTTGGGTTCATCTTGTGGAGTTTTGCTTGATTAGCCCTGGGAATTTGGGAATATTTTCACACAGCTTTATTGGATGCTCTCGGGGTTACAACCTCCATTTTGATACACTCTTTGTTACATGTATATAACCTTAGCACAAATATTTTATCACCTTGGGCCTCCACTTTGGTCAATATTTGTTTAAAGCTAGACCTACCTCATCTTTGGCATCGATTCTAATCAGATGGATAAGTTAAGGAATGTTAAATAGTCTCACTTGATCAACTTTATCTCACAAGGGCATATACTGAATAATATTAGAGACATATTCTCAAACCATTCTCTGGAAAGGTTGTCTTATATTCACTGTTGTTGAATCTATGTTTATTTACTATATCTACACAATCATCAAAGTGTAGGAATACGTTGGATGGTGGTGCGCTCAGGATATTGGAGTTTTTGGTTTTATTGTCAGAAATATTAGGCAAATTGTTCGCTGCAAATAAAAACACAAAGCAAAGCTTGCACTAAAGGAAACTAAGATAATTCAAGTCCCTAGCTGACTTAGAGTTAAGCATGGCAGATTTTCATAATCTTTTCCTGATTCTTACAGACCAAAGAAGCAAAAGGAAACAAAACAACCAAATAGTATGACTGGATAGAGTTTTGGGTCTTGTTTAACTAATCCAAACTTTTAGTTTTTAATAAAGTAAAAGTATTTATTCAGAGAAAAAATATCCATTCTATATACATTTTGAATAAAACAGCTAGCAATAAATTTAAAGTTTTCTTCAATAATGAACCTATATATAATATATTTGCCCACAAAATACACAAGCACTACATTTTGCAGTGTATCCTGTGAAGTGCTTTGAGACGCCTCAAAGATGTGATAAGGCAAGGATTATTATATAGCATTAATAGACCTCATTTATCCATTGTTGTAAAATAAACAGGGCCACTATTTTACAACCATATTCCAGCATTCAAAATTTTGGCCATTACAATAATCTCAGAAAACAGTTTCAAATCTTATTTGTTTTTCTATATCCTTAAAGTCTATACTAAGATGTGATTCTATATAAACTTGTTTTTGTGGAAGTCTGATTTTTGTAATAAAATCATCCAGAATCATACAAGATGTATAAACTCTTATTTTAGCATCTGAAATCTGGATGTCTATATGGAGATTGGAGTTTTGACTGGATTCACATTTGCTTCACTTCACCCAATAATCTTCAGTGAAATTAATTTCTGAAATCTGTGTCTCTGACAATGAAAATGTCTCTGATGTCTATCCATCCTTCAGTCTCTATTCCACCATTAATACACAGTATTTCTCAAGTATTGCTCTGGTGGTATACTACTTTACAACAACAACAAGATTACATTTGTATAGCGCCTTTCACGTCGGGAGGACGTCCCAAGGCGCTGGACAGTGTACAGCATTTCAGACCCGAGCTGGGGTCAGGGGGAGAGAAGGGAGGGGAGGGGAAGTGGGGGTGGCTGATGGCATGGCCGAAGAGGAGGGTCTTGAGGCGGGACTTGAAGGAGGCTAAGGAGGGGGCGAGGCGGAGTGACTGGAGGATGGCATTCCAGAGGTTGGGGGCAGAGTGGCTGAAGGCTCTCACACCAATGGTGGGGCGGGTGGGTTGGGGGATGTGGAGCAGGCCGGAGCGGGCTGAGCGGAGGTAACGGGTGGGTTGGTAGGGGGTTAGGAGGTCGCAGAGGTAGAAGTGTTCAATTGAATGTATCCATGTCACGTTTCCATGGATGCGTGAAGAGGTAAAAATAATCCTTTTATTTGATATAGAGTTCTTATAACATTGCCAAGGCATCTCAAAGCGTTTATGATTTTACTGTGAAGCGTAGTAACTGTTTATTTGTAGGTGAACCCTTGCAGCTAATTTGCACACAGCAATGTCCACAAACAGCCACAAAGCGAATGACCAATTTTATCCGGGGGGGGGGGGGGGGGGGGATTGCTGGCCGGGAAACCGCAAGAAATCAATTCCTCTTATCCATTGAGGGATCTTCACGTCTTGGGAGTGACTGCTTCTTTCAGTCATCCCGCTGAAACTTCTCTTTGACCGTGCCTTCAGCTCCCCTCTCGACTCTCCACCCCCTCCTCGCTCCCAACCCTTCCCTCCCCTCACCCTGACCATTTCCCCACTCCTCGCTCCCTCCCTTCCCTCCCCTCACCCTGACCATTCCCCACCCCCCCCCCCCCCCAAGGCTCGAGTCCTGACCGAACGGTCCAGCGCCTTGGGACGTCCTCCCGACGTGAAAAGGCGCTCTATAAATGGAATCTTGTTGTTGTTGTTGTTGTTGTTGCTGAAACGTTACCCTGATGACATCAAGAGTTTCTGACCAAAGATGAGGGGAACCTGAAACGTTAACTGATTTCCCTCTGTCCCTGAAGCTGCTGCCTGACCTGCACACAGTTCCCAGTGACTCCTGTCTGTGCTTCTCTCAGTGATGTGCCTTTGGCTACAGCACTCCCTCACTCTCCCTTTCTCTCAGCCCCTGGTGGTTGCTCTGAATAGCGCGTCACTCCATCTCCATCTCCCCCCCACCATCATCCACCCCCTCCTCCTCCTCCCTCCCTCCCTCCCTCCCTCTCTCTCTCTCTCTCTGCCTATCTCTCCCCCCCCACCTCCTGCTCTCTGGCTGCGGCAGACATGGCGACAACACTGCAGCCGCTTACGTTGGAAAGAGGTAAGAGTCCCTCTAACTCTCTCCCTCTCTCTTCTCTGGTGAATCCCACCGCAGCTTTTCCACATGCAATCGTGAGTATAGTGTTAGACCTGAACTGAGGAGAGAGAGAGAGAGAGACGGAGACACAGAGAGAGAGAGAGAGAGAGAGAAAGAGACGTTGTTGTGCACTTGTGTTTCTCTGATCTTTACCCACAGCGGCAAAGAGGAAACCGTGTGTGTGTTTTATTTTCCTTTATGGATGTGAAACACTGTGGGTTTTATAGGGAAGAACGTGTTGCATTTCCACCAGAGAAGACGGGACTCTGATCTTATTAGGTGTTGCAGCTGAAGCAGCAGCAGCTTTAAAGTGGCGTCTTCTTGTTGAGATGGACTTCTGCGGTGTGAGTGCTCGGTTCGGGCTGTGGAGACACGTTGGTAACGTTGCACAAGAACATTCCCAACGCCGGGACCCGCCGTCCCCGACCTCCCATCCGCACACGGGGGGGGGGGGGGGGGTCCTGTCTTGTCAACCGCACGCTCCGCGCTGCGCTTGGTTCGAGGCGGCGGAGCGCAGCCGAGCGGTCAGGGACCCCACAGGGACCCCCAGGGACCCACAGAGACCCCACAGGGACCCCACAGAGACCCCACAGGGACCCACAGGGACCCACAGACCCACAGGGACCCCCAGGGACCCACAGGGACCCCACAGGGACCCCACAGACCCACAGAGACCCCACAGAGACCCACAGAGACCCCACAGGGACCCACAGACCCACAGAGACCCCACAGGGAACCACAGGGTCCCCACAGGGACCCACAGACCCACAGGGACCCCACAGGGAACCACAGGGTCCCCACAGAGACCCCACAGGGACCCACAGGGACCCCAAGGGACCTACAGACCCACAGGGACCCCAGAGGGACCCACAGACCAACAGGGACCCCACAGGGACCCCGAGACCGAGACGCAGCTGTGGCCGATTTTTGCTCTGACAGTTGTTTGTGGGCGGATGGGGAGGGGAAAGAGGGAAGGAGGGAGAGAGTGAGAAGGAGAGAGAGAGGCTGGGGGTGTGGGGGGGGGAGAGGAGATATCTCTATCCTTTCAATACAAAACAAAAGTTCTCACGGTCCGAGTTCTCCGGAGTGGACGCAAAACAGGATTTTATCCCTTCAGTTGTCACTGGGACTGACCTCACTCAGTGCGGATGTGGTGGATGCGGATACAACTGCCACTGGTTGTGTTTTTAGTGAAGGATGAGAAATCCCCGGAGCAGCGCTGTGCGCTTCAGAGGGGGACAGGTTTGGGGCAGGTCCTCAGAGGGCATTACGACAAGGAATAGTCTTTTCTTTGAGGCGAATCCAGGGAAGAACTTGGGAACAGTTTTGTGTGTGTGTGTGTGGGGGGGGGGGGGGGGGGGGGTTGGTGGGTGGTGGTCTTCACCACACGCTTCAGTTGCTTCGTTTCCTAAAGTGATGCACTGTTTCAGAGCATTTACCATAAATAAGCCATTGCATTGAAATTGAACTGCAATGGACTAAAATCACCCACATTGTCCTGAGTGCCCAGGTACAGTTCAACAACCAACACCACCGCACATCGTCGTTATGTGATTCTATCTCAGAGAAAACTGAAGAAAAGAATTTAGTTGGTGAAGACAAGACGTGGTTTAAGGGCTCTTGGTTTCGATTTGGTCCGTGAACAGTACCAAATAACAACAACTTGCATTTATATAGCTCCCCTGCGTTCCAGAGCCCTTGGCAGCGGTGGAGTATGACACCAAGCCGGGTGGAGGGGTGAGGTTATTGTAGGCATGTTCGAAGAGGAAGGTCTTCAAGTCAACCTGAAGATGGGGGAAGGATGGGGCAAGGCGGAGGGATTGAGGGAGGCACAAGGCAAAGTCTGTCTTGCCAAAATAGCTTCGGGCAAGACTCAATTACATTATAAAGGATTGGCCAGGAGACCGATAGGACCTGGGATTGTGAACAGCCACTGCATAATTGAATGTCCAGTGATGAAAGTTCAGGGATGCATTACTAACTGTGCTATAAAAGATAAGAGCGTCTCTTGGTTAGATGTTTAGTTCATTGATTGGACTGTGTGTAAATGGAGTGATTTACAGATTTTATCAGTTATGTTAGAGCTGTGGTTGGGATAAGATGGGCACTTAATTAAAACATGAACAGATCTATCTTTCAGAACAGGGAGGCAGCATTATTCTACTCTGCAGTCATTGGGGAATGCTATAGTTTGGGTTAGATTTCCTTCCAAAATGTTTGGGTGGCACATTTCACAGCGATGTCCTCAAGGTGATTGCACAGTGGAAAAGGCAAATAAGCAAGGATAGAACATTTGCACTTGGACCCAAAGATAGTTGGTCATACAACTGGTTGAAAGTTGCCCAGCTAGCAGTGTTAAGCGTTTTGAGATATCCACCCGATGTGAAAGACATTATTGACATGTAAATTGTTTTGTATTTCCCATCCCCTGCCCCCACCCATTTCCTCACCTAGTTCCATTGATTCCCAACCCCCAGCAGATCCAATTCAAGGTCCTCGTACTTATCTTTAAATCCCTCCATGGTCTTGCCCCATCCTATCTTTGCGACCTTCTCAATCGCCCCATCAAGACCACTCCCTTCACTCAACAGGCACTGGCCTGCTTTATGTTCCCCACCCTGCTTGCCCTATCATTGTTGGTCAGGCTTTCAGCCTATTTGCCCCCACTCTCTGGAACTCCATTCTGGAGTCCCTCAGACTCTCTCTCCCTCACCTCTTTCAAAGTCCATCTCAAGAGTTTCCTCTTTGCCTGCCCTTTGGTCATCTTTCCCCTCCCCACCCCCTCAGCTCCCATGCCCAGCTCGGGTGCCAAGCCTGGACCGTCAAGTGTCTTGGGACATCTTCTCCTGACAGGCGCACCATAGATGTAAATTAGTATTGTATTTTATTACACTTACTCTCACAAACTAGTATAATTTATTAAGCATTATGTGATTGATTTTGAGCTGCTTTAGTTGTACACTGTAACAAAGTTGATGAAGGATCCATAGATAATAAGATAAGGCTTCTAATTATATCAAATTATATTACTTGATCAATCAACCTCCCTGTGGTGAGACCCGACTGTTGGATGTAAAATGTGCAGTCAGATAAAACAATATTACTGTATGATTATGTACCACAGTGCACCATTTGGGAACTCTTAGTTGTTCATCTCTTAACAATAGTTAATCTTCCCCCCTGGCCACTAACTAATTTTAACCATAAATCTCCCATTCTTAGTGAATCATCAAACTGCTGTCCTTTCTTTGCTCATTTTGATCTGTTCCTCATACCAACCAACTTTCCATCCTCTTCCCTCTTTCCTCAATCATCTTGCTTATCCCATTTTCCTTTGTTAACCTAGTTATTTTCTCTTACATGCACCCTACACCCTTAACTCACACTGGGAATTATATAATAATAATAGTCCTTTCATTTGATGTAGCGGTTTATCACGTCTTCAAGACTTCTCAAAGCGCTTCATAGAATATACTACAAAAACTCAAGCTTTTTTTCTCTCTACAAATGTCCACTCTGCTCGTTCTGTCTTCCTCGGTCTATTCCCATACTTTTTCAAGTATATCCCTCCTTCATTCCGTGGCTATGACTTCCCTGCCTCCTCACTACATACCATTATTTTCCCAGAGGTTCCTTTGCTGGTGAGACAAGTGCAAAAAACTATCCAGGCTGCACTGACTGTCCAGCCAGCAATTGTCTCACACAAACTATGTCAACTTCAATCTATCAGAGCAGAGTGAGACAGTCTGTGTGGATTTCCTATATTACAGTCTATTGTTGATGGTCAGCAAATACAGAGAAATGAGGGTTTATCTGCAGTCAAGATAAAAAGTATTTAAGCCTATCTGGTCCTTTTTTTCTGCATGGATTTATTTGACACAAAATCAACTGTTTTCTCCTACAAAATCTGTATTTCACATTTCCACTAATTGGACAGAGAAAAAATCTCCAATCTTTAACCTGCGACATGCTTTGTGTTCTGAGGTTCTGGGCTCACAGTCAAAGTTAACCAAACAATGTAACATCTAGAGCACTTGTGTATCTTAGCATTATCAAAATCCGGATCATGTCCCCCTCAATTATCTTTCTAATAGAAGCATACAGCACTATGATTCTATCCTCATTATTTTGGAAAGCTAAGTCTAGCAATCGTCCTTGTTGCTATTCTCTGAATCCTCTCCAGTACATCAGTACACGTTTGAAGGTATCGAAAATTACTGCTACAATTCTGGATGTGGCCTCACGCGGGATCGACAACAGTAACAACATCTTACACTTATATAACGCCCTCCACGCAGGGTAGGCACTTAACAGTGGTGGAGCCTGACTCTGAGCCGGGGGGTGGGGGGGTTCGGTAGGTGTCCGTAAACACGGTCAAAGAGGAAAGTTTTCAGTGGGGACTTGAAAAAGGGGAGAGAGGGGGCAAGGCAGAAGGATTAAGGGAGAGTGTTCCAGAGCTTCAGGGCGTAGTGGCGATCGTGGGGCGGAGGGTGCGAAGGACGAGCAGGAGGCTGGTGCCAGTCAAGCAGAGGAGCCAGGTGATGGATTGGGGAGTGAGGAGATTGGAGAGGTAGGGAGCTGCCAGAGAGTGAAGGGATTTGAAAACTAGTGTGAGGATCTTGAAGTCGATCCTTTCGGTGATGGGCAGGCAGTGGAGCCTGGCCAGAACTGGTGAGATGTGTGTACGGAGTTTGGTCCAAGTATTCGGGCAGCAGAGTTCTGAATGAGCTGGATCTTTTGAATATAATAATAATAATCCTTGCATTTGTATAGCACTTTTCATGTCTTCTAGACGTCCCAAAGCGCTTCACAGAATATACAGAAAGTGAATTGACTATATATTTGTTGGCGAACGCGGCAGCCAATTGCGCACAGCAATGTCCCACAAACAGTCGTAGTTTGAAAATGACCAATTTATTATTGTTTTGTTTTTTTGGAGGGATTATTATTAGGCGTGTGGAGAAGAAACTGGCCCAAGGTTTCGCCCTGTCTGGAATTCAACTCAGCTCTCTCGCTTGCAAAGCGAGTGCTCTAACCACTGAGCTACAGGACTCCAATGGAGCTGGGGAGACAGGGGAGGAGTGCATTTGAGTAATCCAGATGGGAGGTGAGAAACGCATGCACGAGGGTTTCGGCTGCGTTTGGGTTAAGGTATAGTCGGAGGTGGACAATGTGATGGAGAAAGAAGGCGGTCCTGATTAGGGACCAGTTGTGGGGGTGGAAGGACAGCTGGGGGTCGAATTGGATACCTAGATTGCGCCCTGGCTCGGTGAGTGTGAGGGAGAGCTAGGGAGGTTGAGGAGTTCAGATCCACAGGAGTGAAGACATTGACGGGAGGCAAGAGCATGGCTTCCGTTTTGTTCACATTCAGCTGCAGGAAGTTTGCAATCATCCAGGCTCTGATGTCTGCCAGACAAGCTGATGGAACATCGGCAGACCTGGAGTTGGTACTGCAGAAGGAAAAGTAGATTTGTGCGTCATCCGCATACGTGTGGAATTTTACCCCATGTCTGCGGATGACATTGCTTAGCGGGAGCATTTAGCTGTGGAAAAGAAGAGGGCCAAGGAGGGAGGCCTGGGGTACCCCAGAGGTGACCAGGTCAGGGCAGGAGGAGAAACCATTTGACGAGATGAAATGGAGGAGGTTAGTTAAGTAGGACTCGAACCATACGAAAGAGGTCCCACTAAGGTGGATGAGGGAGGAGAGGTGGTGGAGGAGGATGGGGTGGTCGACTGTGTCGAACCCGACAGAGAGATCCAGGATAAACGCCTTGGAATCTCGTACAATATTTATTTCATTTTGTTGACAACAGCTCTGTTTGACTAGAATTTTTCAGTGATCAATCAAATAATCCTTTTCCGTTCCTATACTTGCAAATAGACACTCGTCGATCACTCACATATTTAATAGTTTTGGTTAATATGCATCACCTTACATATATTGGCATAAATTTATTTGTGTCAGATTTAGCAACTGGTCCAATTGGAAAGTCCATTGGGTTGCTATCAAGTTATTAATTTGTTTGCATCATTTGTATTCCATGAAAAATTATGAAGCAAAAATTTTAAGGTGCTTGCAAGACTTTTCCAGGATTACATTTTCATAGGTGTTTTATTTCAGTACTAGGCAGAGACAATAAGAGGACAATGCAAAATATGACCAAAAATAATGGAAATAGACTGCAACATCTGAAAATTTTCAGTGAGAATTATCACAATCAAGGAAATGGCTGGATCACAAAGTACAGTGAGATGAAAGCCAACTAGACAACCTTGTGTTGCTAAGATGATGCCAAGGTAAACCACAGGCGCAATAGCAACTGCTCTAGCCTCTTAGGGATGTTTTGGTTAGCCAAGCATCCTGAATTGCACAGAATATAAAGCAGCTGAGACAAAAAGGTGCTGTGAAGCTTTGAGTCCACGTCAGATACCATATTAACATGACGGAAATAAAGAAAGCACTTTTGACAAATTGTCAAAACATTGACGGCAAATATGAATTCATATTGCCATTTAAGATTCACAATATGAGAAGTGGTTTCAAAGTTTATGCTACTAAAATTGGAGTTTTATATAATAATTTAATTGTTATATTATTATAGTTTTGGAAAGGCCTGAAAAAAACATGTCGGGAAGGAGGAGTAGATGGGGAAAGGACTGGAAAACTATTTGCAGATATCAGAGAAAGGGATTGGAAGAACGGTATATAGAAGTGGTATAATATTCCATGGACATATTATTAAGGTCTTTGAGATGCCCTGAGCGTCTCAAACTCTTACACCGAATCTACTGTAAAGTGAATTGACTGTATATTTTGTGGGTAAAATGTGGCAGCCAAATTTATACAGTGTATAGAGCAACAATGAATTTGACTGTTCACATTTTTACCAGTTGCTCTTTAGCCTTGCAGGAAATGATGCCTATAGTTTTGTCATCACCCTTTTTTAAATGCTATCTGAAATTGTGTCATGAATTCACCTCCACATGTTCTTACTGCGAAATGGTGTAAATCATAATAATAATCCTTTCATTTGATATATTGCCTTATCACATTGAGACATCTCAAGGTGCTTCACGGAATGTTTTGTAAAGTAGACTGACTGTGTATTTTGTAGCCGGCAGCCAATTGAGCATAGCAATCTTCCAAAAACAGCCATGGAGTGAATGACCAAGTTATTTTTTATTTGGGGAGGAATTATTACCACCAGAAAGTAATCCTCCAATCGATTAACAATCAGGTTCCTATTTACTGCGAGGTAAACAGAGGCATGTAGAGTAAAGAAACTTATCCAAGGTTTCGCCCTGCACCAGGAACAAAGTTTACAACAACCTGCAGATGATTATAAGGAGATATCTTTAGAAGTTTTGGCATTGATTTGTGCTTTTCTTTGCAGATTGAATTGTTTTTTCATTGTTCTTTCTCCCATTCCACAATTTGCATTTTAACCTTGAAACTGAACACCAATAGTTAAATAGGAATGGGCACTGTGGTTATAACTAATTATTTAATCATTCACCTTAATTGCACAGGTATATTATTATACAATATATGAATATATGTATTCAAAGGCTCACAACACTTTTTAAATGAAACTTGTTTTCAATCTCCCAATGCTTAGCACCCTTCATTACTTGGAGGACAATGACTCACTCAAATCTTTGCTCATACCTTTCTGCAGGTTGACCAAATTAGTCGTGATACCATTGCAATGTCTAATAAGTCTTCAAAGAATTTTTTTTTAGGTAATAGGGTAGATATCACGACTTATTGGTTACCCTGTATTACCAGTCACTAGGAAGCTTGTAAGACCCTTAAGGGACTCTTTCTCTGACTGGTTGAAGTGAATTCAACAATTAATTTTGCACACTCTGAAATGTTACTTTTATGGAGTAAATCTATTATTAGTGTGGAAAACCCATTATAAATGCTAAATGAAATGCGTTTAGTGTTGGAGAATTTATTTTTTGGTAAGCTGGGTATCTGACATACGTAAAAAACACTATCACCATTGCTAAGAGTATATTAAGTTCAATTATACTGCAGGTTTGCGATGATTAATGCAAAATTTATAACATAATTACAATTTTATGCTCTTGGTCTCAGGTCAATTTGATTTAACAGTCTTGTGCCACTTCAACATCACACTGGCTGAGATATAATAGCAACTGTGAAGCGCTTTGAAACGTCTGAAAGACGTGATAAGGCCCAATATCAAATGCAAGTATTATTATTATTAAATGAAGCAAACACTCAGAAATAGTCTCATATTGCTTCATTCAGCTTTGGGTTAGTACAGGACCCCACGTATTTTATTTTTCAATTTAATAAGCTGAGTGTGTGGAACAGTAGACAGATATTTGTACATGAAGAAAACATCCAAGTTAATGCTAGTAATACCATTAGTTTTAACACCCTTTTTTTCTGTTAATTTTCAATTAATTGCGGAGTCCTGTAGCTCAGTGGTTAGAGCACTCGCCATGCAAGCAAGAGACCTGGGTTCGATTCCCAGCAGTGCAAAATGTTGGACAATTTTCCTTACTCCACACTCCTCTGTTTACCTAGCAGTAAGTAGGAACCTGGTTGTTTGTCAATTATCAGATCGCTTTTTCTGGGGTAATAGTTCCTTCAAAAAAAAAATTAGTCACTTCAATCCATGACTGTTTATGGGTCACTGCTATGCGCAATTGGCTGCCGCTTTTCGTCCACAAAATATACAATCAATTCACTTTACAGTGTATTCTATGAAGCGCTTTGAGACATCTCGAAGACATAATGAGGCGCTATGTCAAATGCAAGGATTATTATTATTATGTGTTGTTCATTCTCTCAATTATATACATTTGTTCAGTTAAAGCATGACATAAACCATAAACTGTGATCGCAATATACATCTGAAATCCATTAGAGCATTTAAATAACAGTAAAATACCAGCAGTCAGAATTCTGTACACAGGATTCCCCGTATATTTGTCAAAGAAAAAGATAAAGGTTATGATCTGCTTACCAGTAAACTGAGTCGTGGATATTTTATAATAGAAAATCCTATTCTAGGCACTCATTATCAACAGTGCTTAATTTTGCAGATAAGGACAATCCATTTTTTTCATACTGGAAAAAACAGCTTATTGTGTGGTTCTAGATCAGCGAAATTACATCCCAGGACAGCAGTCAATTATTCTCTTAGGATGTTATGGCAAAACAAACCACTTGTGGCATTGCCCTTATAATGACTGAGTACCTCAGATGTTCATTAATATGTGCTATTAAGCTACTGAATTTGTTGATAAATTTGCTATAATTTGTTGCTCCATGATCTGAAAACTGAGCTAAATTCAGAACCTACAGTCATCATAGAATCATTTGAATAAGAAAAGCCATTCTGGCCCATCAAGACTGTTCCCTCGACAGACTGCATACAACTAACCTTAACAGGAATTCTGCATATAACGCCCTAAGGGAAATGTCAACAAAATAATTGCCTGAAGACAACCAAGCAAAATTCTGGGATGTTGCTGTTTGGCCTTTTAACTGGATAATTTAAGAAAGAAAAAAAAGGACTTGAATTTTTACAGTGCCTTGTATTGAAACATCTCAGAATACTTCACAGCTAATCACTGTCAAGTGCAGTAACTGTTTTTTATCAAGCAAACATGACAGCCTTTTGCATCAGCAAGGTTCCACAATCAACCATGAGGTGAATCACCAATGAATCCTGAAAATATGGCGAGGACATCAGGAGAAACTCTCTTCCCTTTTCCAATATTGTCGTGAGCTCTGCGACGTCCACCTGGACAGACAGGAATGCAATTTATTTTGATTTAGCCCTGTTGTTATCCTGAAGCTCAGTGGTTAGAGCACTCGCCTTGCAAGCGAGACACCTGGGTTCAATTCCAGGCAGGGCGAAACCTTGGGCAAGTTTCCTTACTCCACATGCCTAATAATAATCCCTCCAAAAACAAAACAATAATAAATTGGCCATTTTCAATCCACGACTGTTTGTGGGACACTGGTGCGCAATTGGCTGTCGCGTTTCGCCCACAAATATACTGTCAATTCATTTTACAGTCTATTCTGTGAAGCGCTTAAGACGTCGAAAAGACGTGAAAAACGCTATATTAAATGCAAGGATTATTATCATTATTATTATTGCTTTTGTCAGATTACTTTGCTGGGATCGCTGGATTGATCATCTTTCATATATAACCTTCTGTTCCTTTCCCAGCCAGATATTTATCCAGTTCTTGTTAAAAGTTAAGACTTCTTCCTTGGCATCTATTCTATACATGTATTATTTACCAGAGAGGAAACATTTCCTCCAAGTTCCACACGCACTTGAGGCTTGTGAATCTTTGATACAGGTCCTTTAATTCTGTGCTCACAGCTTGCTTCCATCTGTTATCCATTCCTTCCAAATCCTGGAGAATCATGATCTTCAGGCCATCGTGTACTTCAACGAAAAGAAGATAAACTATTATTTCTTTATAGCTTAGAGCCCTAAGCCCTAGATTCTTATGTCTTCTCTGACTATTTCTATTTGGTCTTTTTAAAATTGGTACAGCCTAAAGTTGCACAAAGAGGGGTGAAAATGCAGCAGTGATAATTATCACAACTTGTGTTGCCAACTCTAGTTGGATGCATTCCAGGAAGAATGGTTACTATTGTAAACTGAGGCAGCACTGACATTACGGTGGTGTTGTAAATGACCTATGATAATAATAATAATAATAATAATAATCCTTGCATTTGATATAGCGCCTGATCACGTCTTTGAGACGTCTCAACGTGCTTCACAGAATATACTGTAAAGTGAATTGACTGTATACTTTGTAGACGAAATGAGACAGCCAATTGCACACAGCAGTGTCCCACAACTACTCATGGATTGAAGAGACCAATTTTTTTTGAATTATTATCCTCGGAAAAGTGATCCCCCAATCGACTAACAGCTGGGTTTCTACTTACTGCTAGGTTAACAGAGGCGTGTGGAGTCAGGAAACTAGCCCAACATTTTGCTCTGCCAGGAATCAAACCCAGGTCTCTCGCTTGCAAGGCGAGTGCTCCAACCACTGAACTACAGGACTCCATAATGATGTCGCTAAGTCTCGAGAATTCTCTATGATTTTCCTTCCGGGTTGTGTGCAGCAGTGTTCGGGAGATTAATGCTTAATTTCTGGAGCCTGAAAGACAATCCAGGAGGGTTGGCAACCTTAATCACAACCTATAATGCGTTTTGTTTTACCTCCATTGTGTAATTCCATTATCCCTTAAAATTATCCACCCGTGTCAGTCTTCTAGGTTCAGTTATGTGACTGCTTGCCTAAGCTATATGGAGCAGGGGAGTGCCCGATATTTCTGCTGATTATGGGCAGTTCAATTTGGTCTTGGGCTTTTTAAACATCTGCATTTTCAAACTTGAAACAAACACCCTCTTTCCCCAGACAAAAAAAAACTCAAATTTGTATTTGTACCCACAGACCAATCTTGCATTACTGTTGAAGAAATTAGACAGTATTGCCAGTGGTACACTCTCTTGACACAAGCACAGTAGCTGCTGACAGGAGCTTTAGTTTTGGATAAGTCAATTAAGACACTTAACAATTCAACATGACACAAGCTTCTGAAAAAAATAGCCCAAGGCAATGATTTTGTCCTCTGAAACCTGGACTCATCCGTTTCTTCCTTGTTAGTTATTGAAAATCAGTTCAGAATTGTTGGATAAGTATTGAATCAGACAGACGGAAGAAAGTAAACATACAATTGCTGGGATAAATGATGTGTATAATCGAAGCACTGACTCAGTTTATCAACATCACTTGGACTTAGACTATTAAACTGTGTGGTTCATATGACCAAAGTAATGAGTGAACAGGTTTTCCATACACTGTAAAATGATAAGAGTTAATTAGTGACTAAGTAAACAGATTGCAAATGATCCGGTATGTTAACTTGATTGTTTGAGTGTTGTGATGGCCTCATTCACAAAGTGATAAAGAAACATAATACAATTATTATAAACTGGAGCACTAAAAATCTTATTTATTCATCCATTAGCTTTGTAAAGTTCAGTACATGTCTGTATGTGCTTGTAGAGTGATTTGTTACAAACAAAATAATGTAATGGCATATTTCTTCAACTCCAGACTACACTCTACTGATTGAAAATGTTTGATGATTACAAAGGGTCAACTAAACCCAGGATAACATGTTGCCAAGATTCGGGTTACAGAAGATAGGAAATCCTGACAACACATCACAAGATTTGTTCAGATGAAGAAGACCCTTCTGCCCATTTGATCTCATCCTTCCGTAATACTCAGGCTTTCGTCCTCCCATCACAACATCAAAAAGTGTTTCTTTAATGAGTCCACTCTCCTGGCCTTAATCACCTTTACTGGAAACCGGTTCCAGTCGTTAATTAGTCTCTGGGTAAAGAAAGCTTCCCAGTATCTGTCCAGAAATTGCCTTTGCAACTCTAAATCTATTGCCATCTTGTTCTACGGTCTTGATGAAAATAAAGTATTGTTTTGAGTTTACTTTTTCAATCCCATTTAAAATGTTATACACTTCTATAAGGTCCCCTTTGAGACATCTTCTCGAGACTTAACAGCCCAACAAACACAAGCAAAATAGCTTCTGGGTTTTAACATGTCAGTGGTCTATGAGACTGCTTAGATCTTTGCAGTTCTGGCAAACGTGAAGAGTTTTTAAATCATGGCTGTTCCTGTGTTCATTAAACTTACAATCCAGGTTCTTTTCACAAATGTACCACTTATAATAATATAATAATAATAACAATCTTTGCATTTGATATAGTGCTTTTCACGTATTCTAGACGTCTCAAAGCGCTTCACAGAATATACTGTAAAGAGAATTGACTGTATATTTGTGGGCGAAACGCGGCAGCTATGTGCTGGAATTATAAAGTTGATCATTTAATTCATGGATATTGTCTACAATTTGCTCAAAAACTTTTTATCTTTTTAAGGGAAGAACAACATTTTATAGCTTTTATATAGGTTTTATAGCTCTTTGTCATGTTGGAACTACTGAAAACACTGTCATACACTAAACCAAAGTCCTGTCTACCTGTTCAGTTGGACGTTAAAAATCCCAAGGCACAATTTGAAAAGAAGAGGGAGTTCCTCTGACCATCAACTCCCTCAATAAAATTGAACGTTTACTTCATAGCTGTCTGTGGGACATTGCCTCTCACAAATTGGTTGTTGCATTCACCTACTGTTCACACAGTCACTACACTTTACAGTAAAACTTCTGGGAGGCACATAGAGAGATACTCCCTACTTGAAAAGTGCTATGTCAAATCCAAGCATTTTTATTATTTTATAATTATTACTGCAACATAGTGTTACTACAGACTAGGAGCTCAAATCCTGAGTGCTACAATCTGAGCCAAGCCGAGAGGAGAATGAAACATTATGGACAAATACTATTAATTTCAGTTTAAAATGTACTTGGATTTAGAGACAATACAATACAAAATTGAATTTGTAAAGCGCTTTCATGTCCCAAAGCACTGAACAGTCACGGATTAGGACCTGAGTGGGGGTGGGGGTTGGTTGAAGGTGGAGGGCAGAGAAGGTCGGAGGGTGGCTGATGGCACTGTCGAAGAGGAGGACCTTGAGGTGTGCCTTGAAGGAGGCAAGGGAGGGAAGCAAGGCGAAGGGAAGGTGGGATGGGGAGGGTGGGGACAGAGAGGCTGAAGGCCCGTCCGTTGATGGTCAGGTGAGCTGGGCTGCGGACATGGAGCAGGGAGGGAGTGGAGAGGTTGATAAGAGGTTAGCAGATCGGAGAGGTAAGAGGAGGCAAGGCCATGGAGGGCCTTGAAGGTGAGGACGCAAATTTTGAACTCAATATGGAGGCACATTTGCAGGCATTACTGCTGTAGAAATTGGAATTCAACAATCAAGTGGGATGTTTCAAATCCTGTTTATAAATTATATATAAACTATAAGTCACTGCCCTCAGGAAAAGAAGGGAGAAAATTGAGGGAAAAGTACAATAATTAGCTATTTCCATGTTTTGAATGTATTACTGTGGAATATATCAGATATAATATATTGAGCAAAGCTGGTTATCCAGTCAGTCTCGCTTATGAAAGCTAAAATCCTATTTATGGCTGTGATCTATCCTCCTATTGCTAACTAAACAATCTCTCCACTCACTGCTGTTTTATTTATGCACAAAAGTAGAGCACGGGCAGTTTTTAAATATAGATGGTCCAATGAGAACCAAGCGAAGAGCATCTTGCTTTTTAACATTCTTTACTTGTTTCTCTTTGATCCAGATGTGGCTCGAGCTATTGAACTGCTAGAGAAGCTGCAGGAGAGTGGAGCCGTTCCTATCCATAAACTGCAGTCCTTGCAGAGAGTATTGCAGAGCGAGTTTTGTACTGCTGTCAGAGAGGTAAAGTCTCGCTTGTTGAATTGGACTACAGTACGTTTTATACCAAGGGCAGTCCATTGTCCCTTTGCACAAAGGCTAACGACTGCTAATACGTTAAAAGATAATGCTTGCAATTATAGTTTTTGGTCTATTTCTGAAAATACTTTGAGCAGTAGTTTTAACTGTGCATGCCAACACAATGAAAATCTATTTCTCAGCATTTTTTTAAATAGATGAAAAAATGTTTGAAGATTACATGAAAGAAAACGTCCGTCTTGTTGAAGGAACAATCGAGGGCTCAAAAAGGATAAATTAGGTCATGTTGTTTCAAAGCTTAACTTCAAAAAGATTAATTGAGGTCTAAGATAATAGAAATAGAAATCTGAGCAGTCTTCTCGGAACATGTTATCATGTTTAGCACTTGTCAGGTAGTGAAAGGCCAGATCTTATGAAATGGAAAGTTGTTGAATAGCGAGAGCGAAGATATACATGGGTTGGCCTTAAGATGTTGGAATAGCTATTGAAGTGGATTAGAAATTTATACTGCTAGGCTGGACAGAATCTAAAATCTTCAACGTGATCATTCATAGCAATTAAAGAGCCTGGCAGTGAGACAATCCTAGCGCTCTCTTTATTGAAGAGCTCCTTTGTGACGAAGCCCTCAATTACTCAAAATGAGCTTGGACTTAGTTTTATAATGAAGAGCTGGTTTCCAGTTTCACCAATGAATTGCTATTATGAACATATCCAGGGATATGCTTCCAGCCAATCAGGCGTTACAGAGTGTAATATAATCTGGAAATGATTACCATGTCACTGTGCAGATGGCCCTCATTCATGAGTACCTTGGAGCACTGCAGGCTATTCAGGGTTATTATTACAATTTATAGTGCCAGGGAGCTTGCTGTAAGGTTTGATGAAGGTGTATTTTACATCCTTAAGCTTCATTTTCCTCTAATACTCTTCTGTTTGTTTGATACTAACAGACTGTGGGCTTGGATGTTCACGGGATATGTTTTAATAATAATCTCTCACTAATTGGAAGCATTCCATTTTTTTTTCGTGTTCCTGCAAGTGCATAAAACAATGGGGTTGAAAATGTGACTTTTGCAGTGGGATTCAAACAAAGTTGTGACGTGACGGAGCTAACCAGTTACACTGACTCACAGAAACTCGATTCAAATGCACTCAGAAGTACATCGGAGTGGACTCCCCCAGGGTCAGAGTGTTGGTTACAGGCAGAAGCTTGAATAAGCAATTATGCAACCAAGGATCAAAATGTTATTAAAGAATCAGTCATTTGAATTTTAACCAATACTATGTACGTTCAAAGTTCCTGGACCTCCTGTGGCTCCAGCAGCATAACACAAGCACAATTTTGTACTGCTTGAACCCTGTTTATATCATACCTTTGGTAGTGGCCGACGAGCAATTTGATGCCAAGTAAGCAGTATAACTAATGTATAAAATTGGCCCATTGCCTTCAATGCTGGAAATGGGGGAATCAGACAAAAACAAATTGCTTATAAATTGTGGCGCTAATCCAATTATGCACCGGGGAAAAGCACTGGAATCAATGCTAGTGTGGTTTAATGCAGGATACTTTTTGTAACAAAATTAAGTGTTCATTGAATGTATCTTAGTTCGAACTGCTATTGAGGTTTGATGTACAATTGGCGCTAATAGCTTGTTATGTAGTTTTACTAGATTCCAAATTATTTTGAGTCATTCTATTTAATGATAAACCATTTGGCTTTGTTTTTGAAACAAAGGCTTATTTTTCCAGTTCATTAATTCAGAATGCACTACAGTACTTTCTAAATACACCAGTCATTCTTTATTATTGTCTTGAAAATTATTTGTAAATATTCTAAACTATAATATCCTACAGTTTTTTTGGTAATCGCTATTATCCATCCCACATTACTTAACCTTTTAAGGCAAATGGGTGAAATATATTATTTAGGTATCAGCCTGGCTCAGTGGTAGCACTCTTGGCTCTAAGTCAGTAGGTTGTGGGTTCAATCTCCACATCGGGACTTGAAATTACATTTCTAAACTAACACTCCAGTGCAATGCTGGGGCTGTGTTGCATTGTTTGAGATGACATCCTTCAATGAGACATTAAACTGAGGTTCCATCTGCCTATTCAGGTGGATGTCAAAGATTCCATGGCACTATTTAAAAAGAGAAGGGAGTTTCTCCCGGTGTTCAGGCCAACAATCCTCCAAATAAAATTGGCCATTCACTTCATGGCTGTTTGTGGGACATTGCTGTGTGCAAAATGGCTGCAGCATTTACCCACATAAACCCAGTTACTCTATTTCATAGTAAAATCCTATGAATTGCTTTGGGATGTTCTCCATACATGAAAGGCGCTATACCAATTCAAAGGATTATTATGAATAATTATTATTATCATGAGATCCAGTGTAAAACTTGCGCTTGAAGGAAGCCAGTGTAGATTCATCATCTTTATCTGTTTGGTGAGACAAAAACGTAACCGAGACTCAATAGATCTAATAGATTGAACACACACTGATGCTTGTGGTTGGGACCAAAACACTTCAGGAGGAACTCCTTTGAAGGTGATAGAGGAATACATTGTACTTCATGGTTCACTATACATTTTGTACTAACATTTATGATTTTGCAGAATTGTGGAATATGTAGAAATTGATTTTCTGCAAGAAACCAGCTTCCAAATTAAGGCTGATTGGAGTTCCCAAACCTTGACTTCTGCTAACTGGTATCATACGTTTCCCCAGGATTAGATAAGTAGGGACCATGTCACTGGGGAGCAAGTGCACACTCATTCCAGGCAAATCAAAATTTCCATACATTTATTAGACTCTCAGTAATGTCAGTACTCTTAAGCCTAGTTATAAGTTTCTGTGTATGGCAGACAACTGGCTGCCTAACAAAATTACATGCCACAATTGAACACCAGTTGTTGTGTTTTATTCCTCAGAATTCCTCAGAAAAAATATAAACTGAGTAATGTGAGCCAATGATTTTCTGAATACTGTTAGAAACAACTGCTATAGCTGAATGGCTTACATTTTAAAGGCCTGCGGTGCATTTCTTTATCAGATTCTACAAATACAGAAGTGTTGGATTTTACATATTAAAATGCGTCTAGGCAACTTTTAAATGGACACAGCAGTTTGGAACTCTCATCTCTTTCCGCAGGCATCCTGAAGAAAGGTCATAGTATTTATCTTGGAATTGATATTGTCAACCAGTCTTAATAGTATTGCCTCTAAGTGAACATTTACTAAGCATTTGAAATACGGCGGGTTTAATAATTGAATTTGTAGCACATTCATGCATATGCAACTAATGTGTTGGCAAAACAATGTAAAGGCAGAAAATTCATCTTTCTCCAATGAGTTTGATGAAAACTAATACGAAAGCACTCTCCTCTATGGTTCAACTTCAAGATCCTCACCCTTGCATATATATCCCTTCATACTTTAGCACCTCCCTACCTGCTCGCACCACACTCCTCTTTGCTCAGCCTGCTGCGCATCCCCTGACCCTTCAATACCACCGTCAGTGGCCGTGTCCTCACCTCTCCCAAGGTTATTTCCCCGTCTCCGTTTTCCCTTGCTCGGCAACCAACTCCGCCATGTGCAGCGCTCTGAGACACTGTCATGCATGAAGGACACTATATAAATGCAAGTAGTTGTTGTTGTTGTGGTTGCTGCTTCAGTCTAAGGATAAAGTTACTCCCAAATTGTACTCCCATCTATAAAATACCTGATTTATTCAAAAATGATTCCTAAATTGTGCAGTGTCTAGAGACATTGAGATTTTGGAAGGATTTGGCTGGATATGTTTGGGGTTAAATTTGTATTCTGGCATCATCTTGGCATTACATAGTTCAGTAATCTATTAATAGACTCATAATTCTGAGATTATTCTGCTTTTGTGGATTCCTCTAGATTTCTTGCGTCATTACTTCTTTTTCTGTTTTTTTGAGATAGCTGTCACATTTATTCGGGAAATTAAATAAGATTGGACTGATTTACAGGTTTGTTTCACCCAGGCTAATTATTTCTCATGCGCAAATCAAAAAAGGGATGAAACTGTTTCCTTGTGCTGACAAATTCTTTTGACAGGCTATGTATTCTTGCAGATATTTGGCTGATGGGGTGGGTAAAGGAAATACAGCTTTTAATTTGAATGCCAAACCGCTTGTAGCATAACGTCAAGCCTCCAGACTGAGAATGCTAACAGCCTAATGCACTTCTTGAATGATATGTGTAACTATTTGCCCTTACAACAGTGCTCACTCAAATGCAGCTTTAATCACCTTTGCAGTCATATTCTCTCGCATGCTGCTTTCCGCAATGTAAAAAAAAATTCCTGCAGAATAATTTGCACTTGGTAAATAAAATCCTTGGCTAGTCCTATATGTCACTTACATGTAAAATACTTATATATACAGTATATATTCAAAAAAAACTATTTCTCCTATATCCTGCTTCTTGTTTCTTTCTGCACAGGCGAACAATCCTCATTTGCTTGAAAGTCCTTATAATTCAGAGGCCAGTTTGGTCTGGGTTATGAATTCTCTCCCCCAGCAGGTGATGGCATAGTTCTTACATTTGGTTCTTCCTCCCACTGAGCTGAAATTCATGACTTCAATTTGGCATTCAGTGGACTGGTTGAGAATAGATAAACTTGGCCAGATGAGGAATGCAATCCTGAGATTTAAATGCACAAGCTTCTGCCTTATAATCACACAAACATAGAAACAGGAGTAGGCCATTCAGCTCCTCAAGCCTATTCCACCATTCTATAAGATCATGGCTGATCTGTACCTCGAATCCAATTACCCGCTCTTGCCCCATGTCCCTTGATCTCCTTACCTAACAAATATCTATCCACTTCAGTCTTAAGAATGTGAATAGATCCGGTATCCACAACCTTTTGGGAGAGAGAGAGTTTCAGATTTCCACTACCGTTTGGGTGAAAAACTACCTCCTAATTTCACTCCTGAATGGCCTAGCTCTAATTTTAAGATTTGTGCCCCCCTTTTTCTGGATTGCACCAGCAGAGGAAATTGTTTCTCTGTATCTACCCTATCAAATCCCTTTATTATTTTAAAAAAACCTCAATCAGATCACCCCTCAACCTTCTAAACTCAAAGGAATACAGACCAAGTATATGCAACCTGTTCCATCATTTAATCCTTTAAACTCTGCTATCATTCTGGTGAATCTGCGCTGCAGAGCCAATATATCCTTCCTGAGGTGCAGTGCCCAAAACTGAACGCAGTACTCCAAATGGGGTCTGACCAAGGCTCTATACAGGAAGCATCATTCCTCTCCTTTATATTCCAGCCCCCACCCCTCACCCTTGAGATAAAGGCCCACATCCCAATAGCCTTTTTGATAATGAGTTGGCATCTGTATTATTGAGCTTCTGGGCTGCTGTGGGCATATTTCATTGTTAATTGAGATCTACTCAGGCCCCAGAGGTAATGCAGCAGAGAGCAACAACAATGATCACATTGTGTTAGAGTAATCTCAGAGGGGACCCTATACAGGTGTGCAATATTTTAAATAGCATTGAGAAACAATAATTCAGATACAATACAAATTTACATTTGTATAGTGCCTTTCACGTTGAGAGGACATCCCAGATGCACTGTAACAGCAGAAGTGTTGCGAAGAACATTTTAAGGCACCTGAGGGTAGTGGTCTTTTATCAGGTTACCAGAAGGAGTGCTTGATGCCAGGATGCTGTTTTCATTAAAAAAAGAAGTTTGATGCTGTGATGGGAAGTTGGTAGAGTGTGTAATTTGGAAGGATGAAATCAAAATGGTCTGGCACCTCCCCACCTCTCTGACCTGCTCACACCTCACTCTTCTACCCATCCCCTTCGCTCAGCTGTCTCGGACCTTTTGCACGTCCCTTGACCACTTTGCTCCACCATCAGCAGTTGTGTTTTCAGCCACTTTGCCCTGACACTCTGGAACTCCCTGCCTCATTTACTCCGCCTTGCCCCCTCTTTGCCCATTTTCAGACTTTCCTCTTCAACCGTGGCTATGATCACTTCCTCTTTCACCCGAGGCTCGGTGTCAATCTTTGCCATTGTTAATAGCTCAGAGATGCCACTTCGGGTGAAGGGTGCTATATATAAATACAAGTTGTTATTGTTGTTGTTCCTGCCATTACCATCGACGACCAAGCCTTCAATCACAATAGTTGTCTTCATAAACGTTTTGGCTTCCTACCTCTCTCTATGTGTTCAAACATCCGTTAAAGACCTAGCTCTTTGACCATGCCTATGATTACCTCTATTATTTTCTTCTTACTCAGCGTCCACCAGTCCTATTGTAAAGTGCAGTGAGGCCTTTGTTTATGTAAGAGGTGCTATATAAAGGCTGTTTTTTTATTGTTGTGAGAATATGAACCCGTTTGCTTTTTATCAACTCATTTTCTCAGGCAACATATGCATCCAGCAAGCTCCCAGGCCTTAATCAATGTTGCTCTGAACCTGCTGCAAGAAATTCATGATAATGACAGAGGGACCTCTCTTCTACTAATTTCTTCTCTGATCAGCAAATGGTGATGAAGGGAATCAATTCCAAATCCCAGACTACAATGTACTGGTATCCCAGCATGCTGTTCCACGTTGATGCACATTGTGAAATTACTGCTGTGTCTCATTTATGGGAGAGGAGTGTCCAAGGGAGATAATAGCATTCTCTTTGCAAGATGCCTTTCAGGAGCATAGTTTTTGTAAATTCAAGGCTGTTCAGTGTTGCTGCGTTCTCACTCAAGTAAAAACCAATAACCTTTCAGGCTCAGATATGCAAGGTGAACTGTGGCTTGTACAGTCATGATTGGAATGAATACTGTGCATTACTGCATTGTTTTGAATGGCACTAATGTGACCCATTCACATTTACTCTCAGTGAAGGTCAGTCTGCTAACAGCTGCAGGGCAGCCATAACTAAAAGTAAGTCAACAAGACTGAGGTCTTGAGAGATATAAGGTAACAATCATTTTACACTTAAAGGGCTTCCCCCAATTCCCCCCCAAACCCCTCCCCATCCCAAATAGTAGCATTCTCTTTTAATGTTTTGAAATCCTAGGAGCAATTCGGGAAGCATTACCTAAATGGCATGTGAGAATGGCACAGATTCCGTCAGGGCTCCAATCCCTGTTAAGTGGAATTTAGTGCTTCTGGAAGTCTCAATAGATCAATCCAAAAAAGGCCAATCAATTTGTATTGCTGACCGCATTGCTGATCGCACATACAGGCAATTTCACTCTGGAAAAAGTGTATCTTTCACTAACCTGCAGAAAGCACAGGAAGATGGATCTCATCCAAAGCCTCAGTTGGTGAGAATCATGGCCTGAGATTGGGACTATTATTTATTGCTGATGTATGTTGCCTCAGATGATGATGATGAATTATATAGTTTCCAGAGCCCATGTTGAAACCTCTCTGTTCCCGACAGGACTGCAAACCCCACAGATGGAACCTTGAGCGTATTTCAATATTGGAGGTCAGGTTTTCAAGCCAGCTTTTCTAGTGGCAATTATTTTTGGCAAGCATAATGATGGTGAACCCTGTGGACTTACAAACAGAATATTGCATCACTCGTGAGACCTGAAAATCCAGCCAAACATGTGTAGATTTAAGGATGGAATTTGGAACATAAAATAACACAATCTGTACAAAACCTACTAGTGAATCTCCATAGGTTTTGCAGCATTAAAATGTCACGTTATCATCATAAAAACGTTAATGATTGTTATTAATGTCAGCTGTGGACCAGGGTTACTTTATGATTCCCATCGATTTAAATTGCTTTAAGAACAGTGTTAATTCATGGCTCCTAACTATTAAACTACAGGCTGAATTAAAAAGAAATAGCATGGCGATTTGGATACCAGGTACAATAGGGAACATATCTTTTTAATTATAATACATTTTTTCTTTTCAGCTAATTCTGCTATTCACCCATAGATTTCTCTATCTTACACAAAACTGTACTGTGTGAAATCACCTCTTATGAGATCTTGAGATGCCAGGCGTATTTTTTGCACAAAGTGTAGCATCCCACACTTTGGTCACTAAACTTGAGAGGAGATCGGAAGTAAAGCTAATAGGCCAGGCTACAATTGATAAAAAGTCACTGCACTCCAGAAATTATCATTTAATGCACTAAAGAATAGTAGATCAGATTTGAGACTTACAGCTACAGATGTACTTTGTTTTTTGTGCAGCTGATCTGTAAGACAAATGATGCTTAGAACTATTGGCTTCCTCTCATCTACTCCCTTTCCCAACTACCAAGCAGATCAACGCTTTCAACAATGGCTCTCAGAATAGACAGCTTCCACTGAAGTGGAGGGGAACAGCAGCCTGCAGATGGAATAGCTTCAAGCATACATTGCAAACTTTTTGGCAGACGTTAGGAAAAATCAACCATTCTGAACAATAACAATGATGTTGCCTTCTACTAGAAACTTACCAAGAATATAAACTACTTCAAGTGACCTCCCCACTCATATCTACCATCTCAGCTACTTGATTTACAATAAGCTTCATAGTTCAATCACTCCAACCTTCATAGACACCTGTACATTGAAATGATGTCTTCTCCAAAACAAGGTCGTCACTGCTGTACTTATGAACTATACAGAGTATTTCAAGTGGCGATATGCAGTGATGTGCTTAAGATTTGTTCACTGAGGGGGAATATATAGAATCATAGAAATTTACAGTATAGAATGAGGCCATTTGGACCATTAATTTTGCAATGCTCTTGGAGCAAGATATTCATTCATTCCCATCACTTTGCTGTATTCCCCATAACTCCTTCAAGCCTCATGGCAGTCTAGTCTTGTTCTCTAATAGGGTTCTATTAGAAGATTAAGTAAAGTCCTTTCCTTCATTCCAATCCCCAACACACAGACAAGAGGTCAATCTGCACTGTCCATCGTCTGTGGATGGGGGAAGGGAGTAAAATCAGTTTAAGATTTTAAGATGGATAAAATGAGGACAAGGATTATATGTGGCTTTGTTCAGAATTGCTTTGAAACAGATGTGCTTCTACTTTCTTGCAGTAATCTTGATCCTTAAATCAATAACTGCTTTAGATCGACTGTTTTCTAACCATTTCTGATACCTGAAGGTCTGCCTTGTAGTTTACTTACAGGAAATCCAGAGGCAATTTCTCATCCTTATTTTCGATGTATTCTGTTGCCCAGTATTCCCTGAACTTGCCTAAATATTATCATTTAGAATTTATGTAACCTATGACACCATTTGAATTTAAGAGCAACAAAAAAGCAAAACGAAAGATTACATAACCCCACAACGTAAAAATGGATTGATATTTACTGCACAGTGCTCTCACAGAGACATTTAGTCACAGCTGACAGCAAAGTACATTCATTTCAGAGATGCCTAAAGGTGAAAACCTGACAACCATTTCAACAAAAATATGACATGAAATAAATCATCGTGAAATCTTTACTACGTGCAACTTAGCAACTGGGATCCATTATATGTGACACGATTGTGGCTACCTACAGTGTAGAAAATTGTACAGCTCAACTGAAAATGAGGAGTATTGGTATTAAATACTCAACAAATACAATGCATAAGTATTAATTGACTGTCTATGCTGCACTCTACAGAGGAGCACAAGAAAAGCCATAGAACCACATCAAATCAGATTCTTTCACAGACCACACAAACCTATTCCACTATGTACTTCAGTTCTATTCTATCTCCAGGGAAAGTTTTGCATAGACACTTCCCAAAGGCAATTGAAAACTTCAGGATAATAATCCATCCCACATGTGGAGTCTTCCCTGCTCCACAGCATGTTCACCAACCCCCAGCAAAAATGTTCATTGTACCTCAAGGATAGACTTCCTGTGTTTTTTATTTTAATCAGTAAAAATCAGCATTGGTCAAGTTTTCGACTTTTCTCCAAATCGAGGGAAATTAATTCCTATCATTAAGCATTTTTTAAAAATATTTTGTATTATTTGAATTACAAAAAAATCAATTGCTGATTTGTAAGGATGTCATGGACATCATTTAATAAGTCTTACATTTGATAAAGCCCCTCTCACGTGGGGAGGATGCCTCAAAGCGCTTCACGGGATACACTGGAAAGTATAATGACTATGTATGCTGTGGACAACTGCAGCAGCAAATTTATGCACTTTCTCATGTTGCATGGGTATCCACATAAGTATCTGTCCTTTGAACATCTCTGTGGTTTGAGTTTTATAGCTTTCTGGGGCATGTCTCGCTCTGTGTGAAGAAATGCTCTCTGGCCTCAGTACCAATAGTCTTAGTCCTGATTTTAAGACTTTGCCATCTTGAAATAGATCCCTCTACCAGATCAATTATTTTCATTATGTTAAATACCTCAATCAAATCACCCCTTACTCTCCTTTGTCTAAGCAATATAACCCCAATCTATCCAGCCTCTCATAATAGCAAAGCTCCTTCAGCCCCGAAAAAGCAGGCATAAAATAATACATTGATTTATCAATGCAACTGAATAAGATGGATTAGATTCTTGGATGTGAAAGGCATGTTTATGATAGACACCATAAAGTATTACTTTACACAGAGAGGAAATCAACAGCCGGAATAGATTTCCAGTAAGGGTGGTTGAGGCTCATGGGACAGCACGCTCAATTAAGAAATAGCTTGATGCCATAATGTTGTTATTCAGGAAGAATGAGATTTCCACCCAAACCTCTCTCTTGTGATTGTGTGAAGCACATCGAGACATTTTGACATGAGAAGGTTCTACTTTATATCAGAATCAGTGTTTTTTCTTCATTATTATTTTCAAAAAGCAGCCAGAAGGAGCAAGGAGCAAATGGCCTGTTTTATTGCTAGCACTGACAAGAATTAGAATGTGTTAGAAGAAAGAGTGTAAATACTGAAAATGGCATTGAAAATCCCCTGATAGACATTGCATTTACGTCATTTTATTTTCTGTGGTGCTTTACTGATTTGTGTGTTCCTGTAGTAGACAGATAACCGACCGATGCCTGAAGCAATTTACAGGATAATAATATAATCAAGGCACTCAGTTGACACCATAAAGCACAAAAGCAGAGCTCAAGTGGATTCTAACTCTTATTTGATTTCTGAGACTAGGTTAGAGACTTAAATGCACTCCCTTGCGCCCGCTGTAATTTACATCTACGCACTCTTCCAATTTTATAGGAACTGTTCTGTTTAATGTCATTTTTCCCATTAACAGCAACTGTTGCTCCATTGCCCTTGATGTGAGGTGACTTTCACACAAGAGGATTAATGGCAGTGACATCAATACTGGAGGTTTGCAGATAAATAATCTGCTGTGATTACTGGGAAGATCAAAATCCACTGTGTGTTATATCTTTGCAATCTCCAGTCCATCTGCCCATCAGTCATGTTGCTGCTAGCTCTAAACCATTTGTCGGGGGCTTTTTTGTGCAAATAATATTGTGGAATGTCTTAGAACCACAAGGGGAAAATATAATATATGACAATTATCACTGGTGATAATTCTCACACATTACATGCCACATTTCTCCTCCTCCCTACCTCCTTTCCTCCCTCCATCCAGATTTAGAAAATTCGGTTTTGTTTGTTAGTTGGTTGTAGCCAATTGCAGGAGATAGGTCTGCACCAAAGCTGTTGCTTAACTGAGTTTCAGATGTTTTGAGTTTTGCAGTTTTCCCTGTGCCACTTTATGATAAATTTTGCAAACCTGCGTATCAATGACAAAAGAAGGATGAAGTTTAATGGAGGCTTAAAAAAATGGCGGATGCGGAGGCTTACCCTAAACAAATTGGGATTCAACAGTTAATCAGATAATAATAATAATCCTTGCATTTAGATGATGCAATTCTTTATTGAAAGGAATTAGATGATTCCTTTCAATAAAGAATTATTTTCTCCAATGCTTTAACTGTTCCTGAAGCAGCAAGTTGTATCCTATCTCAGACCTCTCTCCCAATTCCTGCAAGGATGCATATTACAATATTATGTTAATTTGGCACAATCTCAGAGCCAGTCTGAAAGTCAGGTCTAAGGTATGGAAAATAAGTGAAAAACATATTTATGCAAATGCAGTAGCACATCAGGGTTTCTTTATTCAGAACAGTACCAGATCTGCCCTTTCATATAGAATCACAATGCAGAATGTTACACGTGATCCCATTGAAACAGGTTAGCTCACTTATTCTATGCACCAGAATGTCCATAAAGGTTCATGGAACAAAGTCATGCTTTTTTTTAAACTTCTGGAGAAATACAGTTAAAAGTATGCCAGATGTGAAAATATGTGACAGTATGTGTGAATAATTTTACTACTAAAGCAATTATACTAACCTATTCTCTAGACTAAGTAACTTGGGTTTATAGATTTGTAGTAAATATCTACCTTAAAGGGGCTGTGTTCTCTAATTTGTCAGTCTAACGTGAAATAATATTTATATATAGAATTTGGCAGAATTCCTACCTATAGCCAGAACTTCTTGGATGAGGGTATTGGTTATCCAAATTATCTAATCATAAATTATTTTCAAGCACGTTCCTTCAGGAGGGATGAAGGAAAACTGAACACAAAAATAAGAAACACAGCTTCTTAAAGATGTCATTTGCAAGACATTTGTAGTGTGGAGTTGTGAGCATTTCTTTTCCTGTCTGATTTGCCACTAATTTTTCAGGTTTATCAGTACATGCATGAAACAATAACCATCAATGGCTGTCCCGAATTCAGAGCTCATGCGACTGCTAAGGTATGATGTGTGGAATTATTGGATGGCTTATCTGTTGTAACTGTATATTGTAATGTTGTGTACATGTGTATTTCAGGTGTTCGAGAGTATATATGAAAATTTAGACATCAATGGCAGCCCAGAAGGTAGAGCCAGTGCTACTACCCAGGTAATATTAATCAGAGTCAGTGTTCACACTGATCTATTCTGATCAATTTAACAAATTCCTTTCATTACAAATTGCACTAACTGCTTTGCAATATAGCAGATACAAAGTAATGCATGATGCCTTGCTGTTTGACAGCTCAATGGCAGGACAGCAAATGTCACTTAATGTCTTCAGATGCAGCAAAAAAAATTATCTGGTCACTTCTGGGCTTTCCAGACATTTCTTTGGTTATACTATGTAACCTCTTTGTCTTATCTTTTTATGCTTGTTGTTCATATATTTTTGTTTAATGTTTTCACTGTTGAAAAGAAAATGATTACCATTAATTCTAATGGGCGCAAAGTAAATAATGCATCTCCTTCAGTTCAAAGATATTATAAAAAAAAGGATTGAATGTGTTAAAACATTTTAACTTAAATTTAGAGAAACTTATACTCTATATACGAAGCTTATATGCATGAAGTTTTGGACACATATCAGATATATCACTGAATCTATGGAATTGAATAAGCTCTAAGGCAAAGCTAGCCAGTAATCCAAGGCATTGTTGATTGTTGACCATCCTCTTTGACTCATCAGTGAGATTTAGGGGTGAAGACATGTCTTGCATACCGAAGCCTGCTGGTTAGGATGCTTCTAGCTGTACAAGTACTGTAACAATGTTCCTATTGGTAATCGGTGTGATTACCATTAGCAATGGCATGAATTACATAACAGTTCATAAGTACCATGTTATGCATGTTACACTTCCCTGCTTGTGACTAAAGTCTGTTTAGATTTCAACTCTAAATTTAAGCTAAAATTTGTGAAACAACCTTAGTTTGACACATCTTCAATAACCTTTGTATTATAATGCAGATTATAATGACCTTAGTATTAGTGCACAATGATAGTGGATGTCCATTCGTTTGTCCTCACTAAAACTTGACTCAATCATCAGTAGACACAACCCTCTTCTATAACAGACTTGTTCAAGTAACCATTCTTTAAGCTTGATGGTGAATGTCAGCAGGCTAGTTGACTGTGAGTGTCCTCACTGTTGAGTTTAATCGTGTTGTCACCACATCCACACACACTCGCATTCTAGCATGAGAAACTGAAAAGTGATAAAGGGTAAACCTGTGACTCACTGGCTTAGTACCATGGTGTGTATTTATACAATAGACCATTTGGGGAAAGAAATTAATGTAAAACTTAACCAAATTGTACTTATATGAATGAACACAACAACAGTCATAAATATGAGTTGCAGACACAAAGACAGATGGGCTGCATTGTATTAGAAACATTATTGAATGCAGGAAGAAAACATACACAAAATCCATTTACAAAGGATAAAATGTACACATGCCTGCTAATAAAATCTGTGGAATTTACTCACCTTCTGACCATTCCATGGTGAACTATTCATCCATCAGATAACAATGGTGCAAAAGCTTCCTTTACTATAAATTCTTGTTGAGCGATTCCTCAGTGTCTCTACTGCCGTACTATTGTTCTATTCACTCAGACAGTTTTCTATAAATCTTTGAGTACATTGCTGCAGAGTAACATTGAAATACTTCAATTTTCTGTCCAAAAATCTTTGCTTTCATTTTACCACTTTTACGTCTTTTCAGATTTTGAATTTTTTTTTAAATGGGATGAAAAAATATCTGTATTTCTCAGAAGTTAAATAATTCTTCAAACTTTAAAGGACATTGTTGTGCGCATATTGGCTTCCGCATTTGCCTAAAAATACAGTCAGTACACTTCACAATAAGTCCTTTGAAGCTCTTTGAGGCGTTCACTGACATGATAAGGCTTCACATCAAATGCAAGGATTGTTTTTATAAATCTATACATATCTAACTCTGGAGTTTTTAAAAAGAAGTCATTAATCTTGATTTCTCTAAGGTCTTCTTTATCCTTAGGTTAGAGTGTGAATTATCTGTAGCAAAGCATTTGGTTTATGGTTATAATACAAATCCCATAAAAAGGGAGGGATGAAAACTTTGCTAAAGCTAGGTATAGCGCAACTGTGCCTTTTGTTTTTTGATTTGACAAGGTTGTTAGTTGATAAATATAATCTCAGGCTTGTATTGCTCTTTAAAACATAAATAGTGATAATGTAAAAAGCAAAACAAGATGTAGGTTTTGTAGGAAGTTTATTTTTAGCCATATTGCAACGACAATAATGAACTGTCATATTAAAAAAATCATGCTAATTTGAATTATGTAGCCTTTGATTTTAGAGCAGTCCATTTGTTCCTTCGATCCAGGCTACTGTTGCTGCTTTTGCTGCAAGTGAAGGCCATTCTCATCCACGAGTCATAGAATTACCAAAGACCGAAGAAGGCCTCGGCTTTAACGTAATGGGTGGAAAAGAGCAAAATTCACCAATCTACATCTCCCGTATTATTCCTGGAGGTGTTGCGGATAGACATGGAGGACTGAAGCGTGGTGACCAGTTGCTTTCTGTCAACGGAGTGGTACGTTATTGAACCTCAATCAATCTCAATTTGAGTATTCATTTTCAGCATGGAATCATATTTGCAGCTTTCAGGATGAAGGACAAAAAAAATCAAAAATTGTACTCAGAATTGATTTTGTGCATTTACTGCTGATTATCATGAGATCTGTCATACTCTGGTCACTTAAAGTACATAAACTGTCTGTTTTTACTGTGTCTTGATTCTTGCTGCTCTGTGGGAACCGTACCCATTGTGCATGTGTACAGCCACAGGGAAGCCTGTCTCCTTGGGAACTGCTCCATTACATGTCATTAAATGACAATTTGTTTTCCATCCATTAGTCCAGTGGGTACAGCCTTTGGGCTCTTGAGATAATAATTGCACGTTTCCTGGGTTACAATTTGGGAGTGGAGGGGCATGAGATTTCCTTGGCCTTGGTGTAATAATGCACAAGATGAAGTATATTTATATCTCTTTCGTAGAGTGTGGAGGGAGAGCACCATGAAAAAGCGGTGGAATTGCTGAAAGCTGCACAGAACAGTGTGAAACTTGTGGTCCGTTACACTCCCAAAGTGCTGGAGGAGATGGAGGCCCGTTTTGAGAAGCTGCGCACAGCCCGGCGTAGACAGCAGCAGCAGCTTCTGATCCAGCAGCAACAGCAGCAGCAACAGCAACAAGCTCAACAAAATCATATGTCCTAGGTCAGGGGATTCACTTTTACTTAATTGCAGATGCTCAGATTTCTCAGGTTGAAGCACTGGAACTCTCCATTCTCTTAATTACAATCAATCTTTTGACATCCAATGATCAATGGGGATTAACACAGAGATAGCAGAATAACCTCCCATTGTCATCTTAATTTACAATCTCTAGTTACCGTCTCAGCTCTAAACTACCTTTCCTTTCTAAGGTCCTGGAGAACAAGTTGTTGTTTCCCAGCTTCGATCCTTCCTCTCCCAGCACTCCCACGAACCCCTCCAATCATATTTCCGTGCTGCCCACAGTACAGAAACAGCCCTGGTCAAAGTGACAAATGACATTTTGTCCATCTGTGACCAGCGCTCCTTCTGTCTCCTCGTCCTCCTTGAGCTCTCTGCCACCTTTGACACAGTTGACCACTCTATCCTCCTCCACCGCCTCTCCTCTCACCTCAATCTTCATGGTTGTCTCCTTGACTGGTTCAGATCTACCTTTCTCACCATCTCCACTTTGTCTCCACAAACGGTTTCTCCTCCAGCTCCCGCACTGTCTCATGCGGCGTTCCTCAAGGCTCTGTCCTTGGTCCCCTCCTCTTCAACATGTACATGGTCCACCTTGGTGATATCATCCGCAGACATGGGGTCAACTTTCCTCCCTTGCCTCCTTCAAGGCATGTCTCAAGACCCTCCTCTTCGACCGAGCCTTTGGCCACTCTCCTACCCCTACCATCCCTGCCCTCCACCTCTCCAATCCCAATCCCCTGCTCGGGTCCAAATCCCTGACTGTCCAGTGCCTTGGGACATTCTCTCGACGTGAAAGGTGCTATACAAATGTAATTTGTTGTTGTTGTGGTTGTTAATTTCAAAATAAGAATGCTTTGTACAGTGAGCAATGGAAACATAGCTAGAATAACACATGTTCACATGAAAGAGTTTTCTTCACATCCCTACTTCTCACTAACGTGTCACTACACGTCACAAAAAATATTGTGCAAAGCTCTTTGACTTGCCTCTATGACGTGATAAGCATTATATCAAATGTAAGGATGATTATCTTGTTTTTCCCTCTTATAATCTTGTTTCTCTCTCTCAATCTACCAATTTCTTTGCACTTTCCTTGTAATTGGCTGTCGTATATGCCCTTTCTCTGGAAACCTTTCTCTGCCACACAACTGTAAAGTGGTCACACATTTTTACATTCTGCTCTTGTCTTTTCTTCTTTTGCACAGTTTGCATTGATTCCATGAGGCTTTCATGTCAAATCACTGAAATTGTACAGTATAAACGTGGCTTAGAAAGCTGGGAACTTTTTCCAGAGACCACTTTATTTATGTTTTGAAAATAATCCTCTTTATTTTTATTTTCAGGTGCTCCAAGAAGGAAATGAAAGTTAGCAATTTGGTTGCAGTGGTTTGACAACACAGAAGTCAGAAGGAGGGGGAGGAGAATCTGGAAAGATAGATGCTTTGTGATAATTGTATATAAATCCTCCAAGTCCTAAATACTGTGCACATCACACTGTAAGATGATTGTGAAGTTTTAAGTAAGCTCGTTGTAGCTTAGGTCACAGTGGCACAAGGTTTTGTTCAAAAAAGAAATCACCTAACAAGTAAACTCTTATTACCCAGTGTAATCTAAAATGCAAATGTCAACCAAATCCCCTTTTTTGTTTCATTAATGGTACTTGTGTATTTAATACAATTACAGTAAACCTCACATAAATCATATCAGTTGGGACCATACATTTAATATGGTTTTTGCAAAGTCTGAGTTATGCCAAACTTGCATAGAATATAAACTCTTGAACGGAACATGGGCAATGATATGATTTACACAGGTCAGACGTATGTGAGTTTTACTGTATATTACTCATGTACTCAAGATAAGATTTCTGAATTGACTTTTATCAGCTTTTGTGTAGAATATAATTATGCACCAGATTATGGACCAGATTTTTATGAATTCTACTCATAAGCAGAATACTCAACAAATATTAGTTTTTAAAAGAAAATTCTTAACAGACCAAATAGGATAATTTTATTTTTCAAGCACGGTCTTTTTTTTGTTTCAATTAAAGAATTAAAAAATTAAAGAAAACCTTGTGCCTAATCATAAAAGCCAAGTTCTAGTTGCCTTTATTAAAAGGTTTAGAGAGTGATATATTAATTTAACTGTGTACTAAAGAACGTTTTACTATTTTTAGATGTTGAAAGTATTTATAACCAGCTAAACCAAGGCCAAAATTGTGTTTCCAGTTAACGTAGCCTACTTAGTTTTATTATTGTCAACCCTTATATTTTTCCACTTACCTCTGGTATCCACGTTTCATACTTTGTAAGTTACGGTGTGAAATTGGGAATGTTATAAAATCCTATTTAAAATATCTAATAAACGTCCATTCCAAAGTCTAATATCATGAGTACTATTAGGTGGCTGATACCATTTATGCATGATGGGCAGATTTTGCAGAAATATTACTGGTTTTTTTTAACCATGTGCTGAAATGAGATAGTCCAAACCATGCAGAGAAAGATATGGTTGATATTTTGCTGCATAGATTCAGCTGAGTCTGAATTCCCCAGCTGTATACACTTCTTGTCTTGACTTTTCCCCCCGACATGAACAGCTTTTGTCACTAACTCTCAGCTCCCGGACTTCCCAGCTCTTCCCTCCACATGATTGCAGGATAGATATCACCATCAAACCCAGAATGTACAAGCGATATGAAAAGTAAGGCATATCTGAGGTAACACCGAATTCCAACCCAATGGCTTCAACCTAATACCCGATTTATACTGCTGGAAGCAAAGTAATAGCTATTCCATGCTTCCTGCCTTTCATTGCATTAAAAAAAGCCCACTTAACAGTACATCCTGTGAAGGGCTTTGAGGTATCTCAACAATGTCAAATACAAGGATTATTATTATTTATGCTTTCTCAAGACAATCTCAGCACCGCATTGTCCCACATTATCCTGCACTTTTGTGGTGAGTCACTGTTTAATATAAAGCTATTATAAAATGATCAAAACTCACTCTCAGCTGCAGCTGGCAAACTACAGGTCGGGAAAGGAGTCTTGAGCATGTTGCTTGTGGACCAGCTATTCTCTGAAAACTCAGATGAACTGGTAGGTTTGGTAGGTCAGGGTATTAAGGGATATGGGAAAAAAGCGGGAAATTGGAATTGAAAGGATGAGTTGGGGTACAGATCAGCCATGATCTAATTGAATGGCAAAACAAACTTGAATGGCTGAATGGCCTACTCCTGTTCCTATGTTCCTATGGTCAGCTAATCAGTGCTGATGCTTAACTAAGCATCAGGTGATCATTCCGTGTTGATCGGTTGTACAGTTGTTCCAGCTCTAGTTAAAGGTCCAAAGTCACGTCCTGCAATTTTTCTTTCAGCTGCCAAAAGAAAACATTAAAAAGTTTAATTATTCAATCATCTTCAACAAGAAGGTCAAAGATTAAAGGACACTGACCTGGCTGGCCAGGAAAATGGTCAATCAAGAGTTGATATTTTTACTTATGTATTTCCCAGTTGCTGACTTTTGTATGTCACACTCGGTGGGTGGGGGGTGGGGGAGCAGCAATGCCTTGGTGGTTACAATTAAGGTACAATAATAAGGTACATAACCCTTGCATTTGATATAGCACCTTATCTCGTCATTGAGACGTCTCAAAGCACTTCACATTATACATTGTAAAGTGAATTGAGTGTGCATTTTGTGGGAAAAACGCGACAGCCAATTGCACATAGTAATGTCCCGCAAAGAGCCATGGAGTGAGTGAGTTTTATTTGGGGGGTTGTTGACCAGGAAACTGGGAGAAACTTTTTTCTCTTTTTTAAATAGTACCATGGGATCTTTAATATCCACCTGAATAGGTAGACAGGGCCTCAGTTTACGTCTCATCTGAAAGTAGGTACCTCCGATAGTGCAACACCCACCCCCCACTCCCCAGCACTGTATTGTAACATCATCTTAGACTCTGTGATTCCAAGTCTCGATATGCCGCTTTAATCCACAACCTTCGAGTCAAGAATGTGCCCATTGTGCCAGGCTGACGCACAATGAAATTTAAAACATGGAATAATGGTAAGAAATAAAATGAAAATCAAGGTAGCAAATATTGAAGGAAGAGAGAAAAGGTTTAAGAAAATAATGGGCAAAACAAAGTAAAACTCGTCAATTTCTTTATTACTATTTCATTAAATTTACAGTAATAAAGTTACTCTTAGTATCATGCCCATGGTTAACAAGCTGAAACCTAAGAAGGAATCTCTTGAGGGGTCCACCTTGTGGTATAGTTGGTAAAATCAGCTGGGACAACAACTAGAATGCTTCTTGATGCTGAAGGCATCAAGAGTTTTTTAAATTATTATTGACATCAGTCCATTCATGTCGAGAGGACATCTCAAGCACTTCAGAAGAATTACAGAGAAATTGACTGTATTTTGAAGGCAAACATGGAAAGCATGTCCAATCTCTCTCACATTAAGAGGAAGTTGCCCTGCTCCTTTCATATGCATTGGTACTGATCGAGGCCTAGAAATAAAGAGGTGTGGATATTCAGCCTCTCATATCAAAACACCAATAGGGGCCTAGGGATTAAGAAGTGTTGTGGGCAGCTGCCTTTCTTACTTCGTATGCTTCTGTGCAGTATTTTATTCATTATTTTACGCGTTGAAAGCTGTCTTCACGCTCAGAATTACTAAGTGCTGCACTGTGGAGGAGGAGTTTCACCAAGGGCAACAGGCTGAGGTGTGAATCTTGCATTGGCACCTGATCTATTTCTGTTGTCACACTCCTATGGGAACAGAAGGCAGTGGAGCTTTAGAAAGGGTTGCAACTGAATGTTTAAATGAAAACCACCTCTGACCTAGAGATTCCCCTCTCCCTTGTTCAACGACAGACCATTTGCACTGCATAAACGTTATCAGCAATACAGCTTCATTATCTTTCACTAGGAAGATCTATCCTCTGTCTTATTTACCAATTGTTGCATTCATGCATATAATTTCTCCTCAAGATTTAGACGCCTCTGTAAACAGACAGCTTTTAATTAATAGCTTCCCTTTGCACATTATCTTTAGTCTTTCAGTTTATTTTAATTATCCTAATAATAATCTTTTTCATTTGTTATAGCGCCTTTCAATTCAAAGGACAAAGTAACATCCTAAAAAGTGCGTTGAGCCATCTCAATGACATGATAAGGCAGTACATCAAATGCACGTATTATTATTATTATCTCAAATATTCACAGAATTCACTGTAAAATACAGGGAAATTAAAATGTTCGGTTATTCTTTTGCATTTGATTACTTCTCGTTTTATGCAATTGCTAATCCAGTTGTGTTTTATTTTTCTGTCTGTATCTCTATACATTGTTTAAGAGGTAGAGCTATAAGTAAAATATGGGGTGAGTATTTAGCCTTAGCCCAACATCTGCACTGACTGCCCAGGGTGTACAATGGGCATTCAGTGGAAATCTTTTGAAGTGAACCATCAAGATTTATGAGTCAAGAGCACGACCATGAAAACTACAAGACCTCAGTGACAACCAGCACATTTTATTCTCAGTTTTCCTTCGGAGTAGAACATTTAGAATTATGTTGTAATCACATCGCTGTTGCAAATTAATAGCATGAGAATGAATAGTTAATGCTATTTAGCTCTAGAGAGCTGCATTTTAAGCTCCTCTCACTGCCTCTATGGAGAGATGGGGGCAGAAAAACTCTTATTAATACACCACTGTATGTACTTCCAGTATTTTCGATAATACAGGGAAATAGATGAATTACTTATGTGTTAAAGTCACCTTGGTATTCTGGCAAGCTTCACGTTTGCCAATGTTATAGCCTGTGACCGACCACATAATTGAGGGAGCTTGCACATTAAACCAACCAATTAACAGGGCATCAATAATACATTTTACATTTGCCATTTCAAACACAAATAGTATTAATAGTTAATGATAGAAGTTTTCAGTAGACTACAGATTATGGAAATAATAGGGCGTGGGTGGGTGGGGGAGGCAGGAGGCAAGAGGAGAGAATGGTTGTTTAATACCCATCTCTGTGTGACGCCTTTCCTCACTTCCACACCAGCAATTAGGGTCTAAATAATCATACACCAATGCCAAGCCTCACCCCACTTTTCAGACCCTTTGTTTCCTGGTGAATAAATAGATAATGCTACAGTGCGACTACTTCCTCCAAATGGCCTGAGTTAGCATTGAGACCCTCTGAAAAATACTAAAACCTAACCTTAGTGTCTAATGAAGCAATAGTTTACCACCCACTGGATTATATGATTGAGGCAATATCGCCAAATGGACTACATCTTCCATTAGCTAATGATAGTTGTGAGAGAGGCCAAATTGTTATTCATACATATTCACTAACATTGCAAGATGAAAGAGAAACATGACTCAAGATGTTACATTTAATGGATGGCTGAACCAACTATAACAGTAATAATATAATTTATACAATACAGTCATTTTATTGAATCATCTTCCTTGTCAGGCTGGTTTTGTTCTGCTTACAATCAGTTCCTATACTCTGCAAATCTATCACAGTAACTCAATTATACCTAACATTGAAGGAGATGAAAGACACTGCCAATGTTTACCCTTTTCAGAAAGACTGTGCTGTGGGATTGGACATCATGACTGAATGTGCATTTGTTTGTCCATCACTGTCGGTGTAAAAACTACAGCGACTTGGATTTTGAGTTTGAATTATCTCTATTCCATGAAACCATGACCCATTTTGATATGATGTAAGTAGGGGAACCCTTGCACAGTAAAAACTATAGTATTACTGAGAATCCAGTGCCACCTAAAGGCAGAAGGTTGCGCTGTTCTGAGCACCAGTGCCCATACTCGGCAGGAAATCACCTTGTTTTGACCTAATAGCTGATTGAAATGAGTATTGATTATTATAACTGAGATTCAAGTACTGAACAGATTAGGAAGTTCTCCATATCATGCACTAACTACTTTTAGATACACCAAGGATACAGGACAAGGATGCAGGACTGGTTTGAACAACAACTGGGAAGTACTATATTTATACACAGAAGGTACCAACATCTGGAATGGGTTATTAGAAAAGGTAAGATACTGCACTCATATAAGAAACTGCTTGATGATGTGATGAGAAGACAGTACAGTACTAATTATAGAAGGATGAGATCATATGGATCAAAAGTTCTTCTACATCTCTGTGCTGTTTCAGATAATTCAGAAAGGAATATTTTAATATCAGAACACCTGCCCTTTTAAAGATCAAAACAAAAGTCATTTCAATATCGAGGTGCACTATCTGAGAGAGAGAGAGAGAGAGAGAGAGAGAGAGAACTTTATAGCATCTTAGAATGTTAAGGTGTCTCAAAACTTTTCACCAGTAATTACTGTTAAATATTGTTACTGTTTTTATAAGCAAAACTGTCACTTCCTTTGGAAACATCAGCTTCCTCAGATACAATCAGTTAAGTTTTTAAACTGTAAGTTCCGCTTTTTATATTATACATAATCTTATGCTTTGCTTCTCCAACTCTCTACATTATGTGTTAGCTTTGTTTGTCAGAAATGTTTTGTTCTAAACTGCAATATATTATAAGTTTGTTAGGTCAGCTAAAAAATGTTCTGTGGTTACTTGCCAATTCCTCTTGTAAAACTGCAGATGGCAGACATCGTACTCTTTGCCAGCAAAGATATTTAATAGCTAGAGAGACTGACCTTTTACAGGGTGCTGCAAAGTATCTGTAGAAAAATGATGTGCCCTATTGCAGTCTTGCTGCCTATTAAAGGAATAATTCAGGAAAATCGGTGTATCAGGGAATGCTGGTTGCTGGCATTAGTGTTAAAGTAGAAAGTGTTTAATTCACAACACTGACATCTCTCACTTTAAGGAGCACACACAGGCATGCTCACTCAATAAATCAATTGAACAAAACATTCAGTAAAATTTTGGAGCTTAGTTTTAAAGACATGTTAAGAGTTCCATTCTTAAACTCAGCATTCTTCCGTGTTATTTAACGGTGGAATGGTAAAATTACCCTGGATGATGTGAGTTACTCCAACCGCATAAACTGCAACAATTAAGCTCCTCTTCTGAATAATGTATGGATTCTCCGACTTACTGTTTTGGTCTACAGCAGATTCTTAAAATATAGAAACATAGTAAAGAATTGTCTCCCATATTATCTTTCTATGGTTGGCATCTTTTAGTAAGTGACCATTCCACATTCAGATATCTGTGACAAACCCAGTCAGACAATACATTTCTGACCATGGAAAAGTACATTCAGAAACAACCTAAATATAGCTGTCTTGTGTGTAACAGTGTAGCACTAGGTCAAACAGATTGGAAGGTTGTAGGTTTGGATTCCAGTCTGTACTGAGTTAGTTGACCTCAGCCAGAACAGCGGTGGAGGTGCTACAATTGACCTTGGTGCCCCTGTCAGCTGCACATGTATTGACATTAGCATCTTTGAAGCTTATTATCATGTCTCATTACCCGAAAGGATACTGCTTTGTTCCCTAATCCCCAAATGATTCCCAATAGCGTAGTGTGTATCTTGATTCAGCAAATGATTGTTCGCTCAGTTTTTTAACTTTAAAATCCAAAGAGTGACAGAGTTTCGGGTAACAGTGCTATCTGGGAGTGAATTCCGGAAGGCAAAAGGAGTAGTGGGAAAAGCTTTGTTGCTGGCACTCTGTGGACATTTATGGTTGACATTTACCACCACAGTGCAATGAAGATTAAAAAAAGAAGGAAATCTCTGTCATTCTTTATACTGTACTGTTTCACTAATATTTATGATGAAGCAAAGGCCTATATATACTTGTGTAATATGTAAAATATACCTATCTTTATTACAACAACAACAACAACAAGATTCCATTTATAAAGCGCCTTTCACGTCAGGAGGACGTCCCAAGGAGCTGCACAGTTGGGTCACGACCCGAGCAGGGGGGAAATGCTCAGGGTGAGGGGAGGGGAGGGAGCGAGGAAGGGGGAAATGGTCAGGGTGAGGGGAGGGATGGGAGGGAGCGAGAAGGCGGAAGAGAGTCGAGAGGGGAGCTGAAGGCTCGGTCAAAGAGAAAGGTTTTGAGACCGGCCTTGAAGGAGGAAAGGGAGGAAGCAAGGCGAAGGCACTGGGGGATAGAGTTCCAGAGCCTCGGGGCTGAGAGGCTGAAGGCCCGACCACCAATGGTAGGGCGATTGGGGTGGGGGACGTGGAGCAGACCGGAGCCGGAGGAACGGAGGGTATGGGCAGGTAGGTAGGGGGATAGTAGGTTGGAGAGGTAGGAGGGAGCAAGGCCGTGAATGGACTTGTAGGCCTTTATTATTCACTAGATTCAATCTAACCTTGAGCCTTTGACCTCAACACCACTGATCTCGTCATCTTCTGTCCTCCACCTAAATGTTTCCTTTGTCTTTCTTTCCTAGTCCCCTACTCTGCTTGTCCTTCCAACATCCCCCAGTTCTGACGAAAGGTCATAGACCTGAAACATGAACTCATTTTCCTCTCTCCATAGATGCTGCCTGACCTGCTGCGTGTTTCCAGCAACTTCTGTTTTTATTTCAGATTTCCAGCATCTGCAGTATTTTGCTTTTTGTTTAGCCTTGAGCCTTATTTCAAGATCAGAATTGTTACAGATGGGCAAGCAAATTATTTCCTTAAAGCATCTCATTTTGACAGGCTGAGTAGTAGGACTAGATGTTGTGATCAGAATGCAGAACAAAGGCATTTTATCCTCACATGGTTTAGTTGTTAATTTTTCTAACTTTGCATTTCAAATGTTCATTAACATTTCTGGCATTTACTTCTTTTACTTTCATCAGAATTCTATCGTAACTGTAACTAATTGTCTCCCATAATATCGTTTTGTGGATTAGCTTTATCCTAACTGACTAGTCTTACTTAAAAGTCTCTGCCAGTGGAAATATCAGTGTTCAGTCCAATTATCATCACCCTTACCAGAAGCAATGCACCAGTTTACCATCTGTTCAAATGAGGCATTTATGTGTTTTGATATCTATGAGAAACTATACCCTGGTGGAATTAGTAGAATTCTTTCTCAGAATTAAAAGATCACTTTTATGTTTAGAATAGAGAAAAACAGATTAATTCCATAGCTGAATACTGAGTGAGCGGCTTTCATTTCTCTTCTCTCTTTCTGTTTCGGATGATTTGTGTATTGTATAAATATGTGATGGACTTTAGTTCCTGCTCTAACAGAAATTCCATCAATTATGTCTATTGATTCTGTCCTAGAAGTAAACTTTGTTGCCATATTAGTGAACAACAAATGATAAGTGATACCCGGTACCAAGCTCACAAAATACACACTTTACTATTCCTGTCAAATGCTTTGAGACATCCTTCCAACACGAAAGATTCTCAATCAAAGGTTATGACAATCATTTTACTACAAAAACAATCTGAGGCCCAATATTTCTCATGGCTTGCCATTAAAATTTGTCTTAAAATTTAAGGTCATTCGGCATTTTGGATAATTGCTGAGTTCGGTCTTAATTTAGAAACTGGTTTTCCACAATTCTTGCTTTCCTTACACAGCCTATCTCTTTTATTTGCTTTTCTTGCTCATTTTGGATGCTGAGGTGGCTGATTGCTGCTTGTATCCACAGCAACATATTACATTGCTATTTTTGCTTTATTAGCTAGCCAGTGTAGGTTGACATCTGACTCTACTGACAATCTTGCAGTTATAAAATACACTCTGGTGAAGCTAGTAGTTCTCCCACAACAGCATCCTCTGCGAAGTAGCACGTAGGCTCAAAATAACTTGCTGGAGCAAACTGAAACATTATACATAATAAACCGTCTTTTTATATGTGCTTTGAAAAAGTAGTACTTATATAAATCGATTCCCCATTTAAATTGCTAGAAGTGACATTTTTGACATTCTTCTAAATAAGAGATCCATTGATGATATTCCAAGGATTCACAGAAATCAAAATGACAGGATAGGAAAGTGGTTGGTGAATATGTCTTGCTTTCTCAAGGGACTGTTACACTGATGATCTTGCAGGTTATGTATTCAATCCATGTAACCAACAAATTCATATTAGGCAGGTGTTGGACTTCTTGGTTTATCTTTATCAAAAACATCTTTCACCATTGAACATTTTTTATTACAAAAATAATAATAGCATATGCACAATTACATAAGTGCAACCTTATAAGATGGGTTCAAAAGGAAAATGCTCCTCTAGAGGCTTGGAAGTTCTGTTATTCCAATTAAAGGATGAGAAATCAGAGAATATTTTCAGCAGAGTTCCATTATGTCTATGCTGGTGTCAGTTTGCATGGCTTTTCTCTCATTAAAAAGCCATGTTTGCTGTTTTTGTCTCAGCGTTGAATACTTTGTGTCAGTGAGACAATATTACATGAATTCCTGAGTTGTTTTAAAGAAAGCCTTATGATCAGTGCTGATAAGACAGAAATCAATGGCTAATGGTTCCCTCATTAGAACCAGTTTTTGATACCCTATATCTAAACTGCACATTATATTGCTTATTTGATTCTTCTATTTACAGTGAAGGGCGGCACAGTGCAAACCAATTATAATGTGTTGGGATAGATGAATAATAATATGGAATAATAATAATAATAATAATATGGAAGATTTCCTATGGAAGAAATATATAATTTTACTCCACCGACTATATAAATATGTCATCCTGGTTTTTTTATCAGACCGTGACACATATTTTAATCCCATTTCCTGCCTTTTCTACCTGTCCCTTATTATCTTTGCTTCCTAACTCTGTATTTAGCTGTGTTCCTTTTAAATATCCTATATCTATGTTCCTTCTATGGCTACAGATTCCACATTTTCATATTTCACATTTGTGTGAATTTTTTTTGTATATTTGTAACTGGTTAAACTAATTTTAAAATTATGTTGTTACCCTTCATATTCTTTGGCTTATGAAGAAATCACTCTCTGTTCACTTCCTATTGAAGTCATTAGACAATTATATGTGATAATGCTTTGCGTAGATTATAATGTGTTTTGTTTGAGTTGATTTTGATGTGTATTGCTTTTGATCAATATTAATTTATATTGCTTTAATACTTTCCATTTAGTGTATATTTATTTGGTAGTGATGTGATACTGGGATTTCCAATGTCTCGATGCCAAAGTATCCAATATTAATAGTGCACTGCAAGTCCCATTTTGTCAACATTGAAATACATCATATCACCACCAACAAGTTGGCTCTCATCTGGCTGCTTTCTGCCAGGAGGATCCGACTGAAGTTAGTAATAAATGTGTCTTTTAGCTTTTCCCAAATATATTTTGAAAACAAATGGCAATACAGGTTTTCTTTCGACTTTAAAATTATTAAGAAGTGATTTGCATTTGCAATACTTGTTGTCAATAGAAAATAAATCAGTGATAAACTCGAAGGTGACCCATCAGATCAGGTCAATTAGGATAGGTTTTGTGTGACTGTGGAAGAAGTTTACTATCCAAAACTAATGTTTAAGGCCCATCTCAAGGTCTTTAACTGCACTTTCGGTCATCTTTCTCCTCCCCATTCCCTCAGCATCCAACCTCAGCTCAGGTTCGAAGCCAGTAAGTACCTTAGGACACCTTCCCAAAATGCAAAATGGAAATTTGTATTGCATTGTTTTTTTGCATCCATACAGAACCTGGGCTTAAATACAAGAGGACAACAGATTAGAGTACAAAGGACAATTTTAGGACCGCACTGGGAAGTATTTCTTTACCCAGATGGTAATTCATAACTGGAGCTGGTTACCAGGAAAAGTGGTACATGCCAGGTCACTGGACCCATTTGAAAAAACACCTGTGATGGGAAAATGTTACTGTGTGTATTCCTCAAGCATGAGATCAAATGGATGAAAATCCTTCTTTTTATCTGATCCAATCTTCTGATCTTGTGATCAAAGTTCAAATACAGTAGTTCTAGTAACACATCGTCATTAGTGTAGCTATGCCCCAATTAGAAGATATTTCAGTTATTTAGTACCTTTCACATAATAATATCACAAAATGATTCAGGAGTGCAGTAACTGATTTTTTTTGCAAGTAAACAAGCAAATGTATTTCGGGAAGTATCAATTAGGATTTGCTTTGAGTGTAGTAGGACCTGGCAACAATTTGTACTTAGGCAAAACAGAGAAATGCTTGATTTAATCATATTAGGACTTCAGTGACTGGGCGTGGACTGTTGTGTTTCCATTCTTAAAGTCTACAAAGACAAAAACGTACTACACCCCCCCCCCCCCCCCACACACACACACACACACACACAAACGTGTGGTCACCTCAACTGCAATTATTTCTAAATCAGGGCTTATTGCTCTCCAGAGTCGAACTGATGAAAATAAAAGCGAAGGCGACATAATTTATAAAAGTCTAGCATGATTTTATTCAATTAAATACAATTCATTTTGGATGAGGGCTACTGAATATTATGCTATTTACAAATATACAATAAAAATGTGGTCCTACTTAAGAAAACAGGCTATGTTTTGAAGCTTTGCAGTCACATGGTTGGCTGTGGTATCTTGGGGTGGGTGGGAATCGTTGGTTGGGGAGTCCTGGCTGGCTGAAGATTCAGAGGACGTGGTAGACAGGTTGGTTTGGAGCGGGGGTGGTGGGTTGAGAAGAGTCACTGATGGATGGGGACATTATTCTTGCATCTGGACATGGTAGGGTGCGGCACTCCACAGAGGGCGAGATGCGCTCCACTATATTGGACAAGTAATCCAGACTAGAAACTCCAAGACCCCGGTTACTGGGGCAAACTGAAAGAAAGAATGATACGTACATTTATATTATAATTTTTACACATAGAGAGAGCAAGAGCTATTGAAAAACTAGAGTCATAAAAATAGCTTGAATAATTTGCAGTACATACCAGTGTATCCAGAACTCTAATGAAAGATCTAACTGAAGCCAGTGATAAATGTGTCCTTTAGCATTTTCCCCAAATGTATTTAAGTCACTAAATATTGTGTGAAATCAACCGTTATCCCAAAATATTGTGTTATTGAACGATTATCTTGTTTCGTCCAGATATCTTAACGAAACGAGATCTCGCACTTTGATGAGGAAATAAATGAAAGGGGAATAACCCATTGAGCTGATTTATTCTACAAGTAGTGTATATGCGGGGGCAAGCGCTGCATAATAGTCCCTAAATGAATCCGGATTCATAGTCACTGTTTTAAAATGAAAACAAATTTCACGGTCAAACCCAGACTACAATTCCGTGAATAAATCTCAGATCAGACTTCTCACTTATTAGCTTCGGACGAGCATTTTCACACGATGAGTCTACAGAGGCGACGTGAATTTCGACAGTCAGGTTTATGATAAAGTGTGGGATGGGTTTATGGGGAGAGTGAAACCCACCGTTCTGTAATTCCGAGCAGTAAATACTGTCAAAACTGTTGCCCCTTCTGGACCAGACGGGGCTGTTACACTCCATCTGCAAAACACAAACACAGGACGATCAAAACGAAGCAAATTCTGCACATTATAAAGCAGACCTCAGATTAATTCGTTGTATTGCATTACACTTTCTGCCACGCTGAGTGGACTTATGCAGTGGAACAACGATTGCCTTAGGAAGGAAATAAGACCATCTGTTGATTAGACATAGTTGGTGCCTTTGCCACACCACGATTTTCTCCCATGAAGTATGGAGTGGTCTGTATACAGAAATGTGGGCTGTGTTATCCATGGAAAATGGATTGAAGTGCTGCAGTTAACGGAAACAACATTAATTCTGCCAGATCATTTTTTTTTCCCATACTAGATCCGTACAACAAGGCAACCTGCCTGCCTCGCATGGCACAAATGTGGTCATAAAAGAATGGTTCACTCGCTGTTTATTTTTCTTTAAAACAACACAGCCCCTCAGCTTGATGCGGTTTATTTTGGTTCCTGTGGATAGCAATATGTGCAGAGGTGGGAAACTAATCATTCCCTGGGACCAAGGGGCGCAATGTGTGTGGCAGCAACGTGTTACAGAAGTGGCGAGGGAGGGGGGGGGGGGGGGGGGGCGTGAGGAAAAATGCTCGGTCACACATAATGTGAGACAGACAGCGCAGTCTAAATCGGATCCTGTGCTACACAGAGCACTTCACCTAATCTTACACAAAATGCAGATGAAGATGTTTAATTTGACCATCGCCCCCTGGATTCCCCCCCCCCCCCCAATAATATATAATTTACAGAATTGAAAGCGCAAGGATTACGAGTTGAATGCTTCTCAGTGGTTTGTGTAGAGTTTTACTCTTGTGTTTTACGGTTCTCCCCATGTGTTGCTTCCTGCAGTAAAATACACATTTAAAAAAATCGTCAACCACCTGTATGGGGAGGCGGCTGAAACAAGCGCTGTACATTATTGCTAAATAATTCAGACGTTGCTAAAAGCTTCGCATAAAATCATTCTTAAGGGAGTCTTGACGATTGCACTTTCTATATGTAAGCTTGGGCTTGGCAGCAAACACGGGAAAGCAAAGCAAATATTTGATCCTTGATCCAAGGGTTTCCTTGAAATATATTCGCAGATATCTCACACTCTATGAAATTTGAATGCACGGTGCATTTGGCCGGAATCTTTCTTGGAGTCTACTGTTTCATCGACTTCTTAGATCGATTTCGTTTAGAAAAAGCACTGAGCTGCTATCATGCCAGATCATTTACTAACAAAATATGAATGGTGAAGCAAATCATTCTGTCTTCTTTATTTGCACTGAACAACGTCGAGTGAGAGGGACGATTGCAAAAAAAAACCCAATACAGTGCGTGTGTATTTTCGTTTGATAGCGCATACACTGTCTTGTCTACAGGAATGATGGATATAATTGTCTAGAAAAATATTTACAGTTTTACTAACACAACAGAGCAGGCTGGACAAATTTGTAATTGTTACTGGAGAACCGAGAGGACAGGTTGGCTATCATTCAGCACAGGAAGGTTGCACGAATACATTAAGGTTCGCTGCATATCAAATATGCAGATGGTTCTGAATTTCGTTTAACAACACTCTCATCTCGATTCGTGTCAATGAGAACCACAGGAAACTCGCTTAACTACAGAAATAGTGCAAAAGGCGTATTTCGATTGGCCGAAATACAGTAAAATCTTTGATATTAACTACTGTACACATTATCCTAACGAATATGGAGAATTTATACTAAAAATGCTGGTTCTCATTTTGCAACCATTGGAAAAACATCATGCAATGAATGCAGTGGACGACTGACTAGAGTTATAATAATAATAATAACCCTTGCATTTGATATGGCGCCTTATCGCGTCTTCCAGACGTCTCAAAGCGCTTCACGGATTACACTGCAAAGTTAATTGACTGTATATTTTGTAAATAGAGTTTACCATTCCGTCCGAACAGTTAGACGTGGGGCTCGCTGGCTCGGAGCTGGTGTTGTCCGGGTGTCTGTAATAACTCGCTACCTGTTCCCTGAGCACATCTTGGAGATTCTCAATGTAGCTGATGGCGTTTCTCAGGATCTCCACCTTAGGCAGCCTCTGGTTGGGGTTGGAGCTGGTGCACCTCTTTAGAGTCTCGAAAGCCTGGTTGACCTTCTTGAGCCTTCTCCTCTCCCTCATGGTGGCCGCCTTTCTCCTATCCGTCGTGGAGCTTTTGCGTTTGCAAGCTTTGCAAGCCCAGAGCAGGCAATGGCCAGGCTGGTGATGGTCACTGGGGGCTCGAATGTGTTCCTCCTCATCGGTTCCACGGGACTGTGCCTTGTGATCCCCGAACACAGCCATCCTATGATCGAAATCATCTGCAAAGTCTGCCTCCTCGGGCGAGGAAAGGCAGGAGTTATCATAAAATAGATCGGATGGAGAAAAGTGACAGTCATCCATGATATCCATTCCTGATGTTACTGGGGCAGGAAAGAAAAAAACTCGCTCGCAAAAATGCTCACTCTAACCACCGTTCTCTGACTTATACTATGCAACGGAATTGGAAGTCGAACTTGGGTTACATCAGTTAGGGGTTTGAAATAAAATGCCTTCAGCCCACTCTTCAGAGAGCTCTTTATATACACGTGGTGAGGCTGGTCACATCAGTTAGCATCCTCCTTCCCCTTACCTCATTAACCCTGAATCCGTCCCTATGCGTATCTCATTAACCCCTGTGAGGAGCTGTCGGGTCGAGCAAATCTCCTCCCACAAAGGCAGACAGGCAAATGGTAGGAAATCGCACAAGTAAGAAATACGAGAGTTTTTCACAGAACGATTTTCAACAGGACCACCTCTGACCCCCGAGCTCTGCAAGAGATCAGACGTTGGATCAATCATAAGAATGTGGCAGCTTTGGTCAATGTTGAAATTATAAAACTGCAAATAATGCTCTTTGACCAAAGCTCCACGAACACTGTACTGCATTTGGTGCGAAGTTATGTACCGTTATGTAAAGGTTAGCCCATAGTCAAACCACCCACGGATCTGTTGGCTCCCAACACTAGTTGAGAGATTGTAAGTTAAATGTCCTTCAACCAGACCGAAGCAACGCGGCAGCATCCAAAAGAATGGCGGTTCAGTAGATTTCTTTGCTAAAGATTGTAACTCAGGTTTGTCCACCTTCCTTTCTTTCTCAAGTTCAAAGAGGTTGGAGACCAAATGGCGCTGACGTTTCTACGTACGTGTGGATGGTGTACAGTTTGTGTGGCACGTTAGTTGGGTCTACATACCACACGTAGTTACTGTTAATGAAGGTATCGAATAACTAACTACAGTCTGGGCCATATAGTGCACCCATTTAGCAACTGTGCGGCGAGTCACGTTCTCATTTTCCGTTGCACTTACACCATTTTTTATTAGACCATCAGATACAGTATCACTGTAATAAAATAAAATCTGTGTTTGGTCTCTCAATACAACGCTTCTTTGTAAACTCTTATGTTAGTCGAACAAAGACACCGAGATAGGTGAGTGTTAAAGAGTGGAGATTGTTTTTTTTTTCACGTGCCCTTACAAAACGCTGCATGACCCTAATTTATCAAATGAATGAACCAATGTCAGGTAAGATTGCTGGCAAAGGCTACCGTTTTAAGTGAGGATATTTGAAATATTCTCCTATTTTTAGCCGGGGTGTACAGTGTCGTTTGCAAACTTGTCGAAAGTCCTGACACGCCGCTTCTCAGACTACACAGACTCTATAACATTTTACTGCACTTCGTGGTTTGTTAATGTTATGCTTGAAGCAATTTGCACCGTTACATATGCGTCCCAGCTGCCTCGCCAGCAGATCGTAGGAGAGTAAAATTTTCCTAAACCACAAGAGTCTCACCAACTCACTCACAAACCTCGGTGGCGAAAGCTCCTCCAACTTTCCAACGGGTCAACAAACGCGTCAAGTGATCATTAAAAAATGGTAATGAAGTCTATCAGTGGGTGTCTGTCTATACGGCCCAAGTGAGACGGAGATGTGTATAAAGAGAGATAGGTTTCTACTAGCGTGTAATAATGCCCATTTGTTTGTATAATCTTCCGTGCGATGTTCTTACTTTATTTTCCTGCTCTCTTATCTAACCTTAAGCACTTTATTATGAAAACAAACTCTCTTTGGACGTTGTGATTCCATGTGGGAATAGTGCTGCGCTATCATATAAGGGGTCACATTTCCAAACCACAAAGTCACAACTCAAGTGTAATTGATCAAGTCAAAGAAAATGATCAATCTGCATAAACTCAAAATGGGCGTTTCGACCCTATATACAAATGTATTTCTTTAAAAATAAACCGTAGTCTGAAACTGAAAATGATTAAAGTATTGGGGATAAAAGCAGCTTGAGGTGTAACCTTGGACATTGCGTTTTAAGATCCCCTCTGGGACGTGCGACTGTCCTTTTAAAGGAAACATCACTTTGCTGCAGATACTCAAGTATGTTTTCGGAAAGGAGATACCTAAACAATTTCCGAAACCAAGCAAGCCATTACAACAGAACAGCAAGAGTGCAAACACGAGGTACAAGACTAAAGGATGGCGAGGAAATGAATTCTTGTTTTTTTTTCCTGAGTTGGGAATTGAGGTGCTGACAGTACAACCACAGATCCCGGCACAAAAAAAAGTCTTCAATTCCTGTTAGCCGGGAAGATCAAAGCTTCAAACTAACAGAAAATCCAAATAACCTCTTGCTTTACTGAAGTCAAAATATGCGCGCCGAGAATTAATTTACCACTCTTTGCCGGCTATTAAGTTTTACAATTGTATTTCGTAAGTTGCACTGCATAAACCCCAACATAAACCACATGGGGTTTCTTGCTTGTGGGTTACATAAAGAGGAGCTAATTTGGATTGCTTTTTGAAACCCTTCATCTTAAATATGCTCCATGTTGAATTGGTGGGAAGGTCCTGCACTGTGAATATGGTCCATATGGTCTTTTACAAATGTAAATGTCAGAGATTGTGTTCAGCAATATGTGGTTTATGAATTAGTGGTTTCCGCTGCAGGATGATTTGACCCATCGTCTTTTAGCTGTTACACAATCGGTCTGAAATATTTTGAAAGATACACGGAGTCGCTCAGTTGGGTGTAGAGAATAATATATGGATGTAATGTAATATATTGCACTCTGTTAACCCAAGACTGCTTAGGTAACCTGACTTGAAGTTGTATGAGTACATCTGCCAAAACGTTTGCTTCTTTTTGTTTGGGGATCTTTCTTATGTCCTACAAATGACATGTATGCTTACCACTAGCGCAGTAATAGTTTGTTTGGGACCAACAGAAACACAGCTGAATAAGACATTGGCCTTTGCTGTAGCCATCGACTTCCAAGAGAGATCAAAGTGCACTGCTTCTCTGAGACCTCCACAAGGGGAAGGTCTGCCTCACTCCCCCCTTTGAAGCTTAAGCATGAGCAAGCAGATGGCGCAATGTGCGCTGGACTGGCCATCTATGTACCTCTCTCAGCCAAGTTATTTACATTTGTCACAGAGACGTGAATACTGAAATGTTCACACCGAGAGGGGCGCGTGTTCTGAGGCAACTTTGCAGTTCTGGGCTCGAAACGTGTCATACTATACTTTGCACTAAAATGAAATATGCAACACATACAGTTTAAAAAGTCATATTTCTGCTTTTTTTTAAAAAAAGTGGGATCTTCGTGCACAACAAAGAACTGAACAACATCATATGGAGCAGATGCGGTCTTTGCCTAGTGGGGGCAGAGGGGAATCTTAACGTTGACACGAATCTCAGCATGTAAATTAAGTTTCAGGATTGTATTCGGACAATTTGCATATAAGGTGAATGATTAGTACATGGCTTGTAAATAGGGAAATGTTAAAAATTGAAAGGTAGTTAGTATTTCTGTTCATTGGTAGCAATTTTAAAGGGTCACTGTGCTGCAACACAACTTACACAGCTTTATGTTTTAACCCACATTTCCTATTTTACATCGTGAACGTTGCGACAGCAATTTCAGATGATCTCATAGCCTGCGGCATAAACCTTACTCTGTGGAGTGATTACTTGGTGCATAGGTTGAAATGGCACTTGTGTTACTCACGAAAAGTTTTGCATTGCAACTGATATATATGTTCCAAGTTTTCCGTTTTGGCTGCGGATTCAAGCACAGCACGTTGAGAGATGCTAACGAACTTGAACCGAAATCGACATTGTAATAACAAAGTATTATTTACAAACAAGAATTGTTATTTGAATTGAAAATGGTTTGTGTGGTCTGTGGCAAAGCCATTGGGCAAGTCAGAGCTGGATATACAATAACCTATATTTTTTTAACAAGGAATCATGAAGCTAAACTTTAGTTCAGAATAATAGTCACTTCTCTGACTTAACATTAAAGGTTAGATGGCGATTGCTCAGCCTGGCGAAATTGACTTTCTAAATTGAGTGTGTTATTTTAAAAGCAAACCTCTGTGCGCAGACGATAGGATCTGCCACTCAAATCGCTTTCATTACTTCTTGAGCTGATAATTTTGCACCCAAATCCCACTAGAAACAGCACAGATTAAAACCCATTTTCTTATCTCGGACACGTTATTGCTTCTCTTTGCAGTATATGATATGTGTTTGCTTTGCATTGTGGGTTCAGAAACTTGTTATCATAATTATCAAAAAACAAACATTGCTGCTGTTAACATACTCAGAACAAGAGTGTTCCAACAACACTAACCCGGCCATGTATTTTAGACAGAAATACTGACTGTTAAAAGAGTGATGAGAACAGATTTTTTTGCGAATTATATTCATTATTAATTCAACAAAAAGCACATGCAACGCAAGTATAGTCTTTGTATATAAATGGGAGGTTTTGTGATTGTGTTAATTACTTGAAATACGTCATTTGAATAGGTTTGCAAATGTGTGTACTTTTCAAGGCATATTATATCTTAAACACATTACATTCAAATAATTAGAATTAACGCATTAAAAGAGCGTCACCGACTAATAAACAGAGCTGTTTGTTGCATGTATGCCATCATTTGCCCACAACACCTGACACTAAAATCATGTGAAGCGCTTTGCGACGTCCTTTTGACGTGAAAGGCGTTAACTATATCAAATATAAGAATGAGTATTAGTGTTCATTTAAATGTAAATGATTCCAAAAGGAAATCTAGATAATCTTGTTCAACCCGAATGATACAGGTCAGCCTGTTATCGCCATCCCAGTTTTTCTGTTCTGTTCCTTAACAACTAGTTATCGCCTTGTGCGTTTCCATTAAAGTGTCCTTTCTCTTCTCTGGACAGACCAGGCTGCAAGTTCCAGCTCTATTGCTGATCATATGAAACTTGGTTTAAAGTTTCACGGAGATCGATGCCCCACACAATTAAAATCCAGCAGGCGTTCACCTTGTGGAAAATAACACCTTCTATATGACCGTGCCAGATCAAATGCTCAGGTCTGACACTTCCCGATGTGAGTCCTCAGGTCCTGGAACCGTCGTTAGATTTAACTACCACAGCTAAAGGCATGTTACATTGCTCTACCTTGTCACAGCACTACAGTGGAGATGCTGAAGTGAATTGGAGTTGGTTTAACCGATGGCTTGATGAAAAGCAATGCACTTACTTATAGAATATCTTATCAATAATTTATAGTGCAGATACATGATAAACTACAAAGGCAAAAAAAAAATCAAATTGCGGTTGTTTTCTAAGCCATCCCATCGGATGTAATTGCTAAAGGAAGATAGAAGCAAAAGAAATATTAAATGTATCAAATAAATTCCCGTTTTGAAATCGATATAGTTTTTCAGTGCCATTTTGGTCTGGTATTGAATTCTAGCCCAAAGTCGCTGAATGCCAATAATATTCATAACATTTAAAGCTTACACGGTCAAAAATGGATTTGGCGATCAATGGTTAAGGATAACTTTATGGTGTCATGCAGTTTAATATTTTGGTTTCCATTTTTGTTCATTCCCCCCACCCCAGGGAAGAGAAAACTTGGTGGTCACCAGATTCAAAGTTTGTAAACACAGGGAAGAGTGACTGCCCTATCTGACTGTGAGAGCTGCTACTGGGCTTACACTGGGTTTAGTTCTGGGGCGGAGGCATCCTACAAGAGAAGTATGTGCTCGAA